>NC_044391.1:13325000-13950000 GCF_006542625.1 Nomascus leucogenys
CAATGTTGGACAAACTTCTAAGGAATTCAGGGAAGTGATTTCCCAGACACAACCCTTCCACCAAATATTTAAATTCTAATGAGTCCTCTTTGCCAGTGGACGTGGCCTTCCCACAGTCATATAAGCAGCTTTTCCACTCCTAGTGGTAGCAATTTCTGCATACTCAGT
Source organism: Nomascus leucogenys (assembly GCF_006542625.1). Classification (NCBI taxonomy): domain Eukaryota; kingdom Metazoa; phylum Chordata; class Mammalia; order Primates; family Hylobatidae; genus Nomascus; species Nomascus leucogenys. The sequence continues at coordinate 13,325,169 of NC_044391.1, forward strand.
GGCAGTGGCCTCTCCATTCCTGGTTGAGAGCATCAAGCCTGCATTGCCTGAGAAATTTATTACAGGATGGCCTCCCTTGAGACAGTGGCCATGCAGCAATGATTCTCCTCAGGACCCACCCCATGACCCTTTTACGCTTTTAGACCTTTCACTAAACTAAAGTCCCAGCAGGCCCCTAAAGGTGAGGTACAAAGTGTGACTCATGAGAAAGTGTGCTGCACTCCAAAAGAACTAATTGAATTTTCTAATTTACACAGACAGAAATCTGAGGAAAAATATGGAAATGGATACTGAGGGTATAGGATAATGATAGAAGGAAAATAAAATGGAACCAGGCTAAACTTATTTATTTATGTATTTATTTATTTATTTTTGAGATAGAGTTTCGCTGTCTTGCCTAGCCTGGATTTGAACTTCTGAGTTCAAGAGATTCTCCTGCCTCAGCCTGGCAAGTAGCTAGAACTACAGGTGTGTGCCAAAATGCCCAGCTCCAAATTTATTGATATGGGTTCACTAAGCGGAGATTCTGCCTTTAAGGTTGCAGCTCAGGAAGTTCGGAGGGGCTCCTAACTCTTGGGTTGGTGAACTGAAACATGGACGAAAAGGTGGCCTACCATGAGTGAATTAGAAGTGCTGAGTCTGCCTTGATTTAATGTAGAGGAAAGGATTTGAAGCTTAGGAAGACTAGAATGTTAGACAGGATTTGTCTTTTAAGACTTACTTATACCCACACTGGGAGTGTCTAGAGGACATACGTTTCACCACTACTATGAGAAATAAATCTGTGAGGTGGAGGAGGGGGAAGCATTTTTAAGAGTTCTGTGATCAGTCTTACCTGTAGGCCAAGCTTGATAGTGAGGACTGCAGTCACTACATTGGATCAATGCAACGGGAGTAATTGCAATGGGAGTAATTCGATCCCAAGGCGGCAGGGGCCAAGTGGTGGCACTCAACCACCAAAAGCAAAATGCATATAATTATTGTAATGGACAGCAGAGTCAAAGCAGCAATCAGAATAGTGTGACTCACACAGACATAAGGTGTTTGCTAGTTAATCCTGGTGTTACTAGAAGTGAAATAGATAGGAAGCCTACTAATTCTTACGTGACCTGTATAAGCAGAATATTTTTAGGTCAAATGGACAAAAATCTAACCTAGATTACATAAGCAGAATTATGGTCCCTCAATCAATTCCCAGATGAGCTATTTGCAGACCCAGAACCCTCTGAACGAAAGGGAGATTGGATCCCCTTGAGGAACGATTCTGGTACACTACCAAAAATGTTTACTGTTCATCTTTCTCGCAGCCTTTTCCAAAGGGACCTATGGCTTTTTAACAAGGTAATTGTGCATGGAGAAAAAGGAAGTAATCAGACCTCTCAGGGATTACTGGACACTGGCTCTAAAATGACAATAGTTCTAGAAAACCCAAAATATCAAGGTGGTCCCCCTGTTAGAGTATTGCCTGATGGAGGTCAGGTGATCATAGAAGTTTTAGCAGCTCCATCTTACACTGGGCCCAGTGGGTCCCTCAACCCATCCTGTGGTTATTTCCCAAGCTTCAGAATGCATAATTGACATATATATTCTTCGCAGCTGGCAGAAAACCCACATTAGTTCCCTGACTGTGGAGTGAGGGGTTACTATGTTGGAGAAGGCCAAGTAGAAGCCACTAGAACTGTGTTTACCTAGGAAAATAGTAAACAATAAACAGTATTCCATCCCTGGAAAGCTTGAAGATATTATTGCTACCACCAAGGACCTGAAAGGTGCAGGCGTGGTGACTTCTATCACATTCTCGTTCAACTCACCTGTTTATCCTGTGTAGCAGACAGATGAATCTTGGAAAATTAGAGTGGATTATCACAAGCTTAACCAAGCAGTAGCTCCAATTGTAGCTGCTGTATCAGATGTGGTTTCATTGCTTGAGAAAATCAACACATCCCCTGGCACCTAGTATGCAGCTAATGATCTGACGAGTACTTTTTCCTTCATACCTGCAAATAAGGACCACCAGAAGCAATTTGCTTTTCTCTGGCAAGTCAATATCCTTTCACTCTCCTATATCAGGGGTATAGCAACTCTTCAGGCTTACTTCATAATTTAGTTTGCAGGGATCTGAATTGCCTTTCCCTTTCACAAGATATTACACTGGTCCATTACATTGATGACATTATGTTGATTGGACCTAGTGAGCAAGAAGTTGCAACTACTCTAGTCTTCTTTGTGTATCAGAGAACGGGAAGACATTTGAGTATCAGAGGATGGGAAATGATTCCATGAAAATTTCAGGGGCTTTCTGCATCAGTGAACATTTAAGGGGCCCAGTGATATGCGGTATGATAGGAAAACTCCTTTAAGGTGAAGGATACGTTGTTGCATGTGGCTGCATCCACAATGAGAAAAAGAGACACTGCCTAGTGGGCCTCTTTAGATGTTGGAGTTAACATGCTACTCATTTGGGTGTGTCATCCCAACCCATATCAGGTGACTGACTGTAAATCTGCTAATTTTGAGTGGCGCCCAGAGCAAGAGGGAGTTCTGCAGTAGGTCCAGGTTACTACTGTACAAGCTGCTCTGCTGCTTGAGCCATATGATCCAGCAGATTAAATGGTTCTTGAAGTGTCAGTGGCAGATAGGCATGATATATGTGAATTTCTATACAGACTCTTAGAATTTTGGAAAAAGTCTTGCCATCCTCCACAGAAAATTACTCTCTCTCTCTCTCTTTTTTTTTTTTAGAAACAGCTCTTGGCCTGCTATTGGGCCTTAGTAGAGACCGAATGCTAAACCATGGGCCACCAAGTTACCATGGGACCTGAGCTGGTCATCCTAAACTGGGGGTTATCTGATCTACCAAGCGATAAAGTTGGGTGTGCACAGCATCACTTCATCATGAAATGGAAGTGATATAGATTTTGATAGGCCTGAGCAGGCCCTGAAGTCACGGTAAGTTACATGAGTAAGTGACTCAATTGTCCATGGTCTCTACTTCTGCTACACTGGCTTCTCTTTCCCAGCCTGCACCTATGGCCTCATAGGGAGTTCCCTAGGATCAGCTAACAGAGGAAGGGGACATTCAGGTCTGTTTTACAGATAGTTCTTCATGATATGCAGGCAGCACTTGAAAGTGGACAGCGGCAGCACCGCAGCCCCTTTCTGGGACATCCCTGAAGGACAATGGTGATGAGAAATCTCAGTGGGAAAAACTTTGAAAAGTACACCTGGTTGTTTACTCTGCTTGGAAGGAGAAATAGCCAGCAATGGGATTATGTACCAACTCATGGACTGTGGTAAATGGATTAGCTGAATGGTCAGGGTCCTGGAGGGAACATGTTTAGAAAATTGGTGACAAGAAAATCTTGCCAAGAGACATGAAAATTTGAAAGTATTTATGTCACATGTGAATGCTCACCAAAGGGTGACATCAGCAGAGAAGAGTTTTAATAATCAGGTAAATGAGATGTCCTCTTCTGTGGATACCAGTTAGCTCTTCCCCCAACACTACTCAATGGGCTTATGAACAAAGTTGCCATGGTGGCAGGGATGGAGATTATGCATGAGCTTAGTAACATGGACTTTCATTCACCAAGGCTGACCTGATTGTGGCCATTGCTGAGTGCCTAATCTGTTAGCAGCAGAGACCAACAGAGTCCACCATTCACTGCTGGTGATCAGCCAGCTACCTGGCGGTAGGTTGATTATATTGGACTACTTCTGCCATGGAGGGAATATCATTTTGTTCTTACTGAAATAGACAGTGTAGATATGAATTTTCCTTCTCTCCATACAATTTGTCTGCCAAAACTACCATCCATAGATTTCTAGAATGCCTTATCCAGCATCATGGTATTAGACACAGGATTGCTTCTGATGCAGCTGATTTGATAGAATGGTGGAATGGCCTTTTGAAGACTCAGCTACAGCACCAGCTATGTAACACTACCTTGCAGGGCTGAGGCGAAGTTCTCCATAAAACTGTATATGTCTGAATTATTTTCCAGTATACTGTCCTGCTTCTCCCATAGCCAGGATTTATGGGTCAGGAATCAAGGAATGGAAATCAGAGTGGAACCACTACTATTACTCCTAGTGACCCACTAGCAAAATTTTTGCTTCCTGTTCCTACCACCTTATGCTTTGCTGACCTAGAGGTCTTAGTTCCAAAGGGAGGAATGCTTCCATTAGGAGACACAACATGATTCCATTGAACTGGAAGTTAAGACTGCTATCCAGCAACTTTGGACTCCTTATGTCTCTGAATCAACAGGAAAATAAGGGATTTTACTGTGCTGGCAGGGGCAAGTGATCCTGACTACCAATGGGAAATTGAACTGCTTCTCCACAATGGAGGTAAGGAAGAGGATTCCTGGAACACAGGAGATCCCTGAGGATAATTGAGATCAATGGAAAATGAAAACAATCCAATCTAGACAGGACTGCTAATGGCCTAAGTCATTCAGGAATAAAGGTTTGGGTCACCTACCAGATAAAGAACCACACCCAGCTGAGGTGTTTGCTGAAGGCCAAGGAAATACAGAATGAGTAGTGGGAGAAGATAGTTACAAATAGCAGCTAGGACCATGTGATTAGTTATGGAAATTAGGAGTATTTCCTCCTTAGCTTGTTCTGAATGTGTATGTGTGTGTGTGTGTGTGTGTGTGTGTGTGTGTGTGTGTGTGTGCATAGATAGATAAATGATAGATAGATAGATACATAGATTTACCATAAGAAATTGACTCATATAATTATGGAAGCTGAGAAGTCTAAGATCTGCTGCCAGCAGGCTATATATGTCTCTTTGTTTTCTTTCCTTTCCTGTTCCCTTTTCATGTAACATAACATGTATTGACTTTATATCGTATAATTTATTTATTTATTTATTTATTTATTTATTTAATTTTGAGACAGAGTTTCACTCTTGTTGCCCAGGCTGGAGTGCAATGGTGCAATCTCGGCTCACTGAAACCTCTGTCTCCTGGGTTCAAGTGATTCTCCTGCCTCAGCCTCCTGAATAGCTGGGATTACAGGCATGTGTCACCATGCCCAGCTAATTTTGTATTTTTAGTAGCGATGGGGTTTCACCATGTTGGCCATGCTGATCTCGAACTCCTGACCTCTGGCGATCTGCCTGCCTCAGCCACCCAAAGTGCTGGGATTACAGGTAGGAGCCACCATGCCCAGCTATATCATAGTATTTAAGTATTGTTAATTTTACATCTCAGTACTTAAGTTATAGGATATCAAGGATAAGAGTAAACACCCCTCAGGGACTTTGCCTCCTCTTCTGGGGAAGGGGTTAGTGCATTTTCAGTTCTATGCAGTGTAGTTTTATCACATTAGATGGAATTATGAATTTGTTATTTTCTTTATTTGGAGATAAAATATGTTTAAGAAAATGCATATGAGTGCCAAACTGGCAAGGAGTAGATTTGTGATGGTTAAACTTTTGTGTCAACTTGACTGGGCCAAGGTGTACCCAGAAAAATCATAATTTCTGGGTGTGTCTATGAGGGTGTTTCTGGATGAAATTAACATGTGAATTAGTAAACTGAGTAAAGCAGATTGCCCTTCCCAATGTGGTTGGGCCTCATCCAAATCTGCTGAAAGACCTGAGTAGAATAAAAGGCTGAGTAAGAAAGAATTCTTTCTCTCTGTCTTTGAATGGGGACACTGGTCTATTTCTGTTTTTGAACTCAGACCGAAACTTATGCCATCAGCTCTCTTGGTCCTCAGGCCTTCAAAATCAGACAGGAACTTACATCATCTGCTCACCTGGTTCTCAGGCCTTCAAGCTCGACCTGGAACTATACCATCGGCTCTCCAGAGTCTCCAGCTTGCCGACTGCAAATTTTGGACTTCTCAGCCTCCATAATTATGTGAACCAACTCCTTATGGCAACTTTATCTATCTGGATGTCTGTGTATCTATCCATCTACCTATCTATCTATTTATCTGTCTATCAATCACTTACCTACCTATCTCTTATTGCTTCTGTTTCTCTAGAGAACCCAGACTAATACAGATTTGAAAGGAAAAAAATGGATCTTAGTATATCCAGATTTTTTAAAACATGAACCTTTATGTTGATAGAAATTGTGTGCTTTTTTTGATGTAAGATGCAGAGGAATAATAGTATCAGGATGATTTTTTAAAAACTGCAAACAGATCAATTTCTGTTTCCTACAGGAACTACTTTGTAGATCCTTTTAGAACAGCCTGAGTGAGATATTGGGGGTGTTGAAAGGTAGAAAGCATGATTTGGGTTGATATCAGATATATTTTTTTAAACAGGGGAACCTTCTTTTCCATCCTACTACACTACTACACTCTTTGCATAAAGTCACCTTTTGTGGAGGACAAAGGTCTCTGCAAAATATTTTGAGGGAGAAGATAAGAAGGGTATATTTGTACTGGATATAGATCTTCTACCTATATATCTGTATAGGTTGAAGAAAAGAAAAGAATAAAATACTTTAAATATAGATTTTGCCATTAGGGACAGGAAATGATGAATGCAGAAAGCTGAGGACCCAAAGCTGTCAGAAAAATCTGACTAAGCCTCATTAGATATTTAAGAAATAAAACATAAATAGATCACAGCAGAAAGGCTCTCATTTCTGAGGGACTGCTAGGCACAGATTTTGTGCATCTTCTCTATTAACTGGGTCATCATTGATTAAAGAGTTTTTCTAGTGCACTTGGCATACTCATTCAGTATTAAACTGAACTCAATTAAACTGAACTCATGGGGCTCCAGCAGAGGGCGTGATTCACAAATGCTGGAGCAGGGGACGCTTTAGCAGTATATGTCTAGAAAAGCAAAGATGGATCTGGAATTTCCAGACTATTTCAACCTTTTCCTTTAGCAGCGTGCTATATTCAGGTAATCAGTAATTCAAGCTAATATGAAAGAACAATGAGAAGCTGTAAGCTGGATTTTTGGAGAGATATTAATTATTGAATAAAATATTTTAAAATATTCACTGGAATGGGGTTTTAAAAATAAATTGCATTTTTCTTTAAAATGCATGAGATGTGTCTTCTTTTATCAACATTAGCTGCCTTATTGATATTGAGTCCAGAAGCCGAGGGAAGAAAAAAAAATTTTTTTTTTAAATGCCAAGTTAACAGCATATCTTAGTGAAGAAAAGTGACTGTAGTGAGCAAGTAACTGTAGCTTGATAAGAGTTTTTAATAATGATTCCAAACGTCAGTAAATAAAACACCACTGCATAATAATGAACTTTGCTCCTTAGGCAAGTGTCTTAAAATACATATTTTGCACTTAAAACATCCAGATATCAAAAATATTCAGGGACTATGGGGAAACTGATTGAGATGTTTAGGAATTAACCCCCATCATCAAGACTGCTTGGCCCCTTCTGATCTCAGAACAGCTTTCATAAAAATATTCTACCGTGAGTGCATGTCAGGGATCTTCATGTCCAAGATAGGCTGAACTTCATGATGACTGGAATAAAACATTTCCCATAAGCGCTTCCTCTCTCCCGTCTCCTAACTCAAGACCCCAACCTTTGGTCTTGATGTTTCTGAGGACTATGGGTTTGAGTTTTTAGTTTTAACCTATAAATATCTGGCCTTCAGCCCTGCCTCTCTCCTACTGTGCATAGGAAGGAAACTGAGAACATTCAGCTCACATTGAGCAATAATGCTTAACATATTAAAGGCAAAGTGATACTTTTAATGGTAATTTTTGATAATGTTATTGATGGTAGCGATGATGATAATGAAGGACAACACTAACAAATAGAAAAAAAAAAGAGCAGAAGAGAGCATAAAAAGTACCCAATAGAATGACAATAGGTTAGATATGTTTGAACTGAGACCCTAGACCTCAATGAAAACAGAAAAATTTCAATCTCAATTACATCTATCAATGTATCTAGGTCCTGGGATTTTTTTCTTCCCTGGGAGCAGACACACTTTCAAATTCCACTTTATGAGAGTACTAAACAATTGCAGAGGCAGCAGCTCTGAGCATTCCTTTGAAGTATGTACTAAAGAGGCATTTCAAGCACTGCTAAGAGTATGCTGCACCATCATTAAAAGCCAACATTAAAATTCAGAAATTAAAGGCATATTTACACCAGACTAAACCATTTTTTTCTTACACATTAAAAGAGCATCAAGCTATCCAAAATGATTTAGTGAAAAAGGTCTCTTTTTCTTGTTTACCCATCAACTAAGAAAGCACTGGGCCAATGTTATTCTAGTTATCTCAGCATTTTTAGCATTCTCTTTGTATAAATTTTTTAAAACGGCAAACTTCACATATACAATATCATGCTTGGTATAAGAAATAGACTATTTGAGGAAACCAAAATTATACTTAAAACATGCTAGGAAGAAAATAATGTTTATTGCTCTCCAAAATAGATGGAATATGAGGTGCACTGATTTCTAATTCCAAACTGAATCCCATTTTTCCCTATAGCCTTAAGTTTTAATTGCCATTAGATTTCTCTATCCTACTTTTTCATATTTTATAAAGAGTTCTTGCAAGTGACATGATGTGGTGGTGGTGGAAATGCCCTGCTCAGATTTTCATAAAAACCTCCTGTGGGAGGGTAGTTCATCAACAATTTCTAGCTGCTCCCCTCCTGAGCACTGAGGCCACACGTCCTATAAGCTGCTCCAAGACAATGGCCAAGCACAGCAGGGTAGAACCAGTCCATGCCTGCTCAAAGTGATGCTTCCTCTAATGAACACACTTTTTTTGAAGTGCCCCCCACCACCTTAGTGTGCCCAAGATTTTTTCAGAACTGTTGTGCAGTCTGAAGGATTCCTTCCTTCCCAATCCTTCCTTTTCTTTTCATTCTTCACAGTCATGATGTTTCCATCTCAGTCTGAAGGCTCTTCCTTCAAATGCAATACACCCACAAATCCCTTGGACATCCAATCCTGTCCTGGTGTCTACTCGGAGGACCCAAACTGATACAGAGAGTGGTCTGAGAAAACAGGTGACAAGAGGGGTGTTGTGGGGACTGGATCATTCACTCTCTAGCTGGCAAATAAGGTACCATGCTGGACTTAGCAAGATGTCTGGCTTTTGAACAGAAATCTTCATAGCATCGGAGATGAGACAGAATTAAATATGGGTGATGATGAGAAAGGCAAGAAGATTTTTGTTCAGAAGTTCTTCCTGGTTTAGTCTTGGGAAGGTGTATGTGTCCAGGAATTTATCCATTTCTTCTAGATTTTCTAGTTTATTTGTGTAGAGGTGTTTATAGTATTCTCTCATGGTAGTTTGTATTTCTGTGGTATGTCTTGTGACTTTTTTATGTGTACCATGATTTAATAGATCTCATACATCAGAATTCTGATCATGAATGACTGACAGAATATTTTTCTTGGGCAGTCCTGACTTAACTAAGACTGGCTTGTGGTTAAATTAATATGTTTGGTTTTTTGAATGTTAATAGTAATTCTGATTCAGTAAATGCTATCGCTGTTTTTGTCTTCTAAAGATATGATTGGACTTTGTTAATAATGTTCAACTTTCCACAAAGATGATGTGTACCATCTTAAAACCTATTAGAGATTGGTTTTATATTTAGATGTACGTAACTGGTTACGTGACTATATTTAAATACTGGGGAAATCCCCCCTCTTTCTCAGAACCAAGCAAGACTCATTTGTGTTTTGTGTTATTTGCCTCTTAAAGGCTGAGCTGAAGATAAGGTGGCAAAGTCTACTTTATCTTTTTGGTTTTAACTATACTAACCTAATTAGAATTTCCTGTATCTAAAATGGTTCCTTGGCCAGGTGCAGTGGCTCATGCCTGTAGCCCTAGCACTTTGGGAGGCTGAAGTGGGTGGATCACTTGAGGTCAGGAGTTCAAGATCAGCCTGGCCAATATGGTGAAACCTCATCTCTACTAAAAATACAAAAATTAGCCAGGCGTGTTGGCACATGCCTGTAATCCCAGCTACTTGGCAGGCTGAGGCAGGAGAATCACTTGAACCTAGGAGGTAGAGGTTGCAGTGAGCCGAGATCACACACCACTGACCTCCAGCCTGGGCAACAGAACAAGACTCTGTCTGGAAAAAAAAAAAAAAAGTTTCTTGTACTTATTGAAAGGCATTTTAGTGTGGTGTTTGTGTAATATCAAATAAAGAATATTTAACACTTAAAAAGGAAATACATCATCTGAAATGCAAAGCATAGATAATTTCTGAATAAGGTGGCAGCCCAATTGCTGCTGATTTCAGGAGTGATGACTTAGGAAAAGTCCCCAGGGAGAGGAATGCCCTTGGTGTGAGGATCAAGGCATTTGAGAGACACAGAGTGAACAATGCCTGTAAGGACAGCAGAACTGACTATTTACTACTAAGTTGAATTGTTGCTTTATAGAGGTATAATGATAAATGATAAGGAAGTTGACAAATTCGTAAAGTTAGCTGTGATAGCCAGTGGCCCTTTATGGTAGTTTAGGAAGAAGCCCTTACTTCCTGCAATGGAAGAGCTGATAGTTGTTGAGAAGCAGACCCGGGATTTCATAGTGAGAACTACAGAGCTCCAGAGACATTTTAATGTTCAGCAAAGACAGTACAGGTTTCCCCTAAGGTTAGGGCTGTGGTTAGGATCTCTAGAACCCTACTGGATAGAATTGGAACACCTGAGTCAATGCTGACCGGGATGGCTTTAAAACCCCTGAGGTCCTCTCATAATCCAGGAAAGTCTTTCTTGAGGACTTAGAAGCCACTCTTTTGACATGTAATTTCGAGGAAAGATAGTGCACCTATCTTTCAGTTTCTGTGTAAGAATGGGAGCCTAACTTTTATGGGCACCAATTAGCAAACATGGATGGCCTAATAATTGAGAAAAAACATTTGCAAACTCAGGATTAGCACATCCCACTGATCAACTGCCCAACCCCACCCCATGTCCTCCAGCACTTTTCCAGTAGATCACCCCAGTTCTGAAAATTCCTCCTTCCCTTTGTTTCAATGTAGTTGACCTCAGATGACCTCTCTCTTTTGTTTTAGCAGCTTTGAATAAAGTCTTTTTTGCCTTCCAGGGTAATTTTTACTTTGACAATATCCCTGAGATTTGTGGCTTTTCAGACCCCTCTGACACTCAGAATTTGCAAAAGGGAGAAGGCTGTCCCTCCCTTATAAGAGCTAGCACTGCTCCCCCACAGGAAAAAGCTACAGAGCAGCCTCTCCTTTGCAAGATGACAGGTGACCTTCTCAAGAGTTGCCCCTCCTGCCTATCCTGATTATAAAGCTGAAAACCATGATTGAATTATAGCACAATCTAACTGGAGACATACTGGGCTGATAAGGGAGAAATGAGTTTACAAACTGAGGGAGTTTCAGGAATATGCTACAATGTACAAACAGTAGCCATGGGATCACCCCTGGGGTTAGGTTTGAGGGTGCTTGATCAAGGAAGCCAGAGTGAAAGACTGAATAAGAACAATGGACTTTGCAGCACTTTTTTTAAGACATTTGATTTTACACCCTAGTAAGGACCCCAGAATATAGAACAAACTATCTGGCTAGTATTTTGGAAGCCTTGCAAAGACACATTTCTGAAAACTGCAATTTCAGTCAGGTTTTTAGGGGTCCAGTGATCGGGGCATTTGAGGTATCCCCTGCAAAGTAAAGGTCAGATTTATGTATCTTCTTGCCCTTATCACAGAAAAGGAAGCACCACACCTGAAAGACCTTTTTGGATCATGGCTGGAACACATTTTGAACATAGCAATATCGTCTAGCCCTTAAGTCCAGTGACACGAAAGGATGATAGCTTTAAATGAGTTCTAGAAGAGAAAAAGGCTCTGCAGCTGGTCGAGGATGTGGGTCAAGCAGCCCTACCACTTGGATCATATAATCTGTCAGGCTCTAAATTGTTGTAAATGTCAATGGTGGGAGAAGATGGAATGTAAGTTTATGGCAAACCCCAGTGGGAGAATCTTAACGTATCCTACTGTGATTCTGAAGCAAGGCCATAACATCTGCAGTGGGGAGTTATACTCCATTTGAGAATCACCTTTTGGTATGACAGTTGGCCCTAGTACAGATGAAACACTTGACTGTGGGGCACCAAGTAAGCATGTTCCCGGAACTGCCCATAATGAGCTGGTTCTCTTAGATCTACGGTGTCATAAAGTCAGCAGGCTCAGCAGCAGTCCATCACAAGTTAAAAGTACTACATTGGAGATCAAGTTTAAGCAACAACAAGGGCACAGGCAGGCTGCATGAGCAGGTGGCCTAGACCCACATGCAACTCAGGATGGTTGTACTAGTGCTCTTTACTTGGTGCATTTTCTAAGACCAGCTGAAAAAAAAAGAAAAATACCCATGCTTGATTTATAGATAGGCAGTCTCAGTATTTGAGCTCAAACTGAAAATGGATGTCGGCAGACTGTAGCATTACTTGATAATCAGTAGAGAGAAAACATCTTCCCAACACGTGGAGGTGAAAATGAAGAACCTGGTCATCCAGTCTGAGGAAGTAGAAATGGCCTGAGGGGATAATATATACAGATTTCTGGACATTTACTAATGGCCTTGATGGCTGGTGAGGGGCCTGAGGGGAAAAGACTGGAAGATCAGAGACAAGAAGGTCTAAGATAGCATGTGGGTGGACACATGGGAACCGGTACAGAGTGTGAAGATTTTTGAAACTTCAGTTAATGCCTAAGAAAGCATATATGAAAGAAGATATAGTGAACAATGAAGTAGTCAAAATGATTTGGTTAGATGACATTAGCCACCTTCGTCAATGACCTCTCCAGAAGTAGGATGATGGACACATACATGAAATGGCCCAGTCATAATACTGGTATTTCTTGATCATGATCAAAGATTAGATTATGCTTATGCTTATTGGTTTGCCTCGTAATTGTCCTCCGTACCTTTCTATTGTGCTTAAAAATCTAAAAACTAAGAATTATGACAATTATATGAACAAATTATGAGGTTCAGAAAAAATTGGAAATACCAGAAATTATAGAACTGGACAGGGTTCTAGCAGAAGCACAATACACTGCCCAGAAAGTGAGCCTTATTTTATTGGTTACATGTATTTAGATTCAGATATTGACTCAGATTGAGTATTAAAATTTAGTTTTAAATCTTGGCTAATTATAGTGACTTTTTTGAGAAATTATGTATAAATGGGCAACAAGCTAGACAACAGAAATGTTTTATTTAAAGAATGCAATAGTGTTGTCAGTTTTGTGAGATCTGTGGGGAGCATTGTGGATGATGTAGTCCAGCTCTTTAACTTGGGAAACCTGAGGCCTTAAGGATACTCGCCCAGTGTTGTAGCACTAATTAGTGTCAAAATTATGGTTTAGAGCCCAATTATCCTGACTAAATATCCTGTATTTTTTAAAACTAAGTCATATAGTCTCTTGTACATAGAATAACCTTACTTGAACATACTGTGGCTACCCACATAAATCCATATACCTTGAAATAACTGATCTTTTCATTTAATTTATCTTAATGAGGTGGCCTTGAATAAATCTTGTGTTTTCTTCTTTCAAAACAGAAGTAAAAATGCAATTGAGATAGTAGTTGTAATTTTAAAAAGTGTGAAAAGTGATAGCAGGTTAAAAGTTCCCAAATTAATCCATGTAACAAAACTGCATTTGGACCCTCTAAATTTGTGAAAATAAAAAAAAAAATTACAAAATTCTCAAATTACTAAATTGTCTCAACTATTTGTTCACAGATTTGACAGTGAACGTCTTTTAGAAGATGTTAATTAACCTATTCCACCACTGGCCAATCTTTTTGATTGTTTACCTTCTGGAGAAGAAGTTACAGATTTTACTGACCTTATTTTCATCTTCTACTCTGCAACAATTTACAATACAATTGTTGCATTAATATACTGTAAAATATTTACCTATTTTACTATTGATGTTTGGGTTGTTTTGAGTTTGGGGCTATAAAGAATGATACCAATATAAATATGCTTGCAAAGATGATATCAAAAATATTTAATGATGGGTAAGGCAAGGTCACATACCAATCGTAACAGTTGCCAAACCCATCTGAGTGGAAGCTTGGCCGTGTCTCCTGGTGCACATTTTCAAAAATTTTTCTGATATCTGTATCTAGGAATGAAATTATTGAATTATAAGGCATTTTCTTTGTAAAGGCATTTAACTTTACAAGGTAATTTCAAGCTATTTAAAAAATGGTTGTACCAATTTATGCTTATATCGATTTACACTTACATGAGAATTGTTAATACATTGCCAACATTTGAGTTCCCTAGAATATATTTTTACCAATGTAATGTGCATGTGACGTCTCATTGTAGTTTAAACTGGAATTAACCAGAAACTAATGAGGCTGGGCATCCATGCACGCTTATTAATCATTTGAATTTCTTTGTCCTCTGATTTATTTATGCATTCTTGACAGTAGTCCTTTTAAAATTGCTTTAGATAACAAATATCTTTCTGAATTTTGTGGCTTTTCTTATCAATATTTTTATAATTTATGAGAAACAGAAGTCTTTATTTTTATGTAGTTGCATTTATCAGATTTGCCTTTTGATTAGTATTTTTCTGTCTTGATAACTATTAGAAAATAGTTTTCAATCTTGTTCTTCCTCTTCAAGTATGCTCTGACTTTCTTGGCATTTTATGCATCAACATAAATTTGTAATCTTCTTGTGAAATTTCACATATATTTAAAAATGTGGTTGCATTGGGCTGGGCGCAGTGGCTCACGCCTGTAATCCCAGCACTTTGGGAGGCTGAGGCGGGCGGATCACGAGGTCAAGAGTTCAAAACCAGCCTGACCAACATAGTGAAACCCCAACTCTACTAAAAATACAAAAATTAGCCAGGCGTAGTGGTGTGCACCTGTAATCCCAGCTCCTTGGGAGGCTGGGGCAAGAGAATCACTTGAACCCAGGAGGCGGAGGTTGCAGTGAGCCGAGATCGCACGGCTACATTCCAGCTTGGGCGACAGTGCGAGACTCCCTCTCAAAAAAAAAAAAAAAAAGAAAAGAAACAAGAAAAAATGTGGTTGAGTTGAATATCTGCATTTGTGATTTGGGAAGAGTTCAGTACCACTACAATATTCAACTTTTTCAATCAATGAACATGGTATTCAGGTCTTATTAATATATTATCTTAACAACATTCTTTTTAGAGGTCTTGAACCTCTTTGTTAATTTATTCCTAAGCATTTGATACCTTTGATGATAATAAAAATTATGTTTTAACGATTTCACTTGTATCTAGTAGAATTGACAAATTCACTTGTATATTCTAAAGAAAATTGTTGAGTGTTTGGATTTTCTATGCATAAAGACATATAATCTACAAATAATTATAATTTTCTTTTCCTTTCTACTTCTTGTTCAATTATTTGTATTTTTTTCCTTTCCTTGATACATGACTTGGATCTTTGATACAATATTAAATAGAAATGATACAATAGGCATACTTGTTTTCTTTCTGGTCTCAAAAGAAAAGCCATTCACCAAGTTTTATACATAGATACAATTCATTAGATTTAAAGAGTACCATTCCAGTCCAAGTGTGCTATAATGTTTTTATCGTGAATGAATTTTTAATTTCATCTAATTAAATATATATATCACAGTACCTTATATATCACAGTACCTTATCAAATATATCACAGTACCTTATCATTCTTATACTTTAGCATATTAATGTGGTAGATTTCATTAATTCATTTCCCAATATTAAAATACTCTTATGTAAATAGTATAATTTAACTTGATCATGATTCTTATCATTTTTATACATTGCTGGATTGGTTTTTTTCATTATTGGGTAGATATATTGACATCCATGAAAATATCGCATATCTGATTATGGTAACTTGGTTTTCTCTTTTGATTGGCATGGATTTTTTCATTTTATTAATCTTTTCAAATAATCAAATTTTGGAATATTGTTTTCTTATAAATAATCCATGAAACTCTTCCTTCATTTCATAAATAATAAAATAAAAAATATGATAATACAAAAAAAGTAAAAATATCAAAATTAAAAAACAATTTTTTTGGAGTTGTTAGTTATACAGGAAGGAAAGATTTCAAAGTTTTTGCAATTATAGTTTTATCATTATCTTTTAATAGATAACTATTTTGTCTCAATCTTCAAGATCTTTAGACTGTAGTTTGAGGCATTTTCAGCTTTTAATACCTAGAAAATAAATAGTCAAAAAGCCAAACTTTTTAACCATTTATCTATTTATAACTTTTTAGATCTGGCGTTATCTTAAAAAAAAACTCCAATATATACTTCACCTAAGAATGCCCTTAAAAGTTTACCAGAAGTATATTACATAAAATTTGATCAGTTAGTGTCAATACATTACTAAATTTAATTATTGCAAAGAGACGAATAGATAAAAAATAAAAATTTAAACCAACTAGTTTTTACACTGTTTTAAGGTTAAAAAATGATAGATAACTTACTTGCTATAGCAAGAGAGTATCAAAGAATATAGTAAACATGTAAGCACCGTCGGACATGCCCTAACTGGCCAAAAAGGGTAAATCCGAGCATTAATATGAATAATAGCTTCAAAGAATGAAAACATATCAAATATGTTTCAATCTTTGGTTTTATAATGATACTAAAAATAAAAACAAAAAGGAATTGGTTATTTTTTGAGGGTGGTAGGGAACTATCTATTAATTTTGAAATACGGTAAACAGATAAAGGGAAATTGTCCAGCTTTCTCTGCCTTTATCCTAGATTTCTTGTAAAGACTGTAACGCGGGGTAACCAAATATTGACTCAAAAGAAGTTTATCTTTTTCTAAATATTTCAAGAAGAAATAATGATTGATATATAATATTATCATTTTGCAATAATTAATTAATTAATTAATCTATTCTAGGGATTGAGCATCAGTGGCCACAAGCAGGACAAAGTAAGAGACCACCAGACATATGTGCCTCCCAGTCCCAGAATACAAGACCGACTTGTGACAAAGAAATTGAACTTGATTTGGACCAAGCATATTGAAAAAGATGCAAGTGACACAGAGGCAGAGAAACTTGTTGACTACACTGTAGTATGCAATGAGCAAAACCTAGTTTGCGAGGAATCTTACAGGTGCAAAGACCAAGTTTTTTTTCTTTTCTTCTTTTTTTTTTAAAGACGATTCACTGAAAAAGAAGGGAGGGGGAGGAGAATAAGTAAATTAAAAGAAGTTTAGAAAAATATTCAAAATAGAACAGGACAACTACACTAGTGCTTTGTGGGCTCTGTGAGTGATAAATCAAGAAATTATTATCATTAAATCAGGATAGTGTTACATTTAGAAGGGTGGGAACGAGTTGTGATAGAGATGAGTTGAATGGAAGACTTATGAGATGGCTGGCAAAGTTCAATTTTTTGGCCTGGGTGGTGGTTATAAGAATGTCTGACATACAATCATTTATGAAGCTATGCATTTGTTTAATTCTGTTTTCTGTATTTCTGCTATATTTGAAATACAAATTTAAAACTGGGTGAGTGAATGTATTTACGATACAATTTTCAGAGATGTCCTGAAAAGTTTTATCTTTACGTTAAGGATGAATTTATCAAGTTGATAAACACAAGAAGCCAAAGGTGATATTTTCAATATTTATTGGTAAGGCTGAGGCAACAGCCTTTATACAGCACAATTTACATAAGTTATCAAGATACATCTTCTATACAATCACAAAACCAAGACATATTTTTACATAGAGTAAAACTCAAGACGGATTTACAAGCATTTTTTTTTAAATGCAACTCTCATGTATTTTCAGGTCAATTTATACAGTCCTTAGTCCAAGAATTTGCATTTGTCCATTAGATTTTCCAAAGGGATTTGGGTAAAACAAACAAACAAAAAAACACATTAGCAAATCACCAACATGGCATGCAACATATAGTCAGAAACAAGACATATCTTCAAGTACTTTAGTTTTTATTTCAAAATCAGTTTTATTAAGATGTTTATGTTTTCAGACAAGAAAATTTTTTCTTAAACCTCATATGTGTTTTTAGGATATTAGCACACACATTAATCAGTAGTGGGAGCACCTGAGCACGTCACTGAACAAATATACAGACACAATCAAACAATAATCATATTCACATGCTGAATGCCAAATGAAATTAATACTTCAACTTCATCTACTTTACCAAGTGTATACTTATGTACAAGGTAATGAATTAAGAAAATGCTCTCAATCTACCTATCAGATAAAGAATTTGATTAAATAATTTTGGCTTAATGGATACCTTTAATAATAGAACATGAAACATACAGAAAACGGCATTGTATCATATTCAATGAGAATATTTGTTTCACTCATTCTTTACTGTATTACACCCAAGGCAAGTAATTATTAAATAAATAGCTTATAATTATTCATTGAGTCTTCTTTCACTTTCATTTCAAGCTCAAAAAGAGGGAAGGAAGATCACTTCTGTCACACATAACACATATATAGCTGTAGTTGGCTGATTTTGGAATATTTGACATTGTAGCAATGAAAATAAGTTTTTAAAAATATTGTTAGTATGATTTAAATAATAAAGTAAAAAAATACTATAAACATCTTTATGATATTTTAATGAAATGAAGCATTGATCAAATAATTTCTAATAAATTGGGCACAATATAATATATACTTTTATTTTACTTCACATCACCGCCACCGCTAATATCACTACTGCTACCACCACTATCATTACAGTCATTCCTATAATAAGAATCAATATCAGCTGGTTACCAGCTATAATATTCCCACAATATGACTACTTAAATGTGTGTGATCCACAAAATTAATTCCACTGGTATGCTGAAAATATGCATTTAATTAGTGTAATTTATTAAAATAAGGGCAATATTAAAGAGTAAAGACAATTGATGCCCCTTAGTCTTGATAGTTTAAACTGAAATATAAATAAAGAGTTCAGAGTCACCAAAAATCTGCTTAATCTTTAAGTAAAAACAGGGAAAACACCAACTTCTTGCTACTAGGGTTATTTGTGTCTGTAATGACTATTTTATATTCCCTGTCTTTTGTAAAAATTCACTCTGTGCTTTTGTTCCTACAGCCGAAAGTTTCTTTAGGACCAAATTTTAAACCAAGAAGCAACATCAGTCTCTGATGACTCAATGAAATTGTGGGAAAAATTGAGATGCTCTTCAAGGTAAAAGTGCTGTAATTGGAGTAATTACGTATTATATAGAGATTACAAACTCTGTCAGTATTAGAATAAAAAAAAGTTAATTCCAATAAAATGAAATAAACTGAAGAGTGAAAAACCATGTACTGTGATATGTACAAAAAAGTAAAAAACACCAAGAGCCCTATTTGCAATAAAAAAGAAACAGTTTTGTTGTAAGAAGGGTAGTCGACATCATTCAGAAGAAACGCATTCATATAAGGATCAGTGTTGCATAGAATAATTCCAGTACAACCTAGAAGTTTGGTCAGCTGCAAACTTGGCACACTGGCAGGATCTTATGCTCTCTGAAGGGGAATGCTGGTGCACGAAAAGAAGCCCTGTTGTCAACTCTGCTGATTGACCTAGCCCCATCGCTAGTTCCTTGGAATGGAGGGGCTTCTATAATGGAAAGACTCCTATGCTTTCAGGTTAAATAGCTACCAAAGAGATAATCTTTGTTTTGGTGATCCCTCCATTTATATTATTCTAAAAGAAATTGCAACTAGAATGAAGAAAACTAACTGGTCATACAAACTCTCATGCATACCTATGGATATGAGTGGCTGCAAAAGAGGATCAGAGATGAGTCAGGGTTTTCTTTTAAGGGCAAATATCAGAGCCTTTTTATGTCAGAAGGAGATCTTCTTGGACCTTTTCTTCCCCAATTATGAGTGATGATTATAGGCTTCTTCAAGTGCTAGCTTCTGCTGGAAATATCCATGGCAACCATTAGCAGATCGAATAGTTTCTAAAAATAAAATACTAGCAATATAATGTCTTTGATGATTCCACTCTCCCATGCTCATTTTAGAGCAATGTCAATGGTAAATGACATTGTATTGTCAGTGGAGGGCGATTAAAAAATAGAGAGAAGAAAAGTTATGGTTATCTTTCTCAGTTTGGGGAAGAGTGAATTTGTATTCTGAAGTCATATATATATATATATATCCTGGGATATATTAGAAATTCTCTTATTTTTAGTGCTTGCTTTACATTCCTCTCAAATTTAGAGCATTTTTTCTTTAAAAATGAGAAAATTCAATATCCAACCAATATCTAGAGATGGTTTTCTCTAATTCCACTAACACTTCACCCTTAAATAAAGCAGCAGGTTTTAAGCTCAGAATGCTCTGAGAAGCAATTTGATTTATTTATTTTGGGTAGAATATAGGAATAGGGTAAGACCAGCATTATTCATTTAATTTAGGATAACAAAATTTGCATTTTCATGTAATTCTTCACCTTTATTCAGGTTAAAGTTTATATTTTAAATAAAAAATAAGTTTTATAGCTAATTTACTGCTTTTGTCTATGTCAATCCTTGCCATTGGTTTAGATGATGTTTTTCACATATAAAATTTGAGAATTAAAAAGCTATGTAATAATTATTCCTCACTTCTGCATATAAAACTATATTTGGAAATGTGCTTTCATCTTTCATGGATCATTGATTTATCATCACAACATCTCTTTTGGAAGGTTAAGAATATATAATTATTTTTATCCTATAGATAAGAAAACTGGGGTAAAGTGAGTGTAAGTGACATGTGCAAGGTGACACAGATAGTGGCAGAACGAAGACCAGAAGACAGGCTTTTATTCCCTGCTGAGTGTGTTTTCCACAACTTCACGTTACTTCCTTAATTAATAATGCTGATAGAGAAGAGGGTGCTTCATTTTAAGACTTGGACATTAGTTGTTTTATTCATTATTATTAAAATAGCTCAAAGTATATTTTAATCTCAGGTAAATGTTGACTTTTCACATATTTTCCCAACATTGATGAACTTGATCACTGTGATACTGTCACTGAAGTAAGAAAATAGAGCACTAGAGAGAACTCGAGTTTAGTGTCATGTTTTCATGATACAATCAGTAAACGAATTAAGTCATTAAGAAAAAAGCATAAAATATTATGAAATGAGGATCCATTTAATTAATCAATGTCACAAGATTAATATGGTTTGTTTGCCAGAGAAAGAATTTTCTTTCTCTGTCAACGCATCACTCAAGAGAAAGGAAATGTGCAGGATAATACATTTATTTGCAGTTTCACAAAGAGTAAGTTATCATGCTTCCTAGAACATATCAGTTTACTCTAGGTCCTTTGGTACATAGACTGAAGATGTCTTGGCTTAATGGTAAATTATGAAGATTTCAATGGTTTCAACCAAAATTCCAATATTTTATGGGGCAACATTCTTTGTTAGCCAGTCATCATTTTATTTCTAGATAAATTCAATTTTATTTCTACCTAGTATTATCTTCACTCTACATTATTTCAAATTATACAGAAACAAATGTGCTTTTACCACATGGATTCCAAGGTCAGTGTTGTATACCCTTGTAACATTTAGACACAGAGAAAACTGTTAAAATGTGGCCTAAAAGCCACAATTTCTATGTCTCCTGTTCCATTTTCCCTAAGAACACAGCCACCTCACTTCCAGTCCTGGACACATATTGTAGGTGTATCTCATGTCAGAATCTGAAAGCAGCAAGTTGTCTGAATAGAAGATGATGAAGGAAGATTTTTGAAGTTTTGAAAACTGAGATTTGTTACATCAGTTCTTTCCTTTCAACCAACGCTTCTTTGCATAAAGAATTACCTTTGTGCTGCATGAAAACCACGTTAATCTTTGAGCCTCTGTCTTAAGCTATAGCTCAACTCTGCTCAAAGATTTTTGTCTTAAGTAATCAAAATTTGTTTCACAGTTTCTCTTCAAAGCCATGGGAAATTCAAGGTCTCAGAACTCCATTCTTTTTGTTTTCAGTATGTGAACTTTTTCAAATGAATATCTTTGTGTGATCCACAACAATAAATGTACAAGGTGTTAAGTATGTTTTTGCCTGTTGTTCCCACTCTTTTGTTTGCCTCTCAAAACTTAGCTTTGTACAATAGTATCCAACTATAGTCTTGATGTGAGGCTATTTAGAGCAGTTTCTATACCCTGAGAAGACATGTTTCTTCAATGCGTTTGAGTAGGACTGACCAAAAGTTTGTGCCAGTTGACTATTCTTTTTCTGAGATCCACTTTGTCAAGCCAGATACAGGCTTCACCAATCAAGGTCTTTTTCATAAACTTCCCTCCATTGGAGAAAAGTAAAATCTAGAAAAAATAGCCAAAAATAAATATATTTAATTTATACACATATATATGTGTATAGTTTTCAACCTCTTTTAAGGACATTTAATCATCAAAGAAATAGCACAAAAGAGGGTGACGCTGAGTAGAAGTAGCAGACATACTTGCAGGAGAACTGATAACCAAGGTGTTCTCAAAAGATTTGCATGTAATATAAATTAATTCACATCAACATTTGTATTATTCTGCAAAGGAAAATACACATTCTGAAGAATGTGAGAATACTAGGTAAGAAATGTATAACCAGCTAATTCTAAGTTTATGCTTAAACTGATGGAAAGTTTCACAAAATAACTTTGCCAAAAATTTTTTACTAGTTTACACAAATCCAAATCAAATAAAAGATTATCTGTATTCTGAATAAATAAATATAACTTCACAGAGCATTGTTTTTATTTAGTATTAAATTTTCTGGTGATTTTACTATAGTATGTACTTCCAAGCTGTTTTCTGAAGTCATATGCAGAACTTATCACAAGGGTCTCAAACTAAAGAATTTTTTTTTTTTTCATTTTAAAGATGAATTGAAGGAAAGGTAGCGAGCATTCAGTGGAGCCAAGCAGTAATCCTTATGATTTTATTCTCTTTTTCTCTTCAGAATCTCCTTCAGTTATATAATTTACCCTTATTCCTGGCTAAAACTTAACTTTTATGCTTCTGACTTCAAAATTTGTACTTCCAGATATGACTATCTCTTCTGGTTTCTGGTTCAGGGATTTCAAGTGACATTGTATATTTTCACTCGAATCTCTGCCTTCTTATCAAATTCATTTCAGACAAACTCTTGGTCTTTCTCTATTCCAAATCCCCTGACTACATAATCTCTGTGAAATAATACACTTGTTGACACAGACTTCAGACTGTCATTTCATTTTTTTATTCCTTTCCAGTCTAATATCAGTTAATCTTCTCAATACATTTTTGCTTTGTAATATCTTTTATCTTTGTCTCTAATTCAAACTTTTAATTTCCTGTACCATGGTCTCTTCCTATATTTTTTTCTCTTTTCTCATTCCCCCATTTCTACTTTAATTCCTTGTCTCTATATCTACTGAAGACATACTATGTGCAAAGCATCGTGCAGGCTGTAGGCAATGAAAATTAGGCCTTGCCCTAGAGAAACTGATAGCATAGAAGCAGTGACAGGTAAGTACAGATATTGTTGTTACAAGACAGACTGGGATTGATAGCCTAATAATAGAAGCAAAATATTTTGTGAATAAGGTATGATGAATTATACCCAGGGTCATCAGTAAGGAGATGAAAGATGTGGAGTATTGTGATAGATGGCGAGAATTGGAAAAGGGAGCTTTGAAGGGGAGAAAAAATATGAGCAAAGGATTGGAGGCTTAACATGACTTGAAAACAGTCTGTTGTGACTGGAGTGTTAAGTGAGTGGAAAAGTATCCAAGGAGCTGAGACTAAGTCAATACAATTAAAACTCACTTTGGGTGACTCTGAATGATTCAAGATAATGGTGAGTAATTGAAGAGCTTTAATGTAAACTAACAAGTTTAATGTAAACTAACTAGGGTTGTAAAAGGTAACTCTGGCAGTGCTGTGATTAAATGAACTAAAGGGATAAGACATAAATGACAATAGGCCAGGTAAACAGATGAAATGGTTTGAATAATAAAGATGGGGGCCCAAAAAGGTTTAGTGGCAGTGAGCATGGAAATAAGAGGAATCTATGTAAAATAAACTCTGCAGACAGAGTAGAGAAGGCTTGGCAGCTGATTGGATGGGGTGAGTGGGCTGTGGAATTCTAAAAGATTCCTGGGGAGATACTGCTAAAAATTAATTAACTTCTCAAATGTCATATAGTGTATGATCAGTACATAAATATTGAATAATGGAATAAAAATAAATACAATGTGAATGAGAAGTTTTAAACATCAACTACATAATACAGAGTTACCTGAAGAGAATGTCCTGCAGGACTTAGACTGAATCGAAAAGTTTCATTGAATGAAGGCTCTCGGTCATGTCTGCATACTCTTGTTTTTTTCTTGATCACCTTTTTTTGGGTAGAAATATTCATCACATATATTTTCACATATAAATCTGAAAATAAGAATTCGGCCCATTAAATTCCATCAATCATATAAATTTCTATTGAAAGAATTATAACTGTATACTGAGAGTTCTTGTTACATTTTGCACAAAGCCAGCAGATTGTAAACAATTTGTTTCAGACAACATAAAATGATTGAAAGATATGTCTATTTTTTTTTTTTTTGAGACAGGGTCTTACTCTGTCACCAGTCTGGAATGCAGTGGCCAGATAACTCACTTAACCTCAAACTCCTGGGCTCAAGCGATCTTTCTGCTTCAGTCTTCTATATAGTGGGACTACAGGCAGGAGCGACCATACGTAGCTGATATATCTATTTTCTTAACAGTTTAAAATTGTCCTTCTGTTGTCTAATGAATATAACACTGTAATGTATATGTTAAAATATCTAGCTAAAAACTGAAAGAAAACAACTTGTTACATATGTTAATCAGTTATTTTTTCTGATATATTTGGTGTACGGTTCAAATTTTAGTTAACATTTTCCAGAGTATATAAGACACATCCCTAAAAAATTCTAGATATATTGATGATTATAATAAAATTAGATACCTGGTAGATGATCAGGAGACTTAAATTTGTATGTAATATTTCTGCATTGGAGAATTTCAACTATTAGTTGTTCACCATCTGTCTTCATTTCCTTCTTCAATGCAATCTTGATTTCTCCCATTACCTGAGTTTTAGCTGGGAGAATTTAATAAAAATGTAAAGAAGTATGTAATGCCATATATGAAATGTTTAGTTCAATAATTCATTCATACATTCATTTACTCTTTATCAAGTGCTAAATATCTTATGACATCTTAAGTGCTAAATGTCTTATGACTGTATTTTATTCATCTGTATATTTATTCACAGATGAATAAAATACACAAAATTTATCACAGATTCATTTATTCAGATATGAATAAAAAACAGTCCATGCCCTTAAAGCCTGTAAAGAGTGAACAATCTTATGGGTAGACTGATAAATACACAGATGCTTACACTGTGTATTTTAAATATAATGATAGCTTAGCAACAAGGGATGTATGAAGAAATGCATGTAGATAAATTTTACTCAACTGTAGACTTTAGGGCAAAAGAAGTAATAGATATGACTGTATCAATTCACATAGATATGACTCTATATCAATTCATGTATTAATTCACTTATTCATTCTCCAACAAATATTTTATTTCCCACCCTACTCTGTGCTAAGCACTCTGCTAGGAAGAGTGAATATAATGATAAGCCAAAACGTGCGTGCTTATTGGTTTCATGCTTTTTCTACCTATTGGGAATCAAATATTTCCATCAATAAATATATAATTATAAAAAGAGGAAAGGTTTTGAAGTATAGAAGTATGGTTTCAATGGAGGCTAAAACAAAGGAGCAGATGTCTAGGGAGGTGCTGCTTAAGCTGAAACCAGAAGGATGAGAGTTAATTAGGTGAGACGGATTAGGAAGGACATTCCAGGGAGAAGGAACAGTGTGTTCTCAAAAGGAAATATAACATGAGAAATAAATGCCTGTGTGATTGTAACATATTGTAAATTGAAGCCATGTTAAGAATTTGGTTTTTCTGTTTAGATCTATAGGAATCCATTAAAGGTCTTTAAACATGGCTGTAGATAATTTATTCTCAAACATTTTGATCTCAGGAATTCTTTACAGTCAAAAAAATTGAGGGTCTTCAAAGAACCTTTGTTTATGTGGATAACTACCAATATTAGAAATATAAAATTTCTAATTTTTAATTAAAATTCAAAAGTAGATATTTAAAAATATTTATTAATCAAATTAAATGACAATAACTGCTTTAATGAAAATGTTTTAATGAACATAATCATATTTTCCAAAACAAAAAAAATAGAGGTACTGTTTTATGTTTTTTCAAATTTCATTAGTGCATGGCTTAATAGAGGACAACTGCATTCTCTTTCTTTCTCTCTTTCCTTTCTTTCTTTCTTTCTTTTCTTTCTTTCTTTCTTTCTTTCTTTCCTTCTTTCTTCCTTTCTTTCTTCCTTTCTTTCTCCTTCCTTCTGTAGAGATGGAGTCTTGCTATGTTGCCTAGGCTGGTCTCAAACTCATGGCCTTAAGCAATCCTCCTGCCTCGGCCTTACAAAGTGCTGGGATTACAGGCATGAGCCATACTGCACCTCACCTCTTTTTACCTTTTAGAGACAGGGTCTCACTCTGTCGCTCAGGCTGAAGTGTAGTGGCCCGATCATGGCTCACTGCAGCCTCAGACTTCTTAAGTCAACCATTGTATTTTGGTATGTGGCATAATCACTTTAAGAATTTTTCCTATTTAGTCACACGAATATTAGAAAGAAATGCACTGAAGGATTTAGATTTTTAAACAGTTGAACTGATTCATCGAGGATACCCTTAAGTGAAACTGGCATTTTTTTCCCTGTAAGAACATGTTGGTAAATAAATAAAGTGTCTACTAGCATAGTTTCTTGCCACTGCCTTACTTGGAAATAAGTCCCTAGCACTTTCATGCACTATTACTTTGCACTACCAATACAAATGTCAACCAAGTGAAAAAGGTAAGCAATTTCAGTGTATTTTGAAAATAATTTTGACTTTATGAACTTAAAAATTCTCACGGAACCGTGGAGGTCTGTGAACCACATTTCGAGAACCACTGTTATAGAATATAGTTGAGTAATTTTTGAATGAAAATAAAATAACAAAACACTGTGAGTAAAGTTGTAAAAATATTAGGCTATAGTTATTTGATCATTTTGATTTAATTTTGTCATATTTTTGGGCTATAATTGATAGATGTATTCTTTACTGGATTAAGCAACTGTTTGAGGAAATTAACTTAAAATTTGTAAGTCCAGATATACCCTTACATGTGGAAAAATATCTATAACATATCTCTCCTCGCTCTCTTCCTCTGTCAAAAAACTAATACTGTAGTCCAAAAATTGACAAAATTATCTTCTGTGTGTTTTATAAACTAAAATACAAATCTTCTAGATAGAGTTAAATAATAATTCGTGAGCCGATGATTAGAGATAGTTCATAGTAGAGAGATGTTTACTTTCAAGAAACTCTAAGCATAAGTCAAAGATTTTATATCCAGCTAACCTGTCTTTCAAGTATCAAGCCTATAATTTTAAGCATGAAAGAACTCAGGGAATACTTCACAAAGTTTGACTCTCTGAGAAATATATAAGATGCATTTCATCAAATCAGAGACAACTAGAGAAACTTCAGCAAAGGGACTGATGGTAATTATTCAATAAAATTAGTTGTAGATCTAAGACTGAGCAGTACATAGGTTGGTGGAAGAATAGTATGGAAATGTTATATTTCTGACAAAGTATAAAGTATGAAACTAAAAATTAATGAATAAAGAAGGGAGAGAGAAAGAGGAAAGCAGAACGGGATTATTGATTTTTGTATAGGTAATAGGTAACAAAGGATGCCATTTAAAAGTAACAAACCAGGTAATCAACGGTCATGTAAGAGGAACAGGAGTTAGACATTATAAAATCTATAAATAAAAGGAAAACCTTTAGACCAATGATACAAAGCTTTCTTAATTCCAAAAGAAAATTTAAAAACCCAGAGGCCAAGTGGAGAAATATCATCAATATGACGTAATATATACAATGATTATAAAATAAAATGCAGAGTTGAGATCAAGCATAACTATTATATCACTAAACATGAGTAAGTTTTAGCTAGCCTATTTTAAAAATTTTTTCAGATTGGCTCACAAAGGAAAGCCTAGTTCTATACTATGTACAAGAAATACAACTAAAATCTAGCTTTATTCCAAATAGTAAAAAATACAGAGATTGGCAAGTATGTCAGGCTTACGGAATCAACAAGAGTGCAGAGGTTGAGATCTTATTGTCAGATAAAACAGAATTCAGGCCAAAATGCAGCAAACAAGACAAAGAAAGACACTGTATGAAACGAGAAATCCATAAATCATAATGAAGACACAACAATTATCAGTATCCATGTACCACTTATGTAAAGTTGAAACTACAAAGTAAGATGCATGGATGTGGAGGATTTAAGGAGGAGTAAAGATGATAATAATGCAATATTAACAGTATAAGACAAGGCAAGTGAACTAAAAAACTAGATAAAATATTGAGACACTATAATCAATAAAGTAGATCTCACTGATATATATCAAACACTATACCCTGATAATAATGAATATACCTTTTTCTTAATCATCTATGGAACATATTCAAAAACTGATCATATATTGAGTTACAAAGAAGACATTAGTGGGTTCTATAAAATGAAGCTATTATCAAATTATGTGATAATACACTCAATGGCTTTCAACTAATCAACTTTTGAGTGAATGGAAAAATATATGAAAAAATACAGAAGTTCTGAAAAGTAATGGTAGTAAAACACTATATATCAGAATCTGTAGAGTTAAAGAAATGATCACATGAAAATAAATAGTTTTAAACTCCTATATCATTTCAAGTAATGATTAGAAAATGCACATATTCTTCTATCTGCTATCAACTACAAAAAAATAAAATTGGTTTAAATTCCAACTCAAAATCTAGAAAGGAATGACAAAATGAAACAAAAGTAAGTACAAGGAAGGAAATAATAAAGATGTCCACTAAAATTAATAAAGTAGGGAACGGAAAAAAAGTAGATAAAATTGATAAATCAAAATTCTAGTACTTTGAAAAAACCCACCAACAAAATAGAAAAATTAATAGTGAATTTAGTCAATGTCATGTGGCTTCTTAACATTACTATTTAGAAATGACATGTGTTCTCTTAACTGCAACACTACTCTCCTCTCAAAGATTTGGTATAAAATGTCTGGTGTCATGAATATACGCTAATACTAATGGGCTCACATTTTGTTTATACATTCTTGATAGATGGGAAACTACAAATCTCACCTTCTATGTTTCTTTGAATTTGCCCTTACAAATTCAGTTCTGGTTACTTAACCATTTTAAATAATCATAAACAAGTCCATTAAAAATCTATATATTTTTTTAAAGGACCTCCAGAGGAAAATAAAGGATCTCTAAAATAAAATGAGAAAATGAGACAGATCTTAAGATCTCCCTTCTTCAATATCTAGAGAAGTTAGTGGGGGAGAAAGAAAAGTAAAATGTAGGAAAGTGTTAATCAGTACCAACAAAGCAAGGAATAAGCTATAGTCTCTGGACAGAAAATCCAAAGAAGTGATGTCTAGGAATGAAAAGGTAGTTTCTGGTAAGGTACAGGTCAGCAGCATTCTTGAATACAACAGCTATCACAAAATCTTGTCAGGAAAAGAGAAATGAATTGACAAAACATTGAGAATTATTACCAAATCCCCCATCATAGGGAAATAGATGAACAATGAGAGTAGCTAGCCCTAGAAAAACATCAAAATAAATCTTTGAGAGTGGCAGCCTTGGCTTATCACTATGAAGATTCAAGAGTCTCAGTAGTATCAGGAAAAAAGCCACGCCTCCCCATTATTGGAGCTCCAAGATAAAGTAGGATAAATATGTAAAGCTTAGTATATCTTTTCATAGGAATAACATGCACCTCAGCTTGGTTGAGTGAATGCTGACAGAAAACATTTAATCAAATGGTAAAAGAGGCAGCAAAAAACCTAGTTAAATAAAGTGGCAAATCTATCTATAAGGCACCTCTCACTCTTTCCTTTAAAGCCATAGAAAAGTAGATAGCTACTCCTCAATCTCTCAAACCATACCTGGGAGGGAAGGAAAAAGAAGATTCTAACATGGAAGGGAGGGAGTCAAGGAAAATTCACTCTTGCTATTTGGAGTCAATAGTAGTTGTGAATAGAATTGATCACACTAATGATCATGATGAAACAGAATAGCAAGACAAATTTTATCTGGGAGAAATTCACTTTTATAGGTCATAGTCTTCCATTATAGGCCTAAAACCTCAATACACCGCATATGTGAAATTTGTTGTTTTTCACCTTCTCACTTGGGGAGAAAAGTGGAATTAAAAACGTGCTAATTGAAGTTCTCAAGTCATCACATTGCTTGTTTCTTTCTTGGAATGCTTAACTTCACAGGCCTCACAGTGTGATACTTGTGAAATTTTTTTTATAAGTTTCTCTCTGTTCAAAGATTGAACCAGCTTGTTCTTTGCTACTAAAGGAAAAAAGGATGTGCTTACTGAGGTTGTCTCAAAGCAGGTGGTTGCATTAATTGTGGGTCCATTGCTATCTCTTATGTCTGACCTTTTATAGGTTTGTAATGCTTTTGTCTTTTGAAGCAAATACATGGATAGAGGCAAAATCCTCCATGTTTGCAGGTTGGGCAGCAGCTCCAGATCTGCTTGAGCTTTTGAACAAAACAAACAAACAACAAAAAACCATCACACGCACAGAGGACATGTGATGATGTTTTATAATTTGGTTTGGATAAAGAGTGAAATGACATTAGAAAATGCTTTGACCAGACTTCAGGTCTCCTGGTGTCCTGAAACTGATGCTTCTTTGGTTGTATTAAAAGAATAAAAATTAATGCTACTCTAGAGAAGATATTTATCCTATAATGTGGCACAAATCTACAACTTAAGAACAAGGAGGAGAAGAGGAAGGGTTGGAGGATGTAGAGGTCATGGTTAAAAAGTCATGGTTAAAAATGAGATGACAAAATAATATATGAGGTGAAAATGGAGATGCCAGATCTAAGGACACTAATAATCACATTTTAAAACTATTGGTGAAGTAGAAACATCATGGAACAAAATAAGATAAGATAGAAATTAAGATTATTGACATGGAGGAAAGAAAGAATTAAGATAATATAGAGAACATACAGAATAAAGGTAGAGAACAAGGATTGAGGTATAGAGAAGAAAACTATGATACATACAATAGTTTCTCAGAAAAGGTAAATTCAACAGAATAGAAAATAGTATCTATTTAAAAATATCAAATTATTTATCCCAAATAATAGAAGAATAACTCTGTGGACAAAAAGAGCATCCTATATTCCTGGAAATATTGATGAGTTGATGCACTGATATATCCCATTTAATATTATACTTTAAGAATATAGGAATCATTCTTAAAAGGATTCAGGAGAAAAAGAAATAAGCTCTCTGAAAGACATATTGATGTATAAAAGAAAGTCATTCTGAAATATATAAGACTATGGCAGAGGATACAGCAATGATTGAGTGAAAGAAAGAAGGAAAGAAAAGAGAAAAGGAGGGAGGGAGGGAAGGGAGAGAGACAGGGAGGGAGGAAGGACTTGAAGATGAAATCCAGACAATTAATAAAATAAGAAAGTGGAAGAGAACTAACTTACTTACATTTTAAAACAGAGAATCAATTGATAAAATTTAAAATTAAAATATAGTATTAGGCTGGGGATGGTGGCTCACACCTGTAATCCCAGCACTTTGGGAGGCACAAGTGGATGGATCATTTGAGGGCAGGAGTTTGAGACCAGCCTGGCCAACATGGCAAAAACCCGTCTTTACTAAAAATACAAAAATTAGCCAGGCATGGTGGCGTGAGCCTGTAATCCCAGCTCCTCGGGAGACTGAGGCACGAGAATCACCTGAACCTGGGAGGCAGAGGTTGTAGTGAGCCAGGATCATGCCACTGCACTCCAGCTTGGGTGACAGAGTGAGACTCTGTCTCAAAAAAAAAAAAAGTATTAAAATGTGTAATTACTCAACCTCAATATTTTAAATTTTGTCTCTTAAACTTAGTGAAAATTTTTAATAAAGTAATATGGCTAAAATATTTATTGAAATTAACTCATTCATTTGTTTTTTCCTTAAAATATTTTATAATTAAATTTAAAATATAATCATTTTTTGATGAACATGAATAATTTAATTCTACTTTAACAAAATTGGTTCTTGCTTTCTCTTTAGCTAAAGTGTTTCTACTATTGTAATTGTCAAATTGGCTGATTTTTATCTTCCACAGCAGTTCTTAAATCACTTTCTGGTGCTTTATTCTCAATTAATATATACAATGGCCTTCTCACTTTTGAATTTTCTCGGATAAAAAGTTTATATATATTTTATCTTTGAAAAATATGTGTATGTGATATCTATATGCATACATTTGTACACATACCTCTATCTCTAGCTATCTAATTTGCATTTATAGAGAAACATTACGATTAACAGAATACAATTATCATTTCACAAAAAGAAATAGATTGGTATAATTTCTATTTTACACATGAGAAGAAAGTGATTTGGGTATTTCAAGTAACTTGCCAAGTCGTTAAATGGCCCAGGCTGAAGTGTAATCTAGGTCTTCTAATTTTAAGTCTAAGGCTCCATTCTCTCATGGCCACCTTAGATTTTCTGTGAATAAGATTGTGAAAACACTGACTTCATGGTAATATTCACTTTAAAACATTTTTGTAACACAGTATCAGAATAAAAGAGTTTACAGAGGCTATTTTGCTTTTTTATTTTAGCCATATACTGGGCTTTAGAAAGAGGAGATGGCATAGTAAGCAACTCTTTAAATTGTTTAAACAACGGAAGATGTCTTCCAGAAGTTATTGTCTATATAGGCACATTAGGTCAATTATGAAAATTGTTTAGATTAAACAATAAACACAGCAATGCTTTTTTTTGAAATATTCATCATTATGTGAAATTGCTAAAACATGAAAAGTGACTATTAATTGAGAAGATACTTATTTTTTATTACATTATTGGTATCTGTACCACTTAACTGGACATAGTACAAAGTGAGTTTACTATCTCTCAGAATTCTAAGAATTCTATTGCAACCTCAGCAGCTTTTGCCAGTGCAAGGCCATTTTAGGCAAAATCTCTTTAGAGGCAAGTTTTAAGTAACTGGAAATGAATACAATGTGGAAGAGAAAAGAAGCAAAGAATGGTACCTTGTAAAAGAAAAGTCTATGTGAGAAAAAAAGCAGAGTGAATAAAATTCTCATCCCATTACAGTGAATTTTCAAATTTTCACTAATAAATACCACATAGCAATGATGTAGGTCACTGGTGCTAGCTAATGAAGTCTGAATTGGTGTCTGATAAGATGCATATTTAGCCGTGACAGTCTATCACCTCATAATTTGTTACCTAGCTCCTATCACTTATTCCAAATCTATAAAAAGTCTAAGGTGGATTTTAAAAACCAGGAATTCTGGCTTCTAGCCCTGTGAGATGGCAGGCAAGTCATTAACTCTTCTGCTCTAAATAATTGTGTTGGTTTACTTAGTTTTCAAACCCAGTCATTACGGAAAGTCTTATTAATGCCCTAATACCTGTTAATAGCCAAAGTAGTGATGTATATTCCCACATGTGTAATTTGATTTTCCTTCCTTTTATTGTTTCTATTCTACCAGTTCCAAGCCTAGGTGATGAAAGTGATGATCTTTTTCAAATGCCAAAATTACAAAGGTAAATTGTTAGTACAATCCCTGAAGTGATAATTACTCAATAAGCATTAATTCTTTTTATTTCTCCATATTCCCTTATTCTTTTTTGAAAAATTAGATTTTCAATTGACAAATAATAATTCTAGATATTCATGGAGTACAATGTGATGTTTGATATGTGTTTACAATGTGGAATGTTTAAATCATGCTAAGAAATAAACCTATCATCTCACACAAATGTCTTTTTTCTTCCAAAATTTTTGATGCAGTGGAAGACCATTAGAAGCACTTGACAATTTATGCCTAGAAAACGTTAGGTTAATTGCTCAGTTCATTCAGAGTAAACAAAAAACCAATAAGAACTTGTATTCAAATATTCAGTAGATTTTAATAGAAATTTCTAAAAAAAAAAAAGGACATTTTTCACTTTACTGAATCTATTAGAGAAAGTCAGCTCTCTATAATTTGTCCTATTCACTAATCTTTCTCTATAATTTCCAATGAGGTGTATTAACGTTACCCTGGAGTCTATAATAATTTTACCTAACATGCTGAAATTGTATCTCTCCTCTAAAAGATCCAAGGCCTTCTGACTCTGCTACTCAAGAATTACCTATAATTAGTGCTTTTCTTTTCTGTATGCTATATCCTCGAGTAGCAAAGCAAGCTACTTGATTTTTTAAAAAAACAATTCTGATAATCTTATTTGCATTGAATTTTATCTTCTGGTATATCATTGTTTTACAAAGGCTATATTAAAGCCGCTGATATGTTTTAAATTTAATTCCCAGAAATATGTTAATTCTGAACAAAGTTTCTTACTTCTGCAGAACATTTTATGTGTAGGACAACATAGAAGGAATGAAGAACTATATTTTTTTAAAGGTTTATCCTAGTTACCATATGTTTGAAAGAGGGAAGCAAAATGTAACTAATTTATTTTATTCTACAGTATGTTAGATTTTATTGTAAAATAAAAATACCTTGATTGTAAGATCTCATAAGTTCGGCTTGGATAAATTAGCCTGCTTATGCAATGAAAATTTTATGAAAATGGAGCCACTAGCTAGCTCCCTTATTCAGATCCCTTTTTTTCCTATGTATCTAACAAATGACTATAAATGTTTGAGTCCAGTCTTTACTAACACATACTATGATTAAAGAGTTATAAAGAGAATTCCTAAGACAGAATTTGTTAAGTTCTTTAGGTTCAAATATAAATTATTTATTTAGAGTGCAACTCACTAGATTTGGTTTTCAAGTAAAAAAGTGTCTTCGCCCTTCAAATTTTTCAAGAAATATAATTTTCCACTCTCTCATAGTATAAACTCATCTGTAATCAAGTGGATAATATTATACTATTGTCAATGACAAATACCAATTGAATCACTTGAAAAATAACATGTAAACTTTTGTCATTTTATCTTTTTTTTACCAACCATTTTAAGTACAGTATATATTACTATCCTCACTTTAAAAAAAGGAGACTGACTAATTGACAAAGGTCACACAACTGGATTAAATGTTTCCATCAAGACAGCCCAGGATTACCGGCAAAATTGTGGTAATCTATTATGTGGTAATAATTTTGGGCCAAATTCATGTGTGTACTCCTAGGCGTGTATATGTTGGGGAGACAGGACTGGTTATTTATGGGGAGATGAGTATTAGTGTGTGTATAAAGTGGGGAATTGGGGACCCAGGATTTGTGGGGAGTATATTCTGGAAAGATGAGGTACAATCAAGACAGGGAATAAATGCTTACCCATTTCCTTTCCAAAACATTAGTTTATGAAAGGATACTTCTTTTTTTTATTTGTTTTATGTAGGGAGTTACAACTGACTCAAGTGGTAACAACAATGTATTTCATTCATTGAACGCTTGCTCTTCAGACGTTTTATATATTCCATCTACAGCCTTAAAGAACTGTCCCTTATTTATCTTCTACTTTTTAGCCCATAGAAAAGTCAACTAGTCTATATTAGATGTTCAATAAACACATTTGTATTATTTCTCTAATCTTTCCAGCAATCCTACAAGGTAGATATCATTTGCACCTCTTTTGGAAGAAAGTAATTTATCAGCTCTAACTCAAAAACCCATGCTTGTTCCACACTACTAAGCTGAGGACATTGATGAGAGATATTTCGGATATATTTTTTTCAAATCTATGGTTTCACCCAAAATAAATGATTGTCAATCTATTAGTTTCATTTTTATTTATATGTATATCAGAGCCTCTATTATTCAAAGCTATGGGGTGGCCTCCTAGCACATTCTCATGTTTTAGGGCTAAGTAGGGGCTGAGGGAAGAGGCATTTTTAAGTGTTTTCATTAATTTTTTTTTCCCCAAGGAAGAAGAGTTCTGTAAGCTTTCATTAATACTTTTATTTGAAATAACCCAGATTCAGGGAGATATTTTATACAATAAGGCAGGCATTCTGGCCTAATAAGATTTAAAAGTTCTGTGAAAGTAGGACAAGCCTGCACATTCTCTCTGTATTCTGTTATATAAAGAAATCCTTTCTTTCTGAGATAAAGCCAGAAAGAACACAATTTTAAGCAGAAAAAAAGCTTTTTCTGATTGATCTCCTTCAGTGTTTTTTTGGCATTTTTGTCCTTTTGGTATGTGCTTCTTAGCATTTATTTTACTGTGTCTGAAAATAACCAGATTTCTTTAAATTTTTTATAAGGGAAAGCCTCTTACTATTTTACAAGAGACAACAACAACAAAAATGTTTCACTATAACAGAGGAAAAACGGAAATTGTAAATGGACATTACATTTAAAACATCTAGAGTTTTGAAATAATTTCTAAAAGCCTCAAGACAACAAAGTCCAGGAATGAGGTAGGAGAGCTGGTATGATGGACCAACATGCCAGCAAAGTCTCCTTCCAGAAAGCAGTCAAGCTTAACAAAACAAGGTAGTTTCCTGAGTTCCGAAGGCCTTGGCTACAACTCCCAAGCATTTATATTGACTTTTGATCTAAAAGCAGAGCACCCATCCAGGAAAAGTAGTGGGTCTGTATATTTCCTTTATACTCAGAATAACATTAGCATCGTCACATAATACATTTAGAAAATAAAACCAGAAAAAAGTATAATGTTAGAAAAACTAGGAGCTCCTGTGAGGAAAAATAATCTATGTCTGTAAGTGAGAAGCTACCAATAGCTGTAGAACAACCTCCAGCTTCTCCCAGGAGCGGATGGTGGTGACCCTGCAGTCAGATAACCTCAGAGTGAACCTGTGAAGACCTCCTGAATGAACGTAAATAGTGGTGGCAGTCAAACGTTTCCATTGGTCCATTAGGTTACTTCCATCATCTCTCCCTGTTTGTCCTTAAATTAATCTTACCACTCTTAAAATGTAATAAATGTGATCCTCCTTGCAGTTTTAACTGACTGTCTGGTTTTATGCTTTCTTTAGATGCAACATACAGGAATATTTTACTGTTCCATTCTATAAAACCCTTTCTCAACCCTATTTTTCCAGCTAACACTTTACCTCCTGTCACGCTAGATAAAAGAGCGAACTCTAATTCCACCTCAATTATTTGTTCTTAATCCACTTGTGCTATTCTTTTTTTTTTTTTTTTTTGCTCTTCAGTTCCCCTCTTCATTAGTCTCTTGCCTTCTTTTACCCCAAGAGGGAGAACACTATGAACTTCATCACCTGGGTTTCCTTACCTTCTGACTTGCAGGGTTTCAGTAATAATTACCAGCAAGAAATCTGAGGGTAAGAGGAGAGAACCCAGGGTACCTATATCCTTCTCTCATCCAATCCTGTCTGTTGTGGCATTGTTTTGCAGAGGTTATGACTTCCTACAAGGCTGCAGCTCTCATCCGGGATCCCCTCCAACATGGCGATAGCTCTTGCTGGATTCCGGCAACGGCATACCTCCTCATGATTCATTAGACCAAAGGGCAGTAACGGCTTTTTGTTGGGGTTAGTTCCTGTGTGTTTGCTTCATCTTCCCTAGTTAGTTCCTTTCACATTCTTCACTTTGTAAGTGCTCATTTCATTAATTTTTTTTTAACTACCCTCTTGAACATGTCAGCTGATTCTTGCTAGGACCTTATGTAAGAGCCACTATTGCATATCAAGTTAGATGGAATCCAGAATTTTTTTCTCTTTATAGGGAGGTATTCTCCCAATTCCATCTATTAGACAGTCCCATCTGACTTGTGATGCCACTTTTGGTTCTCACGTACTCCTGGATCTATCTCTGTGCTTTGTACACTGTGCCATTATTCCTTTCATTTTGCACAAATACCAGACCATTTTTATCATTATATCTTGATACCCTGCAGGGTAACTTTATCCTTGCATAAGTCAGGATAGACTAGATTCTGCTGCAGCAAAAAAAGTTGCTTTTGTTTTCCTATAGGTATCTTGGTTATTTTATATGTTAATTCCAAAATACTTTAATAATTTTTTAAAAGATTGGTTTTAGAGCAGTTTTATGTTCACAGCAAAATTGAGAGGAAGGTACAGAGATCTCCTGTATACATCCTGCCCCCAGACATACCTAGCCTCTCCCATTATAAACACTTTCCACCAGTGTAGTACATTTGTTACAATTGATACACCTACAATGACACATCATGATACATCAGTATCACCCAAAGTCCAACATATAAATTAAGGTTCATTCTTGTTGTACATTCCAGGGGTTTGGAAAAATACATGACATACATCCACCATTACAGTATCATTGAGTATTTTACTGCCTCCCAAGTCCTCTGTGTTCTGCCTATTCATTCCTCCTCCCCACCAAACCCCTGGCAGCCACTGATCTTTTTGCTGTTTCCATAGTTCTGCTTTTTCCTAATGTCGTATAGTTGAAACGAAGTAGATATAGACTTTTTAGTTTTTTTTCATTTAGTATGCATTTAAGTTCCTTCCATGTCTTTCATAGCTTTATAGCTCATTCTTTTCAGTATTGAACAATATTCCATTGTCTGAACAATAAGCCAAAGTTTATTTATCCATTCATCTACAGAAGGACTTGTTTGCTTCCAAGATTTGGCAATTATGACTTAAGCTGCTATAAACATCCATGGGCAGGTTTTTTTGTGGTCATGAGTTTTTAATTCCTTTGGGTAAATATTAAATAGCATGATTGTGGAATCATATAGTAAGAGCATATTTAATGTTGTATAGAATCGCCAAAATGTTTTCCAAAGTGGCTGTACCATTTTGCATTCCTACCGGCAACGAATGAGCACTCCTGTTGCTCCACATCTTCTCCAGCATTTGGTGGTGTCAGTGTTCTGGATTTTGGTCATTCTAATGGGTGTGTAGGGGTATATCACTGTTGTTTAATTTGCATTTCCTTGATGGCATATGATATAGAACATCTTTTCATATGCTTATTTGCCATCTATACATTTTTGGTAAGGCGTCTGTTAAGGTCTTTGGCTCATTTTTTAAATTTGTTGTTTGTGTTCCTTAAAGTTCTTTTTATAGTTTGGATAACAGACCTTTATAAGTCTTTTGCAAATATTTTTTTCCCCCAGATTGTGGGGCTTATAGTTTTATTCTTTTGACAGTGTCTTTCTCAGATCAGAAATGTTGTAATTTTAATGAATTCCGATTATTGAATTTTTCTTTCATAGACTGTGCCTTTGGTGTTATTTCCCCAAACTGTCTAGATTTTCTCCTATGTTATTTTCTGAGTTTTATAGATTTGCATTTTGCATTAAAGTCTATAATTCATTTTATGTTCATTTTTATAAAGCATGAGTTCTGTGTTTAGGTTAACTTTTTTGCATGTGGATGTCCAGTTGTTCCAGCACGGTTTGTGAATAGATAAAATACTTTTTAGTTTTGATATTATGAATAATATTATTATTGTTGTTACTCTTATTATGTATTTATGGTTACTTACTGGTGATATGAATAAGTTCTTATTAGTTTTAACACTGATCTCTTGATTTAGTCAGTTTTTCTATATAGGTGTTCACATTGTTAACAAATAATTGGTTTTATTTTTTCCCTTGCAATTTTTATGCACCTTTGCATCTAATTTCATTTTCTTTTCGTCTATATTAACCAAAACCAATACTACGTTTAATATTAGTAGAGGTAGTGGGTATCCTTGTTGAGCTAAGGGCATGAGCCAAAATCTATCAGATACGTAAAATAATGTTTTAATAAAATGTAAAAACTGGGCCGGATGTGGTGGCTCATGCTTGTAATCCCAGCACATTGGGAGGCCAAGGCCAGCAGATCACTTGACATCAGGAGTTCCAGATCATCCTGGCCAACATGATGAAACCCTGTCTCTACTAAAAATACAAAAATTGAGCCAAGGGCATGAGCCAAAATCTATCCAATATGTAAAATAATGTTTTAATAAAATGTAAAATCTGGGCTGGGCATGGTGACTCATGCCTGTAATCCCAGCACTTTGGGAGGCCAAGGCTGGCAGATCACTTGAAGTCAGAAGTTCCAGATCATCTTGGCCAACATGGTGAAACGCTGTCTCTACTAAAAATACAAAAATTAGCTGGGTGTGGTGGCATGCGCCTGTAATCCCAGCTACTCAGGAGGCTGAAGTGGGAGAATCACTTGAACCCAGGATACACAGACACACACACACACACATACACATACATATATATAAAACCTTGCTTCTCCAGTTCTTTTAGTTGTGGTGTTAGGTTGTTAATTTGAGATATTCCCAACTTTTTAATGTTGATGTTTAGTGCCATAAATTTCCCCTTAACACTGCCTTAGGTGTGTCCCAGAGATTCTGGTATGTTGTAACTTTGTTCCAATAGTTTCAAAGAACTTCTTGATTTCTGCCTTAATCCCAATCACAACTGCCACAGGAAGAATACAATACCTAGGAATACAGCTAACCAGGGAGGTGAAAGCTATCTAAAATAAGAATTACAAAATACTGCTCAAAGCAATCAGAGATGACACAAACATATGGGAAAACATCCCATGCTCGTGGATAGGAAGAATCAATATCATGAAAATGACCATATTGCCCAAAGTAATTTACAGATTCAATGCCATTCCTATCAAAACACCAATGATATTCTTCAGAGAACTAGAAAAAAAATTTAAAATTCATATGAAACCAAAAAAGAGCATCAATGCCCAAGACAATCCTAAGCAGAAAGAACAAAGTAGGAAGCATTATGCTCCCCTACTTCAACCTATACTATGTGGCTATAGTAACCAAAACAGCATGGCACTGGTACAAACACATAGACCAATGGAACCAAATAGAGAGCCCAGAAATGAGGCTGTACACCTACAACTATCTGATCTTTGGCAATGCTGACAAAAACGAGCGATGGGGAAAGAAGTCTCTCTTTAGTAGATCTTGCTGAGGTCAGCTAAGCCAGTTGACTAGCTATATGCAGAAGATTGAAAGTGGACCCCTTCCTTACACCATATGCAGAAATCAACTCAAGATGGATTACAGACTTAAATGTAAAACCAAAAAGTATAAAAACCCTGGAAGATTTACCTAGGTAGGAAATATCAAGGTCCCTCTAGACATAGGAATGGGCAAAGATTTTATAATGAAGACGCCAAAGGCAATTGCAATAAAAGCAAAAATTGACAAATGGGATCTAAGAAAACTAAAGAG
Source organism: Nomascus leucogenys (assembly GCF_006542625.1). Classification (NCBI taxonomy): domain Eukaryota; kingdom Metazoa; phylum Chordata; class Mammalia; order Primates; family Hylobatidae; genus Nomascus; species Nomascus leucogenys. Next base: position 13,366,566 of record NC_044391.1, read on the forward strand.
TTTCTAAAGAAACCATCAAGAGAGGAAACAGACAAACTACAGAATGGGAGAAAATTTTTGCAAACTATCCATCTGACAAATATCTAAATCTAATATCCAGCATCTATAAGGAACTTAAACAAATTTATAAGCAAAGGCAAACAACCCCATTAAAAAGTGGGAAAAGGACATGAACAGACACATTTCAAAAAAAGACATTCATGCAGCCAACAAGCATATGAAGAAAAGCTCAATATTACTGATCATAGAGGGATGCAAATCAAAACCACAATGAGATACCATATCATACCAGTCATAATGGCTCTTATTAAAAAGTCAAAAAATAACAGATGCTGGTAAGGTTGTGGAGAAAAGAGAACACTTATACGCTGTTAGTGGGAGTGTAAATTAGTTCAACCATTGTGGAAAGCAGTTGAGTGATTTCTCAAAGACCTTAAAACAGAACTATCATTTGACCCAGCAATTCTATTACTGGTATATACTCAAAGGAGTATAAATCATTCTATTATAAAGACACATGTATGCATATGTTCATTGAATATTATTTTATTTTGTTTATGGCATCATTTGCTGAACAAAAGTTTTAATTGTTAGTCTTTTACATTATGGTTTTGAGTTTAAAATTTCTTTATTATTCAGCCATCAGAGAGATATTTATTTTCTTCTGAAAGTTTTAGAGAGTTACTTTTTATTTTGAATACTTAAGCCATTCGCAATTATTTTTTGTTGCTTTTTACAATGTGAAGTACTAGTATTTTTTTTCCATGTAGGCAACCGATTTTCTCTGAGTCATTTATTTATCTGCCATGCCTTTAAATTTTTTTATAAATAAAGCTTCCTGACCCTTGAGGATTTTTTCCTGGCCATCTGTTCAGTTTCTTTTGTCTGCTAGATTATACCTGTGCTTTACTAAAATATTTTATGTAATATTATACTTGATAACTAGAGACAGGTCTATTTTATCATTTTTCTTCAAAATTTTTTTAGTCCTTTGGTCTTTTATGTAAATTTTAGGGTCAACTCTCAAAATTCAACAGCAAACTTTATTTTTGTTATTTAATTGAACTTTCATGACATTTATATATTAACTTCTAGTTAATATATCAATCTTCCTGATAAAGATTGCTAAATAAGCAATCTTCATGATATTCATCTTTATGACATACTCTATTCATGTCTTCTTTTGTGAACATCAACAATAGTGTTTTTACTTTCTCATACAGATAGTATGAGTATTTTGTTAGATATATTTCCTGGAGTCTTAGACTTTCTGCTGCTATTGTTAAAAAGTTCTTTTTAAAACCGTGTTTTGAAGTGGTCATTGCAGGTGACACAGGAAAGATATTGCTTTTTGCGTTGATTTTTTCTCTTTGTCTGGTTTTCACATTATGTTTTACCAGCTGTATTTTGAACAGTAACTGAATAATATGTATCTTTTCATCCTCCCTTTTCAACCTTTCTGATCCAACTTTAGATGCATTTTCTCTAAACAACATGTAGTTAGATATATTTAATCCACTTTGATTAACTTTGTCTTTTATTTGATGATTTAAGTGAATCAACATGAGTTTGTGGTGATTTGGAATTAATCATGTGTTTTTTCAAATTCCTTTTTCATTGTACTTTTTCTACTCTTTTCCTTCTACATCCTTAACGAAAGCTTTTAGCTATCGGTAACAGAAAATCTTACTTAGAATGAAGAAACAAACAGGAAATTATTTTTCTAAAGTAACAAGAAATCTAGAGGTAGACATAGGTTTACCACCTCAATATTGGTTTAGGAACTGGGTTTATTCTTTATTTTTGCTCTATATCTTTTTTTTTTTTTTTTTGACAGTCTTGCTCTGTTGCCCAGGCTGGAGTGCAATGGCTGTAATTTTTATTATTCGTTTTCATCATTTTTGTCTCATCGTTGAAAGGTGCCTGCTACATACCCAGGGATCACTTTTGCCTTGTAGACAATAGTATCCGTAAGGGATATAATAAGGGTTTTACATCACAGGGTTCTTGCAAAGATGAAATGAACTAACAGAGTGCTCAGCATATTTTAAGCTCTCATTAGGTGTTAGTTATCAACAGTTGTTCTATAATAGAAATTACTCCTTACCATCCAGTTATTGTAAACCTGTTTCTGACTCAAAGTTCAGCTAATATGCTGTACTACATTTGGTTTGCAGGACCACCACATTTATAACTCCAGAGGGTACCATTCACAAACTAGTTTATGTGAATACTGCCTCTTGAAATTGGCTGTTTACATCTTACTTGTCCATATATGGGCAGTACTGGTCTCAGGCCTCTTATTAAATGAGACATTCAAGATTATTACTGTTCTTGATAAATACAAAATACAATTTCCATTAAAGTTGAAATTATTAAGTAGAGAATTTAGTAATCTATCTTAAATGAACTAATAGAACGTTTGTTCTGTGGACTAATTGCTATGGTTCCCCACCTCCTTTGAAAACCTATCAATTTTCAGTCTTCTGGATTGATTGAAGATTGAAGTTAACCACCATTCTCTCCCAAGATGCCTTCTTAATGGAATATGCTTATCATCTCCCCAAATGCTTGAACAGCAAAATAAACCTCTTATATGTGTTTTGTGTGTGTGTTTTTTTTTTTTTTTTTGAGACGTAGTCTCGCCCTGTCGCCCAGGCTGGAGTGCAGTGGCGTGATCTCCGCTCAATGCAAGCTCCGCCTCCCGGGTTCACGCCATTTTCCTGCCTCAGCCTCGCGAGTGGCTTATTTGTTCTTATACTCAGTTTACATAGTGATACTATAAATAAGTGGTTACTAACAATATTAGAATTCTTCTAAGCCCACATATGTCTGACATTTTCCTCAAATGGTAAAGACAGTATCTGTTACAAAATTTATTTTTTTGAGACAGTCTCAAAATAAATAAATAAAAGAAGCTTGAAATTGTAAAAATTGGGTGAATCATAATATTCAGATTGGCTGTTGTATGTTTTTTTTTTTTTTTTTTTTTTTTTTGAGACGGAGTCTCGCTCTGTCGCCCAGGCTGGAGTGCAGTGGCGCAATCTCGGCTCACTGCAAGCTCCACCTCCTGGGTTCACGCCATTCTCCTGCCTCAGCCTCTCCGAGTAGCTGGGACTACAGGCGCCCGCCACCACGCCTGGCTAATTTTTTTTGTATTTTTAGTAGAGACGGGGTTTCACCGTGGTCTCGATCTCCTGACCTCGTGATCCGCCCGCCTCGGCCTCCCAAAGTGCTGGGATTACAAGCGTGAGCCACCGCGCCCAGCCTGGCTGTTGTATGTTGAGCGTACGCCATTTGATGCTGCAGGGATTGGGCTATAACTTTAGCTCACATAATTTAATTCTTGGGAACAGACTCAAATAAAAGCAGTTCCTCATAGTGGATTTGTATGAGTTTTCTGAGAAAGAAGAAGAGTAAACTATTTTTAAATAATCAAAACACTAATAAATATTCAACAAATAAGAGAAATAAATAAGCAGTAATTTTGAAAAGAAATAAATTAATAAAAAATCAATAGATTTTAAAAATTTTTCATTTACCCAAATTAATTTATAAAAATTCTTCATTTCACGTAAGGTAAAGATCATGCTCCTGACAATGTTTAATATAAATTTAATTAAATATCTTTATTATATTATGACTTACAATGTAAAGAAACTGCCATTTCTTGTTTCTTTATTTCTTCTAAAAATAACCAACAACCACCCCCCCACCAAAAAAAAAACCCAAAACAGAGTACAAGTGCAGAACGTGTAGGTTTGTTCCATAAGTATACATGTGCCACGGTGGTTTGCTGCCACTATTTACCTATCCTTTAAGTTTCCTCCCTTCGTCCCCCCACCCCCAACAGGCCCTGATGTGTGTTGTTCCCCTCTCTGTGTCCATGTGTTCTCAATGAGTAACTGCCATTTCCACTAATGCATGTAATTACATTTGTGTTGTTATGATATATATTGGTTTTCATCCAGGGTTCCTGGTTTATAAATCCCACAGCCCTTATTGCAGTCTTTTGTTATAATGTTGGGTGTGTGAGGCCTCAGGGGCAGGCCTCAGGAAAGAGAATCTCCTGCCGTCCTTTCAGCTGCCTCAAGGCAGAACTCTAATCTTCTCCCTCCTTTCTTTTTTTTTTTTTTTTGAGACGGAGTCTCGCTGTCGCCCAGGCTGGAGTGCGGTGGCGCGATCTCGGCTCACTGCAGGCTCCGCCCCCCTGGGTTCACGCCATTCTCCTGCCTCAGCCTCCCGAGTAGCTGGGACTACAGGCGCCCGCCACCTCGCCCGGCTAATTTTTTGTATTTTTAGTAGAGACGGGGTTTCACCATGTTAGCCAGGATGGTCTCGATCTCCTGACCTTGTGATCCGCCCGCCTCGGCCTCCCAAAGTGCTGGAATTACAGGCGTGAGCCACCGCGCCCGGCCTCTCCCTCCTTTCTAATGTGGGTCTTAAGACCCTCTGCAGGGAAGGTCCCATCCTGTACTCTGTGGGAAGAAATGCTGACATCATGAAGCTTCCATAAGTACCCAAGAGGACTGGGTTTGAGGAGCTCCTGGAGAGCTGAACACATGGAGGTTCCTGGAGGGTGGCATGCCCAGGGTCGGCATGGAAGCTTCTCACCCCTTGCCCCATACCTTGCCCTGCACATCTCTTCATCTGTGTCCTTGATAGTAAACCTGTAAACATAAGGTTTCCCTGAGTTCTGTGAATTGTTTCAGCAAATTAATCATACCCACAGAGGAGATCACAGGAACCCCAACTTGAAGCCAGTCGGTCAGAAGTTTCTAAGTCCCAGACTTGTGACTGGTGTGTGTATTGGGAGGCAGTCTCGGGGACTGAGCCCTCGACCTGTGGGTTCTGACAGGGTTCTCCAAGTAGATAGTGTTGGAATTAAATTGGAGGACACCCAGCTGGTATCTGTAATTTGGTGTGTGGGGAAAACAGCCCCCTAACCTCTGACATTTGGTCACAGAAATCTCTGTTGCTTGTGGTGTGAGAACTGTGGAAAAACATGATTTGAGGAGCGTTTTCTTGAAATAACATTCCCTTCCTTTTCCAGAAAAAAACTTCTATACATAAATGCTCAGTTACAACATGCAAACTACTAATAATTTATTTCATTATTTTCATTTATTTTGCTTAAATCGCAGGGACTGGCTATGTCTGTTTTAGAGGACTGATTTTACAGTGCATCCAATATTGTAAATCTACTGTGGCAATATATGTTTAGCCGGAAGAAGTCAAAAGAGAAGAGAGTAGAATGTTCTATTTCTGGAAATAGTTTTCATGTCACATATAAAAATGATATACTAAATGAATTATGTATAAATTCTAAGTGAGCTTTGAAACTTTTTTACGTTAATATAAAAAGTATAGAATATCAAAATCCATTTCAGAAATTTACTACAGTTCACTGTTATGTTTTTCATTTCAAGCAAAACTCTTCTAAAGTTATAAATATATTTGAAAGTCTTATATGTTAGTATATACAGAGATGCCCTAACACAATCTCTTATTTTATCTGTCTAGTATCTTTTCTCCTCTTTCACCACTATCTCAAGAATATCTACTCCCAAATGCATATGGTTCTCTTAAGCTGGAAACCACCATACTCAATTTTCTTTGTCACGATGATTGTTCCAGATAGGTGCATCTGACCCACATAGGAAAAATCAGAGTGCTTCACTGAGGATGTTAGACATATTTTCTCCTTTGAGTCAAGAGTGTAAAACTGGGCCTCAAAGCAGCCAGCAACTTCATCCCTGGCCTCCTAGAACAGCCTGAGAAAAGGCCAACTTTCAGAGAAAAGCTGAGAAAAGATGTGAGAACTAAACAGGCTTGAGGCTGGTCTTTCCTGAGACTATAATATCTGCATGTGAATTTCTTAGTGAAAGGGGCCGGGCGGAGACCAAACTCCACCGGTCGCGGTCAAGAGATCTTTATTGGAGGTATCGAGCGGCACCACGCAAGGAGAAGGAAGAGAAGAGAGAGAGGGCTGCTGGTGTGCTGGGTTTTATATCCCTTGGGCCTACGTGGATTGGGCTAGGGGCGGGCCCAAGGGAAGGCGGGAGATGCTTCTTTCTGATTGGCCCTCCTTTGGCGGGTTCAGACAGTGCCCGGTGGAGGAGGGGAGAAGAACCTGGAACCGGCCCCATCTTAAGGTACGGCACCATTTTAAGGTACCCCATGTTACCTAACACTTAGTATGGCCAACAGTAAACACTCTTTGGTTTTGAGTTTGTTTGTGTGGTTTTCCGTCTCTTACCAGTGAAAATACTGCCTTATCTTAGAGTTAAAGAAATATCACATTTAAAAATTGCACCCTCGAGGGCCGGGTGCGGTGGCTTACGCCTGTAATCCCAGCACTTTGGGAAGCCAAGGCGGGCGGATCACGAGGTCAGGAGATCGAGACCATCCCGGCTAACACGGTGAAGCCCCGTCTCTACTAAAAATACATTAAAAAAAAAATTAGCCAGGCGTGGTGGCAGGCTCCTATAGTGCCAGCTACTCAGGAGGCTGAGGCAGGAGAATGGTGTGAACCTGGGAGGCAGAGCTTGCAGTGAGCTGAGATCGCACCACTGCACTCCAGCCTGGGCGATAGAGCGAGACTCCATCTCAAAACCAAACAAACAAACAAACAAAAATTGCACCCTAGATGTAATGAAAAATTTAACGAATGTTAAAATTATTCAATATTGTTTTTAAATTAATTAAAAATAATTTAGGCATAAGAGAACATAAAGAATATATCATAAGAACGCATGCAATGGCTGGTCAGCTTAAGAAATCAAATTCAGATGAAGCCAATAGGGTAATCCTTTCCCAATTGCTTCTCTCTCTCTCACCCCTGAAGTAATCATTATTAACTTGATTCAGAAAGAGATCAGAAATTCAGAATGCTACCATAAGGTATGAAAAGCAGGCTTAATCAAAAGAAATTACAATTCTATTTTGGGAAGACTTAAATGTTGCTATATGCATTTCACAAAGTTCGCTGAGAACTTTAAGAAATTTCTTGAACCAGAAGAAATGTAATTTATCAAAATACTACATCTTCTAGAGTAAGGCAGTTAACTGAGTTAGTATTTTGCTTTTTAAAAAATATTTATTTCATTCATTAATGCTACATTAAATCAGATAAATACACTTATTGGTTGAAGCCATCTTTTAGTGCTGAAGTGCCTGAGTCCATTTCACATTCTATGGTTCTGTGTTTAGCTAACTCATCTTTAAAGTACTATATTGTCTTATAAAGCATAGTCAGTTTCTTTCTTCAAAATCCTGTGAAGGTTTGCTTTTCATCATGTTCCAACAGTTTGTGTAGTTTCCCTGACTTTTAAAATCAGTTTTTACATTGCCCTCTGCTGTTAACATTTTTTTTCTGCTTAATATTTCTAAATCATACTTGTGTTTAGTGATCATTTTACATGATGACCATTATCACATCATTTCATCTTTATGATGCTGGTGCATAAAGCTGTTTTATTTGTATTTGATTCTGAATCAATTTTAGAATAAAGAACCTCATTTGTCTTCCTAGATCACTCTCAGAGCTGTCTGTCCTGCATTTCGTACTTCTGCCCCTGCTTGCATTGCAGTCCTTATCTATTGAATTGCCTCCAAATGAGCCCCCAACTTCAGATATGATCCTCGCTAACCCATCCTTCACAGCGCCAAATCTGTGTAATTTTCCTTCTTAAAATCAATCTATATCTTCCAATTGCCTATCTACAGTGTGGAGTCTAAGCTCCTCCTGACAGCTTCAGATATTTCATAATTTATCTGAACTGTGACTACTCTCAAATCCTATCTTCTACTACTCCCTCCAGTGCAGAACTGTGCTACAGTCAGGCAACTGGTCCACAAGTTCACCAATGTCACATATTTTCTCATGTTGCAAAGGCTTTGACAATGATGTTTCCCCGTATTGGAACCCTTGCCAGCCTTCCTTCAACTATGAATACATATTACTTTTATTTCAAGAACTATTTAAAAAAATATTCCTGCCAGGAAGGCTTCCTTATCCATCCTAAAGCAGAGTAACTTAATATTCAATATACATTCACATCTGTCAGAACTCTATGCCAATTTTTCATGAACATGTTTGTCTGTCCTACTAGATTGGTTCTTTTTGGCAGAGACACTGCATTAATAATCTCTGTAGATCCAGCTGCACTTGTGAAAAGAGAAGCACAGTCAATATAAATTCAGAGTTACTATATTTTTAAGTAAATTATGTAGTTTTTAATTGAAGTAATAATCTCTGAGTTCAGTTTTAGGGTGGTAAACTCCTTAAAACCTGTATAACAACATACAGGATTAACAAGACTTTTCAAGGTGTCTTAGGTATGGAAGGCATATGCAAAGAATCTAATGTTTTAACACACTCTCTCAATGTTTTTGTGTAAACATTTATTTCAGTTTCACAACTATGTTATTAAGGTTGATTTAGCCTTTGGTTTCTCTGAGTTTTTATTACTTGATTCAAAAATATTTATCAAGTGGGCATTTTGTGCAAGTCCCTGTGCCAGACACTGGGAATAGCATAAATACGGTAATACCTTATTATAAAGGATTCTTGTGAGAATCGGGTCCACCAGATTTTTTAAAGGTCCTAGCCGAATGCTTAGCAAATAAATGAAAACTGTGTTGTTGTTGTTGTTATTGTTATTAAGGGGTATGTGTAGATTTTTTAAAAAGATGAATCATCAATTAGAATGAATATATATATAATCATTCAATATGACAATATCATAATAAGATGTGTAAGATGAAGCCCTGCTACTGCTACTTAGCATTCCATAACACCAACAATAGTTGTCTGGGCTCCAGAGTGCAGTTTAAATTAGAGAAATCACAATGGTGTGCTATTTCTTGGATAAGTGAGCATCCACTTTGGATGATAACAGCCTAAAATTGCATCTGTTTAGTGCAGGACAAAACATGACTTGAGTAGATAGCAAGTCTTTTTTCAAAGTAAAAGATTTAAACAGAATAATCCACCTCCACAGTTTTTAGTGGTACAGAGCACATAATAGAATATATTAATGATTTTAGAGGCTAGCAGTCAACATTTAATAAACAAGCTGTGGTGTGCTTTCCTCAGAGTCTATTTAATCTCATGTCCATACTACTTTCTTATCTGTAAAACTGGTTCCTTAAGGGAAAGTAATACTTGGTTGACCAAGGGCTTCTTTTGTGAAATGTGCTGGTCTTTTCTTTTTCCAGTTTTACTTTTTTACTTACCTATAAAATATTTTCTTATATAGAAAATTATGTAAACTTCCAGGATTTTCTAGATATAATAAATTTAAAAAATTTCTCATTAAAGTAATAAACTAAAAGGTGGGAAAGTGAGTTATCTTCAATAAATTTCGTCATTTTCAAAAATTCTGAATTTTTTCTTCCTGAACATTTATAAATTTATTTTTAAACTTTCAGTGAACTGGAAAAAGAAGTTAAAAGTTAAAAACTTTGAATTACATAGACTTTTTTTCCCCCAGAGATTTTGTATTTTATATAATCAAAGTCATGTTTTTTAAAAGTGAAAAAAACTTTCTCTATTCAACAATGGTGCTATCAGGAGGTCTTTAATGAGTGTGTCAGATAAAAATAGTACTTAATTGTAATACCTACTACTGAAGAGTTTTAAGAGAATAGATATTCATAATAATTTAGGGGAATGGTAGAAAATTATTTACTTCAAATAATACCATTTTTTTCTTATTATTATTATGCAGTTTGATTCCTATTGCTTGCTTTTCATTTCTTCATATAACAAAAGGTGAATAATTTTATGGCTTTTTTTTTTTTTTTGACAAGGTCTCACTGTCGTCCAGGCTGGAGTGCAGTGGCATGATCTCGGCTCACTGTAACCTCTGCCTCCTGAGCCCAAGCAGTAGTCCCTCCTCAGCATCCCAAGTAGCTGGGACCACAGGCATGCACCACCACACCTAGCTAATTTTTGTATTTTTTTTTAGAGATGGGGTTTTGCTATGTTGCCTAGGCTTGTCTTGAACTCTTGGACTCAAGCAATCTGCCCACTCCAGCCTCCCAAAGTGCTGGGATTACAGGGTGAGCCACCTCACCCCACCACCATTTTATGTTTTTGACTTCTTTTTTAAAAAAATAAAATCTCACGTCTCACATATCTCAACCCGTTATTTTACCGAACTCATAGTCAAATCGCTAAGAGAAACCCACTGCCAGTTGTTTTTTTTTAAATCTGTTTCTTGGGTTCTTTACACTCATATTTCTTAAAATAATTTTGTATTGCCTTTATAATATATATTGGCTTTTTAAATTTTGGTATATGAAGATTTAGCTTTTCTCTTCCTTGTCATATATTACAATCTTGGTTAAACTAACATTTGGAATTTATATTAACTTGCCTCTTTAATACTCGTTTTTGAGAAAATTTTGTTCTTATATGGCAAGCTTTACTTAATTTTATTTCTTTCCTTAAGTTATTAATTGCTTTGTTTTACAATTTGCTCAGCTTTCTACATACCTATCTCCAACTGTTCTCAACACTTCCAAGAGCACCCCTTTCAATACTATTTTTCACTTGGCCAGACACGTCATGACTTTTGTCAATTCTCTTCTCTCCTGCATGAGCACCCCATTCACTGCCCACATGCAGCCTAGAACTCTCCATACATTTTTGTTTTTGAAATTTGTGTTGTGGTGGAGATGTCAAAGACGAGGAATAGTCACATTCTATGCCAGTGCTATCTATAGTGATCCCTGGCTTTGACCTTCCCACCTGGGTTTTTTTTACGGTAGTACCTATGTGTGTGGCTGATGCTCAGGTGAAGATGCAAAGTAGTATCAGCTCTGGTTTTCAGTTCCAGCCAAGTCGATGGGCACTCTTCCGCAGCTGCCCCCATATGTTGAGAAAACAAAGCTACAGGCTGGCTCTTCTGCTAGTGCTTGGTCACAGTGTATACCTGTTCACCTCCCTGTGGTCACAGTGTATACCTGTTCACCTCCCTGGGACAAACGCCATTCGAAATTGGGTTTTCAGGGCCCTGGAAGTATTGAATGAATTTATAAACTTCTCTAGTTTCCGTGGAGGATCAATATTTTTTTATTGGGCTACTAGAAATGTCTGTACCCCAAAATACATTGGAATCAAATTCAGATTTTTAATGACTGCTAATGAACTCTTCGTATTTGAGATTTGATCTCCACATTTGATATTTGATCTCCATATCTCTATATTTGATCAGATTTTCTCAGGTGTTCTTTATACCTGCTGCATGGCTATTGTCTTTAGATTCTCCTTATCTCATCATGGAAATCCTCTATTCTTTGTGTCTCTTGATTCAGAAAGTATTGTGTGTGGGGTCAGCGTATGCTTGTATGTGGTTAGTTCGCTTTTTTGGTGGAGCATATCTTCAAGGAGCTTCCTGAGATAGGTAGCATGGAAAGTAAAATTTTTGTACTTAGCCTTCTCAAAAATCATTTCATTTTACCCTTACACTTGATGGATAGTTTGTGTGTAGATTTTAAATTTACAATCCCTTCCATTTAAAATTTCAAAGGCATTAATTATTATCCTTTTCCTTTTAAGCCTCTATTATTGCTGTTGAGATATTGTTTGAATTCTTATCTTTTCTTCTTTGTAGTTAATGTACATTAATTAATTATCTGGAGAAACATTTAGCATCTTCTCTACGTTTCCTGTTTTCTGAATTATTATGATGTTGTTTCACACTGCAAGTCTCTTTATTTCTTGTCTTTCTAATGTGGAGATTTGTTTTCTTCAGTTTAAATAAATGTGTTGTATTTTGAATAACATTCCTTTTCATCTCTCTCTTTTCTGTGGAATTACTGCTAGTTAGAATTTGAGCCTGATAGGTTAATCACCTAATTGTTTTTAACAATTGTAAGTCTTTTTTTTTGTTATTGCTAATTTCTCTTCAGTGAAAAGCCGTTGTTACTAACATGCTAGTTCATATATTTTTTTTTTTTTTTTTTTTTTTTTTTTTTTTTTGAGACAGAGTCTTGCTTTGTCACCCAGGCTACAGTGCAGTGGCACGACCTTGGCTCACTGCACCCTCTGCCTCCTGGGCTCAAGCGATCCCCCATCTCAGCCTCCCTAGCAGCTGGAACCACAGGCATGCACTACCACGCCCAGCTAATTTTTGTATTTTTTGTAGAGACGGGGTTTACGCCATGTTGCCCAGGTTGGTCTTGAACTCCTGAGCAGAAGCAATCTGTTCTCCTCAGTCTCCCAAAGTGCTGGGACTAGAGACATGAGCCACTGCACCTGGCTCTCCAGTTTATAATTTTTGACCATGTTTGTTCTTGTTTGTCCTTTTTTGAGCAAAATGTGGGAGATCTTTATTTAGTATAGTGATCATTTAGTGATCATACAATATTTTAATCTTATTTATCATGTGCTCATTGCTTTTATTTTTGGTTTCTTTTACTATATAAGTGTTATTATTCTTTGTAGACAAAAATGTCTATTATTTCTTTTATGGCTTATGGCTTCTTATCTTGCTTAGGAAATTGCCCCTTATATTCCACTAAGCCTGTTCAAATCTTATTTGGAGTTCCTTCAAACATTTTTATTATTCCATTTTTAAATTTCATCTCCTTAATCAACCTTAAAATTATTTGGTATATGGTAATGACTAGAAGTCTAATTTTCTTTTCTTACTGAATAAAATTATGGCAGAACTATATGATAAACAAACCAACTTTTTCTATGGAATGAAATATCTGTTCCATTGGAATTTATAATAATCATTTACTTTAAAACCATATATGGACTGGTTAAGTTATCCATTTGTCCATTTATCTGTTTATCTATTTTGTGTTAATTTAATGTTGTTTTGAATACAGAAATTTTTAATATCTGATAAAACAAGATTTTTAATTTTGGCCAGCTACAAAGCACCTGTAATGTAAATGGTGTTATTAGTTGATTGCCTATCATCATTAAGTGTTGGATGTTTTCCTTCCCAAACCATTTAAGATAGTCTGATGAATTTAAAATGCTTTTTTATGAAATAGCTCTGTAATGTTGGTAAGTACAATGGTAAAAGTCAGGTGATGTTAGATTAGCTATCTGTAGATTCTAACTCTATTTAATAAGTTGGCTATAAAACTCTACTTGAATGGTTTTACTGCTCTAGGTCTCTGTTTTCTTGACTATATAAGGTGGAAATTATTATTTCAATTATTCCATATCTGTATCTCCTACTGTCTTGTGACAAATGAACCAGACAATGTGAAGACATTTAGAACAAAATAAACATTATATATTTGTGATATTTACACATCTTTTGTTAATTTTCTAAATCTATACTAAGAAAATCTGTTTGGCTTATATTTGTTCAGTGTTATTTGCTAAGTTTTAGTATTCTTATCTTGATTCAAAAGCCTCTCTCTCGTAAGTAAATCAGAGCAACAACTGCCAGTGCAACATTTCAGGGACTTCTAGGTAAAGAAGACATTTCAAAAAATATTGAAAACTACTATTTCAGATATTAATCTCTGAAAGTCTAAAATATTCTTGGCTTTCATCAAGCAATTGACAATGCTTTGATGTGTGCTAAGATGAAGAAATACCCAAGATCACTTCCAGAAATTTAATTCATTTAACTTTTTAGTGGTCAATCGATAACCTCCAGAGATGAATCTGGCTTAGATTTAAGACACAGATTTTAAAAAAATATTTCAATAATAGGGTATTTTGCAGTAAATGCCATTAATTTTAAATTCCAAGTGAATAATCCAGGACTAGAAATAAGTGACACTGGATTTTAGATTCACCTAATTTAGGAAAATGTGATAAGGTGATAAGGTCCAGGGAAATCACACCCCAAATAAATAGAAGGAGGCTTTCCCCTTGCACCCTTTGCTCTAGCTTCACTGAATAACTTCTTTCCTATATACCCCCAATATTTTCTTCCATCTGTGATGTTCCTCATGGTGTTCTTCAGTCTGAACTTGGCCTCACTCATTGCCACGTGTCTAGACCTTGTTCAACTTTCAAAGCAGTCACTACTTGTAACCTCTTTCACAAAACCATGCTCCCCACCATCACTTCTACAGATGCTGCCATGCTTTTCAATGCTGAAATTCCAAAGCATATAATTTTCCCTCTGGCTTATATATTTTTATTGTAATTATTATTTGCATCATGGTTATTAAAGCCCCTTCTCAGGATTATTGTTAAAATATACAATAGGTGTGGTACAGTCACCAACCAATCTGAATGGAACCTGGCTGTACACACCTGGTTCAGCAAGCGTGCTTACTGGCTGCTGATGAAATAGAACCAGCCATACTAGATGGACAGTATGCTCCCTCAGATCAGTATATGTACTGAATTGATCTCTGTAGGATCCAAAGTTTTAATATAGTGTTTTGCATATAATAGATACACTCATATATAGCACTAATCAACTTTGGAAATATAAGAAAGGTAGCATAAGTATTGGGAAAAATAAGACAGCAAGGTCACATATTTGTGGAGTGAATTATTGGATGCTATAATAATAGCTGTTATTATACTCTAATTGAGGATCTTCCATAATGGTTTCATATTTTCTCTTTGAGAGTGGAGCCTAGCAAATTTCTAGAATATTTGAGATTTATTTGTTCTGGAAACTGAATTTCCATTCTTACTGAAACTAAACTGGATATTATAAAGATACTTAAGAAAATAAATGATTTATTAGGGGTATTTGTTCTTCAAAGGTATACAGCCAAGAAAATTAAACTTCATGGAAAGTTGATTGTAATACTTTTTAAAGATGATGAACACCTGGTTTAGGAGACTTAATGGATCAAGGCAGCTACTACATGGATGTTCACTGGCAAAAAATAACACTATTAAATACATACATCTTAACTAATGGAAGGGTCAGCTAGCTTAAAGGATGTAATTAGATGCTTTTAGTGTAAATTGGGAAGACACTCATCTGTACAATTTGAAAGTCTAATTGGCTTGATTTAAATCTTAAAGAAAAGTGGTGTTGTATAGCTCTCATTGTCAACAAGTGCACAATATCTTATCAATCCTGAATAATAATCATTTCTTTGGATGGGACCAAAATGACTTTCTCTCACATATACTTCTAATTTAATAATAGCTACAACTTAAAGGATGTTAACTGTATGCCAAATACAACACTTATTTTCACTTTACATATGCACTTAATTAAATTGTGGAAATTCAATGATTGATTAGTGGAGATAGTCTGAAAAAATATTACTGTTTTATACTACAACTTAGGTCAGAATCCCAGAACCCTTCATAGAGCTCACATTCTGACCCATTGAACTAATCTCATGCTGGGATTAAAATTCATAAGCAACTTCTGTGAATAAGGTAAAACATTATTAGGGAAAATGACTAAGTGGAAAATTATTGTTTTTAAATTAGACGCAGAATAAATGGACTTGCTTAATAAGAATAATAAGAACATGGCTATTTAACGTTAAAAAATACTCAGTAACATTCTCAACAGAAATTGCAACCCCATAAAACATTACTTTTTACATTCTGAACCCTATAAAGCAAAAACAAGAATAAAAATTGTATGTGAATAAACTGTCTAAAAGTGATACTTAAAATCTATGACATACTCTGGATTAAAGTATGCTGTCCTAAAGCAAATCTTTGTAGATGAGTATTTCTTAGAGTGGACTAAGGTGTTCATAAAACAAAGTGCTTAAATGAATAATATAAGTACTCAAGATGAAGTGGAACATTTCAAGGATCTATACTTTCAAGAAAACTGTGCTTATCTACAGAGTCACAGTTTTTCTGATGTCCTGGTGAAGGACTGAATGGAGGAAAAATACAATTAAAAAAACCTGTATGTTTTGTCTAAAATAATTGAATTGACTCTTGTTTTTGTTCCCCCACTAAATTGGCTGTTTGTGTTCACCGACAACAAAAAGAAGTAAAGATAATTATTTGGATCACTCAAAACAAACAAAACACTGATTATACATATATCTCAAGTACAACACAAAGTTGATTCCATATTTCTACGTGGGCAAAACAAAATCTTGCACTTTACGTTGATGTGTCCTCCTATCTGCATAGAGCAAATACATTCTTAATCATTTTCTCCTCGCTCTGTTTATATATTCTTTCTAATTTAAAATTGCCTCTGAAAGTCTGAAAACTGAAATATGCAGTTTTCTTCTCCATATTATTAACTTTTAAAAATATTTCGCTTATAGTGATTCATGCCCAATTCATATAGATATGTAGATTATAAATTTGATTATTGTCAAATGTTAATAGTAATTCAGTGAAAAACAACTTGTCCAAAATGTTGCTACCAAAAGGGCACTTGACTATAAATAACTCACATTATATTACATATTCTATCTTGTTTCCATCCTCAACCCCTGCCCCTCTGCTCAATAACTAATCTAAGATCAAGTGTTGATCAGGGTCAGTTCGATAAAGGGGAAACATATTGACTCATAAGTTTAAATAAAAATAAAGTCGCCTCTGATTGGCTCCTTCTTGGAAAACAAGCATGTTTTGTGTGGGACTGATACGAAAGAAGAAAGGAGTATTAGGATGAATAATTTCTGTTCACTGACAGCTGTTAACATTTATACTAAAAATTTTATTTATAAATTTTAGGATTAAAGAAAGGTAAAATTAAGTAGCTAAAACTGTGCATGAATTGCTTCTCTATATATCTAAATTCTAGATTAATATGAAAATCAATAGCTGCTAATTGTATAGATGATCATATTTGTTATTCATTTGCTCAACAAACATTCTCTAAGCAACTCTGTGGGCAAGGCTATCTGTTAAGTGCTGGGATACCAAGAGGAATAAGTGCTATCTCTGGTCTGAGAGTTGTTCAGCCTTATGGAGGAGACAAAAATAGAAATAGGCAATTTAAATCAAAGAACAATGACAAAATATGCAAGTTCTGTCAACTGTGTGTGTTAAGAGCATAGAAGGAAAAGGAGGCACAAATGGGGAGAGGGTGAATTAAGTGCAGGGCATACGTAGTTTGATGCATCCATGTAAAATATTGTGCTGGCCCTATACTTATGTGCTCTCAGGTGCATTCTTCGGTCTTTTCCTTGCTTTCTTCTCAGAGTAGCTGCCCTGTACAGATTCCCAGACCTCTCTGTCAACTGGCTTCCAGTTGGTTTTGATCAGGCACTGGCAGAGATTGGAGAATGGGAGGAAGAGAGAACCAGGATATTTCTCCCCATCCTTGTCTGTCTCAGGATATATTTCTGGCATTGGCTGAATTTCTTTCATGTTTCTCGCTCCCAGAAAACAGGCTTGTCCTGGTTTCGGCTCTTACTGTCCTCTAGCTTATGGGGACAATAGCTATTTTTCTGCTGCTTCACTATCCCCCACTTAGTTTCTCAGCTTCTTTCACTAGTATATCATTAATTGCTAGTCATTTGTTTCCTCTGTTTCAAATATTCAGAGCCATTTCTAGTTTCCTGGTTGGACAAAAATGCCTGACATACTGAGTCTAAATTCCAAGAGTTTGGGCAGCAGATTTGGGACTAATCAACATATAAGAGAGAGTTCATGAGTGTATACAGAGATAGGGTAGGTAAAAAGATTGGTAGATTGAGGGTGGAACCTTGAAGTGTATAGCAAGAGATAAAGGAAGCATAGCTTTTGAAGGAGTCCAAAGATTAATTTACAGTTTTGAGTAGAACAAGAAAAATGTGGCATTCACTTAAGCCCCTGAGAAAAACCTAGGCATCACTTAGACCCAGCATTTGTCAGATGAGGTTTCTGAAGATAGAGAAATGAGGTCACATATCTAATAAAGACCAGAATTGAAACCTAAACCTGTTTCCCTATGTAGTGTTCTTGTGATAACACATCCATAATCATGGTAATAGTGTGACATTTGGTGTCATTTTCACTTGTTCTGTCCTTGTTCTATGTGTGCACTTCAGTTTCCTTTTATATAAAGCCAATATATGTTATTAGTTACCTCATAGGTAATTATAAGAATTAAATGAGACAGTGCACGAAAAGTACTTAGAATAAACTACTTAGAATAGTTAAATGTATTGAGAGAGGTTGGAATGACACATGAAGGACAATAGGGCTACTAGATTTT
The DNA here is from genome assembly GCF_006542625.1 of Nomascus leucogenys. Lineage (NCBI taxonomy): Eukaryota > Metazoa > Chordata > Mammalia > Primates > Hylobatidae > Nomascus > Nomascus leucogenys. The sequence goes on from NC_044391.1 coordinate 13,384,658, forward strand.
ATTTATTTTATTTTTTTATTTTTTGAGATGGAGTCTCCCTCTGTCGCCCAGGCTGGAGTGCAGTGGTGAGATCTGGGCTCACTGCAAACTCTGCCTCCTGGATTCAAGCAATTCTCCTGCCTCAGCCTCCTGAGTAACTGGGATTACAGGTGCGTGCCACCACGCCTGTCTAATTTTTGTATTTTTAGTAGAGCTAGGGTTTCGCCATGTTGGTCTCAAACTCCTGACCTCATAATCCGCCCACCTCGGCCTCCCAAAGTGCTGGGATTTCAGGTGTGAGCCACCGTGCCCAGCCAGGGATACTAGATTTTATCACAGTTTTATGAAAGGTAAGCTAGTCATCATAAAGCTTATAGATACTCTTTTTATATGTTTGCTGAAGTTAAGGATTTTTCACATTTGGTAATAATTTATTATTTGTTTAATAAAATGAAATATGAACTTAAATTTGGTTTGTCTTTAGAAGTTAGTTTAGCAATTAATTTTTCTGTGAAATGACTTTTACACCATTAATTTCTTCTCAGCTTCATATATTTAAGAATTTCCATGGACTTAAATGAGGTTCCATGATTGATTTTCTATTTGCATGATATTTTAAACAAAATATACATTATATTTTTAAGTTCAAGATTTCCCTCCCACCCTGGGAAAGTCTTCTGAGTCTTTTTCGTGTCATCCTTCTCATTCTTCTTTCTCTTTTAATTTTTCAGTACCCAAAGTTACTTCAATGTTAAACACAAACGAGAAAATTGGGGAATTGTAAAATGAATACAGAGTCATTCTCATTTAATAGATAATGATATCTTACTACCTATTGCTTTTGCCATTAGTATGTAACATTTAAATTCATGTTAAAAGAAAAACATCTCAAACACTTATACTGTAGAATGCAGATTCAGCCAAAATCCAGTATTGTAAATTTTTACTTACCTTCAGTGTCTGCTAGTCCTACTCCTACCCCTGGCTGTTTTACAGGCTCTTGTCCATTCTGTCCCATCTTCCCTCTGTTTAGAAATAAAACAAAATCATATATTCAGTTATGATCTCATGAATGCAAAGGAGGCTAAATTTGCATAAATATAATGACATTGAAAGTAATGGCAAAACCGCAATTACTTTTGCACAACCAAATATTTTCAGGCTTGCAATAATTATTTGAATGGCACATACATACACAGTTAATTGCTGTATATCGTAATTTTAAAATGTGAACTTGTTTGTTATTCCTATTCAGGCCAAACAATATACCTCAACATTCAGTAATTTTTATTTGTAGACTCATTTATCAAAAAATAAGACCATCATGACATTTAGAAATTTTGTTTTAGAATTTTTTATTTATTTCTAACTCAACAGTGAGAAGGGGCTTTATATTTTTATATGTGGTATTGATGAGTTATTCCAGTTTTTTTGGTAAAAAGAGCAATATTGAATTAAATAATATATAAAAATGATATTTTAATAAAATATTTCTTATTTCATGTATTTTTTTTTCAACTCCTTTCTGTGCTTTCCACTGTGTTGAGCAAACTGGCTTTTGTAGTCAGGGTGCTTGGTCTCTGCTTCTGGCTTTGCTATTTCTTGCTATGTGTAAGGTAAGGCCAAGACTGTTTCTCCTTTTGTGATATAAAGATAATAATATTAGCTACATTTTGATCACGAAAAAAATCACATGAAAAATGCATAAAAAGGTTTAACAGAGTGCCTGAAAAATAATAAGCATTCAATAAACATAGGATATTAACAGGTAGGCATGCTCATAGTAGTCTTAGGATTCAGCCAAAATTTGCTAATCACTTTTAGTTTTCAGCTTCAAACTTTTTGGAAGGTCAACTAGATGAAGAATTCATGATACTTTGAGGATTGTAAGCTTAGAATGTTAACAATTTAACAGCTAAAGGACAGTAGGCCACTTCTTATTTCTTCGGCTAGAGAAAAAGCTACATGGCACATGAAGAAGTTTGGAATTTGCCTTTGTATATGCTTAGATAGGGTGTTCTAAAACGATGGAATAAAATCTTTAGTGTTATAGAAAGATGCTTGAACAAAAGAGCATCTTGATACTGCACTTTGTAGACAGCACTTCTAGCATAGTGGGATTTACTAACAATTAATTATAACTTTCATAGGAAGTATTTGGTTTGCTGGACCTGCTGAAAATGTAACCATATTTATTTCTTAATAATCCAATTATATCTTACTTGAAAACTGCTCTAAAGATCCTCTTATTCTACTTCAGAGAAGGTGCTGAAATGTTTCTGCACATAATAAAAGAGGAACACGTGTAAATTCAGAAATTAAAAGCCATTACATTGTTCCATTATAATAATTCTAGGTTAAAGGTTTAAGTACAAATTTTTATTAAGTGTGTATGTGAGGGACCAAGTTCATGCAAATTAAGCAGTTTCCAACATGTCTGTTTTACCATATGTATGTTAAACAACGGTCTGCATGGTCAACATCTGAATACATATTTAAGCAACGCACAAAATTTTAGCTTATGTAATTGCTTCATCAAGATTCAAGACAAGTAGTTAAGAAAAAAAAGAAAGAACTCTGCTCTATCTGTTAGCATTAGAGAGGAAAAAAAGCTTAATGGCAGTAATCTTAACTTTAATCAGTACGCTATGCTGGTAGAGTGAGCCAAAACATACCCTGTTACTGAGCCAAACTCTATTGAAAGCGAGGGTCTTTTTAGTATTGGTAATCTATAGATCAGAATACTAAAAAATTAATATTCTTATACCATCCCAGACTTTTAAAAAGTAGTTACTCTAAGTCTTAGTAATTGTAATACAACTACATTTTGATAATTTTGGGGGTTGTTCTTGAGTCTTAGACTTTATATGTTAGTGGTGATACCCAGCCAGTCTTTGCTTTCAATTAAAACTGATTTTAACATAGGTACTTAGCCAATGTGTGTAGTAAGTACATTTTGAAAATTATACAAAAAACTTTCACAGGATTGTGAAGCTAAATTAAGTGCAATGGAAATGTAACTGTGAGTCGTGCAAAGGATGTGGTTTCTCTGAATTCCCAATGACTACACTTTAGCTCAGAACATTCTGGTTACACATTTTATAATTTATATTTTTAAACAATCACTAGATATTTATTAAACACTTTTACTAGCCCAAGCAATAATTTTATTAGATACAATGGGGGATATAAAAGAACGGCCAAATACTACTTCTTACACATATCCTATAACGGTTTTCAAAAGTAAATATTCGTTGTGCTCATATGGCAAAGCAAGAGTCTCCTAGACAGTTGTGAGAAGCTTTGATTTACAAGAGAAACAGGAAAATGGGAAAAATCAAAATTAGAATGTGGTATATATATAAAATACATAATCTACTTATACTGCAGACATTCAGATATTGACAAAATGACGTATTTACTTTTTGGAATTATAACTTTATCATCAGTGTTAAATTATATATTTTGAAAGGTGCAGAAAAATTGGAAGGATAACAAATTATGTGTGGTTTAAAACCTTTCTAAATTCACATGACATTTACAGCTTAGAAAGAAATTTAATGAATTTGTAGAAATTCTTTTCTGTCAAATTGGATCATCAGAAGTCAAAGAGCAATGGGATTAGATTCCTTTTAGGAAGAATTTCCAATAAAATAGAACTGATTAAGTACAAATAACTCTATTGAATCCATAAACTAAATCTTATAAAAGAAAAGAAGGCTAAGATGGACAGGTGATACAATAATAATTTGCTTAATTTAAATTGAAAAAAATGTAGTTCAAAACAACAAAATGAACTCATTTTTCACTGTAAAAATCCATTTTCCCTAATGCTTTGCTTTTATAAACTGAACCATTATCAAAATATTATAATTGTTGTCGACATCAGAAGGAAAGATTTGCAAAAACATTTATTTTAAAACAAAGAGAAATAGTAAATCCACCCCCTGAAAAGTCTTCATTTAGCACTGGAGAAAATGAAAAAGACCCTTTCACAACCCAGCTGAGGGTTGGCAAGCTCTGCAAAGTGCCAGTTAGTAAATATTTTAGGTGGGCTGTATTCTAACGACTTAATTCTGCCCTGCAGCACAAAAGCAGCATCAGGCAACACAGAGCTAATAGGTGCGGTTGTGTTCCAACACAACTTAGTTTATATTCACTGAAATTTCAATTTCCTATAATTTTCACATGTCACAAAATATCACACTTCTTTTGTTTTTTCCTACACATTTGAAAATGGAAACACCATTTTTAGCTCACAGGCCTTAAAAAACCAGGTGATAGACTGCATTTGCGTTGGCCTAAATCCTGGGACCCGGGTGGCCCAGTGGTATTTTCAAAATCCAGAAGACTAGTTAATGGGGAGGAGAAGGAAAGGTCAGGAAGTTTGGATTTTGTTATTGGAACAGACATAATCTACGTATTTATCTTAAATGCCACCAATATGACCAAAGTGATTCTAACACATTAAGTCTGCTAAAGTTTTGCATTTGATTTGCAAAATGACTTTTTTTTTTTTTTTTTTTGAGGTTTAACATTATGAGCGACTCTTATTCCAACAGTACCTACTCAGGGAACCATGCACTACACGGTATTTGTTCTAGAAAGTATGGAAACACTTCGAAACCTTCAATCTTAATTGTAGAAGGATTTATAGTTGAAAACTCTGTATGATTATTCACTATGTCCTCTTTCAAATATGATATATAGATTCTTTGAATATGTTTAAATATCTCCTGATTCAAGGTAAATTAATATATGTTTGTCTCAAATACCAGTAATGTTTGTATTTTGTCATTATGTGATTAAAACATTACTGTATTCTTGCTGAACTTTATTCTGGCATAGCTAAGTGATTAGCAGTTTTAACATCAAATACAGATTGTATTGATTAAGTAGTTCTGGTAGTGACTAATATTTATCCTTAGAATTAACTGAATTATCCAATCTTTCTTGAACTGTCTATCTCTACATAGGCATTAACAGTTCAAGTGTCTCAGGGACAATGACTCAGAATTGGGTAATTGTCTAGTTATTTCCTGTTAACTGTTGAGAATGCCTTACTCATGGTGCTGAGTAAGCTTTGTAGTAACAAAAAGAGACCCACTTACATCCTCGGAATAGGAAATAGATTAGTCTCCCCTGCAGTGCTGCTGCTTCCTTCACTGTCCACGCTATACCCACTGCCAAAGCTGCTGCCCGAGGAGCCGGTGGACACAGAGCTTTCTGCAGGCCGGTGATTGGGAGGCTTTGCTGCATGGTGTGGGAAGATTCAACACCACAGTCAACAAATGAAGCTGACATTGATCTACAAATGCATCATTATACATCTTCTTAATTTACATGTGACAAGAAACAGCTACTGAAGAACTCTACATTTTTCAACCTGCCTTTTCGTTTCCTTTACTGATAATGAACAGTGGCAACAATAAATTATTTTACTGTTTTTGCTGGACATCAAGGAAAAGCAATCACATTTAGGGAAAAAACATTTAATTTTTAGACCAAGTTAAATAGTATGTAACTATGCTACTATTATTACTTTTGTGGTTTCTTTGTACATTATTGCAAAAATGATATGGTAAATAAAAAGAATTTTGGCTCTTTCATGGAGAAAAGAATTTAGAAAGACTTGGGTAAATAGAAATGGCAAGATAAAGAAAATTGCTTAATTTTTTCCTATTACTAGAAAATAAGCTGTTTTTCTCCTTAGAAACAAAAATGCAAAATGGAATTTTAAGAAGTGATTGAAAATTCTGTTTGTTTGTATGTACCTCTGCCTACTATCTCCAGCAAGTTTTTAAAATTTAAAGATATTTGTTTCTCTTCAGGCATTTCCTAGTTTATCATTGAGACTTGTCTCAAGAATTTCCTAAGTTTGATATTTGAATATAAGAATCCATATTCCCATAGAGACATTACAAATTTGTGCAATAAATTATGCAGTAGGGGTATAGTACTAATATTGTTGGCAGATTTGAGAAGAAATTTTGATGCAAAAAGAGGGAAGATAAGGCAAGTGTTTCTCTTATTTTGCTGGGGAGAAGTTTCTCTAGTAAGTTTTTGAAATTGTTGCTATTTGTCTTCTGCCAGAGAGAGTGAACTTTTTGGTCACACTGATCTGGTTTTGACTCCCAACCCACTCTTTAGCAACTCTACACTGCATTTCTCATTTGAAAACAATGGAGTCAGTAATGCCTACCTCGTAAAATTGTTATTATGAGGAGTGAGATATGTAGGAGCCCAGTAACTTACTCTTCTTCCTCTTGTGATATTATTTGCCACATCCGCACTCTTCTCAAGGGCTTTACTGTCAATGGCTGTTTCTTACTGTCTTTGAGCTTAAATAGTCTTTGACAATGAATTTAACTCTATTCTCTTCTAAATCCAGATGTGTTCAAACCTACAATTCTACTTAGAGTCTTTTTTCTTCGTAAATGCATCCCTATCCCATCAGGAGTTTATTAGCCAGTTGGATAGAGTTATACTAACGGGTGAAAAGTTGATAATCATTTCATGATCCTAAGATATCTACATATTTCTTAAGGATATGGATAAAACCACAGTGATTCTTAATCTGGTGGAATTTTAACCAATATAATAACCAAATGAAGTGAAACCATTTGTTTCATTGTGTGGGAAACCATTTGAGGACAGGAAATCCACCATCAGGGTAGCTAGGATCAAGTCTTGCAAAGGATTTAACTTTTCCCCCATTTCTTCACTTTTCAATTTCGGCAGTAGCAGGTTCTCTAAAGCCACAAGGAATTTTTATATATATTCCAGTGGCAGTAGGATCCCTTGCCCAGAATAGGGAACAAGAAAGAAATTGTTAATAGTTAGTCAATTGTATATCAGATGTGTATAAGTTAGAAACGGCTATTTAGAAAAAGGTGTTCCTAACTTATAGACATCTGATATGCAATTCACTAATTGAACTGAATGCTGTTAAACAACCAGTCACCAATGAATTGCTAGTAACCAACAGGACTAGATTTGTGGAAACAGAATAGTTATGTTTCTGAATATTTTCTTTATTTTATGTAGAAGAAACCCAGATGATGTAGTTAGTATTAAAAAAGAGTTCTTAAAAGAATAATTTAAAAAATGTAAAGGTAATATGAGTAAGATGTAAAATGATGGACACGTATAAAGTAGATTAAAATGCATAACCTACATAATGAGTCAGATTAGTCAATTGATTATAAACAAAAGAAAGCTGTCATACTTTTTGATGGGATTCTATAATCCAATTCATAATTTTTAGTATGAAATTGAATGGAAGACATTAATTTCATCAATTGGAAAATCACAATTTACTATTTTCAAAGATCAACCTTAATTATTAGACACTAATATTTAATCAATTTATATTTATTAAATTAAAATAATTTTAATTCAAGAGAAACCTCACAATGAACAAAAATCGCTACATTATAAAAATGATTTGTTATTTATGTTTCAAAATAGTCCATCCTTTGTTTTGTCAACTTTGGTTTTACCTGATGCAATTTTTAGTTCTATTCCTATTCTGGAAAAGTTGAGAAATGTGTACAGAATATAAAATAGCATAAGAAGAAAGAAACAAAGCTAGAAATAAATTTAAGGAAAGACAGTTTTTTTTTGCATCTTGCCAATCTCTTTGAATTGAATTCTCATTTTGAAAGCCTGAGCAAGTGTTGTCAATATTTTAAATGTAAACAAATAACATTTTATAAGAAAGATTAAAAAAGAAAACCAAATCCAGGGGACATTTACCTATAATGGAATCAGTCTAACATCTCTGCAAAACACGATTACATCTAAGGTTCTGTCTATGGAAATTTTAGGCAGTTAGAAATTAGGTGAATAATTCAAATTAATCTAGATATTAGGGGTTATCATAACAAAACATCTGGTGCTGGGTTAAATTCTGTATTCTTAACTTGGTATCTAAGTGTAGTGCAGAGGTACACAGCCTCACATTTGGTTAGTTTCTGAAAAATGAATTAAATTAAAACACACAACAGATCTTTTCTTCTTGCTGGGCTATATCTACATATCATAAAATGTGATAAAACAAAAAATGCAGAGGTTTTGATAAGCTGGTTCTAAGAATCCGTATTTTAACGTATCTTTTCCAGATACTTGAAACATGTATTTACTCATTTCTTTCTCTTGAAACAGACTTCGAGAAATAAAACGTCAATTCTATTAAATTGAGCTAAATCTGCATAAAGGCAAACTTTTTTTAACAAATAAAGTGCATTTAGGACTTTATTATCTGAGGCTGGATCTTAGGTAATTTCAAGACATCTAATAATTTCAACCAAATTCTTTATTTTGCCTCTCAAAAGAGTTTTTTATTGATCTGGCCTTTCCAAATATATCTCGCATAATTCTTCTTCAAACACTTTACATGGAAGCCCTCTCAGTCCATTCACTCTGGCTCCCTTTGGTTTGGCTTTTTTCTTTCCAACTTTACTAAGCCCTCTTTTATCCCATCACTTTCTTGTAACCTAATTAAAGTTATCTGTAAAGGCCTAGCTCAGAAATCACCTGCTTCATGCATTTTTCCTCATTCTCCCATTCAGAAGTGACCTCTCCTAAGTCTGGACTCTTGTAGCACATACTCTGTCGTTATTGGAAGCAAAGCCTATGTTTTCTCCTTGGTAACCTCCTTAAAAGCTTGTCCCAGAACCGTGTTTGAACAATATTTAATGAATAAATAATAATAATAATACATTAATACTTCTTTCCTTTAACCAAACAATCAAAACATCTGAATGATTTAGTAGATAATTTCACTTTTTAAATCAAGCTTTGTGTTTTATACAAACCATAAATTTCTCAGCAAGAAGGCCACTTGATATGGAAGGTTTTTTTTCCATGTTCTTTGTCAAAGAAACTTTAGGGAGTCATTTTTTTTAGCTTTTAAAATCAGAAATAACTTTAATCTGTCATACTGTATAGAAAAAGGTGATCATTCAACTATATTTTTTAACCCCAATGTCCCAAATCACTGGTTTGATTGAAGGAAATATTTAATGAGAATACACTGAACATCAGAGATTATAAGCTTATGAATTTCAAAAAGTTCATAATAGATCACAAATATTACATGTATATTTAAAATGAAAGTGACAAAAGAAAATAATATGTAGAGCAACATTCTGTGGGAGCCAGCACTATTACAGACTCTAGAACTTGTCCCGATCCCACGTTTGTATGTAGATAGTTGGAGAGCTCTGGGTTATATTTAAGTGTAATATATCTCTATTTTTTTATGTTATTGAAGGAAATAATATTTTAAACACACTAAGTATAATCTTCCATAATTTTATAATTTCAAAATCAATAATTTAGAAATATTCAACTTCTGCTTTGTTCTCCCAACTCTTTTAATTAGAGTTTCAGAAACCATGGACCTACTATGTGTGAATGTATTACGCACCTGTGTATTACATATGAAAAAAGTTTATATAAACATTGAGGAGTTTTTCTTAGTAATAAGATACATCTTTGGGGCCACTTTTTATGAATTACATTTTTGTGTCTACTTTCTTTTTGAAATCCTAAGTGTATTATTAAGTACCAAGTACGGGAAAGAGTGGATGCTATAAATATATGATAGAATCAGCTCACTCATAGAAAGGGTCCTGTGCCCTAAAAGAATACCTCTTAGAAAGTTGAATCATTTTTGTAACTCAATTATTGAGGGGGCGTTTCAGGTAAACAAATGTTACCTTCTGTGATGCAATTCAATCTGTTTTAAATTATTCTTTGACCACTTCACTTTCTTTAGCTGTTAGATGGTTCGACATCATTGTGTTTTATTACTCCATTGTGGCTAACCTTAATTAAATCGATAGTGTCTCTTTGACTGCACATCTGTCTTCAATTAGTTTGCTCTGTTGGCTTTTCCTCCCTCTACCATACAGTACTTAAATGTGCAAAGCTATCACTGTACTTACCACATGATGGCAGCACTTTGCTCTGAGAGCACGGATCAAATCGTAGACTTCACTTTTACTACTTTTATATCACATCCAGTTATCTGAAATTTAAAAGGCAAGGTCTCTGCCTATCTCATTAAATTCCAAAAATTTAGTGTTTGGAATGTATATAGGTTGCTGTCTATGATGTTCCATTATTGGTTTTATATCTTTGGTCCAGCACAGAGCTATTTCCAAATATTGAGGAGTAATTTATTATGTAGGTAGCTTGTACTTTCCCAAATTACTTGGTTAATACAGTAGTAAATATCTTCATAGATACAGTCCCTAAAATTTTAAGATTAACTGAAATTAAAAGCAATCAATAATTTTGTTTATTCCAATATTTTAATGATGGAACGGAAATAACTACCTAGCAGTTTTAGAAATCATGTATTTGGGAATTTTTACCTCCTGTAGCTAGCTTTAATTTAGCTAGTATTTATACTTCAGGTACCTTTCTCCTCTCTCTTTGTTTCTTTCTCTGTCCATCCCTCTTGCCTTTCCTTCCTTCCTGCCTCCTGTCTCTGTCATCTACCTGTTGTTATTGCTGTTACTGTTTGTGTTTTTTGATATTTTTACTAAAGGGATTTTGCAGTTTTATCTCATGTTTTAATTTTCTTTTGAACGTGGACCTGAAAATTTCAGGTTTTAAGTGTCATTGTGACCAGCATTATTTGGAATGTTTTCCTTTGAATTATGTACAATCACACTTTATGTATGTTTTCTATTACACTTCAAGGGTTCTAATTTAAGAAGAGATATTGCATCTTAAAAGTAATTTAGAAGTTTAATTTTTTTCCAAATCTACTACAGTATAATTATTATCTATTTGGGAAAATCTAAAGCAAACCGGACACTAGAAAAATGGGCTAGCTTCAATAGAGCTATTTGTAGTTTTCATACACCACCAAATTAAAAGTTTTCACAAATACAGGTGTTGAAACTCTGATATCTCTATCAGTCATTTGTAAGTCGTCAGGTATGGAAGTTGAAGGAAGGATGTCATTGAAAATTTCTTTTTTAAATGACAAATTATTAGATGACTATTATATTAGTCATTACAGATATATTTTATATATATGTAAACAATATATCTATTATAAAGGTATTACAAGTCATGACAAATGGAATGTTGCAGGCTTTTTTCTTATAAAAATAAAAATATTTCCCATAAGATATTTCATATTCACATAGTAGCTCCTTTTAGAGAAGAAGATGAAGACGTGTTGCCTCCATTTGCTGTGTTCCAGAAAGATGGTAAAGCTCTTATGTTCACAGTTTTCTCTCTCCATACACATCGGCCTTATGACTGAATTCTTAATGACATCTTAATGAACAATTTAGTTTGTTTATAATGATTCATTATCTGGCTTTATAGGTAATAAGATCAATGATCACTTCAGGAAACAGAAGTAATCGTGTAAAACAATGTAACAAATGAAAGTGAAGTTAGCTTAACTAATAACATGGTATAGAGGAATTTTTTCTTACATAAAAAAATACATGTTGGCTCCGTATACTATAATCCTTGCTTTTAAAAGGAAATCATAATGTTGCCTTTTAAGTAGGTCTTCCTTTTTTTGAGGTGTTTTTAGTTCAGAAGTGATTTTGGAAGAAACCACTTAAACATAGTTTAAGTGAGAATTAAAATTTTATAGTAAATAATGGAAGTTTGACTAAGACTTTATCATATATTAAAATTAAGAAAGTAAATTCATTTTGTCTTTAATAAATTTAGGCTGTAATTCCAGCTATGTTCAAATAAATAGAATGAAAAAAGAATGTATTCAGTGCCAAGTTCTGGTTTGGTGCTAAAAAATGCAAATACAGTAATGATCCTTATCTTTAAAAGATTAATAGCATGGGGGATCATATGTGAAAGAAAAAACATTCAATTTTGAGCTACATCAAATTTTCATGGGCAATTTTTAATTTTTCAATCTTCCTTTTATTCTCTTTTGAAGGAGAAGCATTTTCTTTCTTGCTGTTTGCTTGCACTACACTTGCATTAGGCTGTCAGACAGGTATTTCCAACTGACAATTGAAGAAAAAAAAAATTCAAGCAGGAATAAAGACTACTGTAAAACATGCAGGTTTGTTTGAGTAAAAAGTCATTCTAAAAATAGTCATTTCGAAAAAAGTTCTTACATAATCCTGAAACTGTGACAACTTACATCACGACTGCTTAGATAACAAGAATGCTGTCCTTAAATGGAATCCGAACATTTTGAAAATTCATTAAATTTTGCCCAAATGAAAAAGGTTGAGCACATTTCCAGTTTGTTTTCATATTATTCCAGTTTGGTCAATGGTCACGAAGTAAAGAGGAAGTTTGGACATTTATTTGATAAATGCATGTCTGGTCTCATGAGACCTAACCTCTCTAGCTAATGTCATTAATCTTTCTCCAAACAGATTATATTAATGATCTATTAATCTATAACAATCATTTCATTAATCTTTCTCCAAACAGATCCTTAAAAAATACTTTCTGTCTATATATAGATGGTTATATTGCAGTGGATTGTACAGATTATGATAGAACCAGAGGCAGAACAAATAAATTATAATTAATTATATTTTCCAGATATTTTTAAACATGATGATGTTTGGTTGCACATAAATGTAAATCAGTGACCGATTGCATTTTTCTTTTTCCTCTCAGTTGAAGATAGACAAAACTCACTTTTCTTACTCTTCATAATTTTTTCCAGATACCTTTAGATTGATTATTTAATAAATATTACTAGCATGAGAGATTCATGAAGACAGTAATTTTTGTCTATTTTGTTTGCTGTAGTATCACCAACACCTTGAAGAGGTTCTGTGATATTATTTGCACTAAAAATAATATCAGCAAATGTATGTAAAAATGATGACCTAATAAAAGTAACTCAGATCGTATTTTTCATAAATGATAAACACATGTTTACAAGTATCCTTTTAGCATTAAATATTTTGAAAATCATCAAATTATATACTTGAAATTAAAGATCAAGTATTTGGTAAGAAACTTTCCATTTTTCCTCAAATTTGAGTGAAGGTGGTAATCTTCAGTTTTTCTATTGTTATGCCAATACAATTAATTGCCACTATATGGGATCAGTAATGTAGATAATGGAAGATAAAATTAATTGATAATTTATAAACAACTGTTTTTCTATAAATGTTACTTTCAAGATAAGAACAAAAAATTTTATTCTACCTTTGTAACACTTCTGTCACTCTACTTTAGCTTGGAAGCAGCTTGATGAAAGCTGATAGGCAGCTTACGAAATTTCAAAAGGAAAAAGTAATAATTATGGATGTATAAATATAATTTAATCTATATCATTCCCAATAAAATAAAGAAAGCTATCTAAATTGAAAAAATGTCATTTGTCAATCTTAACAATTATAAATTAACATCAAATGAGAAAGGAAAGAAGGAGTTCTGAAATGCAATAGAAGAGATATATAAGATATAGAAAATTTGGAGACAAACATGATAAACATGTTTTGGAAGAAGTCCTTGGTTATTCAGTCTTTGACTATTGTAAAAATTATGATTGTGCATAAGTCTAAGTCAGTGACTTTTAAATATTTTTAAGCTTAAATATATTTAAACACTTTAATATAATTTAATTTATAATAATTTGTAAATTAAAATTTAATATACTTAAATGTTTAAGCTGGACAACAAGCTTAAATATTTTAGTCTTATCTTAGAACTTATTTAATAATCCAAAAACTTTATGTTATGTAGGTTATATCTACTGATATTTATCATATTCAAACTAAATAAAACATTAAAACAAAAAATCAACAAGCACATATTCCATTAGTCATCAAAGCAATGATATCATGACACCTTATGTAGCTGCTGGAAAACTCCACTGTACACTTGAGAAAAAAATGAGAGCAAAAAAGCAAATAACATGTTAATCTTCTTAAGAACATTTTGACCTTGCAGACCCCTGAAAGGGTTTCTGGGACACCCCCGCCCCCACCAGGAGTCAGTGAGCATTACTGGTCAAGACCCACAGTTATGGAAATGAAGTACTGTGAAAAATGAGAAGGCACTGATTAGCATCACTTTCTTTGACAGTCACCTTAACAATTACATATGTCAAGATCATTTTATCATGCTATTTATTTTTAATTTTGTGTTTTGTACTGAAAAAAATATCAAGTTTTCAGCTTTCTCGAAAAGATTCATTATTGATATTAGCATTCATTTTAATGGTCTCTAAGCTTCTTAAGAACTTGTTTCACTCAGAACTTCACAACTCTAGAAATATACGGCACGAATTAAAAATATATTGTATCATAAAAACTTGTCTGTTCTATCTTTGGTTAAAAACAAACAAAACAAGAAAATAACTATGTTATGGTGCACAGAAACCTGGAGTAAATAATGATAATTGGCAGGCATAAAATAATGCAAATTCTTCCATAAAGACCTTTTCTGTTCATAAAATCTCTTGTACATTCATAATAGTTGGAGGGAAGCAAAATGGTGATTCAATAGTTACTGACTTTATTAAATGTCATTGGCAGTGAGGATGCTTTAAAACAAAAACTACGTAATAGACCTATATAGAAAGACATTTGAATTAGGTAGTTGTAAAAGTATGTTTTCTATACTTCTCTATATTCCAAGTTCTTTTTATAAAAAGAATCAGATAAAAATACAGTGTGATCTATAGAACTTGAAATACATAGTTTTGAATTTGAAATGTTTTAATGAGGAAAAGTGAATTTTTCTATGTTCTTTTTAAGAATGATATGGTAAAAATTATATTTCACTATCTTTCTTATACATTTGGAAATAGAAACCTGTGATCCTGACTTTTACCAAACATTTCTTCCGAAAAATTTTTCTGCCTTGTTTGAGTTGTGGTATTAGGTTGATGCAAAAGTGATTGCAGGTTTTGCCATTACTTTCAATGGTAAAAACCACAATTACTTTTTGCACCAACCTAATATTATTTTGATTAATCTGTTCAAATTATAATTAAATTAATGAATTATATTTTTCAGTATCTAAAACACATTAAAATGTAAAATGATAGTTAGATCTACATCATTCCTATTCACACATCTACCAAACTCAACACCCCAATCAAAATTTTATATTTCGGATATAATTTGGTTTTATTTGAAAATTCATGTGTTTTTGGCTTTTTAGTGATTCATTATATATTTACATGTACAGCACAGTAATAAAAATGAAAAAGAATATTTTCATGGTCTTGTTCAGTATACATGAAGATTCCCTTCATCTTACCCCATACCCACGTTTCTTCCCCCAGATCATGTTGCACAATGGAGAATGGGTGAAATATTATGGTTTACATAATGTATGTAATACATGTGGATGAAAAGTGGAAAAATAACCAAGCATTTCATGGATAGTTAGATATCTGGATTTGGGGACTATTATTAAGTCGACAACTAGTGTCTTTGGCATTCCTCCACCACTCCTTGGGTAGCATATCCCTGGTTCCATGATCCTCCTATCCAAGTAAGAAAGTTGCCTGCTCCATGCTCTTATTGTACCCTGACTGCCCCCCACTGTGTCTCCATTGGCATTCTCATTTCCTTCCCCCATCAGCATTTACTTGCCTGTCTTACTTCCACAGGTCCTGCTCCCTGGTGGTAATTTGATAAATTAACTTTTTGAAAATAATTGCATTACAAAAACTAGGCTTTATGGGTATTATTTTTAAAGACATGTCATAAATAATATTTAAGGAACATTGGTATGTTAAAATTTAGGCCTTTCTCTTCTTCTTAGATCATATATTAATAGTCCCATCCTCATTATTTAGGCCCATAGCTAGACCATATGACTAAGGCATAACAATTTTGAAGCCAATTCTGGTGTTTAGATGGGCCAGTTGGTCTTACTTTTCATGTCAGATGAAATGAACATATAAATCCCCATTGTGGACCAGACCAAAGTATGCAGATGGCTCTGTGCAGATCCATGGCTACTACTGAAAAAGAACAGAAGTACCCATTGATGGTAGGTCAGTGAATTCATCTTCAGGAATGAAGGTCCATAAACAAGAGATAGTGTGATATGGTCAGAGTTCTACATTTACTGTCTGATTCTGTATGTATAGCAGAGGTATTTCCAGCAATAAATTTAAATGATTATAGAAATATTTGAAAATGCATAGTCAATCATGCCAAGAAAATGTAGAATCTCTCAAAACCAAAACGTTAGAAAAGCATTTTGATTTTCACAGACAACAAAATGAAATCCTTATCACCAGAGAAATAGGTAGAGAACTCTGAAAGCTGAAATTGTCTAAATTGATTCTCTTAGATTTTGTTGGATGTTTGCTATGCGCATGTCATTACAGTTTGAATGTTCTTTTTATTTTAAACTGCTTCAAGGTTTAAAAAATTTTTTTGCACAAACACGTGGAAATGAGGAATGTAAAATTTGTTTTTATTAATCTTGTACATACAGTGTTAAAGAAGACTTCACCTCCAAATGAAATTGATTTCTCTTATGCTTTTTCCTTTATTTTTCTTATGGGCCTGTCCTTTACAGAAACAGGGAAGGCTAAATTCCTTCTGACCAGAAGTGATCATCTGCTTCTGGTCAAAAGAAAATGGGTTGCTGATTAGCTTCTATCATTTGTACCCAACAATTCCCTCCACTCCCAGTCCCACCCACTCCCAAACCCATCCACCCACTACCACTTGCCCAAGGCAGCAGCTCCAACAGAGTGATGGCTTAGTAAGAGTTCGCCAAGGCAACACATGGATATGAAATCTTCTTTGACAGGTGCCGCAAATGAGCTTTATTGAAAGTGGAGTTTCCAGTAGTGGTCTGTGGAAGTAGCATCAGGCTTTTCTCCTAAAATTCAGCCACATCAAGGAACTCGAAATCATATTTCCTTGCATGACCTATCTAATAATTTATCGTCTCACCTAATCTCTCCAACCTGTCCCAATGGCTCTTGTTTTATTGACCAGGGTAGAGGGACATTTCTCCTCATCCTGTATTGCCTATTTCTAAATTTAAAACTCATACCTAAAATCTCAGTATCAAACAAAAATAGCTCAGGTTTTTCAAACTGTACTTAAATTTAATATATTGGATTTCAACTAAGTAAATCTTCAAGGTTTTAGGAATGCTTCAACTTGTTTTGGTCTTGATATAGTTTTCAAACAAACCAACAAATAAAAAATCTTTTGAAATGGCAAGGTTTGTGTTCAACCAAACTAACTAGCATGGGGAAAACAACAACAACAACCAAAAACATTTCCAGAGGTTTTTAACTACGGAGAGTTGTTTAGGCCTCAGGATGTTTTTGCACAATCCGTCTAATCTTTCCCGTCAGGTGTTTTAGCATACAACTAAACCCCAGAGGGAAAGAAAAAATTCCTTTTGACTCACTCCATAATTCTTGTTTGACCCATATTTTCTGCTAGTTCAAGCAGAAATCTGCTGAGAAGCTTACAAAAAATCTTTGAAAAGCTCTTTAGGGACAATTTTGTCACTCTTGATAGAAATGCCTACAGATGGACCCGCAGCCTTTTTTAATGGAGCCACAAACATTGCCTAACGCCTCACTGGGCTTGCACAGTGGGAAGGCTTCCTTTTGTTGGGTTAAATCAACAACCTTTAGAAAGGAGGACCATGTAGGTAGAGAGTATAAATGGAATTCCGCCATCATTTCTAGCTACCTCTAATCATTTGTAAGAACTTGAGATAAGTCATAAATAATAAATGACTGTTCTTATTAAAATTAGGAGAGTTTGATTTTAAAGGAGAAAATGTATTCAAAAATTATAACTCGAAAAGTCACAAGACAATGTTATATTTGTCGGTTCTGAAAATTTCTAGCTGTGTGTTCTTATACCAGCCAGCCTACCCCTCTGACTCTGTGATTGCTCACCCATAAAAAAACAGGGATAAGAATATTGAAATGACTACCTCATCCACTTAATGTGATGAGAAATGGATGACAAAACACTCTGTACAACATGAAGAACTATTGAAATGCAGAGTATTATTTTCAGAATGCAGATGGGATTATACGAACTCCATTGTGAGGTTTGAAATGGGACACTTTTCTCCGAACACTTATGATTATTACTAATACCTCTTCAGTTAGTGAGCAGGAACTTGCAGGTTCTTTTTATATGTTTGTATCTCTGCCTAGTTTTTCTCTCTGCACTTTAAACAAATTATACTGCATTTTATATAAATTTAACACTGTAGTATGTTTGCTATGAAGTGTCTGGAAATATACATGGATCAATTATATTGGTACATTTATAATAGCAGAAAAATTATACTTTAGAAAACAAGGTTTTTATTTATCATCTATTAGAACAAAATTAAACATGAAAGCATGCTGTGTTATCTAGTTTTCCTTTCAATTATGATTTTAATGAAGAGTGACTTCTAAGTCAATCACAAGACTAAATGTATGAGAATATCTATTAGAGCACTATTCAAAAAAAGGGATTAAAACACTTTAATATAAATTTTAAGGACTGCGTCTAGGAAGAAAATCATATAAAATGTCATATAGAAACACTTAAGTCACAATAATTAAAAATAAGGTGTGAAATAAGGGAAGTGTTTGATTACTGTGACATTTATAATTAAAAGAATATTTAAAGTAAGAACGTGAATAACATGAAGAAATCAATTGAACTTATTTGATGGAAGAAAATAAGGTGAGAGGTGGAATTTTAAAAATGAAAGTTTTAGTAAGGCTAACAAGAAAAAAGAAATTGTGCTTTGATGATAATCTATAAACTGGGCTGAGTAACACATATTCAGAATTATCCTAATGTTTAAGCTGATTGTTTCCTTAATTACCTAATTTAGGAAACACCTCAGTGGTTTACCTCTGTAATGCGACATATATCTTACATTGCCACCACATATATAATTAATAGGGAGAAGGACATACGAAATGTTTTTAATTTTATGAGAATAAAAAGAATGCAATAGGAAAGTATAAGGCTTGATTTTAATTTTGTGCCAAATATAGACTCATAAAATAAAATATTTTAGGGCTGAGAGGTACTTAAGGGGGCAAATACTACTATCCTATTTTAAAAATCATTATTTTAATATGTGCTTTTAAATTAAATTTGAAGATAATTATATAATCACCCTAGCTTCATTCCTTGTCACTGGCAGTGGCACTCTGTCTTGGGGGAAAATTCTAGCAATGTTGGGGTCAGGTTACAGATGGATGTAAATTTGCCTTCCTTTCTGAACAGAGCTATGAGTTCAAGGTTAGCCACTTCTCCAAAGCAAGAGCTCATGAAATTTACCTTCCTCTATCCAGGAACCTGAGAAGATTGCAAAGTAGATCAGACATGGGAGAGAGAAATAGCAGAAGTGTTGCCTAGGGCAGCCCAATCCCATTATTTATTTACATTTTAATGTAATCTCTGATGCTTTTATTTGGTGACAATTTTCCATCTATCTTATAGTGTTTCCAAGATGGAACTTTGTCCTGCTCTCAAATGTCCAATCATTACAGCTGTCACCAGCAATGAGGCAGTAATTAAAATCTATTGCAACAAAATCAAATGAGAAAACAAAACTGACACATTCATTTTAAGCTGCATCATATAACAATGGCTCAGAACCCAGTAGTTTATGAATGAAATAAAGATACTTTATTTATTACACAGGCACTTGGAGATTCACATGCCCAACACAGCTGATACACTTAACAACTACGGAAACACGAGTGGAAAATGTCTGTTTGTAGGATCAAGAGAGAACTTTCACCATGTAAAGGTAAATGAGTGCATTAACAATTTTTCCTTTACTTTCCTCTAAGAATTTTCAAAATCCACTAAATTTTTAAAAGTTACACTTGAAATAATAGGCAACAAAAACTGATCCACATTCCAACTGGTAGGCTAACTTGAACTGTGAGCAATTTAAACTTTTATCACAATGAAACATATTTATAGTCATGCTTGAACAGATTAGGTTAGTAGCATGCATTCCATTCTGCAATATGAATATTGTTAATCTATTTCCCAACAAAAGTCAAAAGATGCCCAGTGCATAGAAAAATACAAATCACTGTAGTCAATATATTACGGGACTGATCTTGGGACTTACATGGTGATGATGAAGTCCTGAAATGCCATGCCCACAAAAGCACATTAAAAAGTGGATAAACATATTTTATCAGACAATCTCTAAAAATTAAAGATGAGAGCTTTAAATTTGGGGATGTTCTTGCTGTGTGCTTTGAACAGGGCCTTTCTGCTCACCTCCTTCTGGCTTGACTGGTCCATCAGACATCACCTTCCTGAGGGCTAGCTGGCTTTGGTCTTGGTTGCCATTGGCTGGTGGAGGCAGATTATCAGACTGAGTTCTTTGAATGGGGAGGACTCCTGCTATGCTGTGTCTGTGCTGCTTCCTGCCATGATTAGACTGACCGCTTTTATGTGCTGCTGTGGCAGTGTGGGTGAAATGGAAACCCAGAGTATGTATCCTCAGATGGAACCAGCTTAAATGTTATTCATGCAAACAGAAGTGCTCTTTTGCTCTATTTAAATACGTTGTGTTTTCAAACGCCAAAATGACACCACATGCACAGCACTAAAGGGGTTTAAAACTGGCTGTTTCTTTGAAAATGATGGCTAGGGAGATGGAGAGAACAATGATCTATCTCCATTGCCTGGCTAATGCCTTTTAGAAGTAACAGGGTACCTGCATTTGTGAAATATTTGCACATATTAAGTTTTTATATAATTATATCAATTGACTAAATTTTCACAAATGAAATGAAAATACAGCAGTTAAGATAGGTCAATTGTTATACTTTGATTGACTTACAGCTACCAGACATAGCATATCTTGATTTCCAATGGTTAGAAAAAACATCTGTAAAATCTGTCATCACATACAAAGTGTGATCCAACAGAATGGACCCAATTGTGCTCCTCAGTGAGGTTGCATTGCCTCATTACATATGCTTATACATATATTAATTTAATGTATTTTTTTGAGAATGTAAGAAGATTTTCTTCACAGATTTTTCAGAAGGCTACAAATTTTTGCACATGGAAAGCTACCATATTTCACAAGCAAAATTTGTTAGTGTTTTAAAGCACTGTCTTGAAATGGCTTTTCCTCCAAGGTTCTAGAAGTTGACTCTCCGTTGCATTATCTTCTGCCTAGACTTTTTGAGTGTTTTCAGATACAAGAATCTAATTGCGAATCTGCTCTAAATACTTATGTGTGTGCACTTTTTTTTTTGGTATAAGGCCTGGAAAACTGACAGCCACTTGTGCTTATAATTTCTGTATTCTAAAAGATAAATTTAAGCGCAAACAAAAAGGACACACAACATTGCTTTGCCTCCAAACATCACAGACACTGTATCAAATGCTATGAGCCAGGTTGGATGGATGGTGGAAACAAAGGAGAAACAGCCAGTTTTATTTCAGTCTATGTAAATAAAAAAAATCTAAATAAGAAAGAGCATATTAATGTACTGATATCGTTCTTACACAGACAAAGGGACAGATAACAGGGTGAGCAGAGGGTGTTGAAAACTGAAAGCAAACAGGAAAGGACAGCAGGAAAGAAAGGCAACAGATGAACATTAAGCTGCCATGCTGAGGAATTTATTTGCGTCTTTTACTTGGTTGAATGCGGAGTTGTTGCACGGCAGCTTCGGCAGCAGCTATGGCAGCCCCTGCATCTTCCAGGTGGGTCTGAGTGACGCTGGTTTTGCTTTGACTGCGAGATGGTCCATGAGAACGGAGATGGCCTTCTGATGATGATTTTGAGCTACCAGGACTACTATGGGATTTCTCAATGGTGGGAACCTGCATGTCTGGTCACAAAAGGGTAAAACATGAGTTAACGTTGTTCCAGCATTCCTCCTGTCAAACTTGGTCTACACATAATTTGAAACTGCCTAAAATTTATGTTAATTCTGAGTCTTATATGATTGATTTATGCAACTGGTCATCATACAGAATGGTGATTAAACATCTGGGAAACAATTTGGGGGAGGAAAGGCAAAAGGATGATAGCAATGAGAAGAGAGAAATTTGAAAAAAGAAATACATTCTGACTAGCTTCATATGTTAAATATGTTAACTTTTAGTTTCACCAAGCACCTCTGCTAATTCCAGTAGAGGTCAGGTAGGAGACGGTACACAGGAGGAGTTTTAAGCAAAAACAGGATGAAGGATGCGAGTCACTAGGACATATTAAATGTGGAGATTGTAGAATCATGCCTCAAACCATTGTAGAGAATGTATGGATCACATATTTCCTAAGGCAGTCATAGAAAGAGATCTTTATACTAATGATCTTGCAGAATGTTAGCAAGATAGAATTGAGATGGCTAAGTGGAACCCATAAATGATCTATAAAACTCATTCATAAATAATCTACAGCACTCATAGTCAGCGGTTTATGATATCAACTCAGTGGCCTACTGCACATGGACTCACTTTCTCATCTCCTAGAACACTTGCATTTATGATTCAGAGAATCTCACGTACAAAGAACCACTTTTCAATTTGATGGACTTTCCTAGAAAAGGTGACAAGTAAGTAATACTCAACTGCAATATACAAATTATATTTAATACTTATAAATAGTTCAGTATATCTAGGTAAGGTACCACATGTTTTATCCCACAGAGGCAGTAACTCAGTTTATGATGAGGATTAATGTTGTGTTGTAGGGCAGTTGGTAATGAACCTCTCAAAGGAAAAGCTCATTTGAACGAGAGTGCTGTACATATTTGCATATTGCCAAACCCAATGTATGGCACTGTTATTTAAAAAATAATAATAATTATTAAAAAATTAGCTTGAGTCCAACATTTAGGAAAGACTTAAGTAAATTTCAGCATACCAATTGTTTTGATGACAAGGGAAAATATTCTTTGTATGATAAATAAAAAGTAGAATGCAAAATTATATTTATTGGGTAAGACAATATTTATGGACAACCAGAGATTCAAACAATTAGAAGGATTATAACTTAATGGTAATGATGATTATGTCTAGTCAATGAACTGGTAGGGAGTTTTATATTACCTTTATGAAATACCCAAATGCATTTTCTGAAATCATGTTATCATGGATTTTGAGGTGGAATAGACTAAATAGCTCATATAGTCCCACCTCCTCCATTTTACATGTTGAAAAATGGACAGTTAGAGAAGTGAAGATTACAAAGTCCTACACCTAAGTATGGGTGATGATCTGAGAATAAAGCCCATTTCTCCTGATTCCATATCCATCACTTTTTGCATGACATTATATTAAGTATTTTCCAGTCGTGTCTAATCTATTAATATATGTTAAATGTACAAACACTCACACTAAGAAGACACAGACTGAACAAATAGACACAAAACTTTTTCTACTTAAAAAAATATTTCCTACCCTTTGATGGGTCAGGGAAGATACCATGGCTTCTGCTTTTGATAACAGATGGCTTTGGGGACTGCTGGCTGCTCTGACTGGAATGAGACTTGCCATGATCAATGCTTTCAGTCTGTTCTTTGAGAGGATACCACCTTGGAGTGTTATCGAGGTGAGATGTGCTAGATAAATCAATCAATACCTGAAAAAAAGTGTAACACATCAGTGAAATTTAGGGACTAAAATATAATTGATTCATTACTTTTTCTATGTTCTAAAATTTATTCAAGGATATAAACCAAGGAATACAGTATAACTTTTGAGGATGATGATTCTTTCTTCCTCATTTTTCTTCACCAATGATACTGGAAACAATGTCTTTTACATAACAGATGCTTAATAAATGTTTGCTTGAACTGAACTGTATAAAATTTTTGGCTATTAACTAAATTATTTGGATATGATGTTAAAAGATACGGTCACAAGTCCATCTGTTCACAAAACAAAACTTCTTATTGTTGTAAGAACTCATTCTAATCTTACACGGTGAAACCCCGTCTCTGCTAAAAATACAACAACAAAATATTAGCCGGGCGTGATGGCAGGCGCCGGTAGTCCCAGCTACGTGGGAGGCTGAGGCAGGAGAATGGCGTGAACCCAGAAGGTGGAGCTTGCAGTGAGCTGAGATCGCGCCACTGCACTCCGGCCTGGGCGACAGAGCGAGACTCCATCTCAAAACAAAAAAACAAAAAAACAAAAAAACAAAAAAAAACAAACCTCATAACTTATTCTAATCTTAAACTGGACTAGCAACCTTGAAAAATGTTTGATTTTAGTCACAAAAGGAACAAAATGGAAAAGAATGAGTAAGTTGCAATTACAAACTTATTTATTCTATTTTAAAACACACTTTAGTTCACATTTGAAATAGGGATATGACTACCACATTTTGTTATGGTTTAATTGGCAACTTTTTTTTTCTTGGTATGTTGCTGCATTTTACAGTTGCTAACATCTTAGATATGATGAGCTAAAAAGAAATGAAAACCAGACCAATGGATATATGCTTTAGGCTCATGTAAACATAAGACCATAAATTAGAAGGACTTCAGTAAGTCACTGTTTTGAAATGAGACATAAAGTCAGACATAATACTAATCTAGAGTACTCCTGCCTAAGATCAAGATTAGTCCAAGTGGCTAGAGCTGGATGGAGCTGGAAGTTAAGGGTCAAATGCTCCGGATTTGGTGAAAAGAGATGTGCAGTCTTAAGAACCAAACAAGGCCTCATTATCACCTTGATTACAGAAAAGGATATCATATTTCGTAGGTTTTGGATTTTTTTAGATTATTTTTAACATTCATTCATAACTTCCCCCCTAAGCAGAACACTAAACAATGTGTATGTGTGTAAATATATTATATATACTATATAAAATATGTATAGTGTACATACATTGTATATATAACGTGTATATATACATTATATATACACTGTAGACATACAATTGTATATATTGTATAGTATATATTATGCATTGTATATAGACATATATACATTGTATGTATATACACATTATATATACAATATATAAAATATATGTATATACAATGTATATGTATATATACAACATATCAAATATATGTATATACAATGTATAATATATGTATATATACAACATGTAATGTATAATGTGCATATATATACACAATGTGTACATATCTACATTATACATATAATATTCCTATATATAAACAATATGTGTATATATTATGTTCATATATATAAACAATGTATATATACCTATAAACAATGTATAGACATAATAGATTAAAAATCATAAGATCTGTTCACACTACCAATTTCATGATTAGGTTATTTGTTTATTTTTAAATTTTTACAAGTACATAGTAAGTGTGTGTATTTATGGGGTATATGAGATATTCTGATACAGGCATACAATTAGGTTATTTTGATTCCTTGATGTTAATGTAAAAATTGTTTTTATTGTTTTCTCCTACTTGTAGTTTTGCTTCTTAAAATGTTTTCAGTGATTTTTCTCAGAATACTTAATTATAAATAACAATGCAGTATGTCACATCAAATCAGTTAAAGAACCTGTAAATGCATTTTTAAAAGTCCAGGCCATTTTATAATATAGTAAATTTGTTACTTCAAATCTCATTTGGACTCACAGTATGATTACATATCTTCCTATTGAAACAAAATTTCATCTTAGAAATTAATTATAAAGTAAGCAAGTGATAGAAAACCATTTCTTGAGTTGGTATTAATCTACTCAAAGAGTAAATCAGGAAATAAATTCTATCTGCCAAAAGATTTTTTTCAGAAATGGCTATCTTATAAACTTCAGAAATATGCTTTGCATCGTGCTTTAATTGGTGGTTTACCATAGCAGCAAATAAGGGAAAGGAAGTCAGAGGCTTACCTCCCCAAGGAAGTCGTTGGATGAAAATCTATCATAATCCCAAACTGTCACCTCCAGTGTTTTCTTCTTGAGCTATATCGTTCAAATAGAAATCTAATTAAACCTATCTTTCCATCATACATTTTCATTACACACATACAATAGACTTTTTTTTTCCTTAAACTCCTTCTATTTATGTGAAAATACTTAAAATTTTATCAAAAACTATATAGTTTAAATATTAAATATTATGTAAAATTTGAAAGATTTTGCACTCTAAACTAGTGTTTGATCATGTGGAACATTATTATTTTGTGAATAAAATGGTAATTCTTACTTATCTATTGTATCCCCACCTCATTTTCAAAAATAGAAATCAGAATTTATAAATATTCTAAATATAAGAAATTCATAGATTGCAAAAACGTCTAGTGTTATCTAGATGAAGTATCGGATTAAATGTTTCAGCAATTTCTAAAAAACTTAGTAGCATTGCCTTATTTCTGCAGGTGAGTTTATTTTAAATTCACAAACCCAGATTATAATTTATATCCAGCTTCATCTTTGTAATCAAATTAATCTACTAGAAGACAAATTAAGAATCTCATTTTGAAAGACAGTTCACTTGTAAATTGGTTTATATGGGAACTGTCTTTATAGTCTTCTCTCTGAATTCAACCTTATACATTTCAGTTATTGTCTGTTACTCAAGCAAAGATATAAAAATGCAGATTTTCAGAAATATAATAATGTAATTTTGCCTACAGTTACTCATCTGTGGTGATAATCCTTTATACTAGTCATCATTTTGCCTTCTTCTGTACAGTTTAGCACCACAATGCCAGATTCTTAGGAGGCCTCAATTTAGCAAAGAGATGAGATCCTAAAATATTGTCTAGTGGAGTAATACAGTTCTATGCACTGAATCTTATTTTGTTTGTGTATTGTGTATGAAAGTCAAAATATAGCCAGTTGGAAAATATATTTCTCTCTCAAATTTGATAAATGTGGCTTAGTCTATTAAAAATTTTAAATTCTGAAATAATCAATGGAAAATATTCCACTAGTTTTCTTATTTTATTTGTTTATGTTTTGGGTGCTTTGTCAAAATGTGCACATTTACTTTCACCCTATGCTTAAACGTCACTCATTTTTTTCCATTGGCTACATTTCTTACATGTATTTTACTCAACTTTTTTTGTTTGATTGGCAAAATGTATATAGATCCCAATTTTTGAATAATTGTGTTATCACCGTACTTATATTAGCCTAATTCAGTCACCTAGAAATAATCTTTACATACCTGTTCCATGGAAATACTTTTATAAATTACTGTTTGATTCCACTCAGGATTAAGACTTTTCTGGACATATTTAGTCCTTCTCTTGTACTCAGCACTGAATCGGGAGAAAAGAAAGAGTTATCTTGATTATTCACCTTAGTTGATGACTTCACAGTTAAACTAAAGGACATGCAGACTATTCAAGATATTTTATTTCAAATCACTATATAATTATCTCATCATCCTCATGTCTTAAACCTTAGTTTAAGTTGAATGCACAGTGACAATTTAAAAATATGTTGGATGCTTGTAGTTTTCTTTGCCCTAATGATTTTTTTTTAAAGAAATGCTTGTAGGTGTTCTAACTATACTATAATTTCGGAAATCTTACTCTTTCCTGAACGTAGGAGATAATTATATGAACTAAATGGTAACATCAATGTTATTGCCCCATAAACAATAATTTGGTGTTTAACTTTACTATAGTTTTGTACATACGGAAAAGCAAAACTAAAACATTGTAATGAGTGTACTGAGAAAAAGATGAAGAATGGCTGTTGCTGTGGCTCACATTCCATAAACACTTGTTACTGACATCTAAAGTATATTCCAACACTCTTGGTAAAGTATATTTAATGCAGTTATAAAGCAATTTTAATTAAATATAAATTTTTGATTTATGTCAATATGTTATTTTATAATTGATGAACCAAATAAAAATCTTTCCTCAATTATTAGAACTTGGGACATTTGCATTAATCCTTGACTTTTCATTTCCTCTGAGCACCAATTAGAAGCTTATATGCTACACATTTAAAAACAATTTATTTTCAAAGCCTATCCTAATTAAGTCTGGCAGAACATCTATAGCTGGCACCAACCTGCTGATGGGGTTGAAATTAGATTACTGTTACTTGCTATTAACAAATGGTGCCCACACAGACAAGGCCTTTCTCTAACTCTCACTGCTTTTTTCTGAATTTTCTGCCTAAGCTTATGTCTCACGTTCTAAATAATACTTCATCTCTGGTGGGCACTAGAGTCCTGTAAACCAACCTGTCTGTCTGGGGGTCTTGACATGTGTCTGGACTTCACAAATTGCCTTTCCCTAAAAGGGGGCTGGACCCTGACTCTTGTAGTCTAGTTCTATTCCAAACTATAGCCAGACTAACGCTTGCTACATTCCTGGTCTCAAGTATTGCCATATCCTGGATGCCTAGAAATTTTCCCCAGCCACTAATTTACCTATACATTCTAGAGAAAGCTATTGAGGATCAAACTCCAGCTCACCACTCACTTTTAAAGATGGGCCTGCAGGAAAATACTTTCCCTGTATCTCTGATTTTATTTTCTTACCAGTCAGATACAAGGGAAATAATTCTCAACATTGACTGCATAATGGGATCACCTGAGTTCTGGTGGTGGGAGGTGGGTCAGTCAACCCTCCACCCTCTTCCCTCTTACCCCTGCTTACTCCCTGAAGGAAAGTCTGATTTAATTAGTCTGGGATGAAGCTTGAATATTAGGATTTTTGAAGGCTCCCAGGTGAATCTAATATGTAGCGAAGATTAAGAAGTACCGAGTTGGTGTTTCAAAACAGTTCACAAGTCAGCCATTGTGAGCTGAATCCAACTGAAGAAATAAAGCAGCATTCCTCCCACTTCAACCTATCTGAATGTACACAATTAAGGGCAGAATTTGACAGTTGTCACTCAAGATAAATTACAAAGAATTTCAGGGAAATATACAGACAATGATTTAAAAAAAGAGGAGCTCTCATAGACTGTGGATAGGAGGTTTCCATAGATACTTTTTAGATAAATTTGTCAATATCTAGTGAAGTTTAAGTTTATATACCCAAACATCCAAATATTCAATTTCCACTAATTCCACTTCTACCATAGAGAAATTCTCCTGTGAACAAGAAATGTGTTCAAGAACATTAATTGCAACATTATTTCAATAATTAGCCAATAGAAGAACGAATAAATACATTGTGATATATTCATTTCAATGAAATAGTAAGTGGCACTGAAAATCAATTACATTTTAAAAGCCTCCATATATCAAGATAGGTACATCTTGAAAAAAGTTTTGATCAAAAACTTAATATAGTATGGTATAATGGTATAAAGATAAAATGTGAAATAAGATTACACATTATATATACATGTATATATGACATACATATATTAATATCATAAGAAAACTTTTAAATTATGAATATTAAATTCAATTTAGTGAGTTTTTTTAATGGATAGGGAAGTGATTTCAGAGGGCTTCAGGGTATTATCTTTTAAAACATCTAAAACAAATACAGCAAAATCTTAAGATCTGACAAAATTGTATAGCAAGCACACAGGTATTTGTTAGGGTATTTTCTATAATTTTTAGTAAACTTGAAATATTTTATAATGAAAAATTCAAAAATTTTTAGTAAGATATGTTGCTTTAAATTCAGTTTTGGATTCTTTTTTTGATGGTGACATAGAACTAATGACTTAATTTGATGGTGATAGAATTAGTATCTACAAAAAAGTGTCTACATAGAAATAACACATAGAAATTAATACATAGTTAATAACTTTAATTTGATAGTGACATAGAAAGAATTAGTGACTACTTTTAAGTTAATAGTAAACTTGGATTGCTACTTTAGAATCATGGCTATTCTCATAGGTGAATATACATAGGAAACAAACACATGGTAGTATGAGTTTTAAAGCCTCTGTTTTGGACTTACTTATCAAGGTGGTGAGGTTATGGAAACCAAACTAAGATTTATAATATACTGAACAGTAATAAAATTATGTTTTTTAAGTTCTAAAAATATACAATTTGTTTAACAAGATGGGAATTAATATCAAATGCAAACCCACGTACTATCACTAAAATTCTGGGTCTGCCAATATATACTAAAATAGTCTGCAGTAGTAGTAAAATATCTTTGAAGGGATTTATCAGTCACTACCTTTTCTTAATCCATACATGTGAATAATTGTTATTCAAATTTTTCAAATCCACATTTAGTCTTTTTTTCACTTATACACCTAGCAAAATTTATTGAATGCCAACTCTGTATCAGGAATTGTACATCTCTAAAAAACCCTTAATTGTATTGACATATGAGTATATATTTAATTCATGCATGAAAAGCATTTTCAAAAGTAAGCATATAAAATCATAACTAACATTTATTAAATGCCTACTTTTTCCTCTGGTAAAGTTCTAAGTGCTTTTCGTGTGTTAACTCATGTAATACTCATATTAACTCCATTATACAGGTGT
The DNA here is from genome assembly GCF_006542625.1 of Nomascus leucogenys. Classification (NCBI taxonomy): domain Eukaryota; kingdom Metazoa; phylum Chordata; class Mammalia; order Primates; family Hylobatidae; genus Nomascus; species Nomascus leucogenys. The sequence continues at coordinate 13,415,001 of NC_044391.1, forward strand.
TACTTCTTATTCCATTTTATAGGTGAGAAAACTTGAAGCTCAGAAAAATTAAGCATATTGTCAAAGTTGCATAGTTATTAACTTGTAGGACCAGGATCCAAACATAGGTAATTTGATCTCTTGCTTTTAAATAAATGTTATATGAACTCAATTGATTAGGCCCATCATAAAATGTGACATCCGTCTATTTTCTTAATTGCAGGCTTCACTACCTGAAGTATCTAGTTTGTCTTCTTTATAATCCAAAATTCTCCATCTCAATTTAAATATATAATTTTTATACATATAATATAAATTATGTATAATGTGTGTAGACACACATTATAAACATCATGAACAAGTTAGGCCTTCTTTAGAGTTGCCTAGGGAAGTTCTGAATGGTACATCCTAAGTGAGTGTTGTGAAACAATTAGGCCTACTTATTACAAATACTGATGTTTGACCAGATACATTTAGAAATAACCTAAACTGATGGGTCAAAAGTTATAATGTTCATTTTAACAGAGTATCTTAATCATAGTAATGAGTTTGATTCTCCAATTCTCTCCAGACCTAAAACATCCATTGCCTTTAGAATTAATGAAAGTAAAAACAGCTTGCTCCTAAACACCAATGAAGCCTTTGCAGTATTTTTTGCCCTTGCATTTCCTGACATGCAGAGCTGGTTACACAAAGCCATTCTTCAATAACACTTGTTTTAGAGCTACCATGCTCTGATCGTATCATACACAATTTCAATGAACTGTGTTGCCACCTAACACAATTTAAAACTGTACACAAAACAGTCATATCTAAATCTGTGGACTTACAAGTTGAAGGTAGGCAGGTAAACAGGGGGAATTCTTAAATGTGAGCATAAAGTCAGGCTGAGAAATAAGTGGATTTCATCCTCCCTTTCCTTTCTTGTCTAGTAAACACACTATATTCTCTTGTGGGAAGATTACATTAATGATTTAACATTAGGACAATTAGGACAATTATATCTAATAATTAAAGAAGTTTATTAATAAGGGAAAATAAAAACGTCAATACACAAAGATGGGACATGGTGCTTATCAAAAAATATCTAAAACTTCACCCTCTTGAAGTTTTGCCTTGTTTGTTGGTTTGTTTATTTATTTTTTGAGATGGAGTCTTGCTCTGTTGCTCAGGCTGGAGTGCAGTGCAATCTTGACTCACCGTAAGCTCCGCCTCCTGGGTTCACGCCATTCTCTTGTCTCAGCCTCCTGAGTAGCTGGGACTACAGGCACCCACCACCATGCCCGGCTAATTTTTTTTGTATTTTTAGTAGAGACGGGGTTTCACCGTGTTAGCCAGGATGGTCTTAATCTCCTGACCCCATGATCCGCCCTCCTTGGGCTCCCAAAGTGCTGGTGGTTTATTTTTTTATTTGTTTTTATTGGTCGTTTTGTCATGCATAGGTATATATACTTTAAAGGCTGTCTGAAAAAATTTTTGAAATTCAATTATTCTACTCAAGACCAGCAGGAAAACAGTTTCCGTGTACATATTTTTTAATTTCAAAAGAAAAACTGAGAAAAAATAATGAAATTTGAAGGCTTCTTTGGTGTATCTATTTTTATAAAATTTTCTAAAACATTGAAAGTATTCATTTTTAATGTTTTATCTGGTTTTCCTTTACTAAACTTACTATATACACACACACAGACACACACACACACACACATGTTTTTCAAAATTACTCCTCTGAGGTTATTTCTCTTAATTTAGAAAAGTACAAGCTGCATCCCATTTTGTAAGCTCTGTTTAATAGTGCAATGGTGTGCTTATTGTCTATCATTTTATTTTCCTCTTTGCTCTCCGATGGCAGAGACTATGGCTGCATTGTCAATTGTAACCCCTGCACCTGGCACAGTATCTGACACATAGTCTGTGCTAAGTAAATGTTCAGTGATCCTTAGAACATGCTTGTATTTTTTTTCCTTTAAAACCTACTGAAGTAAAATAAATTTTGGACAGCATCTTGTAAATACACACAATACCTGTACCTGCCTTCCATAGGTCCCAGAGGAAATAGTTTGATAGGCTACCAATACTGTTTAGAGAAGGGTCCAGCCAGGAATTGGGCTTCCAGGTATAATGATAGCTAAAAATAATTATATTCATAACAAAATCTCAGTAATGAGAAAATATTTTCACTTTGCTCAACAGTGTGATGAGAGAAAACCAGAACGAGGCCCTTCATATATGCTCATTTCCATTTCTTAATTATCCAACAGCAAGTATTGAGTTCATGCACGGCCCAGACCTTTTCCTTATCATTCTCTCACCTTATCTTGCCTGACATTTTGCCCTTCAGAGTTTGAGTATATTGATCAGAGGATGGGAAGAAAAAAATAAAGGAGACAAGGAAACCAAATCAGTGTACTTTTTAGCTAGTTAATAGGACTTTTTTTTTTTTAATTTAGGAATGAAAGACGTATTACATTTTATTATTAAAGAAAAGTTGTTTAATTTTCTATATAGTATTTTTAAATAATTTAGTATAATTCAGTAGCTCAAGCATTCTGCACCTTTTTGTTGCAGAGATAACCAACCATTGGTTACATAAAATGTATGATACACATTGCTAGCAATAACAATAACAACTACCATTGATTGAAAGCTTATTATGTTCCAGACATTATGCTTATCACTTTTGATGTATTTATTTCATGTATTTCACAGAAAGCCTGGGAAGGGAGCTGTTATTATTCCTATTTTGCAGAAGAGAAAATAGTTTTACAGAAATCTTACAGCTTCTAAGTGATAGGGCTAAAATTCAAATGCAAGTTCTTAAGGACCTCACAAATTGGCTTCCATAGTCTAACTTACAATGTCAGTACCTTGTCAACATAATTCCCTCTTACACTGACAATTCTCAAAGACATGGTGAAAGTGATTTCTAGATGAAAGACATAAGAAAGTAACTTCTAGATCTTTTAAATAGTTATCTAAGACATGCTATTATTTATAATTTATAAAATATTCTCTCTTTTCTAAGTTAAATACAATCTCTATCATTTTGATAATTTTCCCCAAGTTTCTATATATAAAAGATAGGGAGATTCTGAATAATGTGATTAATAATATCTGTTCTAAAAATAACACTATTTCTTTGAAACAAAACTAATTTTGCATATCAGCCTGAGAGACCTGGATTGTGTTCTGTGATGAGAGAACCAGCCATAACAAGGAATCTATCACAGTGTCAATTACATTGTTTGCCATAATTATGTGGCTGTAAAGAAACAAAAAGTTTCTGGGCAATAGCAAGGCTGTGGTAACTAATCCTATTATTTGAAATATTTACATATTTATGCTTTTAAAAATCAGAAACAGCCTCATTTGGGAAACAGCTCATTAGTAGTAAATATGTGAAATTTTAAGTCATAGACAAAAATGAATGCTATACCATTAATAATCTGGGTGGGATTAAAATCCTCATCACCCTGTTGCTACAGACCATACATGATTTGCCTTCCCAACTAAATGACACATTTAATTTATAATGCAACGAGAGATGTGCAAAATAATGCTTTTGGCTATGTACTAAGAATTGCCTTAGCTGACAGTGTAATGATGCAACTTGTTATGAGCTGTATTAGAAAACACTCCTACTATTGCGAACAAAGGAAGATTATCTTATTGCTAATATACTACAGCAAGCCAATTATGGCATCCTACATTGCATAGCAGAAATTTTGTGGGGCAGAAGTTATAAACGAATGAAAATGTTTCAACATTAGGTTCATGTGAGGGACCAAGTTCAAACACCTACTATCTTTTTTTTTTTTTTTTTTTGAGGCTGGAGTGCAGTGGTGTGATCTCGGCTGACTGCAAGCTCCACATCCCAGGTTCATGCTATTTTCCTGCCTCAGCCTCCTGAGTAGCTGGGACTATATGTGCCTGCCACCATGCCTGGCTAATTTTTTGTATTTTTACTAGAGACGGGGTTTCACTGTGTTAGCCAGGATGGTCTCGATCTCCTGACCTCGTGATCCGCCCACCTCGGCCTCCCAAAGTCCTGGGATTACAGGCGTGAGCCACGGCACCCAATGGGATAAACACCTGCACTGGACATCCAGAAGACCCATTAACTACTTTTGAAAAATGACTATAGATACTTTTATTTTAATAGAAGACTCGAGAACTTAAATCATGATTATTATGTGAGAAGCTAAATGAGTTTTAGTGAATAGATTATAAATGAGACTTTAGTTATGTCTAATTTCATGGTAATAATATTTTATTCATTGTTTCTATGTTTTTAATATTTTCTACTTTTCTGTGTTCTATTGCACACATCTGCTAAAGCTATTTAGAAATATGCTCAGAACAATTTGTTGTAGTGCTGATTCAATAGATACAAACATGTAGAAAAATATAAGTTACAGTCCATGTTGAAGTGCCAGTGAATGTACATAAAAATGCAAAAAGTATAATTCAAGACATAACAGCATAGCTTGACACTGAAAGAGAAACAACTCTACCTTGCATTCTGGACAACCATGACTTGACTGCATTGATTCCAAGAGCGAGAGTGAAGGGGTAAAACAGGAAAGTAGAAAAGACAGGAAGAAAATAGTTAGGAAGAGAAATAAGAAAGAAAATATGAAAATAATAACTAGAGGAGCTATCCCATAACATATAAATGACATGAGGCAGAAAATGCTAGAACTACAGTGAAAATAATACCTTGCAAGTGTAATACATCCCAAGGCCTTTGCTTGTCTAATAATTAGGAGTGTAATTGAAAGAAAGACCCAGGAATTGAATAGGAGTAGCTTATTAGCTGCCTTTGAGCCAAACCTCACCAAGGAGGGATGTTTTATTTGACAAATCGCATGAGGATAGCTTTAGGTGGGGCATTGGAGAATGCCCATGGTGGGAACCATGGGCATTCTCCATTTCACCATGGTTCCCACCATTCCTTGTTGCTTACCCCAGAATGGACTGACAGATTCATGTTACCTGCCTGTCCTTCCTGGTTCTTTAAGTTTGTAACATTCTAATTGACACGTATCCTGTAATAAATAAAAGATAGATACTCCCATATTGTGTAAAAGATGATATTCCAGGATATCATTAGAGAATATAGAATATAAACAACAATGCTTTATTTTCATTCTTTCATTTGCAAATGCTAATTACAGACAAATCCTTGGCAGTGATTTCCCCTTGTATCATAATATTGTCATAAATAACACTGAAGGTCTAATGACTCGAATCAAAGGCAGAATAAAGTTATCAGTTTGTTGTTGTTGTTAGACTCTAAAAGATATTGCCAAATTATAGTTACAACTACTATATATAGATATAAATGAATTAACATAAAACAAAAACTACCTTTTCCTGTACTATGTGACTATTGGTAATCTCTACATAAAATTACTGGTTTTTCAAAATGTTCAATGAAGTAAAACTAGAGCAACCATACAAACAATTCCAAGTTTTTAAAATAAAATTATTGAGAAGGATGCAATTAAAAGCTGTGAACTAACTTTGATATAGCACCTGGCAATTTAAAAACTCTTTTCTGAGTATTATCTAATTTGGTTCTCCTGACAAGTTAAAAATGATGATTCTGCCTACCTTGGCTCTCAGGGTTGACAAGAATACTGAATCTCAAAGAAATTGGTGATCTGCCTTTGGTGATATAAATACTAAGCAGCAGATTCAAGTGCAGTGTATAGCTCTAATTTGAATCCTGTTTAAACAAACCAACTATGGTAAAAGAATACACTTCACATAATTATAATGCTTTTAAATTTGCCACAGATTATTTTATGTCCTAGAAAATAGTCTATTTTGGTGAACACTCCATGTGTACTTGAAGGGAATATGTAATTTGCTATTGATGGGTAGTATATTCTGTAAGTATCAATTAGATCATCAAACCAACTAGGAAAATATTATGAGACAACCAAAGAATTATTTGAAAAATTTAAAATTGTTCTTATACAAGGTATTAAGGCTATTTTTAAATGAGTTTTATTTTTCAGAAATATATACTAAAATATTTGCAGAAATAATTATAATAGCTGGGATTTACTTCAAAATAATCTGGATTAAGGGAGTGTATGAGGAAAAATGAAACATGATTGGTCACTAAGTGATAACTGTTGAGGCTGAGTGATGGGTACATGGTGGGTCAAATTATTCCTTCTACTTGTGTACCACAATGGAAAATTTCCAAATTAAAAGGAAAATTCAAATCTCACTCCACAAATTAAAAGGAAAATGAATAAAAAATAAAACCAGTTTCTTTAAATTACCAACTCAAAGTTCTTTTTATTTTACCTCCATTTGTTGATCTTATGTTTCCATTTTGCTAATTTGGCTGATATGAATTGTTCAAGTGAAGGATAATAATTTGTAGGGTTCAAATCAGTGCTTTGAAACCATCCTTGAATACTGACTTATATACCAGAACACAGCAATTTGCATTATGTGAAAGTTAAATATCTTCAAAGAACACTTGCTTATATCAACAATTTATAAATCACACAAGAGATTCAAAGAGATATTTTTTATTTATTTACCAAAGTCAATACTTCAAATATCACTTTGTGTTATTTTATAATTTTTAAATCAGTGATTTGGAAATATGCATATAAGTAAGGATACATCAGGAAGCCACTTAATCAATACTAACATATTGGAAAATACACATGTCCTATAAAAATAAACAGTAACTTGTAAGTCCTTGAATATCGATTTCTCAGATAAATTTGGAAAGGTAAGCCAATTAACTTTGACACAAATAATTCCTTGAATGATTTCATAGTAAATCTGATAGTTCATCACAGGAGTGGTTTCCAGAATTGAAAGGCTGATTTGCTCTCTTGGAGGCTGGTTTCATTATGATCACTGTCCTTCTAGAACCCTGTAAGGCTTAATTACAAGTTTTTAATTCCACCTTATCTACTAATTGGAAATAAATAAATATGACGTGTGGAGGAAAGTAAGGAAAAGATAATAAAGTCAATTAAAATGAGGTGTTGAAATTAAAGAGTAGAAAACACTGTACTATTGTTTTAAAACATGAGATGAAATACTTCATTTTACTTACCCTCTCCCTGGAAGAAGGTACACTTTCACAAAAGGGTCAGAATAACCATTGTTGTCTCGAGGAACAAGATTTCTTGCTTGGAGAATATGTATTATGAGATTTCCAAGATCATAGTTAATTTGAAGCTTTAGGAGACAGAAAAATATTCCATAAGTTTTTAAAAGCATGTTATACATTATCATTCAATATTTGCTGTTTTTTTAAGAAAATTCTTATAAGAAGCATCAACTTTCATTTTCATTTTATTTGAAACCAAACAGACCAGTTAATGTCTAATTTAATTGAGAGCTCCCAGGCATATTTTAATTCCCAGCAAACATGCTGCTCATTCTTTCCACGGTGAAAAGACCTGGCCTGTTTAAAGTTTATTTAGAAGGAAAACCATATGGTAGAAGGCTGGTTATAATTTTTAATTAAATTGCTACTCTTAGGAAAATAGTAAATGTTGTTAATGTTTATTAACAAGAATTCCTAGAATTTTGAAAAGAAATTAACTAATTGGTAAATTATTATAAAGTATTATTTGCATTTTGCCAAATAATTAGCAGCGGGGTGGAACTATTATTTAAAGATAAAGCTGTCGGCACTGAAATGTAAAAATATTTAAGAATGCACAGATTATTACCTCTTTTTTATATTACATTATCTGATATTAAACCTATAGATACCTTTCAGTACCAGCTTTCCTAATAGAGTGAGATACTCGAATAATCTTTTTTTCTTTTAATTTTAGAAGCTGAAAAAAGAAGAGGCATTGCTTTATAGATGCTTATTGGCTGCTGCACAATTGTGGCTGAATACTGAAAGACATAATTCAAACAAATATTTGAGAAAACTGCATAATTCAATATAATTGAGTTAAGCATTTTTTTCTTTTACAATTGAAAGACTCTTTTGGCATTATTTAGAATAAACCTTAATTCTGTTTGTTACTTTTGTTTATTAAATAATAGAGGGGAAGGGATCCATATTTGAAAGGGCAAGTCCATACAGAAAAATACTAACTTTTAAAATAATCCATATAAAACAGATCTGCTGCATTTATATTTAAAATAGGATAACTCAGATGAGTCATACTTTCCTGTAAAACTTCATAATGAAAATAAATCCTCATTTTAGCATAATTTTGATCTTATTATGTTTCCTGTCAGAAAATACATATTCAATTGCTTATCTCCATCCAGAAAAGACTAGAGTCCCTGACCATAATAAAAGCACAGTGAAAAAGAAAGCAAAGTACCATTAAAGAAGAGGAGAAAGGGGAAGTTTAGAACTGTATGCCATCATGCAGCAACTGTATGCTATAATCTGGTACTGAAATACAGAATATAAAATAACCTGTAATTAATACCACTGAAATTTCAAACAGCTTCCTGATCTTTAGTTAAGGAGAAACACTTCCCCATTCTCTCCTTTCTCTGCCAGCCTTAGAATCCACTTTGAAGTGATGAAGCACCCAAACCATTTCTTATTGAAATGAAAACTTGCAGGCCACCCGAAGAGAGTGCTTTTCAAAATTTGCTCTGTATGGCCTTAAGGAACATCTAGAGTTGCTCAGGGTCAGCTTTGAGAGAGAATGGGATGCCCCAGCAATCTTCAATCACAGTGATTCCAGTGCTGATAGATTCGTGGTTTGGTTGTCTATACAAGGTTTCATTTGAAATGAGTCTTTGCTAAAATATAATAATAATAATAATAATAATAATAATAAATTGAAATCACTGCCTTAAGAAAATATCCCCCAAATTAAGAAGGAATAATAGTAGGGTAAATTTCAACTACAGAATTACATCTTACTCCTTAAGGGAAAGCAAAATAAAATTAGAACAAATAACAATAATAAAAACAAAAAACACAGTCCAAAAGAAATACTAGTCCAAGGACAGAAGTTTAAAAAAAGTAGGAAAGAGAAAGAAGGCTATTAAGAATCAGAAATTCTAGCATTTTCTTTGCTGCTTGTGAAATGAAGAAAGATCAAGTCAGTGAAAAACAGGCTTTCTGGAAGTTGGAAATAGCAGAGAAACAGCCAGATCTAGAGTACAGAGGTCATCAGGGTAGTACTGTTAGTTTGTTCTTACTAATGTGTCAACCTTCTGCACATTTTCTCCATTTCCACGCTCACACTCCACTTTTGCTTTGTAGTGGGTTCACTTAATTGATTTCTTTGCCTCGATGTCCTCCCCTTTATAATATTTCTTGTAGGTAACTGCCATATGAATTTTTATTACACATTCTTTTCAAATAGTCTCTCTCTTATTCCAAAATAGAGATCGTGGTATATTACATAGTGGCTAACATTCCTAGGATTGTGTTCAAGGTTCTTTTTAATTTAGTCTTAACCTATTTCTCAAAGCTGATTCTTCAACCATAACTCTCGGACAACAATACCTTTAATTGTACTGTTTCTTCTCCTAGGAACATAATCTCCCTTTCTTTATGCTTATCTTCAAATTAATTCAAGTTTCTGTTACCTTAGTGAAGTCTTTTGTGAAAATTTCCTCTAGAATGTATTAGAGATGCAGCTAAGACTCTCTTTCATCTGGAACCTACTATTTTCAATTAGTTACTATTTTATAGTGTTAATTCTTTCTATATGCTATTTCTTATTTACTCTAAATTACTTTTTGGTATCACCTAAGGTGCAGGTTTTAAAGTTTTATTTTTACTATGACCCACAATCAGGAATATATGAATATCGAAACACACAGAGAGAATTAAAAAGGTGATTATCTTTTTATTTTTATATATTTTTCTTTATTTTTATTTTATTTTCCTGATGAAAATTAATTATATTAATTTTATAAGTTACAAAGCAGTTATGACTCATGCTATGAAAAATACTTCTCTACAAGAACTATTCAGCAATTTTTAAAGCAATTTTTGATTAAAAGAAGAAAAAAACCCAGTAGACTCATGAAACTCTTAAAGAGGAAATTTCCAGGACAATCTGTCATGTTTAAAATACATTCGACAAATATAAACTAACTGAGGCACAAAACATGTTGACACTGCTAAGATATCAGGCAGATTTCAAAGTATAGAAATACATAGCTACGACTGGACTTCATAAAACATATATTTGTATTAATATACTATTCTATAAAATTGCATTTTTCCTTTTCAGTTCTGTATATATTACAGAATAAGAAAAATCCTAAGTGTGTTTACAATTTCAACAAACCAGTGGCAAAACAACCAAAAAAGGTTATATAATGGTGACTTTTTAAAAAACTTCATACCTGAATTTCTCCCGTAATTGGATGAGAGACAACCTTTGTTGCATCGGTAGGCTGTAATATTAAAGAACATATATTACATTAATAGATACATTTTTCACATAATTTATCATTTCTGCTTCCTTCTGAAATTAATTTCTATTTGGTCAGAGCAACTGCTTGGAAAATATATTTTATCCATTTGGCTGCTTCAGAATAATGGTGTCTACTTACGGTTCTCAACACACATTTAATTTTACAGATGCATAAATCTATTTTTCATTTTGGTAAGCCTGCTTTAAAGCTGTAATTTTATACCAGCAGTATTTTCAATTACTTAAGAAAATGAACACTTTGGGTTTAAAGCACTTAAAGTATTTACAGGTTTTAAAGATCTATACAGTAATGTTTAAAATACATTCAACAAGTAAAAGATTAGTTTAACACAAGAACTGCCAAGGAGCACAGAAGGTAGAAAAGTCCTTCTTTTACTTCTTTGCTGAATGCTCAGCACCTCACTGCTCCCTTCCAGAGTGAATCACCCACTCAATCACTTTCCCTATAAAAATTCCAAAGAAATTCCAAAGAAATTTTTATAGAACTGTAAAACAATCCTAAAATTCATTTACAGCCACAAAAGACCCTAATAGCCAAAACAATTTTGAGCTAAAAGAACAAAGCCAGAGGAATTATGCTAGTTGATTTCAAAATCTACTACAAAGCTACAGTAATCAAAGCAGAATGGTATGGCATAAAAGCAGACAGACATATGGAATGGAACACAGTAGATAACCCCCAAATAAATACATTCATTTACAGTCAATTGACTTTCAGCAAAGATGTTAAGAACACATAATAGGCAAAGGTCTCTCTAATAAATGGTACCAGGAAAACTGGACATCCACATGCAGAGGAATAAAATTAGATCCTTCTCTCACACCATATACAAGAATCATCTGAAAATAGATTAAAGATTTAAATATAAGACCTGAAAATTTAAAATTATTAGAGAGAAATATAAGGGAAAAGCTCTATGACATTGGTCTGAGCAAAGATTTTTTGGAGATGACTCCAAAAGCACAGGCAACAAAAGCAAAAATAAAAAATAGAAGTACAACAAACTAAAAAGCTTTTGCATAGCCAATCAGCTTCTGCTGATTGTTTCAATCAATAGAGTGAAGAGACAACCTATAGAATGTGAGAAAATATTTGCAAACCATACATCTGACAGGGTGTTAATATCCAAAATATACAAGAAAGTCAAACAACTCAACAGTAGGAAAACAAATAACCTGAATTAAAAATGGGCAGAGATTTGCAATAGACATTTCTCAGAAGAAGACATACAAAGGACTAAGAGGTATATAAAAAATCAACATCATTAATCATCAGAGAAATACAAATTAAAACCACAATGAGATATCAACTCACCCCAGTCAAAATGGCTGTTATCCAAAAGAAAAAAGATAGTGAGTGATGGTGAGAATGTGGAGAAAGGGAACCCTTGCACACTGTTGGTGGGAATGTAAATTGATATATCCATAATGGTAAACAGTATAGAGGATCCTCAAAAAAATTAAAAATAGAGCTACCATATAATCCAGCAATCTCACTGCTGAGCATATATCCAAAGGAAACGAGATCAGTATGTCAGAGATGCCAACACTCTCAGGTTCATTGCAGCATTATTCACAATAGCCAAGATAGGTACCAACCTAAGTGTCTATCAATTAATGATTAGGTAATGAAAATGTGTTACATATACACAACAGAATACTATTTAGCCTTAAAAAACAAGAAAGTCCTGTCATTTGTAACAAGATGGATAAACCTGAAGGACATTATGTTAAGTGGAATAATTCATGCACAGAGAGATAAATGCCACATTATCTCACTCATATGTGGAATCTAACAAAGTTGAACTTATAGAAGCATAGAGAAGAATGGTAGTTATCGGGGCTAAGAGAAAAGGAAGGATTGGAATGATGGTCAAAGGGTACAAACTTCTCTTAGGAGGAAGTTAAAAGCTCTGTTATACAACATGGTGACTACAGTTAATAGTAAATGTATTATATTCTTCAAAATTGTGAAGAGAGTAGATTTAAAAAAAATTTTTTTAAGCCAAATACTTCAGAGGAATGAAGAGTAGATTCCAAGTGTTTGGACCACAAAAAATAAGTGAGGTAATCCATGTTAATTAGCTCAATGTAGCCATTCCACAACGAATTCATGTTTTCTTTTTTGGAGACAGAGTCTCACTCTGTCCCCAAGGCTAGAGTGCAGTGGTGTGATCTCTGCTCACTGCAACTCCGCCTCCCATGTTCAAGTGATTCTCCCACCTCAGCCTCCCGAGTAGCTGGGACGACAGGCATGTGCCACCACACCTGGCTAATTTTTGTGTTTTTTGGTAGAGATGGGGTTTCACTGTGTTGGTTAGGGTGGTCTCAAACTCCTGGTCTCAAGTGCTCTGCCTGCCTTGGCCTCCCAAAATGCTGGGATTACAGGCATGAGCCACCATGCCCGGCCACAATGTATACATATTTTAAAACATCATGCTGTACAGTATAAACATATACAAGTTTTGTTAATTAAAAATAATTTAAAATTAAAAAATCTAAGCAATATTGCATGAGATGGTTAATTGCTTAATTTAAAAAGAAGTTGTCTTCAAATATGTTCAAATTATATTTTTATAACAGAAACATCTACAAAACAGAATTTAGTATTAATTATGTTGGTATTTTAGTTGGCTAGTTTATGAATTATTTTTAAATGATTATCAAAATAGAGCCTCTATAAGGTCATTATTCAAAATTAGCACATAATTGCTTGTGATAAAATGTAGTTGTGTTAAAATTTATTTTAAAATTCAGTCTAACTGCCCTTGAAATTACTTTGTTTATGAAGCTTTTCTATATTTAGTTTCAAACAAATCATTTTATGATGCAATGATTAGGGTCAACCTACTTTTGTTGTTTGCTTCTGAATAAAAGGATTCTTTTTTTGGTGACATCTGCTGTATTTTTATAGTTAAAAAACAAACTTTATTTTTTATGTCTGGCCACTTGACCTAAGCATATATAGCCTGTCCTTCCCATATATCTCACCACATAAAGACAAACCTTTATTCATGTTTAAACAAAAGGACACCTTTTTCCCATGTATTTATCAACTATAGGGATAGTTTTTCTTAAGAATCAAATCTATGAGGGAAATTATAAATTGTCTATATTTCCTCTGCTTTTTATAAGGTTAAAAAATAATTTTATGTTTTTTTAAATTCCCCGGTACTTTGAAACAATAGCATTAGAAGCATTTGTATCAAATGAAGATTTGCATCAATAAAAAAATTCTGAATATGGAATTGAGGATAAAGTTCAAAGTGGTGATAACATGTTACTGGTTTTCCTTGTTTGTTACTGTCTTAAATTTTCTTTATCACTGTGTCCTTTTTACTTTTTACTTAATTATAAAATCTAATGTAATATGTACCTTTTGTTCCAAAAAGATGCAAAGCTAATATTCTATATACATATCTCAGATTCATGCAACAACAAAGAGAACCAGAAAATATAAAGTATCAGAGACATGTTTCAAGTTCCTTATAATAACTACTGAAATATTTAAAAGATGTAGAAATACATCATCTTGACACATCTTGATCAGTTTTGTACTCAGAAGAGAAAAAATGTTTCTTGTTTTGATAGATCATCTGGAAATGAGAAATCATAAGAAAAATACTTTAGAAAATGATATTTTATTTTCTGTCTCTAGTCTGAATAAAGAGCTAGAAAACAAGTGGGTCAGAGGTCACATCAAACACTCCTCACCTTGCTGCTGCTGTGCTTCTTTTTGCTCACTGAGGGGGACCCTGGTTGCCCAGGGCTGGGAACGGAACTGGATCCTGCTGATGTAGGACCTGAATGAACATGAGATCCTTTTTCGGCAACTGATGACAGAACCAGCGGTGACTGCTGTAGTGAAACCTTCTGGAGTTCTGCTGCCAACTGCTTAGGATCAACCCCTGGGGATTTCGCCTTATCCACTACAACAAAATGAAATAGATTTACATGCTTCTCCAATTCATAGGTACTTAATACCATGGAACTATGTGAGTTCTAGGTGACAAAGGTAAAACATTACCTATAAAATAAGCTAAACTTTAAAAATGAAATGAACTCTATTGCACTTCTATGTATCAATTTCTAAGGAAGTCTACAAGGCTCTGAGAAGAGTGACATAATGCTGAATTACAGAGGAATAGTGAAGTTCCTGTTGCATCTTCAGAAAAATGTTTTTAATATTTTACATAGAGAATTGTTTGAATGATGCAATATCCTATTTTATCCATTGGAACTTAATTTGTATGATTAGCTGTTTTCCCTTCCTTAAATTTTACATAGTTCTTTCTCTAAGGGGAAAATTTTCTAAGGGGAAAATTTTAAAGGGTTTATGTATATTTACAAATGTATTAAAATTCGTATAGCGCTTGGTCTATTCTGCTTAGTACAATAACCCAGACTACTAGAATTGTGGCTGTCAGAGTAGGAAGTGCTCAACAAAAATTTATTAAACATAGGAAAAAGTGATGTTTTTAATCTTACAATGGATTTAACAAATTTGTAGATTATATTTGTTATTCAAGAAAGAGCTAAATCTATCTCATCATGTACTTATGAAATTACATGTTGCTTTTTGTTTACTATAAACAGGCAATGAAAGGGTTCAGGAATAATTTTTTCAAAAACCCAGTTATTCTAAAAAGAATCAAGTATGCTCTAAAAATTATGTAAAACCAAAAAGAAATGGCTCCAAGCCCATTACTTTCACAGGATGAATTCATATTTAAAGAATTAATACTGTGAACTCATGCAGCAAGGATTGTACGTGAACTTGTTTAAGGGGACTAACATGCAAATATGTATTTCCCCAGAATGCTAACATGGGAGCTACAATGCCCTAGATTTTGTTTATAATTATATAAATACATAAAAAAATCTATCCATGACTTTATATTTGTCTATATCTGTGCTTATGTCTACATCTTCATCTACAATTACATCTGCCTCTGCAACTACTTCTATTTCTACCTCTTTATTTACAGTTGAAACTAGATTTCTTTTACCTACCAGCTTTTGGTGGCTCATGAAGTTCCAGATGCTGGGAATTTTCAGAATCTGATAGCATATTGAGGTCCCTAAAAATTAAAATAAAACATTAAGAAAGATATTGAGGAAATCTGAGACAAAGAGCACTTTTTTCCAACTACCCTTAATTTTTTTCATAGGTAAATGAGAAGTGGTTAATGATATAAAGCAACTCCAAAGCATGCCTACCCTCCTAACCCAATACATATTTGCAATGCAGTTAAAAGTCAGAGCAGATAAAAATGATTATTTAAGGTGAAATCTTTATGAATTAAACGTAAGTTCATTTTTAAATACATATCCATGAAATCTAAATGGGTTCAGGCTTTCATTTAAATGAAGCATGTTTCCATAAAAGCATGAAAGGGAAGAAGCTGTTGACACAATCAGAAACTAAGTTAGCTTAATTCTTTCTATGCTTTAGGCTTTGATTCACTTTATTTTATAATTCCAGAAAATCTTGCTAACTGGCAAAGGTTCCACCTTAACAATTTTAAATTAAAAGAGTCATGGATAGCCAAAAAATGGAAACAGAAAGATGGGGAAAAACTCACAGTCTTACACATATTTCTGCTTCCCCACTTTGCTGACTAATGATACTCTGAACTTCTTCATATGTTTTAGAAGTCAAGGGAATTCCATTCCATTCCAATACTTGCATCCCTAGAAAGACAAATTTGAATATAAAATCAAACGTGTGCTATCTCTAGTCTGGGTGTATAGGGCATTGAAGACATTTATTTGCATTTAGAAGTCAACTCAGCACACCATTTCAGAGAACATCAGTTCCAAGTTCTCTGCAACATTAATACCAAAACCATTATGTAGTTTGATCTCATTAACTTACCTGAACACATAAAATATATTTAATGCAACATGCAAAACTTTGCTTTTGAAAATCTGTTTAATATTATCAAACGCATGCATTCTGTTCACACTGCCATAAGAAACATTATTGAATGTATATAGCTCAGACCAATTTTGTATAGGAAACAAACAAACAAACAATTAGAAACCCCAATATAATTTTCCTGCGGGGGAACAAGCTACTAGAAGAATGTATTTGGTACTTTATCATGAAATGGGAGCAGTAGAAAAAAGTCATTTGGATTTCTCCATTTCAGAAACTGTTGTAGCTTCTATTTTGTCCAGATGAAACAGAATGCCACTTCGTGTCTTTTTCTTCACTGCATGCCAGACATCCCTGAATTGAGGAATAGCAGGAATGTTATAGGAAGGGCAGCTGCATGGGTCTGTGACCTGTGCACTAGTACAAGGCCCTATGCTCAGAAAGGCCTATGCTTGGTTTAATGCTCTGCTGTTGTCATCTTGAAATTCTTAGTAACATTTGAACAAGGAACCCACATTATAATTTTGCACTGAGTTTTGTAAATTATGTAGCTGGCCTGGCCTGACCTGGTCAGGGCATTTCATTTTTCCTCTCTAACTAGAAAGATACTTTCATAGAAAAAATAAAAATGTAACATAATTAATATTTCAATATTTTACGTCTAGCTCTTTTGTCTATTTTATATGAGCTGTCAAAATCATTGAGGGGTCCATGTGTGGCATGATTCACATCGTCCTGACATGCAGCTATGTGAACTGGGTTTAGTAGATGAACTCATCCAAGGTAGTGCTCAAATATTTGTGAACTCTACCAGCTTTATTTGAGAAAAATGTCTATATACCACAATTATGCTGTTGAACCATTAGTTTTTTTTTTTTTTTTTTTTAGGCAGGTCTCACTCTGTCGCCCAGACTCTGGAGTGCAGTGGTGTAATCTCTGCTCACTGCAAGCTCCACCTTCCAGGCTCAAGCGATTCTCTTGCCTCAGCCTCCCAAGTAGCTGGGATTACAGGTGTGCACCACCACGCCTGGCTAATTTTTGTATTTTTAGTAGAGACAGGGTTTCACCATGTTGGCCAGGCTGGTCTCAAACCCCTAACCTCGAATGATCCACCTGCCTCAGCCTCCCAAAGTGCTGGGATTACAGGCATGAGCCACTGTGTCTGGCCAGAACCATTAGGTTTTTAATGAGCTTCACAGATGCCTATGTGAAATTACCTATTGATCATCATTGGCTCCAATGGGAAATTCTAAACATGGCATGATTGTATCTTTAAAAGTTTTAATGATTATGATGTACGTTAGAAAGCATATTACCAGTTGCAAGGAAGTAAAGGAAAAGCTTTTACACTATAGTCAAATGGTAAAAGAATTCCATAAAAAGGCTCACAATAACACAAACAAGAATGACTTTTCTATAACTTACTCCAAGGAAACTTTATCTTCAGATGGGCCTTAGGTTTATTTCAACAATCCCAGGCTGTTGTACATATAAAATGAGAAAATTATGTAAAAGACAGTGACAACACCACTAAAGAAAAATATAGCACGCTGAAAGAGGAAAATAAAGCACTTTTTTTAAATAAGGAGGAAGAGTACATTAATAAACAGATGATTTTGAATTCAATCAAATTAAAGTTATTATATTTCATAAATTGCATTGTCACATTTCTGCAGGAGCATATACTATGAAAAGGAATAGTCACATATTTTCATGCTTTTTCTGTTGAATTTACCTGTTCATTCTTCACATCCCAAAATCAAAGGGCAAATTTACAAAACATAATTACCCCATAAAATTAAAAAAAAATTCTTCTAAAAAACTAGTATGGTTAATAAAATTTCTGAAAAAATTATACAGATAACTAGGGTCTTGCCTGGATATATACCTGACACCATAAACTACATGATCTGCTCCATACCACAATGCACCAACAGAAATTCTTTTTGCGCCGCCTCAGTTTCCCACCCTAGTTGTTTGCTGCAGTTCAAAAGATTGGGACAATTCTTTTATCCTGGCTTGTTGCCTACAGTGAGACACCATAGGGAAGATGACCACTGAACACAGTCATTTAATAATATTTTCATTTTCTATCGTCTATCTTCTTACAAATTCTATGAGCCATATTAAAATAACAAATGATATACAGGTATAACAAATCACTCCTTATTTATTTCAAAAGAGGTTCTAGTAGTTGTGAAAATTATATATGGCATTTCGAATATATATGAAAAATATTTGTTAATTGTAAAATTATATAAACTATTTAAAAATCATGCAAAAATTTGTTGAAAATTATTATGCTCTGTGGATGTTCAGTAATGTATTTTGTCATTTAATAGTTTGAATGTAAGCATTTTTAATCTCAAGACAGCTTTTTACACTGTGTTTTAGAAAGATTTTCTGGAAAATATTACCCATGTGAATTATGATATTTATTATTTAGTATTATGAGTAAACATTTATATTTTATTTACATTTAAATTATTACAAATTTCAGGTATGAAAGTACACAGATGAGACTTCAATTAAATTCCTTGAAAGTACCTATTTTAATAGCTTTTTATTATTATTATTTATTTTTTGAGACAGGGTCTTGCTCTATCACCCAGGCTAGAGTGCAGTGGCGTGATCTTGGCTCACTGCAACCTCTGCCTACTGGGTTCAAGTGATTCTTCTGCCTTAGGCTCCTGAGTAGCTGGGATTACAGGCACCCACCACTACATTCAGCTAGTTTTTGCATTTTTAGTAGAGACAGGGTTTCACCATGTTGGCCAGCCTGGTCTTGAATTCCTGACCTCAAGTGATCCACTGGCCTCAGCCTCCCAAAGTGCTGGGATTACAGGCGTGAGCCACCATGCCTGACCTTTAATAGCTTTTAATAGGAAATTAAGACAGTCTGGATTTTTGCTGAATATGTAGCAGTGATGACAGGATTTGTTGCAAAATTTCTGGCTTAATAGGCTACTAAACACTGAAAAAGACAATAATTAGGTAATTCAAGAACTTTAAAAATATTAACATAAAACATTATCAAATATATGTTTTCATGACCTCTAGGATTACTTAATATTGTATGCTCCTTAAATGGGCAAAAGCTATTCCTATCTTTATAAAATTTCATATTATGTTATTTCTTGATCTATATTTAATATTTACCATCACATTAAAAACATCTTACTGACTAAAATTATTCAGTTAGTTAAAAATCTTACAGGTTACTCTACATCCAAACATATGCCACACAAAAGCTCACGACATCTGTTCATTTTATTCATTCCACATGTATTTTTCTAACACTTCATATGTGGTAGGCACTACACAATTCATCACCTTTGTTTATGTCTAACATTTTATGATGTTATAAAAATTAATAAAAATGATAGTCTACTAGAAAACAATTGGAAATATCTAAGCAATTAGTAAAATAAAGATCATTCACACAGGAGGAAGTTCCAAAACTTTTGCAAGTATATGAAGAAAACCCCAGATTCATTAGTCGGTAGAAAATGCAAATCGAAGCCATAATATATTACCTAACTGTCATAATATTGGGACACATTTGAAAACCATAAAATGTTATGTGTTGATTGGGATGTGGGATTGGTGACCTTGACTTCATCAAGGAGATATTCTTGGTAGATGGTTGTTCTGGTTTATCCTCTCTATATAATGTGAGAATACTATGACTATAAATAGATAAAATAAATCAACCTCTTATTTACAATTTATTAACGTAATTATTTTAATGAGAATGCACACGAGTACAACTGTTCTGGAGGGCAAACTGGCAGAATGTAGTTAAATTAAGCATATGCACACTCTATCACCTAAAAATTCTCTTTGTGGGTACGTATTTGTGAGGAGGTGGAGGTATCAAGAGAAATAGGCATTGAGAGCATTGAGAGTACTGTGAACGCTCATGATGAAAATACTTGGCAGAGGCTGGAAGAAACAGACCATACCAGGTGTTAACACCAGAAGGTGGATCCATCCTAAAGTCTTTGCCAAGTTAAAAACAAGTGAGAAACAGGATCTGACCTATAGGGCAATGTTATTTATGTTGATTTAAATAACATGCACACAAAATAAATCATTACATATTTTATGAATAAACACCAAGCATCTCATAAATTATAATAGTTGTTCACAGAAGGGAGAGCAGAATGGGAAAATAAAATAAGATAAAGGAAAATGAATGTGTTAATACATGAATAAAGAAATGAAAAAAATGCAGGAGCAGACCTTGAAAAAAAATAAAGGCCCAAACCTAATTAAAAAATATGTAGTATAAATTATTTGTAATTTGTTTGCTATCTTTTCCATGCTAAGATTATTAATCATGACTATAGGTTAATTTTCCAAATTTGAACAATCACTCTCAGGAGTCTTCTATAAAGCACTAGCAGCAGCAGCAAAAGATCAGCTGAACTTGGCCATTTCCCCTGGCAGAGTCAACAGCAAACACATCTTGCAAGTGGGCTTCAATACAATTGTCCAAATCAATTATACTAATTGCTCATTCATTTTAATGTTAGGCAGTGTTAATGTATGAGAAAGACATAGATAGAGAAGTGGATTTTATTTTTAAAATTTATATATTTTTCATATTTTATAATTTTGATCTATTTATATATTAACATAAAAGGGAGAAAGGTAAGAAGGATGGAAGAAAGGAAAGAAGAAGGATGAAAGAAAGGAAGGAGTAAAAAGAAAGGAAGGGGGAATCTTTGGTAAAGGAAAAAATTAGTATTTGAATAGTGTCCTGCTATTTACAGAACAAGGAGATACACTCAATTATAATAAGAGATTTGAAACTAGGGTATATTTTCCTGAGTGTATTTATTTTGAAATATACAATAAACTATTTGTGATGGGTAATATTGAGTGTCAACTTGATTGGATTGAAGGATGCAGTATTGTTCCTGGGTGTGTCTGTGAGGGTGTTGCCAAATCAGATTAATATTTTAGTCAATGAGCTGGGAGAGGCTGACCCACCCTCAGTCTGGGTGGGCACCAGCTAATCAGCTGCCAGTGTGGCTAGAATAAAGCAGGCAGAAGAAGTTGGAAAGAGCCGACTTGTGAGTCTTCCGGCCTTCATCTTTCTCTTGTGATGGATGCTTCCTGCCCTAGAACATCAGACTCCCAAGTTCTTTAGCTTTTAGACCCTTGGATGTACACCGGTGGTTTGCCAGGGACTCTTGGGCCTTTGGCCACTGTTGGCTTCCTACTTTTGAGGTTTTGGGATTCAGACTAATCCACTACTGGTTTCCATGCTCCTCAACTTGCAGACGGCCTGTCATGCAACTTTATATATATATATATAAATATATATATATATCCTATGAGTTCTATCTCTCTAGAGAACCCTGACTAATCCACTATTGTTAAGTATATTCACTCTACTGTGCTATTGAACACTGGATCTTATTTTGTACCCATTAACCAACCTCTTTTCATGCCTCACTTCAAATACTTCCCAGCTTTTGGCAACCATGATTTTATTCTCCATTTGTATGAGATCAACATTTTTAGCTCTTACATATGGAGTGAGAACATGCAATATTTTATTTTCTATGATTGGCTCATTTCATCTAACATAATGACCTCCAATTCCAGCCATGTTGCTGCAAATGATGAGATCTCATTCCTTTTTATGGCTGAATAGAATTCCATGGTGTATACATGTACAATCTCTTTACCCATTTATAAAATTTTGAAGTTGAAAAGTGTTGTGTTGAAGAGCTAATCTCATAATAATATTGATATTTTTTGTAATTATTATTGCTATTATTTTTATTTTTTGTACTCATGGTTCAAACAAAACTTAAAATAGAGCCTCAATATACAAAATATATAAAAATGGGCCTACTTTCATCAAAGCAGGCTCAATCTGCCTTCTAGCCTCCTCACCATTCTCCAGGTCCTATTCTATAGGTACCCTTAGACACATCCTGTTTCCCTGATGTACATGAATTGTGAGTTTAAAATAACATCACAACCTGAATAAGGGCATAAGAACAATTGCTATTAACTAGGACACTGTTTCTTGAGATGTACTGGAAGGAAGGTACTCTGAATTTCAGTTTATTGAAAATGAAATCTTAATTGGTTTAAAAACTATAATTTTTTTTTACCCAATAACTATAGGAATAAGGCTTTCAAATAGAGCTCTGTGTAATATTTAGCATTAAAAATTAAAATTTGCCTATCTCTCAAACAGAATACACACTATTTTTATATAGATAAATATTTTCTTTATCAGAAATATGGTTTATGAGCCACCTTGCTATTGATAGCTGACTGTTGACACGTTCTTTTCACCCTAATCGAATTGTGTTCACATGTAGTTTGGTTATTTACTAGTTGTTGTGCCCTTGAGCAAGTTGGTTAATCCTCCATCCTTGACTCCCTCAAGGGGATTGTACTTGCTAGATGACTGCTCTAGTTTTATTTCCATCCTATGATGGAGAATACAATATGACAGAATGGGAAACACAAAACAGCTGCTTGTTTACAACTTGTAAATATGCATTTTTGAGCTGAAGGTTTATATAAGAAATTTAAAAAATACTTTAGGATCCTAAAACTTCCATTTTGTTCTTAATGATTTTCCTTATCTATAGCTGTTCTTGACATATACAGTAAAACTTCCCCAAGCATAGAAATCATGTCATCTAATTTTTCTTTTTTGCAGTTCCCACATCTTCTCTTATGGCCCTCTCAGTGGCAGTTGTCCAGGTTCTTTGGCTTTGCCTTGGCTCCCCAGGGTGCCAATTGTGTCCCCGTTACCGAGTTTCTTTTCTCTCGGCATTGTTACATTGTTACATTTGTAACATTTGGATTGGTTAACTCAGCATGGGACATCCAATCTGCAGCCTGAATCTAAATTTGGTTTAAATTTACATGTCAAGCAGACAAATATTTATCATTAATGCCACTAACCCAAAGTTGATTTAAATGCAAAATACCAAAATTTTACTCCATCATACACTTAAAAAATATGTGATATGTCATAATCTTATCTCTTCACAATATAAAGATAATATAATTTTAAACTCATTAAAAATTTTAATGCATATTTTATAAATGAATATTCTTTCAAATTTTAGTAGTATTAAATATACATATATAGGAGATTTGCAGTATCATCCTACTCTTTTGCTTTAAGTCGCTGTATTTTTATATTGAATATAAAATGAATGAAACAGATTATTATGCAAATTTATATGCTATGATAATATACTCTGTTTCCATTTTTGGGCAGGACTGTTGACAAGAATTCTTTAGATAAATGTTATACAGCATGGATATCTTTTTAAATAGCTCAGAGTTAGAGAAGGTAAATTCTGTATTTGAAACTGTCATTGGTTTGGGATGTGATCTTGGACAATTTACTTTCCATGTACTTTCTTTCATTCTCAAATTTTGTGAAGAACAAGCAATTAAAGTTAGCAAAGTGTGGTTTGCATATATAAACTCCCAAATGAAATGAATTTACATATTTTTAAAACTTTTCATCACATTTTGAATAAAAGAAATTTAAGAAATACCAAAGACTACAGTTGAATGGTCTGAGCTGACTGGTATTTCTTTTCTAGGTCTGAGTACATTGAAAGTATTTAGAGTCAATGACTTCTTTACTCACATATCTAAAATAGATTTAGCTCCAATCACAAAAAAGTATAATTGTAAAATAAACAGATTCTTACTTATATTACAGTATTAATGGTTAACAATAAAAATATTGTTCAAAAGGATTTCATGAGTCAAATGTGTTATAAAAGCACAAGTCACAACCATTTTTTAGGCTAATGTTATATAGTAAGCAAGATCCTTATAAGTACTCTAGTTTTAATCTGTTATACTATATATTTAAAAAGTAACACCTAAGAGGTGATATGACTTGTCTAATATCCCACAGAATGGTAGTACAGAAATATGAACCCCAACCATCTCCTAGGCCAATGCATGTATCAGTAAATAAAAAAACTCATCCAACTTATGCCAACTAAACCTACATGCTAGCCTACCTGAAGGCAAACTATGCTCAAATATATGAAACTTAGCAAAAATAACATATATTATTTGTAATTCCATTTAAATTACAACAAAATACGATAACTTGGAAATTGTATTAATTGCCTACATGCTGATATTATTTGGAGGCTTGGACATGCAAAAACTGAAGTCATTATTGAATGAAGAGAAAGTTGCTGTGGGATATATCACTTATGGTTGAGTAAACAGTGACAGAAATGAATAAAATTTGATTGGGTCTCTTATCTCTTTTCCCCATCCCACTCCCAGAAGAGAAGACAGTATCATATTTCTCCAGGCAGATTGATGCAAAATTATGCTGAACCTTACTGGGAAGGAAAATAATGTAAGAAGGATGAAAAGAATAGGAGGTGCAGAGTCAGTGCTAGGGAGGAAACGGTGGTTGGAGGTTCCAAAGGAAGTAGGGACCAGCATCCTGCTTGCTTATATTGTCTAAGGAAGATGCCTAGCATATTTTTTAAATAAAAATTGCCAAGAGGTCCCTTTAGAAAGTTGAACACTAGATTCTGTGACTCTCAGTGTAGGCAAAACTACTCTTGTGAAAACTTGGGCACAGTTAAGGGAGCCATTCATCATCAGGGAAGTGAGCTGGCTTTGACATTGCACTCTTACGGGTGTGGATTGATGTACAGAGGCCCAAACTCCAGTGTTCTAGAATGTGTAATACCCTCACTGGGAAGTTCCTCAAGGCACGTGGGGCAGGAAACACCAAATGATGAATGCAATTCAATTTCCTACCAACTGATGAAAGAAAGATTGGAATTGATTACATTTGATTTACAGAAAAAGTAATATTTCTTACACTCAAATATGACTGTTGCAAATATATGCTTTTTAAACATACTTAGTGTGAATAAGGGAATATAATTAGCCATGATTTGTGGACCAACCTGTTAGAAATTTATCATGATAGGATTCGATTTCTAATCACTATGACCACTAAAACAATCCAGTCCAGTATTTCTTGAAGGATTGGTATAGATGCCAAAAGCCACTTTATAGCTACAGTTCATTGTATTTCTCTTTCTATGTGTTATTTGGAACAGACTGAATCAGAAAGTGGCTGAATGAGGCAGAATAAGGGATATGAGTATATTAGTATAATTTGATTGACCCCTAGAAAATAATGTTACATGGGAGTTGTCCAATAATAGGTATGTAATGTCATCATCTCATTTGAAGTAGATTGCAGTTTATAAGTTTATAACTTCTTCTTAGTTTAATATCACAATTTATTTGTTAGAATGCTCAGAATGGATGCTTTTTACTAACTTTCTAATAAAATGATATTAACAAATTAATACGGGTCTGCTGTGGTTTGAATGCCTCCTCAAAAACTCATGTTGCAATTTAATTGCCAATGTTATGGTATGGTGGGGTAGGCAGGGCCTTTAAGAGATGATGAGGCCAAGCCCTAATGGATGGATTAATGCCATTATTTCAGGAGTGGGTTAGTTATCCCAAAAGTGGGTTCCAGATACAAAGGATGAGTTCAACCTGATTTCCTTACTCTCTCTGCATTGTATCCTTACTTGAAAGAGCATGTCTCGTCACTATTTTATGACACAGCAAGAAGGTCCCCTCAAGATGCCAGCACTGTGATCTTAGACATACCAGCCTGAAGAACTTTAAGAAATGAATTTCTTTTCTTTATAAATTATTCAGTCTTTGCTATTCTGTCATAGTAGCAGAAAACAGGCTAAAATACTATCAAATCTTATGAATACCATAACCAGTTAACAATAACAAACTAAACCAATACCATATGGATTGCATAGAAATGCATAATTAATTGAATGGACTTAGGAAGATAGGGTAGTTGCTGCACTTAGGAATAAGAAATGCTTGCCTTAACTGTTGCCTCCTCTGCTTAAAGTATTCTTACTGAATTATTAATAATTTAACTTTAGTTATGTTGATAACCTTTATGATATTCATATATTCTGTACTGTTCCTTTTTAACTGTTACTTAAATGTATCTTACTACTCAGATGATAGATTTTAACATAAAGCATCATCACTTTATACTAGGAAAGTGTCTCCTAACAAATATAAATGCTATCTAAACTAGTGGCAAAATCATCATCATTGCCACCACCATCTCCACTGAACATAGATACAAGGACAATATAAATTTCATTTTATAATATGACAGATAAAATACCCAGAAGTTTGCGTAGATTACTGAGGTATAACTTTAAATCATGTGTAAAATGAGACAAAATGGAAATCATGTTTCTGAAAAAGAAAGTTATAAGAAAGAAATCTCTCAATCAAAATTTAAGAGTAAAAGGAAAATTCAAATATATTCATCCTATAGTATAAGAAAATAAAATGCTTCTTTTGACAAAGAGGAGAAAGGTTTTATCACAACCCAAATATTAAAAGTATGCTTCACAAGAAATAATACATGGTCAACTGCTATGTATAAAAATGTTAATTAATATTTCAATTGAGGAGGAAGAAACACTTCCAAACTCATTGTATAAGGCCAGTATTACCCTGATACCAAGGCCAGACAAGGATGCTACAAAGGAAAATTATAGACCATTATCCCTGATGAACACAGATGCAAAACTCCTCAATAAAATACTAACATACTGAATTCAACAACACATTAAAATGATCATACACCATGATCAAGTGGGACTTATCATTGGGATGCAACAAGGTTTCAACGTACATAATACATGTGCTACACATTAAAAAAATGAAGAACAAAAAGCATATGATCATCTCAAAAAATGTAGAAAAAACATTTGACAAAATTCAACATCCTCTCATGATAAAAATCTCTCAACAAATTGTGTATACAAGGAATATACCTCAAAATATTAAAGTCCATGTATGACAAATCTGCAACTAACATCACACTCAATGATGAAAAGTTGAAAGTTTTTCTCTAAGACGTGGGTATCCAGTCCCACTAATTCCATCAACATAGTACTGGAAGTCCTACCCAGAGCATTGGGAAGGAAAAAGAAAGAAAATACATCTATACTGGAGAAGAAAAAGTAAAACTGTCTATTTGCAGATGACATGATCTTATATATGGAAAACAGTCAAGACTCCACCGAAATACTGTTATAATTAATAAACAAATTCAGTAAAGTTACAGGATATAAAATCAACATACAAAAATCAGCCTATACTATACTTAGCCTATACTATGCACTTCTCAACACTGACAAACTATCTGAAAAAGAAATTTTAAAATACCATATATGATAGCTACAAAAATAAACTATTTGGGAATAAATTTAACCAAGAAGGTGAAAAATCTATGCACTGAAAATGATAATACTGATGAAAGAAACTAAAAAAGACACAAATATTAGAAAAAATATTATGTGTCTATGGATCAGAAGACTCAATATTGTTAAAATGTCCACGCTAACCAAAGTGATCTGCAGATTAAATTCAACCCCTACCAAAATTTCAATGTAATTTTTCACAGAAATAGAAAAAAATCTTGAAACTCATGTGGAAACACAAGAGATATGGTGTCTATGGTGTGAGGCTTGGCTCCTCTGCCTTTGGAAAAGGCAGGGAAGAGTGGGAAGGATTGCGTTTTGTTGTTGGAGGGCCAGCTCAGCTGCAATACAATAGAACACCAGGTAGACTTCTAAGATTTTTGACTCTGGTCCCTGACTCCTGGATGGCACTTCTGGACCCACCTGAGGCCTGGTGGACCTCGCCACCCTGAAGGGAAAGATGCAGGCCTGGCTGGCTTTGCCACCTGCTAATTGTAGAGTTCCAGGGCCATGAGTGAACATAGGCAATAGACAGGAAGTAGTTATAGCAGGCCTTGGGCAAGATCCAGTGCTGTGCTGGCTTCAGGTCTGACCCAGTGTAGTCATAGTGATGTTGGTCACAGGGGTGCTTGTGTCACTCAACCCTCAGCTTTAGGTGGCTCAGAACAGAGAGAGAGAGACTTTATGTTTGGGAGAAAGTAAGGGAAGAGAACAAGAGTCTCTGTCTGGTAATCCAGAGAATTCTCCCAGATCTTGTGCTACACCACCAAGGTTGTACCTTCACAGGTCTGCCAGAACCACAGCATTACTGGGCTTGGGGTGCCCCCTAAAGCAGACACAGCTTAGATCATAACACCAAGTCATTTGAAATATCTGGAAAGCCTTCCCAAAAGGACAGTTATACATAAGCCCAGACAGTAAAGACTACAATAAATACGTAACTCTTCAATGCCCAGATAGGAAAACATGACCTCACTTAATGAATGAAATAAGGCACCAAGAAACAATCCTGGAGAAACAAAGATATGTGACCTTTCAGACAAAGAATTCAAAATATTTGTGTTGAGGAAATGCTAAGAAACTCAAGAACACAGAGAAGGAATTCAGAATTCTATCAGATAAATTTAATAGAGTATGAAATAACTAAAAGGAATCAAGCAGAAATTCTGGAGCTGAAAAATGCAATAGACACAACTGAATAATGCATCAGAGGTCTTTAACAGAAGAATTGATCAAGCAAAAGAAAGGATTAGTGAGCTTGAATACAGGCTATTTTAACATACATCAAGAAGACAAAAAAAGAGAGAATTTTAAAAATAAAGCACACCTACAGGATCTAGGAAATGCCTCAAAAGGGCAAATCTAAGACTTATTGGCCTTAAAGAGGAAGTAGAGGAAGAGATTGGGGTAGAAAGTTTATTCAAAGGCATAATGACAGAGAATGTCCCAAACCTAGAGAAATATATCAATATCCAAGAACAAGAAGGTTATAGAGGGCCAAGCAGGCTTAACCCAAAGACAACTATCTAAAATCATTTAATAATCAAACTCCCAAAGGTCAAGGATAAAGCAGCAACAGAAAAAAAAATAACACACAATACGGCTCCAATACATCTGGTAGCAGACTTTTCAGTGGAAACCTTACAGGCCAGGGAAAAGTGATATGACTTATTTAAAGTGCTGAAGAAAAAAAAACTTTTACGTTAGAACAGTATATCTGGTAAAAATATCCTTCAAACATGAAGGGGAAATAAATACTTAACCCAGACAAAAAAAAGCTGAGGGATTTCAATACCAGAGCTGTCCTACAAGAAATGCTGAAGTGGGTACACTTCAATCAGAAAGAAAAGGACAGTAATGAGCAATATATAATCACCTGATGGTCCAAAATTCATTGGTAATAGTATGTACACAGAAAAACACATATTATTATAACACTGAACTGTAGTGTGTCCTAGGTAGAAGATTAAATGATGAACCAATCAAAAATAATAACTACAACAACTTTTCAAGACATAGCATAATAAGATAGAAATAACAAAAAGTTAAAAAGGGGGGGGATGAAATTAAGGCATAGAGTTCTTATTAGTTTTTTTTTTTGCTTGTTTGTTTATGCAAATAGCGTTAAGTTATTATTAGGTTAAAATAATTGGTTATAAGATAGTATTTGCAAGCCTCAAGGTAACCTCAAACCAAAAAGCATACAATATAAACACAAAAAATAAAAAGCAGAAACTAAATTATATCACTAGAGAAAATCACCTTCACTAGAGGAAAACAGGAAGGAGAGAAAGAAGGAAGAGAAGACCAGAAAATAAACAACAAAATGGCAGGAGTAGGTTCTAACTTATCAGTAAAAACACTGAATGTAAATGGACTAAACACTTCAATCAAAAGATATAGAGTGGCTGAATGGGTGAATAAACAAGACCTATTCTGTTGCCTACAAGAGATACATTTAACCTGTAAAGACACACATAGACTGAAAATAAAGGGATGGATAAAGATATTTCATGCCAATGGAAACCAAAAATGGAAATCTAGAAATTAATAACAGGAGGAATTTTGGAAACTATTCAAGTACATGGAGTCACTATAGTTAGAAAAAGTAGACTTCAAGACAAAAGCTATAAGAAGAGACAAAGAAGGTCACTATATAATGATAAAGAGGTCAATTCAGCAAGAGAATATAACAATTGTAAATATATATGCACCCAACACTGGATCACCCAGATATGTAAAGGAAATATTGTTAGCGCTAAAGAGAGAGCTAGGCTCCATTACAATAATAGCTGGAGACTTCAAAACCCCATTTTCAGCAGAAAATCAGACAAAGAAACATGAGACTTAATCTACACTATAGACCAAATGGATCCAATAGATATTTACAGAACATTTCATCCAAGAACTGCAGAATACACATTCTTTTCCTCAGCACATGGATCATTCTAAAGGATAGACCACATGTTAGCACAAAACAAGTTTTAAAACATTCAAATAATGGAAATCACCAAGTATTTTCTCTTACCACAATAGAATAAATCTAGAAATAACAAGAGGAATTTTGGAAAGTATTCAAATATATAGAAATTAAACAATATGCTCCTGAATGACCAGTGGATCAATAAAGAAATTTAGAAATTGTAAAATTTCTTGAAACAAATGATAATGGAAACACATAATAAAACCCATGCAAAAGCAGTACTGAGAGGGAATTTTATAGCTATAAGTGTCTACATCAAAAAGAGAAAAAAGCTGAAATGAAAAATCTAATGATGCATCTTAAAGAACTAGAAAAGCAAGAGCAAACCAAACCCCAAATTAGTAGAAGAAAACAAATAATAAAGAACAGAGTGGAAATAAATGAAATCAAAATGATAAAAATACAAAAGCTCAACAAAACCAAAAACTGATTTTTTGAAACAGATATATGAAAAGGTTGTTAACATCATTGATCATCAGAGAAATGAAAATCAAAACTACAACAAAATATAATTTCACCCCAGTTAAAATGGCTTATGTCCAAAAAACAGGCAATAACAAATGCTGATGAGGATGTGGAGAAAGAGAATCCTTGTCCATTGTTGGTGGGAATGTAAATTGCTACAATCAATATGGAGAACAGTTTGGAGGTTCCTCACAACACTGAAAATTGATTTATCACATGAACCAGCAATCCTACTGCTGGGTATATATCCAAAAGAAAGGAAATCAGTTTATTGAGGAGATATTTGTACTCCTATATTTGTTGCTACACTGTTTACAACAGCTAAGAATTGGAAGCAACCAGAGCAAGACTCTGTCTCAAAAAAAAAAAAAAAAGAATTGGAAGCAACCTAACTGTCCATCAACAGATGAATGAATAAAGAAAAGGTGGTACATATACACAATGGGGCACTATTCAGCCATAAAAAAGAACAAGATCCAGTCATTTGTAACAACATGGATGGGACTGGAGATCATCATGTTATGTGAAATAAGCCAGGCACAGAAGACAAACATTGCATGTTCTCACTTATTTGTGGGATCCAAAAATCAAAACTATCAAACTCATGGATATAGAGAGTAGAAGGATGGTTACCAGAGGTTGGAAATGGTAGTAGGGGTTTGGAGGGAAGGTGGGGATGGTTAAAGGGTAGAAAAAATAGAATAAATAAGACCTACTATTCGATGACACAATAGTGTGACTATAGTCAATAATAACTTAATTGTACATTTCAAAATAACCTAATGAGTATAAATGTATTGTCTGTAACGCAAAGGATAAATGCTTGAGGGCATGGATACCCTATTCTCCATGATGTGTTTGTTTCTCTTTGCATGCCTGTATGAAAACATCTCATGTACCTCATAAATATATATACCTACTATTTATCTAAAAAATTAAAAATTAAAAAGTTATACTTTGCTTATATTGGAGTCAATTATGCTATATGATTATTATGAATGATATAATCAAAATTAAAAAGGTAAAGTTGATGCATAATTTCTTTCATAGTTAGAAGTGTCAAAAGATGTAAATAACATAGAGAAGTCAGTTCAAACAATAAAAATATCAGTAGCCATTTTATCATCCTGGGAGAATCTTCAAAGAAATAAAATTATGTGTCAAGTTATTTCATGAAAAGTGCAAATATTCTGTTCTTTATATCACAATGAAGAACTAGCAAATAATTCACTTTGACTTGGTAGATGTTTAATAAATAACAAATGTCATTTGATCCCTGAATTCCATTTGAAAAGTTATCAATTTCTTTAATAAATAGAATTCAATTTCAAATGTTATCAATCAATGTCAGAGTGTATACAACATCCTGCAATAATTGATTTTCCATTGAAAAATAATAATTGGCTAAGAAGAAAACAGTTTCACAGCAATTTCTGCCAATTGAATGGAATAAAACTTAAATATGTTCCCTCCAGCTTTCTAATATTCATGTAGAGAAATTCTTTCTCTAATTATAAATAGGATTACAACTGTAAAAGTAATGGCAATATAGTTCTATATGAATTATAGAGGGTTTTCATATGTATACCATCTGATTGGTGGTTATTTCAGTTAAAAGGAGTAAAATTTAACCCTTTTCACTTGTGGTAATACCTCTGGTATTAATAAGGAGCACCAATACAGGACTCACACAAAAAAGTTATTTTGCCCATTTTTTTTCTCATTTTATCTTCACAGCAATCCAGTAAAATAGATAGGGTAAGCAAATCCCCATTTTCACAATAAAACCCCCATAGTTTTAGAAACCACATTTGGTGGCAGTTTGAAAAGCCAGGTCTCCTCATTCCTCATCTAAGTTAAGCAATTTTGGTATTATAAAGGTTTTTTTAATTTTTAAGTTATATGGAGTATCTAATTATAAACTTCTGGCTATTTTATAGCTAATATCTTAGATGTAAGTGCATAATCAGTATAAATAAACACATTGAATTATAACAAAACATCATATCAAGTCCACAAATATTTAGTCAGTAAGTGCCAAACAGAGTACTGAATTCTGGGCCACTTATATCAATTAGTTATAATTTCTGACATGATTACTCCTACCATGGAGTAGGAACAAATGCTCACAGAAGGCAAATAACATCATGGCTCTGGGATCAGAGTGGGGCTGGTGGGCGTGTAGATGGGAGGTGAGAATGGATAAAGATGAGTTTGTATAGCTGGAATGTGTTGTGGAAGGCTTACAGCTAAAATTGTATTCAGACTTAATTAATTTGCTAATATTAAGACAATAGGAAAGGTTTATAATAATTAGATCATTATTTTAATAACATCTTGCCATTTGGAGAGGATGTATGCATTTCTCCTCCAACTTAAGCAGGTTAGTGTTAGTTTCTGTTGTGTTTTCTCTGTTTCTTGTACATATTTCTGTTGTTATCCTCAAAACGTTATACTTTAATTTATTCACTTACATAATTGCCTCTATTGTGACAACGGAGACATTAGTGAATGACAATTTGCTGAATGAATGAATGGATAAAATCAGAGACAGATTGGAAGCCCGGAGAATGGTTAAGATTTAACAAAAATAAGACAGGAATTCAAAATTGCAATTGATTATTAATTCTTACATGAAATAAAATTTTCAGAAAATATTATGATGAAAAAATAGGATTGCTGAGAATCAGTTCTTGGAATCAATATAGTACTTAAATTCATTTTTTCCACAGTTTATTAATGCAAACTGTCTAAGCACTCTAAAATATTGAGAGATTTTATTCACTTTTGTTCTCATAAAGTGATATTGATACAGACCATAATTTTCTTAAATAAAGAAGTATTACAGAATGATTTTCCTTCATAAACATTAAAACTGTGGCTCTTGGCTGCCTTTTGTCCTACTGAGATGCAAATTAGAAATGATAGAAATAAAAAAAAATTGAACTGCCACCTGTAGAACCATACAAATGCCAGGCGTGGTGGCTCACACCTGGAATCCCAGCACTTTGGGAAGCCAAGGTGGGCAGATCACCTGAGATCAGGAGTTCAAGACCAGCCTGGCCAACATGGCGAAACCCCTCATCTACTAAAAATACAAAAATTAGCTGGGCATGGTGGCCGGCGACTGTAATCCCAGCTACTCAGGAGGCTGAGGCAGGAGAATCACTTGAACCAGGGAGGCAGAGGGTGCAGTGAGCCAAGATCGCGCCATTGCCATTGCACTCCAGCCTGGGCAACAGAGCAAGATGCCGTCTCAAAAAAAAAAAAAAAAAAAAAACACACAAATATACATTTATATGGTATAATTCCTACTAAAATATATGTATCTATTGTGTTAATTTAAAATAAGATGTAAGACTTAGATGCAAAAGGCTCTATTGGCTTGCTGTATTATGCAGGGATTTAAGTTTATAAATGTGAATACCTAATAAATGAATGAATATATTGAGAATATTTTCATTAACTAAATTAAATACACATATCGTGTTGATATATATGTATATCTATTTTTTATATATATATATATATATATATATATATATATATATATATATAACTATTTCTCAATACCTCCCTGTTCCCACCTTGGTCTTAACTTCTAGAGGTTCTTAGCAACTCTCCTCGCTTCTACTCTTTACCTCTTTAAAACTATTCTTAATACAGCAGTAAGAGTGATCCTATTTAAACGTCATTCAGCTTATGTCAAGTCAATTGCTTCTCATCTCACATAAGTACACGTTAAAGTCCTTACAATGGCCTGCAAGATTCGACCCCTGCTAGTTCTCTGAGTTTGGGTATCCGCTCTCTCACGTGTTCACTCAGTTTCAGCTACGTTGGCTTCCTTTCTGTCTTGCTGTTCTTGGCACACACCAGGTATGCTCTTGCTCAGGATATTTGTTTCCTTGTCACTTCTCTGCCTACAATGTAAGACAACTCCCAGATCATTCTTTCCCCTCCTTGGTGGCTTTACTGAATTTTTGCCTACTTGCCAAAGCATTCTCTTACCACCTCATGTCAAATTGCAACCACATCCTCCTACACGCCATACCCACCCTCCTTGCTATATTTTTCTCCTTAGCATTTATTACCATATAATATATGGTACTTAATATATGAACTATATTTAAATTTATATATGATGTTGATATTTGTTATTATCTGTCTTAGCTATTAGAATGTAAGACCCATGCTTTCTTCACTGAAGCCCTCACGTGTTCAAGAAGAGAAATTGCTTTATACAATATGTACTAAAAAAAAACTTTGAAAAAATGAATGAAGAAATAATGGCATTCAGCAAACTCAAGTGCTGTGGCTGACAGTGACTAGGATTTGGGGAATGAGTAGAGTGTAAAAGGAAACAAAAGTAGCTTAAGAGAAAATAAAGGAATCTTATTTTCTTTCACTACTGTCAGTGAAATTTTACACACACACACACACACACACCCCTTTAATATGAATTTCTTGAATACTGAAGTAAAAACCTGCGTTCTTGTAGGCTATTGTTTCCACTTTGGCACTTATCATTGTATCTGGAATAGTACTCCATAACTATGCTGAACTATTAAAAATTAATTAAAATAAATGAGAACCTTAAAAGATCTGTATAGTTCCTGGACAGTGTCTTGCCCTCAGGAGCTTATAGTCTGCTCTTAGACACTACCTGAAAGTTACTTGGAATTCGTTCGAGTGGGGGAAAAATCTGTAAGTTCCATTTAGTCATGGTGTTGGTTCTAATGCAAGCAGAGTAAACCAGTGTATTCTGCATTTCTTTATTTCTGTATTTTCTTTCAATGAAACTGAAAGAACACATATATCAAAATTAAAAGGAAGACAAACACCATTAATTTTTAAAAAAGGGTTTTGGGCCAGGTGCAGTGGCTCAGGCCTGTAATGCCAGAACTTTGGGAGGCTGACGCAGGAGGATCATTTGAGCCCAGAAGGTCAAGGCTAGCCTGGGCAACATGGCAACACCCCTGTCTCTACAAAAAATTAAAAAAAAATTGGCATATGTGGTAGTGCGTACCTTTTTACTACTTACAATATTCTAAGCATGACGTTATGTTTCCTATATCTTATTCCTAAATTTGATAACAATTTTGCCAGCTATTATCCCAGTTATCCAGCTAAGAACACCTGGGTACTAAAAGTTTTAAAAAATCCAGGCAATAAGTACCAGATCTGAATTTAAATCCTGATCTAACTCTAAAAGCACGGCTCTCAAGCTACCAATGACTTTCTTCACAGAATTGGAAAAAACTACTTTAAAGTTCATATGGAACCAAAAAAGAGCCTGCATTGCCAAGTCAATCCTAAGCCAAAAGAACAAAGCTGGAGACATCACGCTACCTGACTTCAAACTATACTACAAGGCTACAGTAACCAAAACAGCATGGTACTGGTACCAAAACAGAGATATAAACCAATGGAACAGAACAGAGCCCTCAGAAATAATGCCGCATATCTACAACTATCTGATCTTTGACAAACCTGACAAAAACAAGAAATGGGGAAACGATTCCCTCTTTAATAAATGGTGCTGGGAAAACTGGCTAGCCATATGTAGAAGCTGAAACTGGATCTCTTCCTTACACCTTCTACAAAAATAATTCAAGATGGATTAAAGACTTACATGTTAGACCTAAAACCATAAAAACCCTAGAAGAAAACCTAGGCAATACCATTCAGGACACAGGCATGGGCAAGGACTTCATGTCTAAAACACCAAAAGCAATGGCAATAAAAGCCAAAATTGACAAATGGGATCCAATTAAACTAAAGAGCTTCTGCACAGCAAAAGAAACTACCATCAGAGTGAACAGGCAACCTACAGAATGGGAGAAAATTTTTGCAATCTACTAATCTGACAAAGGGCTAATATCCAGAATCTACAATGAACTCAAACAAATTTACAAGAAAAAAACAAACAACCCTATCAAAAAGTGGGCAAAGGATATGAACAGACACTTCTCAAAAGGAGACATTTATGCAGCCAAAAGACACATGAAAAAATGCTCATCATCACTGGCCATCAGAGAAATGCAAATCAAAATCACAATGAGATACCATCTCACACCAGTTAGAATGGCGATCATTAAAAAGTCAGGAAACAACAGGTGCTGGAGAGGATGTGGAGAAATAGGAACACTTTTACACTGTTGGTGGGACTGTAAACTAGTTCAACCATTGTGGAAGTCAGTGTGGCGATTCCTGAGGGATCTAGACTAGAAATACCCATTTGACCCAGGAATCCCATTACTGGGTATATACCCAAAGGATTATAAGTCATGCTGCTATAAAGACACATGCACACGTATGTTTATTGTGGTACTATTCACAATAGCAAAGACTTGGAACCAAGCCAAATGTCCAAAAATGATAGACTGGATTAAGAAAATGTGGCACATATACAGCATGGAATACTATGCAGCCATAAAAAAGGATAAGTTCATGTCCTTTGTAGGGACATGGATAAAGCTGGAAACCATCATTTTCAGTAAACTATCACAAGGACAAAAAACCAAACACCGCATGTTCTCACTCATAGGTGGGAATTGAACCATGAGAACACATGGACACAGGAAGGGGAACATCACACACCGGGGGCCTTTTGTGGCGTGGGGGAAGGGGGGGAGGGATAGCATTAGGAGATATACCTAATGTTAAATAACGAGTTAATGCGTGCAGCACACCAACATGGCACATGTATACATATGTAACTAACCTGCACGTTGTGCACATGTACCCTAAAACTTAAAGTATATAAAAAAAAGCATGGCTCTCTACTAATCACTGGAGATACTAAAGCATTGGCTGGTAGAAGATCTGGTATGGATATTAAAAAGAGAGGTTAGCATCCTTGCTTCCAAAGTAACCATTCCAAGCTTACAAAAAAGTGCAGTCTATTCCATGAAATATTGGTTAGACAAATCCAGAAATCTAACTGTATGAACAATTGTTCCTCGTGAAGCAATATCACTGAACACACAAATATTTCAAAGTATGTCAACCTTGATGAAGGCAATCAAATTAGGATTTGGGGCATTGTACCACGTAAAACAGGACATTATTTAGTTTCCTTCATGTCCCTATCACAAAAATTATAATGTAAGCATAATTCTCCTCTGATAAATTTCAAAATAAATGGATAAAGAAGAGAAATATGTTTCTTTGTACTGGCAATGTATCTAATCACTAGTATCCTGATGTGGTGTGATATCACTACATCTTGAAAATAATATATTAGAACCTATCAGCCCAGGG
Source organism: Nomascus leucogenys (assembly GCF_006542625.1). Classification (NCBI taxonomy): domain Eukaryota; kingdom Metazoa; phylum Chordata; class Mammalia; order Primates; family Hylobatidae; genus Nomascus; species Nomascus leucogenys. The sequence goes on from NC_044391.1 coordinate 13,453,314, forward strand.
ACCAATAATTTGTATTTTTCTTCACAGAAGAGAGTTTCCTAAATATATATTAGAAAATCTTCGTATCAACATGAAATGTGGTCTGTGTCATGTGTACCTAACACACCAGCTTTAGGGAATTCTGAGAAATCTCATGCTAATGACCAATCCGTACCTGATAATCTCCCTGGAACAAGAACAAGGAAGCTCACTCATCTGTGTGCTGTGTTTCTTGATCTCCAACCTTGATCACTGCCATGCCATCTGTAACATATGCCAAAAAAGCATAAGCAGAAATAGAGACTTTCTTGCCTAGGAACATTCCTCCTTATGTTACGCTGGAGTGTGTCCTCTGTCCTCTAATAATGCTACTGGAATTAGCTCTTCTACCAAAGACTTTTTCATGACAAGGAATTCCAGAGGCCAACTTCTAAAATCAAAACCACCACTCCAAAAACAGCTAATTTCACCCTTACTTCAATCCCTGATTCTCAACAATATATCCAACAGCATTTTCTTGCCAGAAACCCTGTCAGTTCATCTTTAAGAAGAAGAGCAAGCTAGCTGGACCAATTTCACTCACCTACTCTGAAACAACTAAAAACTAAGAATATAAAAGTATGCACGAATTATAATTCATATCACAGAGGCATTTCCTCACAGAATACCTATGGACAAACAATGAAGTTTCTCTCATTTCATTACAAGTCTTACGGCCTTGGACATGCTTACTTGCCATGTAGCTCTGGCCAAATCTATAAGCAAACATTGGATATCATTGGTTTTAGCTTTGTGCTCTTCCATGCTGTGTTACCACTGATGCATTAAGAATGTTCTTGAAGACACATTCAGATTTTAATGTTATATTTCTATCTTAGCTCCAAAGAGTTTTACAAAAATTTTCTAAATTTATCAATTATAATAATATAGATACAAGTTATCTTCAAAAGATTTTATTAAATTAACAAAGTTGAACAACTTATCAATATAAACAATTGTTTTAGGTTCATTGGATATATGATATTTAGTCCTTGTGGATTCATTGTTCTCTTACAAAAATTGCTGAAGTTTTAAAAGTATCATGATGGTGATGTATTTCACAATTATGTTGTAACACAGACAACTAGGATGAAAATTAATTTGGAGAACTAGTTCAAAAAATCCAGTGATTAAATAAAGCTTAGAACCAATGATATATATATATATATATAAAAGTTTGGATTTAGCCCATGATATTAACCAAGTAAAATTGATTTTATCTGTATCTTCCGCTCTACCTTTTCTGGAGATATAATATTGGCATAAATTGATAAAACCATATAATATTGTTAATAAGTTTAACAATTGCTATGGATAATTGTTTTAATGTCCTAACTCACATTATTGTATTAATTCAGAATATAATGACTAAGTCTCTAAGTAGAGCAAAAACCTGCCTTGTGAACTTATTGAAGACTCAACTGGACATGACTATATGTCTAATTTTTTCCAAATTAATCAGTCTCTTCAATGAAATTACTATCAAATCTCAACAGAGATTGTCATGAAAATTGAAAAACAGATTCCAGAATTTATATGCAAAACCAAAGCGTCAAGAACTGTTCTGAGAGCATTTTGACGAACAGCTCTAGGATGGATCCACCTACCAAATGCCAGGATTTAATATAAAGATGTTACAACTAAAACAGTGTGATATTGGTGTAGGGATAGACAAATAGGCCAGTAGGATAGAAAAATAGACTGGAACAGAGAACTTGGAAAAGATTTGTGCATGCATTTAAAAAAATTAATATATGACAGATGGGACTAGTAGATCAGTGTGAGTAATAATACACTATTCAAAAAATGGTGCTCAGTAGTAGCAAAGAAAAATAAGAAAGCAATCCTATTTAAAACAGCTACAGTATAATAAAATACGTAAGAATAAATTTAAATAAATGAAAGATCTTTACAATGGAAACTATAAATCATGAAATATCTTTTCATTTTTATGTATCCTCTTCAATTTTTTCAATGGATAAAAAATTGAAAGGACACATAAAAAATGGAAAGATATTTCATCTTCATGGATTGAAAAAATTAATATTGTTAAAATGTCCACACTATGCAAAATGATCTGCAGATTCAATGCAATCTCTATCAAAATACCAATCAATGTCATTCTTCACAGAAATAAAAAAATTTTCTAATAGTTGTGTGGAACCACAAAAGGCCCTGAATAGACAAAGCAATCTCTTTTTTTTTTTTTTGAGACGGAGTCTCGCTCTGTCACCCAGGCTGGAGTGCAGTGGTGCGTCCTTGGCTCACTGCAAGCTCTGCCTAAAAAGAAGAAAGCTGGAGGCATCACACTGCCTGGCTTCAAAATATACTACAGTGGTATACTCACCAAAAGAGCATGGCATGGCATAAAAACAGACACATAGACTAATGGAACAGAACACAGAACCCAGAAATAAGTACGTGCATTTACAGCCAACACAGTTTCAACAAAGGCACAAAGAATATATACTGGGAAAAGGATAGTCTTTTTAAGAAATGGTGCTGACAAAACTGGATATTCATATGCAGAAGATTAAAATTAGAGCACTATCTCTTGTATATCAAAATAAACTCTAAATGAACTAAAGACTTAAATTTAAGACCAGAGCTTATGAAACTACTAGAAGAAAAACATTAAAAGACTACTCCAGGACATTGGTACGGGCAAAAATGTTTTGAGTAAGACGTCAAAAGCACACGCAACAAAAGCAAAATTTGACAAATGGGATTACATCAACCTAAAAAGCTTCTGCATAGCAAAGGAAACAACAAAGTGAAGAGACAACCTACAGAATGGGAGAAAATATTTGCAAACCATCCATCTGACAAGGGATGAATAGGTAGAATGTATAAGGAACTCAACAATAGCAAAAAAAACCTCCAAATAATTTGATTTAAAAAATTAGCAAAAGATCTGAATAAACATTTCTCAAAAGAAGACATACAAATGGCCAACAGATACATTAAAATGCTCAATATCACTAGTCATCAGGGAAATTCAAATTAAAACCACAATGAGATTTCACCTCACCCCATTAAAAATGGCTCTTTTCAAAACAGAGATGCTGGCAAGGAGATGAGAATAGCAGATGCTGGCAAAGATTTGAAGAAAGAGAAATGCTCATACACTGTTTGTGGCAATGTAAATTAGTCCAACCACTATAAAAAACAGTATGGAGATTCCTCAAAAAACCAAAAATAGAACTACCATACAATCCACCAATCCCACTGCTAGTTATATATCAAAAGAAAGGAAATAAGTATATAGAAGAGATACCTGCACTCCCATGTCTACTACAGCACTATTCAAAAGAGCCAAGAGATGGAATCAAACTGTGTTCATTAAGAGATGAATGAGTAAAAACTGGTATCAACACACAGTAGAATATTATTCATTCATTGAAGGAATTAAATCATATTATTTGCAGCAACATAAGTGGAACTGGAGGACATTACATTAAGTGAAATAAGCCAGACACAGAAAGACAAATATTACATGTTCTCACTCATATGTGGGAGCTAAATAAATTGATCTCATGAATATAGTAAATAAAATAGCTGTTACCTCAGGTTGGAATGGGTGGTGTGGAGGGGGGAATGATGAGGGATTGTTCAATGAGTACAACTGTATAGTTAGATAAGAATAACTTCTAAAGTTTGATAGCACAAAGGGTGACTATAGCTAGCAATAATTTATTATATATTTCAAAGTAGCAATAAGGAAAGATTTTAAATATTTCCAACACAATGAAATGATAAACGTTTGAGGTGATGGATATCCCAATTATCCAGATTTCATCATTACACATTATATGCATGCATGAAAATATCACATGTACTCTATAAATACATACAACTATTATGTGCCAATAAAAAAAATGAACCAGAAGCATACAGCCCCTCAGGAGCTGAGCCACTCTAGAGACGGCTCAGGGATGCTTGATGAAAAAACAAGACGAAAATCCTGTTAAAGTTTCTGAAACATAAAGCTTTAAAAAATGGTGCATAGGAAACTGATTATACATATTGAGAAGCAAAACAAAACTAAAATATGAACTTTCTACTTTGGACCACAGATACATTAAAAAAACTTAATTCTGTGAGCTTAAGAACATTTCTGAAATGTAACATTTTACAGTTTTTAGAAGAAAAAAAGAATAATATATTTAAGACTTCAGGGCATGGAGAATTTCCTAAACAATACAACATATTTACAAAACTTAATTGAAACAAAATGACAAATTTGACTGTATTAAAACTTCAAATTTTACAAAAAATAGAGAGAAACTAAAAATATAAGCCATATACTGGGAAAAGGTATTTATATCCTACATATTTGACAAAGGATTATATCCAGAATGTATAAAGATGCCCTAAAATGATTAAAAATACACAAGCAATCCAATTAAAGAATAGGCAAAAAGGCAAGTCAAATCTCAGATGAGAAAAATCCACAAGCTCACAAGATTAATAAAATATGATCATACTCAGCGCTACTGAAGGAAAAGTAAATGAAAGCAACAATGGGAAACCACTGCACAACAGATTTGATAAAAGGGAATGTAAAGAAAGAGGAACAAGTATGTATAGAGATGAGAACACTAATTTGACCCTGACAAATGTAAAAAGAGTATGAAACACTTGGGAGAGAAATTTGGAAAAAAAAAAAACTAGTTGAAGAAGCCACAGAACATTCTTCCACATTATTTGACAAGATTGATAGTCATTATAACACAGAAATTTAAGTTGTATTGTAGAATAAACTCCTACACATGGTCGCAAGGAGACTACATGAAAAACTAATTATAGCATGGTTTAAAGCAGTAAAAATAAAGCAAACCAAAGCTATAATGTCCTAAATAACCAGGGAATGCTTAAATTAAACTGTAGTAGAGACATATAGTAACAGAATTCTATCCAGTAGTGAAAATAAATGAACTAGAGTTACATTTACATTTTGATTAATCTCCAAAACTTCGGGTGACTTAAAAGTGGCACAAAGATATTCTTTAAATAAAATTTAAAGAATATGTGGCAAGATATTCTTTAAATATGTGTGGCAAGATATTCTTTAAATATGTGTGGCAAGATATTCTTTAAATAAAATTTAAAGATAAATTTTATTTAAATGTGTGGCAAGATATTCTTTAAATAAAATTTTTCAAATAAGCAAAATGAATCTTAGGTAGTTGTGGATACATACATAACACTGTAAAGAAATGTAAGCAAAAGTATAACCCGAATTAAGTCTGATATTTTATCCTGGGATAGTAACAGAGGTTTGTGAGTTGAGGGGTAACTACAGGAAGCTTTAACTAATTTATAGGGTCCTATTTCTTTTTAAAATATGAAAGAAACATGGTAAAATTGTAAGACAATAAAACAGTATGATAGGTACATGGCTGTTTGCTATATTATTCTGTAAAGTTTTTTTTTTTTTTTTTTGCACATTCGAACCTTTTTAATGAAAATTACAGGTCATCGCCTGATTAAGTGTTAAATAGCATGCATCAGACCATGAGAAAGCTGAGACACTCCATCCCCCATCCATGCTCCTGTCATCCTCTTCCACTCTCATTAGAATCAAAGAAGGAATCACTGATGTAAGGTGATACGCTGGGCATCTTAATAAGTGAAATGAGAAAAAAGTAGGAATAAGCTATGTGAGTCTTATACGGCAATTTTGCTGACTGGGGAAGAGGCTCAGCTTAAGGAAGGAACATCATGTCCAGTTGTACGCATTTTAAACATCAAACCTCGTGCCTACTGTGTGTGTAATGCAGAAATTCACCTATTGAGTTGTTTCGATGAAAATTTACAAGATTGAGAGCAAAACACATTCACTATTAAGTGCAAACGAATCACAAACAGGCAGAAAACACTTCCACATAGTACTTGCTATTTTGAGTTGAGATTTTAACTTCTGATCTGAAACTCCTCTGTTTTGTGTCCTCACCCTTGCTCAACCACAGAATAAAGACAGTATTTTGGATCTTCTGTACTAAAGAAGAACTGGCAGAGAAAAATCTCCTTCTCATACTCAGTCATTGCACAGGAAGTTGGTCCTGTAGTTCTAGATCGGAGGGGTTTTTCTGTCAGTAACAACCCTGTCCTCTCATCCCAGAGATCTGAATTTAAATTCAAAGCAAAGTAACACTGAGGAAAAAAATAAACCTAAAGTAAATGTATGTAAATATATGAGCAGTTAAGTTCAAGGTTGTGAGAACATGTGCCCAGAGGTAACTTTGCATTTTGTATACTATTTTAGAAAGATAATCAAAAGGCTTACAAATATTGATGCTGTCTTAAATGCTTAAATTTACATGATTAATTACAAATAGTAGTGTATAAACCACACATATCGTTTTATTTGCTTCACACAATCCTGTGAGGAGTGACATCTTAATAAGTATCCTACTTTTGAAAACAAAGTTTTTTTTTAAATCACTTATTTCTTTATATATTGCTTGGATCTTTGCTACTGGCATTGTGCTGGACAATGAGTATAGAGAAAACAAAACTGACAAGGTCAAGGTACACAACAGATGTGTGCACAAAGTGGTAAGGAACACAGTGCAGGGGCACAATCTCAGTTCACTGCAACCTCGCCCTCCTGGGCTCAAGTGATCAGCTTGACTCCCAAGGCAATGAGATTACAGGAGTGAGCCACTGTGACCGGCCTGAATCTGGTCTTTATCAGAGTGAAAAAGAAGTTTCCATTTGTCATGAGATCTTGACAATTTTATTATGCATTTCCCAAATTTGGAGAGGGTTGGAACATCGATCTTAGGTGAACATATGCAGATAGTTGTTTTTAAAGAATAAGCATGTAATAAATTCAAAACTTCCTAAAATTGTAATCAGTAGGTTTTACCTAGCAAAACAGTCAAGGGAAAATATAGTTATTTATAGAGGAAGCAGCTATTGTTTTAAGCCTATTAGGTAAGATGCTGGTTATATTGAACTTAAATATAAAAAGGTATATAACAATCTAGGGTAAAGATTTAAAATGAAAGTTGTAAATATATATTCAAAGTCCATATATTCTAGTACACTTTTAGATGCTCAAACTAGTTCAACAAGAAATACCAATGACAAAGACCAAAATGAGAGACAACATAGTATACCTTAATACTCCAACATTGCTGAACATCTCACAGCCCCAACACTGTTGGTCAAAAAATTGTTAAAATTGTAATCCTAAATCAAATAGCAAGAAATAGCACTTCAGAAACTTAGATTTGTAAATTCCCCAGATCTTTTGTCTTCATTTTTTTACAGAACAAAGACTAATTTATGCAACTAAAACAAAGAATAATAGGTGGCAAAAGATTATTCTCTGTCCAGTATTTGTGTAGGAATGTTTACTAAATGTTACTGGAAAATAAATTTTAAGATTTTGGGATATTATAATCCTTCAAGCACTTGATTCTCTGAGTTCTTTCAGAAAATCATTGTAGATTGATTGAAAACTAAAAAATTGGTTCAGGAAATTTTTAATAGTAAAGTTCTTGAACTGCATTTTTTATTTTAGGAGATGGCACACATACCATTAGGAGTGTTTTAAAACCAATTTCTTGAGTATAATCTAGTGATTTTGCAACAGTAATTATTGCTAATTCTCTAAAACATAACATTCTCCTACATTATGTAACAAGGTAGACTAACTTGTTTAGAAACTAGATTTTTCAAAAAAAGATTGAATAAAAATCTTTTTTTCAGTGAAATAACCAGAGCAGTCACTCAGCACTTTCAGAATAGCACTTGGCTTATGAGCATCAGAAAACCTATATGATTGCTCAATATATTTTAAATGAATGCATCGAGACAACAAAAGCTAGAAGAATTTTGAAAATACTCTTGTTTTCCCAAAGCCAACATAGTCAGAGTCTATGCCACTGAGTGCTGCAAAAGTGTTAAAATGTTAGAATCTGATGTCGTAAAATCCTGTTATATGCTAGGTAGCCTGATTTGATCATTCCATAATGTACACATGCATTGAAACATCACATTGTAACTCATGAATCTATACAGGTATTATTGTCAATTAAAAATAAAAATTAAACTATAAAACTAAAAGCTATACCAAAATATTTTTAGAAGTCTGTGATAAGAGAAATGAACAAACTCAGGAAAAGCAGGAGACCTAGCTTTTCCGAACAACGGCTTTGTAGATTAGGGTAGAAAAGAGTACACTCTAAGAATTCTATTGCCAACCAAGTTGTCATTCACGTTTAAATAAACTGTAAGGTGATATTGAATCTGTAAGGGCACAGTCTATATGATTCTGTATTCAGAAATACAGAAAACAAAGATATATATGAAAGAGATGATCAATTTCTAAGTCTGCCTGAAAGTCACTAAACAGGTGGAAAAATCCAATTACATAAACACATCATCTATTTATTTACATATGTATAATTTTTCCTTAGGAAAGAATTAACTTTAAACTATGAAATGTTCAACACCTTTATTGCCTTCAACAAATACATTTAAAAAATCAATAATGATGAATTTTTCTAATTGGAAAAAAACCCCCCAGTGACATATAATTGGCATCATGATAATGCCTCACATCAGGCATAAAAATCAGGGTTGTATCTCAACCAATCTACTGCTTTGGGATTTTGGGATAACCTATAAGGAGTTGAGGATAAAGGATATAGTGTATAAATTAAACACAGAACCATAGACAAAAACAAGTACACACACACACACACACCACACATACGTACCAGTAAATGTACTGGTCTAAAAAAGGTGAATTCTTGTGAATACCTATTTGGACTTGTAAACTTCTAGCTAGTTAATCTTTGGATATTAAAGGAATAAACCTTTATCATTGTCACCTGGTAGTGTAGAATACAGGTACAACCTTTATGAGGGTGAGAAATGATATGATGTACCATATGTTAACATTATTCTCCAAAATATTTAACGTTCAGAAACAGTATTTAAATACTGACAGTCAAGACAGTATCATGAATCTAATAGAAGTATTAACAAGTAGTTTATTAAACAGCTATGTTGTAAGAGTAAATAAAGCTGGAAATCATAAATAACAAATTATGGGTTTGGATTATACAAGAACTGGACTTCAATCAAAGGATTTATACTCATAGAAAGGCCTCACTTAACACCCTGGCAAAATTTTGAGGGAATGAATAAATAACATAATTAATAAAAATAAAATCTTAAATCATATGCATATAGTTTTTAATGATTTCTCACTTAAACCAATTAGATAAATTGCAAAAATATTAGTTCCGAAATAAAATAAGAAGGATTTAGTAGCAGTCTTAGAGCTTGTAAAATCACAGATATAATTTTAGATTTACTTTCGTTTTCTCCCTCGAGATAGTATCATATCTGTTTTTAAAATTAAACTTATGAACTTAATAAAGGACATGTAGACTACAAAGTGCAGAGAGCATCACTTCATCATAGAATATACTGCATTGATATTGTCTTTAGAATCATGCTGATTTGTAGTATTTGTTGATTTTCATGGTGTTAATCCAAAAAAGTATATGATATTTTATTTATAAATTATTCAAGTATTTTTGCCAAATGATATTAGACACAGTTATTATTGCCAATGTTATTTTAAAATAAAAATAGCATGTTCAATTTTCTTCCAGGGTATAGTATGTGAAAGTGATCCTATCACTCTCATCCTTAAAAGTGGGTCTCAATTTATATATCCTGATTAGACTGTAACACCAAAAATTATAATCGGGCATGAAAGGGTTATAGTCAGAAAATGCATATGCACCAAGTACTTTGCTTATAACTGTTATTTGTTTATTCATACAGTCTTTCCTTTCATTGAGCTATCTGGCAAGCTCTCCTAACTTCTCCTCTTTTATGAATGCCATTAGAATATTTTTAATAATGTGCATTTATTTATTTATTTATTTATTTATTTTTGTGACAGAGTCTCAGTCTGTTGTCCAGGCTGGAGTATAGTGGCGTGATCTCGGCTCACTGCAACCTCCGCCTCCCACGTTCAAGCCATTCTCCTGCCTCAGCCTCCCGAGTAGCTGGGATTACAGGCTCCCGCCACCACGCCCGGGTAATTTTTGTATATATATATTTTTTAGTAGAGACAGGGTTTCTCCGTGTTGGCCAGGGTAGTCTTGAACTGCTGGCCTCAAGCGATCCACCCACCTCAGCCTCCCAAAGTGCTGGGATTACAGGTGTGAGCCACCACGCCTGGCCAACAATATGCTTTTAGTTATTTATTTGGTGATGTGCTGGTAAGCTGGCATTCTGAAAGCAAATAATCAAGCAAGCAAGCAAATAAAAAGGTTTGAGTTATAGCATTTGCCTATTTCCACATTGTAAATGCTGCCACTATAGCCAATTCAAGCTATCATCATGATGTGACTGAATTTGAAGTTGGGAAGAGATTTGTACAGAATATCTGATTGATGTGGAGCAACCTGGCTCCAGCATAACATTGTGATGAATAAATACTGCTTCTAATTTGTGTTTATTCTAATAGTCTATCAAAATGTCCAGGGACACTTTTTGGTAGGTTCCAATATATTTAATTTGAGAAAATCAGTGAGTCATTTTTAACATGATTAAAGTTTTTAAGCAACAGCAGACAAAATTTTATTAAACTATGAAATGACAGAAAAACATTTTTTTCAAATAATATCATATTTAGAGTGAAAATAAAAAGGTTGCATTTACTTTGTGACAATGCTCATTATAAAAAAATCACCAAAACCTTGCAAACTATATTTATGTTAGAGAATCTGGAGAATGGAAATGACCATACTATCTGATTGACAATTGAAAATTTTCATTATGTATTTTGAGAATCTAGGTCTAATATTTTACTGAATGAAAATGACTAAGTACATATTTTATGGCCCATTATCTCCTACTCTAATGTTCATTACTTTAAAACACTTTTGATGTAATGAGGCGATTAGTATCTAAAAATAGACCACACCTAGTACAGGGTTGGCAAATGTTTTCTGTAAAGGGCCAGGAGTAAATATTTTAGATGCTGCAGACCATACATTCTCTGTCATGAATGCAGTTCTGCTATTGTTTTGGTAAAGCACCCAGGCTCAATATGTAAATTAATGATCATGACTGTGTTCCCATAAAACAGTGTTTACAGAAGCAGGCAGCAGATGGGTAAAGCCTGTGGGCCATCCACAGTTTGCTGGTTACCCAACCTTAGTGTGTACTGGATCATTTGATGTTTTTTTGTAGCTCTAATTCCAGTATAATTTTTCTTGGTGTTTGTGAAACATTATCAGAGATAACTAAAGTGTTTTTTTGTAAAATTGTTCCAGTCAGTAAAAAGTTTTGACTAACTAGTGTTTCTTAAACATGTTACTTCTGTAGCTAACTGCCAAAAGGACAATGCAATTGAAAATAAAATGAATATATCTGTGGACATATCTTCTTTTACATTACTATACCAAAATTTCACAACTAACCATAAGGAGAGAGGTTTATCTACACAGAGAAGGATGAGAACATTTGCACATTAAATTAAAATGTATTTAATATGAGTGCCTTCATTTTATTTTACTGTAAAATTCCTTATTCTTACCTTCCATAAGCTTCCCTGTCTGTTCCGCACTTCCCCCAGGAAGTATCTTGGCAATATAGGCTCCAATTTCTCCACTATGTCCAGGGATTTCTTTACCACCCACAATTCTAATTCCTAATCCATTACCTGTATTAAACAATTAGCAAATTATTAGTACTAATTTCAGAAGGGACAATAATTATCACAAGTTTCAGAGAGCACAAAAAGTAGGTCTGGTACCCAGAAGCTAAATATAACATGAATTTTGGAAATGAACACCAAAACCAAAGTATGTTATTCTGATTTCAATAATATAAAATAGGATTTTCTGAGACCTTGGTAGACTCCCCAATGATTGACCTGATATAACATGTAATTTTTTGAATTCAGCCATATTCAGTAATATACCCAGGACTTCCCAATTTTTGACTAGGTATTTTGTAAAAATTTTATGAGAGGGTGTTCCCAGAGCATCCAATTCACTTACGAAATTAAGGAACATTTTACTTATAGAAGAGCAGTAATGACTATTCAAAATTGAGAAGACACAATCCAATCATACAAACAATTGTAATTTATAAAGTGAAAACATGCTCATAATTTATAAATTATTATTCATTTTTCAGCCTTAATTAATCAACTAACATTGTTTGTGTATTAACCTGACACTTTCTACAAGACACGATAAAATTATTCTTGACTGATGAACATCTTAGTAAACTGTTTCTTACTTTGCAGTACAGGTTCTTCTGGAATTAGCCACATGAAAAGACCAGGGTGAATAATTATTGTGAGAAATCTAATTGAGACAAATATAAGTGTTGATATTTTTAGTTTCTGTGTTTTTAAAAAAATAGCTAAAAATTAGCAAGTATATAGAGCACTAATATACCTAAACAAAGAAAAAATACAGTGAATGTATGTACTGTAATCTTATGGGACATTGTTGCACATATGGTTCATCATTGACCAAAACATTATGTGGCGCATGAGTACACTTTAATACATAGTGGTTTTAAGACCATTATTTTGAAAGGCAAGAAACAAACACGTACTAATCATGACAAATAATGAAATATTTGAATAGCTCTATTCTTTTTATTTTTTGTAGAGACAAGGTCTCACTATGTTGTCCAAGCTGGTCTCAAACTCCTAAGCTGAAGCAATCCTCCTGCCTCGGCCTCTCACAGTGCTGGAATTACAGGCTTGAACTCTTTCCTTTTAAAGCAGTGGCTCTCAAATGGTGGTGACTTTTCCTCCCAGGGTACGTTGGTCCATGTCTAGAAATATTTTTGGTAGTCACCGTGGAACGATGCTACTGGCATTTATTGGGCAGAGGCCAGGAATGCTGCTAAACATCCTACAATGCACAGGATATCTTCCTAGGATTTTCTAGGCCAAAATGTCGGTAGAGCCAAGGTTGAAAACCCCTGTTTTAATGAAAGCAACGCATGTTAATTATTTTAAATCTAACGTGACTATTGGGCAATCTTGAATTTTTAAGCTATAAAAATTAGAAAGATTGACATCGTTGTAAAAATAAAACAAGAAAATCCTTTTGCAGAATTCCTTTTATAGAAATGAATGGGTTACAAATATGGGAACAGATCCTATATAACACTAATACTTTAGACACGTATTTTGGGGTTTTCCTTCTATTTGAATACCTTTAAAAATACCTTTTTTTTCCCCCAGCAATTCCATATCAGAACTTAGAATCCACAAATAGACTTAAGATTGCTATACCTTATAAAGGTATGGCTAAAAGTGTAGTTGTAGGCTGAGTGTGGTGGCTCATGCCTGTAATCCCAGCACTTTGGGAGGCCAAGGTGGGAGGATTGCTTGAGGCCAGGAGTTCAAGACCAGCCTTGCCAACATAGGAGACAAAAACAGAAAACAAAGAAAAAAGTGTAGTTGCAGAACTTCAAAATCTATTCACTGGCATGAAGGACTTAAAAAAGTTGGTTATAGTTTCATTCTGCAAATGACACTGTCTTGAAGGTGAAGTAGTTGGGTCCTTAGAGTTATTTGATTTCTAGTAGCTGAGCACATTCTAAAACCCTGTGGTGAAGAATCAGTGATGAGAAACTGTAATTATAACCATCTCAATAAAGTAGCACAGGCACAATAATTATTTAATTTTGTAATGTATAGTCTCACAATAGTGAATTCAAATACTCAAAATGCTTTTGAAATATACTTCATAAGCCTCATGTCTTTGGTAAATAGAGTAACACAATCATGACAATCCTGTGAGAAATTAGACTATATACATAGAAAATTTCAGTCATATAGTTAATTTTCAACAATTACTGTTCCTCTTGTTGACATTGCTGCTATTGTTTTTTGTTTTGAGACAAAATTTCACTCTGTTGCCCTTGCTGGAGTGCAATGGTGTGATCATAGCTCACTGCAGCCTCAAACTCATGGGCTCAGGGATCCTCCCACCTTAGCCTCCTGAGTAGCTGGGACTATTACATGCCACGATGCCCACCTAATTTTTTTTTATTTTTAGTAGACACCAAGTCTGGCTATATTGCCCAGGCTGGTTTCAACCTCCTAGGCTCAAGTGACCCTTTTGCCTCAGCCTTCCAAAAGTTCTGGGATTACAGGTATGAGCCACTGTGCCCAGCTGCTATTGTTTCTCATGTAGACAATTAAGTTGCATAGGAAGATTAAGAAATTTTTGAAGAATAGAACATTAGAAAATAAATAGACCCAGGAAAAATAACCTTTGTTTGTTTATTTTATAGTAGCTGCTTCTACCCTAATTTGAATGTCATGAAAATAAATTGAATTTATATAATTTTAAAGAGTTGAATTTGGATATTTTGATTTCACATTTCTGCAGTTGTACTGTAATGTTTTATATTTCAAATATAGATAAAATGAATAAAAATATTTCAGTAAAAATCTAACACCACTCCTCAAATCTAGAAAGCAGAATACCAATAGAATTTTTGTAAGCTCAAGAAGCAACATTAATTTTGAACTGAAATTCCTATAAATAAATGACCCTTGACAAGTGATGTGTACAGTATCATTGTTTTTCAACTTTTGACAAATTTTTATCAATATAATGCCATCTCTCTGCTTTTGTTTCATCTCAAAACATTGATGAAATGCTTCTTCAGATGTCATGAAAATGGTCTTGTTCTTGTGTTCACAGTATGACAGCATACAGAGACATGTAAACCAATAGTTACTCCAGATAACATAAGTGCTTTACTAAAAAAGAAAGTCATAAATTATGTTAATTTCACAATATATAAGCATATCTGTGGTTAAGAAAGTCTTACAGAGAAGTTTAAAATTTAGAAAACCTTCAAAGGTTGGGATATTTATAGAAAAGAGAAATTCAATGATAAAAATAGCAAAACCACTAAGAAAATGCATTACCTCTACTAACCTCAGAATTACAATTTAAGTCTCTATGTACATTATAAGTATTTGATAAATTTGCTACTTTGGAGTTACTTTAAAAATAAGCTATGCACAAAACAAACATGAGCATACTAAGGAAAAATCTTTACATTTGCATTTAAATTTACAGATTAAATCTAATTTTATGTGTTTATTAATCTGTTACAATGAAAGCTCTGGCATTTTTTTTTTTTTTTTTTTTTTTTTTTTTATTATACTTTAGGGTTTTAGGGTACATGTGCACAATGTGCAGGTTTGTTACATATGTATCCATGTGCCATGTTGATTTCCTGCACCCATTAACTCGTCATTTAGCATTAGGTGTATCTCCTAATGCTGTCCCTCCCCCCTCCCCCCACCCCACAACAGTCCCCGGAGTGTGATGTTCACCTTCCTGTGTCCATGAGTTCTCATTGTTCAATTCAACAAGCCAGAAAGCTCTGGCATTTTAAAGTATCACAAAGTATGTTTTATTTTCAACATTAAAATATATATTAAAATATTATGAGGTTATAATTAGAACATTACATTTGGATAAAATTAAAATACTTGTTTAATTTCAATACCCTCATATCCTGTATCTAAGCATCAAGGGAAAGCAAAATTTGTATTAATGAACATACTGTATCTTATGAATAGTTTAAATCAACTGTGTTGCTTTTTTATAATAAAGTTATCCTAGAATAAAAATATATTGTGTAGTTCAGTCATATCATTGGTTGGGCTAAAGAAGAAGACAGATTATAGAAATAATAATGCCTATAAAGTACCAAGAATAATAGAAAAGTCCCCAAATGATAGTTCATTAAATTTATTTTTATGTAGTTTACACATTACTTACACTCTTGAGTAAGGCTGTGAGAATTTAATTTTATATTATTTCACTTACTTATCTCTGTGTTATAAATTATACTTAAAAGTGTTTAAGAAAGTAAACCAAATTTTATTAAAAATTCATAGTTATTTCCCTTTTTGTCCTATCAAATGCAACAGTTTGTTCATTAATTCTCAAACATGAAGACCTAAAGAATTTTCACTATTTATCTAATTATTGGTCAGTATTTAAAAAACATTCCTATAAACACAACAATGTACATCGATCACCTTAATAACAATCCATACCTTATTGTTTTCAGCAACATCAAAATGGAAACAGCACACTCGTGCCAAGTTTAAAACAACTCTAATCCTGGGTATTCCAATAATAAATTCACTTATTCCTATTAGCTTTTTCTTATCCAGCCAATTGCTTCAGGCATGAAAACTGCTGTTCAGCATCCTTTTGTTTCTAGTTTTATTTTTATTTTTTTTTATTTATTTTGAGATGGAGTCTCGCTATGTCTCCCAGGCTGGAGTGCAGTGGTGCGATCTTGGCCCACTGCAACCTCTGCCTCCAGGCTCAAGCTATTCTCCTGCCTCGGCCTCCCTAGTAGCTGGGATTACAGGTTTCTGCCATCACGCCCAGTTAATTTTGTGTATTTTTGGTAGACAGGGGTTTTTGCCATGTTGGCCAGGCTGGTCTCAAATTCCTGACCTCAGTTGATGCCTGCCTTGGCCTCCCAAAATTCTGGAATTACAGGTGTGAGCCACTGTGCCTGGACTTTTTCTGGTTTTAAATATACATCCTTTATGTACATGAAAAATTTGAAGAGAACAATTCATCTCACATTTCCATGAACTTGCATTCACACCTCTTTTCTAATGTAATCTAAATAATATTAATATTAAAATGTTATGTACAGTTCAAAGAATGTACAAAAGCCTGTCCATATTCACAGTATATTGCATGAGGTGAGTCCAAGATGGCCTGCCCTATGACTGAAATGACCATTGGCATGGGAAATAAGGAAGACAAGTAAAAAAATACACAAAATGACACTGGTATTCTGGCTTTGTGGAACACACTTTTCAAATGACAGATGATGCATGCTGTTAAAATAATTTTACTCAAAGCACATAGGATTTTCTCCTCCTTATAGACTTGGAATAATTCTTACCAAGAAAATTTGTCAGGACTGCCACATTCACAAATGCATTCTTCATTCATGTAATGACATAAAGATTTTCTTTTTTCTTCATTTTAGCTTATATAAGACAATTGCAAAATTAGAAGCATAAAGACTAAATCTGAAGGGTTTGCAGTATACTTCCATAAAAGGCAATGAAAAGGAAATTTATTTCATTTAGCAGTACTTAGGGTCCAAAACAAAATGATTATTTGATATGAAACTAGATGTCACAAAACTGGAAAATAGGGTCACTTTATAGGTTTGGCCTTGATACTAAATTGATGGCAGGCCAGGACGTGGGGTGAGGTCATTCACTATGGTGTTAAAGAAAATTCTTTTTTTGAGAGACACTTATGAAACTCTACGATGATGGAAATAAAATGGTGTAAACTTATATTAGTGTAAAGCTATGACGTGCTTGACAAAATAAATGTCAGTTTTCCTTATATAAAATGTAAGAAGGAAGAAAAATACTATTCTAATTCAAAATTAAATATAGTGTCTTTTGTTGGATTTCTTGACTTAATATGGGTTTGTGGCAGAAATACTCTATCATGATTTCCAATGAGCCACTTCCTGGCATAATCCCTTCCCTTTGAGTGAAGGCAGAACTTGCGACTTGCTTCTAATCAATAAGATCTGGCAAAGGTGATGGATAGCCACTACCATAATTATTTTATATTGGATTCCATCTTAAGAGGTTAGAGTGAGAGATTTACTCCTGGCCTTCAAGAAGTAAGCTGTCATGTGTTAGTGGACCTCATAGCAATAAATTGAGAGAGACCACTTGGGGCTCAGTGGTCCCTGGCTGACAGCAAGAGTATGGGGAATTCAGTTCCATATCTACAAGAAACTGAATCCTATCCTACCAACAACCACATGAGTTTGGAAGAGGTCTCCCAAGCTCCAGAAAGGGATACAGCACAACTAACATAGATTATAGTTTGTAAGTTCAAGATCAGGGAACCCAGTTAAGCCACGCCTGGGTTATTGACCCATGAAAATGATAAGATAGTGAATATGTGTTGTTTTAACTCATTAAATTTGTTATGCAGTGATAGAAAACTAATACAAGGATGAAAATCATACTCAGAAACTTGTGCACACAACATATGTAGACATTATTCTGGCAACAAAATGTGCAAGACATTTGTGTTATAGTAGTTACAACAATGATTGAGCAGTGACAGAGGGTAGGGATGAAGGGAAATGGGCTGGGTAAAATGATATATGCATATTGTATTCTATTCTTAGAAAATGCCTTTAAAATTACATTATCTCATTGGATTTTAAAATAAAAGAGCAAACGGAAAAAAAAAAAGCCCTGTATTTTGCATATGAGGAACATGAGGCTTTGAGAGGTTAAACACTCCAGGCAATACGGCTAATATAAGGGAAAGCTAGAGTGAAGCCCATATTTTTCTCCAAAGAAGTGACTTGGCAGTGAGTCTCCTGTGTGGTTTATGCCAGTTCACTTGGTTTAGAATCGGAAGGTATAGGTTTGAGAGTAGCACACTCCAGTCCCTCCTTTCCCCATTCAGTTTTAGAGAAGAGTGATGGGAGAAGTTGCAACCAAATAATAAAAGAGAAACTACCAAGATATGAAAAAAGGTGTTGGAAGCCAGCATTTCTCAGTCAAGACCAAGGAGAGAAAATGCTTTTGGCTTAGGCAGCCCACAAATTATAATGCATGGTTCAATCTGTAGCCACAACTAATTAGTTAGGAAACAATATATTTGTTTTGTCAGTATAATCTCCATTTTTCTATTACTGCATATACTTTTATGTATGTTTATATCTATCTTTTTCAAACATTATAAAGATGAGATTATTGCATCTTTTAATATTATAGCTTTTAGCATTATAATCCAAATATGAATTGCATATATATCTGTTAAATGAATAAGTAACTGGCTTAATATTTATATACCTTGGTATGCATATCTATATAGAACAAAGTGCCTTATATGCCTGATTATGTAATAATTATTATACTAACCACTATTTTGGAGGGAGTTGAAAACTGATTTAGAGAGAAAAGTTCTACATTTGCTGAGTCATTTTAGGTACATAAATAAAATCCAGATGCCAGATTATTTTTACACTACAGGCTGAACCTGTTTTCATCAAAATCAATTTGCCTTTGGTGAAGGAGGTATTCAATATAATTCAACTGCTTCTACTTTCCTATATATATCAGGGGCTATTTTTTCATTGAAGAGTTATTTAGTACAGTTATTTTTGGTTATTTTCATTACTCTATTAAACATAATTACTACTATCTGGAATGGACAAAAATGTATTTCATGGTGTTAATAACTGGGCTAAGAAGATTCAAACATCCCACTGAAATTATGCTTTAAGCAAAAAGTGAGCTGCTTTTATTTAGTTTCATCTAATTTTCTATTATATAGGATGTATTGATCTTTTGTCAAAACATTGCAAAACACATGACTTTGAACAGATGGATTTTATTTGACTTTTGTTGTTTGTGCCAATATTATTTTATGTTTAGTGTATTTGATTTTTCTCATTCTCTTCAGTATCATCTTCAGGGATGGAAGAAAAGATAAAGTAACACTTGCAAAGTTTCTCCTATGTGTCTGACACTATCTCGTAGCTTTTTTTGCATTGCCTTTCTTTAACCACCTCCACAACATTTTGAGTTATGTACTATTCATACCATTTTTACGACAAAGCAGCTGAGACTGCTAAGGAGGGTTAGAAACTTGCCGTAGGTTGTCCAGCATACAAAAAAGCTGAGAACTCATCGTTTTTCTCTTGACTTTCACATCCTTGTTCTTTCTACTTTTGATCATCACTCTAATTGTCAAGAAAATATTCTAGAAAATCAATATAAATCCTTACTCCTTTATTGAATCCATTTCCCCTTGCTTATTTTTCTACTGCCAGTTCACATACATTTTACATTTGTATGCCTACGTTTCACATTAATATTACCATCTATCCTCCTATCCTTGAATATTGTGAATGTCTTCACTCTCATGGAATCAATTATTCATTCCTTTAATTTTGTTTCATTAAGAGTGGATAAGAAAATGTGCTAAGCTACCTCCAGCTGGAAGCAAAGCCTAATGTCAATTCCTTAGCAGGAACACAATATCCAAGCAATCTGTCAGGAGAAATGATAATGTTTCTGTGGAACTAACCCTGAGAATAAAAACTTCCTTTGTTACTGAGTAAATAAATCCACATTTTCACCAGAATTTACCAGGAAGAAATTGTGATTTCAGAAGAGATTCAATCTGAGCTTTACTCTATTTCCATAGCTTTATGCTCAATAAATTCCTAAACAAGGCTTACAATGAAAAAATGAACACTTTGGGAGGCCGAGGTGGGTTAATCTCGAGGTCAGGAGTTCAAGACCAGCCTGGCCAACATAGTGAAACCCAGTCTCTACTAAAAAACTATAAAAATTAGCCAGGCGTGGTGGCAGGCACCTGTAATCCCAGCTATTTGGGAGGCTGAGGCAGGAGAATCACTTGAACCTGGGCGGCAGAGGTTGCAGTGAGCCGAGATTGTGCCACTGTACTCCAGCCTGGGCGACAGAGTAAGGCTCCGTCTCAAAAAAAAAAAAAAAAAGAAAAGAAAAGAAAAGAAAATGAATCCTATGTAATTGCACTGTCAAAATAATAAAATAGAAAAAGCCATCTTATATGAGAAAGGAGAAATTCAGTGTTAAGGCCCACTTTGTAGGATCTGTTTAGTTCCACGGATGTTCCAGCAGTTAGGATGGCAGACACTTGTCCTGAGGGTGACAGTTTTACTTTCTTTTGGTCTTCCATGAGAAGCAGAAGAGATGGCATAATTGTTTTAATTCTTTCTATTTTAAGAGTTGGCTGATCTGAAAAAAATTAGTTTTCTCATAAAATGTTCATATAATTGATATTGGAGAAATGTTAAGTGACTCTTAGCCATAACTTATCCAAATCACATGGAGTAGCTCACCATATTTTGCCTCAGTACCTCTTTATTTAACATACCACATTTGAGAACAGCAGTATACTCTCAAGCAAAGGTGATCCAACCTATTTATTCAAACTTTTGTGTATCTTATTCATTCATTATGATTACACTTCCTTCAGAATTCAACTTTGAAGCAAACAATTTTTTTAAAAAAATTCATAAATGAAGCTATATTTTCGCTGATTTCAAGATGCCAATCTTCCCTATCAAATTAAACTTAGACTATTTATTTGTCTACTGGGCCCAACATATTCTGGCCCTAGCTTTGTATATACTCTGGTCCCTTTTATATACTCTGTGTTGCAGCAAAACAAAACAAACAAAATAAAAATAATCTATTGTCCTGCATATTAAGTAAATAAGTCACTGAAAGGAAAGAAACAGAGCTAATTGTGGTCTAAAGGCTATAGTTAAGACTCAATATTAGATGCTGCCTAATTTTCTGGTAAAATCAGGAGAGTCGAACCACAAGTTCCCCCTGCCCCTGGGCCCCCCTCCCCCACTCTGCTCTGATGGATCAGGTCCCCTTGCCAAACAATCCTCTTTATCAAGGGGGTCAGGGGTTTCCGTTTCCTGCCAGTCTGAGGAACTATTCAGTGGAGCCAATCAAGTCTTCCTGTAGGACCTAGGGGCGCTCCAACCTTTTGATACTAAAAACCCAGCCTTGCACAGCCTCTGGTTGTTCAGTTTTCCCCAGCACAACCCCCGTGTGGCGTATCATGTGTGGTGTCCTGTTCCCCCAAACTTTGAGCATATGTGACTTATAAGCTGCTGTTGATGTCATCTGCCCAGTGTCAGGTGCAATGTGCTCAGCCCTCGCCATAACCCCAGGACAGGCAGGAATCTCTCCCTCACCACCAGGATGCTTAGGAGGCAATTAAATTACTAAATATTGGACAAAATATCAACCTGATAATTAATCAAAGAGATAATACTTAGAGCAACATGATATAAAATTTGGCTTCTGAACTAAGTTACAATATCTTTTCCTGAAAATTATGTGATTTAAAATTTCCATAGTGAAAAATGAATGAAAAACAATTTCTTAGTTTGGGAGTGCAAAGTAGCAGAACTTTTCTGATAAGAAATTTGAGAAGATGTTTAAGGAATGTCCAAAATATCCTTTTCCTTTTACTCACCAATTTTACTTCTGTAAATATATTGTAAGGGAATAATAAACATTAAGGCAGCATTTTTTCATTGCAGCATTGTTTATAATAATGGAAAGGGGGAGGTGACATAAATGCCAATCAATTAGAAAGTGGTTGAAGTAAATAATTAAACATCTATACAATGTAATAAGAACCAGTCATTACATTTATATTTTTTAAGAGCTTTTGTATAAAAGGAAAATGTATTTATTGGACAATTTATACCATATTAAAGATATGTATCTGAACTATAATACAATGTACTTTCAACTTTTAGTGTGTGTGCACATGTGTATAAAAAAGGCAGGAAGTAAAGGAAAAAATATAAATTGTAAAATTATGGCTTCTATTTTTAGCTTATAATTTTTACCACTACCATATTTTACAGGAAATATTTTACATATTACAATATATTATGTTATTATATATACATACATGTGAATATATATATTTATAAGTATACATACAAGAAAAAGGTTGAGAATGATACATGCATTTATCCATTTAGCTACTATAAGCTGAAAGCCAGGTGGGCATTTGCCTTTGAGATCTCTAGCTATAAAGGAAAGCAGAGTAACAAAAATATTCATGAGAAAATGGGGAAAGATGTGTTCTCTATATTCCACTGGTAAAATTATTTGAACAAAGAGAAGCACTGCAAAAATTTGTACATGTAAATAGGTGTACACATAGTTTGTGAAACATATTTTAATTTTCAATATATAGTTTCATATGTTCATTGTTTCATGTACATTAGTTCCACTTCAAGTATTTTGTAAGTTCTTTAAGCAAGGACTCTACCACAGACTTTTCCCATACCTATCTCATATCTAGTATAAGGCTGATTCCATATTCAATATTACATATCTACTTGTTTATAGTAGGAGATAGCCCTTTATTTATTGTGACTCTTCTTTCTGTTAGTCCACATTATTTAAAATAGATTTAACAGTTACAGAAGTTGGACAAATTGTGTTTATAGTATTTTTAATTATTAAGGTAGAACATGAGAATTTTGTTGTAGTTGCTTTTTTAAAACTAATCTGCTTATCACAATATTATATCTTTGAGAACTATCAATAGGATATATAGAACTATTCTTAACACATTTCATCTAGAGTCTGAATATAAATCTCTGAATAACTTCTATTTTAGGTTTGTAGATTTTCATTATAAACACTTATAATCAAGGAAAAAAGAGGAGAATATTTGTATTTGGAAGAAATAGTTACACTTTCAAGTTATTTCAGAAGAAAATAGAAAACTTCTAAGTACAAAGAAAACAACATATTTATTTTTATATTTTATGTCCCCTAAATATTTATGATTATCACTATTTTCTTTGGATTTTTGCATACATAATTTATTTGGTTGCATAGTGGGACTAATAAATTTATGCAAATAAGACCATTATTACAAATGTAATACATTTAATTCAAAAAATCTTCTCCTATATTTGACAGAGGGCTTATTGCTGTATTTATTTGTATGTATGCATATATGTACCTTCCCTGCAAAACGAATATATAATCAACTCAATGTTTTCACATATTGCCAGTGTTGGAAATTCCATCGATAAATACAAGAAAATGGAAAGTCTGACTTGCTTTTTTTGTCTTTCTTAAAAGTTGTTCTTAATCACTTCTGCTCAGATTTTTAAAGTTTTAGGGAGAAAAACTTTACCACTGAGTAGCAATGAAAGCAAGGAGAGGTAAGAGTTCTTTAACAGGGTTAGGACACAGTCCGTGAGTTTAGTCATGGCTAATTGTTAACTTTCTTTAGGATTCTAAGAATGTCACAATCTTCCTCAGAAACTTAATGGACTCATTTATGAAATATTGATAAAATATCTGAACTATTTTCTTCAGATTTCTGAGATCTCTCAGAATATTGTTGTTTCTTTCAGTCTGATTCAATTATTTAGAATTGTTATTATGTTGTCAGATGAGTAATTCTGGCTGGTATATTAGAAAGAGGTACACTAGGCCTGCAGCTTTCTTTTTTATGCATATGAAATCAATACTATAATGGAATATTTAGAAACCATCATTTATAAGAATCTTATGCCAAAACAAATTTCATTCATTATCTGTGTTTTATTTTATATGTAATACTTTAAATATTTAAGTATAAAAATGTTATACAATCAAAACAATTTTGAGAATGTCTAAAAAATTTCAGAGAAATATGGCATTTTTATTACTATCTCAGGAAATACATTATAAAAAGCTGCCAAAATCATAATTAAATAGAAAGATTACAAAATAAAATAAATAAAATTTTATCCCTAAAAATGAATTGTATAGCTGGATAAAACTAAAAAAAAAAACAACCATTTCAGCATTCTGGAAATTAAACAAAAGTTTACAATAAACTGAGCAGCATTTGTTCATGAGAAGCTGCTGATCTTCAAGAACACTGGTGTATTAGTCTATTTTCAGGCTGCTGATAAAGCCATACCCAAGACTGGGCAATTTACAAAAGAAAGAGGTTTATAATGGACTTATAGTTCCACGTGGCTGGGAAAGCCTCACAATCATGGTGGAAGGCAAAGTCACATCTCAGTGGATGGCGGAAGGCAAAAAGAGAGCTTCTGCAGGGAAACTCCTCCTTATAAAACCATCAGATCTCATGAGACTTATTCACTATCATGAGAACAGCATGAGAAAAACTCACCCCCATGACTCATGTACCTCCCACCGGGTGCCTCCTACAACACACGGGAATTCAAGATGACATTTGGGTGGGGACACAGCCAAACCATATCAAGTGGGAATCTTGGTCGTACTTGGCTTGGGCTGCTTCCATCCCCAACTAACTTGTCATGATAGTTCTATTGGACAGGGCAGGGTATGAAAACCAGAAGCTTTACTGCTGGAGGGGATGAAACAAGTGGCAGACTTGCAAATTATTTGAGGATTAAACTGGGAGACTGGGAATTGGGACATCCATAAATAGATTTAATAAGTTCTCAATATATCCCTGGGTAAATAGAGGCTGAGTGCATGTTTGGCAGAAACCAGAGAGAGCCCAAACTGTTCACACAAATCTAACCAAAAGAAGGTTACACAGATGTGCAGCACAGAGAGAAGTTTCAGTGGAAAGTAAAATCATAGTCGTACTTGGAAACTGTCAGACTCACAAATTGCTTGTGCTTTGAATGTCTCTCCATTTTACATACAAATTTATCAACAAAGCTTTGCAAATCTTAATGAAGTCAAAATAATTGAATCATACCAGATAGGTTTTCCAACTACAATGAAACTAAACTAAAGATCAAGAACAGAAAGAGACTGGAAAAATCCCCAAACATTAGGGAATGTAAAAACATGTTTCTAAATAAACAATAAGTAAAAGAAAAAATTACAAGGGAATTAAGAAATCTTTTGAAGTGAATAAAAATGAAAAAAATGCATGGGATGCAGTAAAGCAGTCCTTAAAGGAAAATACATAGTTTTAAATGTCTATGTCAGAAAACAAGAAAGCTCTCCAACTAATAAACTAACTTTTCACCTTAAGAATCTAGGAGATAAAAGCTAACTAACTACAAAATAAACGAAAGAAAAGAAATAGATTATGTTTAGACCAGAAATCAATAAAATAGAACACAAAAAATAATGGAGAAAAATCAATAAAAGCAAAAGTTGGGTCTTTGAAAAGATTGGCAAAATTGACAAATCTTCAACTAGTTTTACTAAGGAAAAATTGAAGATACTGTAATAAAAATTAGGAATAATAAAGGGCTTCACTGTGTGACCTAAGAGAAATGAAAAGCATAAAGTATTATGAATACATTTGTGACAATAATTATAAAACATTGGTGAAATGAATACATTTTTAGAAAGAATCAAATGACCAAAATTGATTCAAGAAGAAAGAGAACATTTAAATAGTCTTATAACAAATAAAGGCATCGAATTAGTAAATGGATGTCTTACTGCAAAAGAAAGCTTAGGCCAGGTGACTTCACTGGTGGATTCTACCAAATACGCAAAAAATGAATAATACGAATTCTTCACAAACTCTATAGGAAAATAGAGCCAGGAACACTTCCCAACACATTCTACGTGGTCAGTATTATGAGATTACTCAAAGATATCACAGGAAAACAAATCTACAGAATAATATCCCTCATGAATATCAACAAACAATTACTTAACAAAGCAAACTAAATCATGAAAAACTGCTGGCAAGAATGCAAAATGACACCCTCACCTTGACTATGTGGCAGTTTCTTAGTTAGACGGAAACTTACCATACAACCCAGAAATTTTATGTCTAGTAAACTAACCAACAAAAATTACATATTATACATGTATACTAAAACGTGTATGCAAATATTATTTAAAATATGGGGAAAAATCTCACGGAAAAACAAAATGTTGACTTTTTAAACAATGGAACATATTTAGCAGTAAAAAGGAGCAAACCACTGGCACATCCTACAACCAACCTAAAAACTAGTAACCTAAAAGACTAGTAAATGAGAGAAACCAGACACCAAAACTGTATATTGAATGATCCAATTTATATGAAATGCTTGGAAAAGGCAAACTTACAGAGACAAAAAGTAAATCAGTAGTTAGTTTTTGGATGAGGGATGTTGGAAGCAGAGATTGCTAGCAGCCTCAAAGGAGTTTTTTTGCAAAGATGGAAATCTCTAAAACAAGATTATGGTGATGATTGCACAACTCCATAAATGTATTAAAGTCATTGATCTGTACTCTAACAATAGATATTTATGATATGTAAGTTATATCCAAGAAAACTGTTAAAATAATAATAATAATAATAATAATAATAATAATAGTAATATAAAGAGCTACCCACATGTGGTACTACTGCCAACTAGGATCCAATAAGATCTGTTATAATTGGTCTCTGTTTCTAAAAACTCATAAAGATGGTGACTAATGCAGAACAGAAAATGAGCCACTATTTCCTAAGAAAACAATGCTATCTTTTCAAACTTAACAACATTTTTAGTGTTCTTCACTATTATAATTGCTAAGTCTTTCTAGCCTTGCAGATGTAGCCAGTCCATTATAGAACTGTACATAGCAAATGTCTTTTTTCAAAAATCAGAAGAATTTCTTTGGCTTGTTTCAAACAGCTGTGTTTCTGAAGCCATAAGATGGAGTTTTAAATAAGAAAAAAAAGGAGACTCATTTTTTGAGCACCACATTTTGTTCTTTTTTTTTTCTGTTCATTTCTCTTTAAGAGAAGAGGAAATAACATTTGTTGAGCATACAGTAAGTACAAGATTTTGTGTTAGGTTCACTTACAATTATGAGATACATGGAGTTCATTTTATTTACAGATGAACAAACTTATTCTCAAAATTTACATGTGTTAGAGCTGAATTTCAACACAGATATTTATAATTCCAAAACTTATTACCTATTCTTTCCACTCTGTTGCTTTGTGTTTTGCTGAATACTTTCAAAACCATTGTATAGTTGTTGATAAACACTTATCTTTGAAGTTAACAGGTTAAAAGTTAAATGATATAATTTTAAAAAATTATGAACCATTTAATAGAGATTACATGCCTGTGTTTCTCTCTGCATACGTTACAAAATTATAAATCATGATGCACCTGTATAGCTGTGTGTGTCTACACACACATACACAGGTATAGGTATGAACAATGAATTTATAAATTCCTTGACTGTTGTCTCAGTTGTTCCTAAAATTTTATAGTAATAATTACTAAATTCTTAGTACATTAAAAATCTGGGTCTTTGTTGTGTTCACTCTATTAATCTAGCACCCAACAAAATTTAAGTCATACCATGGATGACAAATGAATGATCATCAATGCGTAAACATTTAAAAATGCATCCACTATGTGCTGCTGGATTTGGTTTGCCAGTATTTTATTGAGGATTTTTGCATCAATGTTCATCAAGGATATTGGTCTAAAATTCTCTTTTTTGGTTGTGTCTCTGCCCGGCTTTGGTATCAGGATGATGCTGGCCTCATAAAATGAGTTAGTGGGCTTCATCCCTGGGATGCAAGGCTGGTTCAACATACGCAAATCAATAAATGTAATCCAGCATATAAACAGAACCAAAGACAAAAACCACATGATTATCTCAATAGACGCAGAAAAGGCCTTTGACAAAATTCAACAACTTTTCATGCTAAAAACTCTCAATAAATTAGGTATTGATGGGACGTATCTCAAAATAATAAGGGCTATCTATGACAAAACCAAAGCCAATATCATACTGAATGGGCAAAAACTGGAAGCATTCCCTTTGAAAACTGGCACAAGACAGGGATGCCCTCTCTCACCACTCCTATTCAACATAGTGTTGGAAGATCTGGCCAGGGCAATTAGGCAGGAGAAGGAAATAAAGAGTATTCAATTAGGAAAAGAGGAAGTCAAATTGTCCCTCTTTGCAGATGACATGATTGTATATGTAGAAAACCCCACTGTCTCAGCCCAAAATCTCCTTAAGCTGATAAGCAACTTCAGCAAAGTCTCAGGATACAAAATCAATGTACAAAAATCACAAGCATTCTTATACACCAATAACAGACAAACAGAGAGCCAAATCATGAGTGAACTCCCATTCACAATTCCTTCAAAGAGAATAAAATACCTAGGAATCCAACTTACAAGGGATGTGAAGGACCTCTTCAAGGAGAACTACAAACCACTGATCAATGAAATAAAAGAGGATACAAACAAATGGAAGAACATTCCATGCTCATGGGTAGGAAGAATCAATATCATGAAAATGGCCATACTGCCCAAGGTAATTTATAGATTCAATGCCATCCCCATCAAGCTACCAATGACTTTCTTCACAGAATTGGAAAAAACAACTTTAAAATTCATAGGGAACCAAAAAAGAGCCCACATCGCCAAGTCAATCCTAACCCAAAAGAACAAAGCTGGAGGCATCACGCTAACTGACTTCAAACTATACTACAAGGCTACAGTAACCAAAACAGCATGGTACTGGTACCAAAACAGAGATACAGATCAATGGAACAGAACAGAGCCCTCAGAAATAACGCCACATATCTACAACTATCTGATCTTTGAGAAACCTGACAAAAACAAGAAATGGGGAAAGGATTCCCTATTTAATAAATGGTGCTGGGAAAACTGGCTAGCCATATGTAGAAAGCTGAAACTGGATCCTTTCCTTACATCTTATACAAAAATTAATTCAAGATGGATTAAAGACTTACATGTTAGACCTAAAACCATAAAAACCCTAGAAGAAAACCTAGACATTACCATTCAGGACATAGGCATGGGCAAGGACTTCATGTCTAAAACACAAAAAGCAATGGCAACAAAAGCCAAAATTGACGAATGGGATCTAATTAGACGAAAGAGCTTCTGCACAGCAAAAGAAACTACCATCAGAGTGAACAGGCAACCTACAAAATGGGAGAAAATTTTCACAACCTACTCATCTGACAAAGGGCTAATATCCAGAATCTACAATGAACTCAAACAAATTTACCAGAAAAAAGAAACAACCCCATCAAAAACTGGGTGAAGGACATGAACAGACACTTCTCAAAAGAAGACATTTATGCAGCCAAAAAACACATGAAAAAATGCTCATCATCACTGGTCATCAGAGAAATGCAAATCAAAACCACAATGAGATACCATCTCACACCAGTTAGAATGGCCATCATTAAAAAGTCAGGAAACAACAGGTGCTGGAGAGGATGCAGAGAAATAGGATCACTTTTACACTGTTGGTGGGACTGTAAACTAGTTCAACCATTGTGGAAGTCAGTGTGGCGATTCCTCAGGGATCTAGAACTAGAAATACCATTTGACCCAGCCATCCCATTACTGGGTATATTCCCAAAGGACTATAAATCATGCTGCTATAAAGACACATGCACACGTATGTTTATTGGGGCACTATTCACAATAGCAAAGACTTGGAACCAACCCAAATGTCCAACAACGATAGACTGGATTAAGAAAATGTGGCACATATACACCATGGAATACTATGCAGCCATAAAAAATGATGAGTTCATGTCCTTTGTAGGGACAGGGATGAAACTGGAAATCATCATTCTCAGTAAACTATCACAAGGTCAAAAAACCAAACACCGCATGTTCTCACTCATAGGTGGGAATTGAACAATGAGAACACATGGACACAGGTAGGGGAACATCACACTCAGGGGACTGTTGTAGGGTGGGGGGAGGGGGAGGGATAGCATTAGGAGATACTCCTAATGCTAAATGAGGAGTTAATGGGTGCAGCACACCAACATGGCACATGGATACATATGTAACAAACCTGCACATTGTGCACATGTATCCTAAAACTTAAAGTACAATAATTAAAAAAAAACCAAGAAACATTCCAGTTTAAAAAAATGGTTAAAGCAAAAAAAAAATGCATCCACTATGAGTTATAGAAACAGTTTATTTTATGCTGCATATATTTTTTTTAATAAGGAGAAAAAAGTATATTTCCTTTTTGAAAAAACATTTCACTGCAGATATGGGTACAGCAGTGGCTTTCAAGCTTTTGGTTTGGGGAAACATATATCCTCTTTAATATTACTGAGTATCTCAAGGAGTTTTTCTTTATATATGTTACAGCTATGTATATTTTCCATATTATAAATTAAAATTGAGAATTAAAAATATTTATTAATGCATTTAAAATAATAAACTCATTCCATGTTAAAATAAATAATACTTTATTAAAAATAACTATTTTATAAGCAAAATTCATGAGAAGGGGAATGCTGTTTTAAATTTTTGTAAATCGGCTTAATTTGGACTTAATAGAAGGCAGCTGAATTTTCACAGCTACTTCTGTATCAAATCTCTTGTGAAGTCACACATTAAACAACCTCTGAAAAACTCTATTGTATATTCATAAAAGGATCAGCATGAAAAAGGCAAATTCTGCCTTTGCATTACTATTAAAATAGTCTTGACTTTGTGGACCCCCCCTGAAAGAATCTTTGAGATCATGAGGGTCCCACTGACATTTTGAGAACCACACAGGAGAATCGTAAAAACCAAACCAAACCAAACATTACTTCTGTCTTCTATTTTGAAATTATTTTTGTTTTCCTAAATACATTATTTTTCTTTTATTTGCCAGGTATGCTTGTTTTATATAACTTTTATAAACTATTTATAAAGTTAGAACTGTCTATTAAAATATTATAAAAGGTTCATAGTAGTTTTACTATCAATGGGTTTATGTAACCAAAATTAAAATTCACTAATGGCCATTTTCCACCATAAAAGAACAGGTATACTACATTTTATTCTTCACTACTTCCTTGCTTAAATCTTTGTCTTGTCTCACAAAGACAGCTAAATTATTAGTTTTGCTAGCTTTTTCCCTATTGATGAAGCTTTGGATACTGCTGTTTTACTGTGAACATGAAAAACAAACAGCAATTATACAATTTTATTATGGAAAATTTATATATATGGAAATATAAGATTATAATAAAATCCAATGTGGTTAATCTCCAAGCTCCAACAATCAACAAATTATGTTCAATTTTATTTTATCTACATCTCCAACATTCTCTACACTTAATTAATTTTGAAGTAAATTTCAGATATGATATCATTTAATCTGTAAATATTTTAGTGTGCATTTCCAAAAGATATACTCAGTGGTAATTATAGTTAATAACAATATATTGTATTATAGAAGAATGCTAAGACAGTTGTTATAATAACTCTAGCTAATTAACATAAGCATTAACTCATGTAGTTATCACTTTGTTTCATGAAACATATGTACTTGTATATATATTTCAAAACCTCATGATGTATATGATAAACACATACCATTTTATCAATTTTAAAAATACATAATCTCAATTAAAACACTAACATACAAAGGAAAGTATAGCTAACAATAAATCCTTAATATTACCAAATATTTAGTCAATCAAACTAGGCTTTTTGTTGAGCAGAAAATGACACAGACTAGCCAGGAGTGTAAATGTTCTTTGCCATCATTTCCCTGGCACTGGTTTAAAACTTCCAGATACTGTCAAAGATTGTAACTTCTGGTTCTAGCCTCATACGTAGATGTATTTAAAACAATTAAAAGTAGAAGTAGAATATAAAACGCAGATTGTTTTAAAAGACTTAATTTAGTATGGGATTATTTTTCCTAAGACATATGGAAAATATATTCAGTAGTAATCAATACAGGGTAACTATAACAAGGAAACCATTTTTAGTATTATTTTAGGTAGATATCAAAAGAAAAAGGGGAATTCAGAGAAAATATATAGTACATTACTAGCAAATTTATTGTCCAAAACAATAACCTTTTCTCTTTTTGTGAAATCTATATACAGCAGAAATTAAATTTATTTTTGAGACTAGAATACTTACTAAAGAGCTAGCATTTATTTTTGTAATTCTTACATTTTAAAACTTGTTTCTAGTTAAAGTAAAAGAATAACTAAAGAGTAGGAAAGATAAATAATAAGGTTGAAGGAATAATTCTTAATATAGCATAAAATAATACAGCTAGAAAACAGGCACATTGGCGTAGATTCTGATGATTTAGGAAAAAAATGATTTGAAGATTTCCGTTGTACATCATGAAAAAATAATTCTGGCATTGTTAGAAAATATTTTGTTGTTTTGCTTTATGAGCTGGAGGAAACTGAAATCTTTTTAAGCAAGTAATTACTTCCACAAAAAGAGTCCTTGGATTTTAAGATTCACCCTGGAATTTTCATCAGTACTTAAAATACAGTTTGAACAGCAATAAAACTACGAAAGTTTGAATTATCTGTCTCTGGCAGAAGAAAAGTTACCTATTCTTAAAAGGAAAACAACATTAGATTCCTAATCAATTCATTCTTTACGAAAACAAAGAAGAAATTTGCTCAAAGCAAAACCTGTTCCATGTCCACATGTTCCATTGTCTAAGATCTGCAAGGAACAATAGCACTTACACTAAAGAAATATCCTGTTTGTTATATCAGTGCTTAAGAAAGAAAACACAGTACATATACCATGTTAGATGTTATATGTATTGCCTATACATATACAATACATAAATTATATATATATTTGAATATTTTCTATTGATGCACATTGTCCATGATATTCAAAGAACATACTTGACTAAAAATATAGGTAATATTCATTTTTTGAAATTTCATTAACTTGGAAAAATTTATACTTCATCTCATTGATTTAAATATGGACTATTTAATTATAATATAAAAATTTCATGTATCTTTCAAAAAGCTTCCAAGTCATGAAAGGCAAAGGAAGATTGAGGACCTATCAGATTGGAGGAGATGCAGGAGTCAAACAATTAAATGCAATGTGGGATTCTGAATTGGATCCTGGACCAGAAAAAAAAAAAAATGGTGGGTTAGTGGAGAAACTCAACATTTGCATAAGGCTTATAGATATTTTAATATTATTATATATATGTTAATTTCCTGGGTTTGATCACTTTATTGGGATTAGAAGTTAACATTAGTAATGTTAGGCAAGGAGTGGGCAAAAGGAATGTCTGTATTATTTTTGGAAATCCAAAATTATTTCCAAATAAAAAATCCACCATTAGCTTTGGCTTATAAAGAACACAAACAAACAAAACCCTAGCATAAATTGACAGTGTTCAAGTTGAGTAGAAATAGGGGAATTTATTCCTTGAAGAATTCAAGACAGATTTTTAATTTCCTGTATAAGAATGTCTTATATTACCACAACCAGTGACCATATTTCTTAATACAGCAATAACTGCAGAGCATTGTAATACCATGTGCATTAAAACATATGGTTAATGAAAAGAATGATGCAAATATGTACTATTTAGTACCTCCTATTAATGATCATGTCATCAATGTCTTTTACGTTCAAATGTATATCCTTATTTTTTTACATTTCTCAAAACACAATTTTTGATATAAGAAGTGATGTTTTCGAAAATGTCATGAGTCATCTAAAATGAAATCCAAATGTCAGTACATATGTCAATCTGACATTAGAATAAAAAAATTAGATCATATGATTTGCTTTACCTGAAACTGTGTGATCCTTTGAGTCTCTTGTTATTTTTATCCTTGCATGAGGAAAGATGTAGTGCATAGTTTTCCCGTTCATCTGTATAATCTAAGACATACATGTAGTAAGGTAAAAAACCAACATTAAAGACACTTAAAGTGCAATGTACATAATTAGAATGGTTCATTTCAAAGCACATTGATTACATCAATGGAACATGGTAGGAGATTCTCACATGATGGCAATTTAAACATCTTACACTAACACTATATAATGATATTACTGGTTCTGAGTTCTTATGGTGTTCGCGTTTATAACCAATTGCTCTTGCAAAATAATTTGTTGCATTTGAAAAATTAATAAGTGCATGCAATAGGTTCTGAAGAATGTTTGTTACTACAGTAGTATGCAGTCAATATTGATGACCTCGGATATAGAATGTATTTGGAAAATTGCCAGCTGCTGATTTTGCTCTGGACAGTCTAGAAATGGAAAAGCATTTTTAATTTTCAGCAATTAAGTCGTGCCGGGGGAGAAAAAACAGAGAAGATCCCCTTACTTTGGCATCTCTGTCATCATAATCAGGATTACTTTACGTTTGTGTTTCTTGATTTATTGTGGCATTGTACTTCTGCTGAGCACATGTACTAGAAGTTTCATTGTAAACTAGGTGCAGAGACTAATTCTATATAAATAAAGACTTTGTTCACTTTAATACTTTTTAAAATTCAAAGCTTGCATTATTGATCGTGTTATGTCTCCTAGACATTCCTTAGGGTAGAAGAAGTAACACTTAAAGCTACTGGTGCAAATCTGTGATTTCAATTCTCATTATTGAGACTTGAATATGAGAATATTATAGACTGCATTATCTGTGTTTCCACCTGGTGAAATGAAGTTTCTGAAACAAAAGTAAATTAGCGAATGCAAACTTGTGCTTTATATTTCATGGAACTTTGCTTTCAAAAGAGATTTGTGAAATAATGAAAGACAGAAATAGTAAAATATTTATTCTTATCTATATTAACAGGATTTTATTTGTATGGAATTTTGTATGTATTGTCACAGGAAAATTTTTGACTTAAATTACAACCAAAATGAAGTTTAATATAGATAAAGATTTCATATTACCTATTTTAGAATATGTTTAAGAAGTGTGTTCCCAAAAGATAAAACAGAATTTAAAACTAAAGATGTATACATTTTGTGAAGATTCCTTAGAAAACTCTTGTGAACTTAATGTGTCCTAGTATTTCCAGCTGTAAAATTGTTAGAATTCTAGATATTAAAATTAAAACAGGTATTTAAAAAACTAAAGCTAAAATTATAGCCTTTAGCTTTTATTCTCTTTAGGAAAGAAAAAGCTTAAGCAGGCCTTAGATTAACATAAAATACTCCCTAAACAACAGCAGAATCCTGTTAAGTCCAGGAATATTATGTGAATTCTGCAGAGTAAAACAAAAATATTCTTTACTAAATTATAAAAATATTAGGGTAAGTAAAATAAGTCAATTCAGATAATTCATACCAATGCTAACTTTGTAAACCATTGAAAACCTTATTCATATTTGTAACAATTGCTTACATTTTTCTTTTTCACTCTCTTCCCTGCTGTTCACTCTTCTCTCTCCTGTCTCTCTTTTGTCTGTCTCTCAGTCTGCCTCTCACTCTTTCCTTTCTGTTACTTTTTGCCCTCCCCGCATCTTTTTCTCCTTCTTTCTTTCCTTCTTCTTCCTCTCTTCTTTTCTTAATATGCATTTAAAAATCTTTATTTTTTACTAAAAATAAAATCATATGCATTGAAAATTTTGTAACTGTTAGGTGTAACTGAACTTTGCTTTGGTACTGCAGATAATTCAGTAAAATTGGTGGATGTTACTTTGTTTTATTTCAATCTCTTCTAATCTCAGGTATTAGTTAATAATAATTACAAAAAGTTATTCTTCCCACTCGGTCAAAAATAAACTAAGAAAACACAATTTTGCCTTTTAGTATTCTTTCCAATTTTCAGACTGGGGAGATGTTGATGTAATCTCATAGTGGATCTATTACACAGTTTAGAAGAGTCATCATCAGGCTTCCTAATTTTTTCACCAGTTTTATCAAATAGCCACTATTACCTTTTATTTTATAGTAGAAGGAATGTTGAACATCTTAATTTTCTTGAATATTGCTTTCAGAACATCTCATACAATCTCCTATAGTTTCAGAGACCATCTACCCTGTCTGCAAGCAGCTTCATAAATCCACTTAAAAAATCAGCAACACAAAACTGCCATAATTATGATCAATATGACCAAAAGTCTATCTGTCTTCCATGTATGAATCAGATGTACAAGCTGGTCGAAGCTAAGCTTTTTAGTAACCACAGAGGGTGAATGTTGAGAGAGTCCTGTAGCAGATGGGGTTACGGGTAGGTGTTGCTACCGCCAAATATGAGTAGGCACAAAGCCAAGGGGCAGAATTGATGTCAAGTGGTGCTACATTCCTCTCCCCAAGGGGATGGTCTCTGTTATCATTGTCTTTTGGTGATTCCTCATTGATAGAATTATTGCCTATAGGCCTCCCAGAAAGAGGGCTGTTCTTTCCTACCTACAAATATTTCAAAAAGAGTTATTTTCATGAATCTAGCCTGTATATATAAACAGCATGTTAACAAAAAGGGAATGAATTGAGCCCTTTGCTTCACACACGAAAGACAGATAGCCTTCATGCCCTTTTTGTTAACATACTGTGTATTCATACAGACATTCATCCATTCCCTCACTTAAATACTACACATTCTAGATGCAGGAGACAGAGTGCCCTGCTGGGTTCCTAGCACTGTATACATATATAACATGGTAGCTGGAATAGAGAGCTGCTGCTCTCAAGAAGCTCACAGCCCAGGACATAATACATGGGGCACTATTGGAGCACAAAGGAAGAACACTTACCCCAGATTTCTGGGGAAGTGGGGGTGGTAGTGTCAGGGGAGTCTTCTTGCATCATGGGGCATGTACATGGACACTTGGGTGATGATTAGGGTTTGCCAAGGGATGAGTAGAGGAAAAGTGTCCAAGGAGAGAAAACAGAACATTCAAATTCCTAGATTCAAGAGAAAGAGTGGCTCTTTCATGGGAGCTTAATGTACCTCAATGCAGCAGTTGCGTAGGAATTGCAGATGATGTGAGCATAAGTACAGAAAGTGAAGGGATTTTATAATAGTCAAGAAGTGTTGACCTTTACAACCACCTTGTGAAAGGTATTAGCATTATTTATAGAGCAAGTGACTAAAGTAAAATTTTAAAAATAAGAGATTAGCTTATCTGTGCAATTCACAAAGCAGTGCTGAATTTCTACCGAAGAAGGCAGAGGTTAAGCATATAGACAGACAGACAGATAGATAGATAGATAGACAGATAGATAGATAGACAGATACACACACACATACACACACATATATAAGTATACATATATATTTGAAATGAAACAATTATGGATTTTAAGATTTGGTTTATTTTTATAATTAATATGATTGTGTGTCTAATAAAAAATTTTCAGAAATATTCTTCTATCCCTCTAATGTTTGTTTTATGTAAACTAGTTTTAAAAGCAGATAAATTAGTGTTTGCATTAGTATTATTGGCTTTATTACTTTTGCCTCCAAAGCATTTTATGAGTTCTTGTTATGCATGTTTTCAAATAAAAGCATCTGAGTTTATTAGTACCAAGAGCTCAATATTAGCTTTTTATGATTAGAGATGCAAATAAGCTAATAACATGAGAATGCCATTTTGTAATTCTCCAAGCCAAAATATAGTTATGATGAGTTAAAGAGGGAGACAGTGTTTGAAGATAAATATTAATGCAAAAAGCATGAATTTTGAATTTTATATAATTCAAGCTTTGAATTTCATGTAACTAAAATGTATGTTATAGTAGAATCTGTTTAGAAAAAAATGATAAAGGAAAACAAATTATTGTCACAAAAGTGAGCACACTTGTTACTTATTTGGGCAAGGGAGTGGTTATGATCTGGAAGGGACATACAGGGGTTTCGGGGACAGGAAATGTTCCTTTTTTTGGCCTGTGTGGCTGTTTTATGGCTGTTCACTTTTAACTAGCTTATAACTTTGCATAGTTGCAGTTTTAATAGTACATATATAGTGTTTTTGTTTGTATGTTAGATATGAAAATGTCAAATATTATACAAATGTAAAAAATTACTTTTAGCAAGAATATACACATTATTATATTCACCTAACAAGAATCCTTATGTTTCTACTTGAGCAGACATAGCAAGAAATTTATTAAATGATTCTTAAAAATACCTTCTCTGCTTAATTTTGACATTATATTGGTCTATAATTATATATTATTTAAACCATTATTACTATGTACTCAGTAGACCAAAATCATAAATCTGTGTATGTTAGTAACATAAAATTAGAAACAAGAATGTCCTTAAAGATATGAATATTTCATTTACATATTTTTGGGCTGGACACATTACTTTAAATATATCCTCAAAGAATATTAGTTTGATAAATTAGGTGGAAAGACTATTCTCAGTGCCCATG
Source organism: Nomascus leucogenys (assembly GCF_006542625.1). Lineage (NCBI taxonomy): Eukaryota > Metazoa > Chordata > Mammalia > Primates > Hylobatidae > Nomascus > Nomascus leucogenys. The sequence goes on from NC_044391.1 coordinate 13,492,046, forward strand.
GAAATAGTGTTGATAATAAATATTCCTGTTTGTTAATTACTAAACAAGCTGCCCTGTTTATTATATAGTTTATCTTACTATGATTTCGTTAAAGTATCTGTGTTTTCTTTGACTGGATCTAGGTTTGTGGGAAACACTAAACTTCAGAGAAACAAATGAGATGCGGAAGATATAACAAGTATTCCATTTTAGAGAGATTCATATAATAAACACATTTAAGGAAGTTATTGTTAACTGACAAATTTATTATCTTAGTAATTGTAGATAAAAGGAGGTAAATTTAATATTTTAAATGTGCAGAATAATTTTATTAATTTTCTTACTTTCTAGCCAGATCTATTTGATGAGAGTTGAAACACAACCACAAATACAATTTTAATAGCAAGACAAGCTAATGAAAGCATAATTCAATACAGGCTGATATGTAAACATGAAGTAAAAAAATGGAATTATATTGACATTTTAATGGAGGTAAATATAAGCCTAAACAAAATATGTATTAAATATATGAAAAACTAAAGATAGAAATTTATAGTAGAGAAGAATTCTAATAATTCTAGAAAATACGATAGCATATAGAAAAACAGAACAAAATTCTAAGAAAAAATTCTGTTTAATAGATAGAAATTTGTCTATGAAAACTTAAATTGCTTAGAAAGAAATCAAATCTAAGTATAGACAATGTATTTAAACAGTACTTATAAATGTCAAAGCCTTGTTTTCTTTTATACCTTAATATGACAAACACTGAATTATAGTAAGTCTATATGGATCTTCTCAGTTGTTCAAAATATGGTTGTTTTCCACTTCAATTAATCACTAAATAGGATGATTTAGGAGTTAATGTAAATAAAATAAGTCAACTATTTATTTTGGATATTTTAATAATCATAATGAGTACAAAACCTGCAATATCTGATCTGCTAAGGCAATTGATTAAAGGCCACTTGGCTTACCTGAAGACTCTCCTTCAATTCACTCAACTCTTAGTCTCGTAGGTGTATTTCAAAATTCAATTCAAACATCACCTCATTTGCTCAAAAGTGAGTGAGATCATGAATTTTGGTATCATATTTATTTAATTGTGAAATTTACCTCTAAGTTTCAATTTCTTCATCTATAAGAATACACTGATTAGTAATATCTACTTTATGTGAGTTGGTCTGTACATAAAATTCAAAAATACATAACAAAGCAACTAACATTTCCATATAATAGATCCATTAAAGTATCAGCTTCCTTTCTCCCCCAGGTTAAGTGTTCTTCCTATCCCAGCCCACTTGGTTTTGCCATGCTCTCACTTGCTTTTAGCATCTGAACATATTGTTATTGGAAAGCACTGAAAATTACCCAAATCTATTTCACCCAATCGCTTGTAAGCTCTCAGAGCTCCATGTATTCTCCTTGTATAGCTTGCTAGATATGTTACACAAACTTAATAATGATCTGCTGGAGGAATGAATCACTTAAATTGGTAGAAGTATCACAGCTACACTCCAATTTCAGTCAGTCATAGCTGATGAAGCGAGCTGTGTTACTCCTTTACGTTTTTGGAAAAAATCATTTGTGAAATTAATAGACAAATATCGCATTCCTTTTAGGACAATTAAGACCATTCTAGGGTAGAATTGAGTCTTTTTTGATAAATCTAAAAGAAATTGCTAAATATAGCACTTACTTGCTCTTGATGTTGACTGAGTGGTCTAGAGTGGACCAATCTTTCCGGCAGTTTTCGGTCCAGACCATGTCCATTTTCCAAACGAGACTCCCTGGGTTTATCAAACCAATCTGTTTCCTCACGACGCAGATGATAGGCTTTGGACACCAAGGAAACATCATACATTGCAACGGCAAGTAATACAGATGATTGAGGGCAGCAGATGTTCTGTAGTACTAGCATGCACTAGGCTTGTTAACCATACATGCATTTCAAACACATCTACCACTGGGACTAGAAAAATTATTTTTGTTATTATGCCAAAAATCAAATTATGTCAAAAATTTTAAACCATAGAATAGCCTAGAAAAAAATGACGCACACAGATGTTCACAATCTCAGAGCAAAACAAAACAAAATCAAATTTTAAATCAGGTGAAAAAAGAAATTTAGATAGTGATAAAATAAATAAATGAACAAGTGATCATTCTTCAAAAGGATCATCCTATTTAACTTCAGCCCATCAGTTCCCACATCCACACATTCTCTCCCATACTCTCCCCACAACCCACTAGTAAATTTTTTTTTAAGACAGGCCGATGGGTGCAGCAAACCACCATGGCACGTGTATACCTATGTAACAAACCTGCACATTCTGCACATGTATCCCAGAACTTAAGGTATAATAAAAAATTTAAAACAAAAAGTATTCCTTGTGTATGGAAGTTTCTGTCACTTTCCCACTATTACATCAACCCAGTGCTAATAGGTTGTTGCTGGCTTTAACATTATTTTTTGAAAATAAGGCATTTCTATGACATTCACAATGAACAAAAACATTTGTTTCTAAGAGAATTCCTGTGTTATTGTTAGGAACATGTGTGCCATGACTACTTAGTAGCCTAATATTAAAAATACCTCTATTATAATTGTTAAATAAAAATAAAATGATTTTTTTTAAGAGAAGCACTGATTTAGAAAATAGATTGAAGACTTGGTTGCCTGCTTTTTATACTCACACCGTGACAAAATTTCACAGCATACTTTTTTGAAAATGCAACTATATTTAAGGTACACAATTATTATTTTAAATTTCATTCATTAGTATCTCATAGGTCTTTTCAAGATATTCTATAATGACTGAACCTCTTATTTTCCCTAATATATAGAATTTGCCTTTTAACAAATTGTTTTATTCTTTGTAAAAGACTCTCTAATTAGCAGTCTCTGGAAATACTTTGTTGCTTCCTGCTTCCTAAACAGTAGAAGGAACGATGCTTCTCAAGTGTTTATCCTTTAAAGATTTGTTGATAATGTTGTCAACCTCCACTTTCTTGAAACTCCAGCTTCTAGAACGCCATACAATAGTTTTATTTTTCTATCTACACTCCTCACTATCATCTCTTCCATAACCTCCTCCCAACATTTTCCCCTAGGCCATTTCCATCATTTCATCGCTGCCGGGGATGGCAAACCCACAGCATATGTACCACTACTCACCTCTATACCTCCTGTGGTCAACACTGCTACTTAACCACAGCATTTTCCTCCCATAATACAAAACGAGCAATGATGTGTCATGGGTTAATCAGTCTTAGATTTGAGAAAATACATTAATACATATCTGTTTCATGATTGCATATGTACTTGACTGATCTCACCTATTCTAAGCTGCTTAAAGGCAAGGCTCATATTGTCTTTTTTTCCCCCTCCCTCAATACTAAAATCAATGCCCTGCACAAGGCAAAACATCCAATAAATATTGGAATGAATGAAGCATAGAATAATTAGTCATCAACTAGAAAAAGTAAACATCCTAATTATGATAAACACGTTTAAAAATAAACATTAATTTGTCCTTTGAACCTCACTGATGCAGATATTTTTCACAATCTGCTCAATAATTATGGTTTTCCAGTCTTAATTTGAAACCAAGTGACTGAACTTACCAAGAAATTTAGTGTAATAGACATTTGACAAGTAAATACAAAACAAATTCATTATTTAATCATTAGTCTCTTAAAATCTATTAGATTATTCCCGATGACACTGACACTACTTTTGTCTTACTTCTTACAGGATTTTATTATAGATTTCTCATGAAAATAGAACAATAATTTATACTGATTTTAATAAATTAATATCCTTTATGATGTAGTACATGATTTCATTTGGATATATAACTTTCTTAATTGAATTTTAAATATAATTCTTTGAAACGTGTGTTTTGTTTGGCTGTGTCTATAGAAATAAAGTAGAAGTTCAACCTGACCCAAATTCTGTCAATTTATTACCAATAATTCTGATTATGTATTTTGATTTTCTGTTATTTTTTATAATAACCCTATGTGTAACTGAATAAGGATGACTATCACCCTTTGCATAGGAATTTATAATCAACCAAGAGCAAGCAGATTAAATGAATCTGCTTTTGTATTGAATTTTATTTTCATTATTTAGAACCAGTTGTACATAAATGTTAATTGTTTATAACTGTCTTATCTTTCATGGTAAAATCTCAGTGAAAAAGTAAATTTTATAACAAAAAAATTCTGAATTAGTTCAAATCATTTGAAGGAGATTACCAATTTTTTTTTAAACTTGACAATATTTTCTTGAATTCCTAAAAGTGAAATACAAATAAGTTATTTCTGGATCTAGTATTGTCTGCAGGCTACAGTTACATAAACAGTTTAATTCTTCTCAGTATCAAATATTGGTCAAATATATATACTTTTAAAAAGGCTGTATATATCGGAGGACATGAGATGAAGTACATTTTTTTTTTTTTTTTTGAGACGAAGTCTCACTCTGTCGCCAGGCTGGACTGCAGTGGCGCGATCTCAACTGACTGCAACCTCCACCTTCCAGGTTCAAACGATTCTCCTGCCTCAGGCTCCCAAATAGCTGGGACTACAGACGTGCGCCACCACGCCCAGCTAAGTTTTGTATTTTTAGTAGAGATGGGGTTTCACCATGTTGGCTAGGATGGTCTCGATCTCCTGACATCGTGATCCACCTGCCTCAGCCTCCCAAAGTGCTGGGATTACAGGCGTGAGCCACCACGTCTGGCATGTTTCTAGCTTGCTTCAAGCTAAAAATATTAATAAATATTAAGCAATATAAACTATGTCTATATTGATTTTTCCTCAAGAAAGATATTTCAACATCAACAAATCTTTTAGAATATATCTAATGACTGTCTTATATCCTATAACTTATACAGTTTAATTGAATTTGGAAAAGCATACAACAAATAATTTGAAAGCAATTAAATTTGTTTTGTTCACGGGATACTAAATAACCTGTAGAATGTTATACTATTCAAAGTTATCTTAGTACATTCAAATATAGATAGAGCATATATTTGCTAAAAATCTGTTAAAAATTCCTAATACTTCATGAGTTAATAAATGTCAGGAATTATTGATTGGAAAAAAGTAGTTTCTTCTATTTTTTTAAATACTGAAGGAATTCAAGATTTCAAATGAAAAGTACACCATTACTCATTAGAAGAAAAATAGCATGCTTATGTGATACATAAACAAAGAAAATATGTAACATTTTACTACATACATCATTTAGAAGTAATCACTACAATTCACACACATACCATTACATATGTAATTCATATATAATTGTTATAGTTTTCCTGCCCAAATTTATATCAACATAATCTTTATGAATAATTTCCTTGTCTGCTTAATTTTAAAATATATTTTAGTTTAATTTCATTTAAATTTTAATTGCCTCACTTCTTTGGTATCATCTTTACACAATTCATAATTTTATATGCTGCATGGTATCTCATCCTCTATTTTATCAAAACAATTTTTTTCACACAGTCTTTGATGATTATGACCTATACATCATTCAAACATATAAAAGCAAAATAGAACATTCTGTTATTTTTATATGGCTGCATATAAGTAAGTGCCACATATTGGGATATATAGCAACATATAAATATCTGGCAGCATGTTGACAAAATATCTATGATGATAAATCAAACTCTCTTTAGATATATGTTCATCATGTACACACAATCTTAAGGCATTTCGTTATGCCATTGACCCTCTAGGGTTTTTGTTTTATTTTGTTATTTTATAGACACGACTATTGAATAATCTCTTTACTCTTCTGCAATTGTCATTTTCTACGTATAAAATGTTTATAAAATGTGGATTGTAAAGAGGAAATGTTAAAGACTGTTCCCACATAATATCACAATTCTTACAATGTACATTTATTCAAATAATCATCTAAATAAAAAACCCACAAATTGAGTATTTTATTCAATTAACTAATTGTCAATAAAAATGGTCAATCCAATAGCCTGTAGAGACGAAAACAAATCAGAAAATGACTAATCTATTGGAATTTCACAAACAAAAGCAGTTTGTCCTCCTTCAGATACAGTGATTATTTTAGTTCAATAAAAATTCTATTAAAATCCAGATTTGAATTCCTAAACTCCTATTCATCTAGACAAAGATGTAGGAAAAAATCCTTTTCACAAAAATGTGTATTTTCCTGTGAGTCCTCAAGAAAGATGTTATGTTTGAAAGGGGAGATGTTCATGTTAGCTTAGTTCTTTGGAGTCTGTAAAGGAAGGAAATAATAATGCTTTTATTTGATCAAAAATATTTTATTTCCAGAACTCCATCTACATCTACATTCAAATGTAAACCAAAGGAGGTGGAAAAAAAAGGACCAAGAGTCAAGGGTCATGAATCCTCTTGGTATGGGCTAGGCTCTTCACGCCTTTGTATCATTCCTCCCTTATCTTCAATATTAGACTTGGACTAGATAATTTTCAAAAATGTTTATGGTTGTATATCTTTAAACACAAAGCTACTTTAAATCAGTTTTTAGTTAAGTATTTACTTGTTCAACACGGAAAACTAGCAAGTCAATTTAGGGCAAAAACATGGGATGATACAAAAAACAAACCCAAGAAACCAAAGGAAAAGGCTAAATGGGCAGATCAGGAAGGCTTGAACTCTAAATTTTAAACTAAAATCACAAAATAAGGTTACAAGGTTTCAATTTTAAAGAATACCTCATACATACTAACACAATTCTTTATTTTCATGTCTTATTTAGTACTAAACTTTCTAGCATATAATGCAAAATTACAAATTTGTAAATAATAGTATTCATAATGAGAGAGAAAGATAAAACAGAAATCTTTTATTTAAGGAAAATAACAAAATTCTATATTATACTAACATCAAGAACTTATCCAAAAGTTCTCAAAAATAGAAAATCTTCTGAACTAATGAACACTGATCTCATACAGATGCCATAAATGATTTTCTATTACAAAGTCTATCAGAATAGTATTTCATGGCTCTAAACTTTAATAATTTCAGAAACTGAAAGAAACTGACCAATAACTTTTAAAATGTATTTTTAAAAATGAAAGAAACATACAATGAAAAACTTTTCAACTATGGATTTATAGGATGACCATATTTTATTGACAGAATTATTTGATAATGGTTTTAGAAAAACAGACACCAAACAAATCAAGCAAACAATCAAGAAACAGAACAATAAAGGAATAAAGTAAAACTAAATAAAGAAAAGCATGCTACAGAATCTATACACATGATAAAATTTCCATTTACAAGAAATAAAATTGAAGTAAACATGCAAAAGACACACCAGGAAAAGTAGGATACATCTCTGGAGAAGGGAAATTAAACATGCAGAAAAATAAGAGTTTGAGTTTTGAGAGTAACAGGGTAGTTTGAGGCCCAATTTACCTTCACTGTCTGACATGGCATGTTGGAAGTCATCCATGATGAATGCTATGTCACGGTCATAGCCTCGAGTCCGTGATTCTTCCCTCATGTGTTGCTGAACTTCAGGCAATGAGTGGCTTGATCCAAACTGATCCCTAGTGTCTGCAGATATTGGTGGCAGGGGTCCAGCTGCAGCCCTGGCCATTCCCATTGGCTGGCCAACAGGACTGAGTGGGCTTTCTTCCTCAGAATTCTGGGCCACAATTGGTATTCTTCCTCTACTTTGACTAATGGGCAAACTGGTCGGCTTAGTTCTGGCAGAGGATGATGCATGACTAAAGGAAACATCTAGAGCTTCAGCCTCTTGAGCTTTCAGTCTTAGGGAAGAGCTAGAAGAATCCCTTTTAATTGATAAATCAAGCCCATAGACAGAGGAAGGTCTGGAGGAAGGTCTGGACCTGCTGCCACTACTGTATGGCTTATCTGCTTCATCCTGCAGAGCTGAGCGTATGGTATTTCCTAATGTGCCCAGTCCTGTGCCAAGAGAGGATCCCATAAATTTTTGTTGGTCTGTAATATTTTTTCGGAGGCCAAAAGTGATGTCATCTTGAAGAAGCCTTGCCCTGGAGGAAATGCCACCAATAGATGAAGTGCTTGAAGTCATATAGCTTGAATAATCAGGTTCAAGGTCTCTACTTTCTTGAATAGGTGAAAATTTTGACATTTTGGGGTCAATTAGTGATTTCTTATGCTTTGACTGCTTTTGATAAAGTATGGCTGCTGGCAGTTGTTTTGCTGCTTGTTTTTCAAGTGTGAGTCTACTGATGCTATACTTCTCAGATTTTGGAAAATGTCTATAGCTAGTATCAGCATGGTAATAATGAGAAAGACCAGCAAGGTGATCTAAGCTCTCTGTCCCTCTACGAAATTCCTGTTTAATCTGATGTTTCAGAAGCTTTAACTCATAAGGATCCTCCATTGGGTCTTCCTCCGCCTTCACATAACTATGCAATCTAGAGGAAGACTGTAAAGGTGCTAGGAAATCTGTCACTTCTTGAGACCGGCGTGTCTCAGTGGTTCGAAGGAGACGGTCTGTTTTTGACAGATCCTTTTCATGAAGGCTAAATGCGGTGCTTAATGCCGCTGTTCCTTTGGTGATCTCTCCAATGTCGTCAATTAGGACATAATTTCGTGGAGTATGGTGATCAATATCTGCATAGAAAGAATCTGCAGATATGCTTGATATTGGACTGCTTGCCATGCTACTTCTTTCCTCCAAACCTATTCTCAAGTCTAAACTATTGTACTTACTACCAAGATGGGAAACAGCATATGTGTTATCAGTAGAAACAGGTGCTATCATAAGGGGTTGGTTGCGAATCACTTCATAGTTTGAGGTTATCTTGGGTTCCAAATATAATGTAGTTTGCCGTGGCTTCTGTTGTATCACCATCATCTGTGAAGGTAACTGATAAGAAGGCTGTGGGGTTGGTGTAGGTTGAGCTTGAGGTGTGAAGGACATTGTTGCCACAGCTTGGAATGTTGGCTGAGTCTGATAAGGTGAAACTTGCTGATGGTACAAAGTTTGTTGCTCAAAATGAGACTGTTGGGTGTATGAGGTGGGTGCTTGGGTAGGAAGAGCAGGGGAAGAGTACTGGTATTGTGTGTAAGGACTTGTCGGAGGAACTAGTTGAGATTCTGTTTGGGTTTGTGGTGGTATAAACTGGCTGAATTCAGTTTGGGGAGCAGTTCTTGGTCGCTCAATGCCATGCTGACTTTCTATTCGGGTTGGTCTTGTGCTACTCACTTCACTGTCAGACATGTAATCACGATCCTCCGCTACTCCCTGGAGGTAGGCTCGTTCTCTCTTTTCTCTCTCCTTTAATAGTGCCTCTTTCCTCCTGTTAATTCCCATTTCCAGGTATCGTAGCTTGGCATCAATCTCCTTTTCTTCTTCATCAAGCTCTGCTTGTTTCTTTCTAAGTTTTGCAGACTCCCTTTCCACAAGATCAAGCTCTCTGTCTATGTCCTGGAGAATCTTGGCTCGTGCCATTGTGTTGGTTCTGCAGATCCTTCTCCTGGAAACGGTGCCCATTGTGCTGAATGTGGATTGAGTTCCTGTGGAAATCTCCTCAGGAGGTGGATTTGGCAGAGTTCTTTTAACTTTTTTCTGGGTTCCAGAGGATGTCATCGTTTGAGAACCTTTAGTCTATAATCAAGTAAACAAAATATAGTACTTTATTATAAAGAAAAATAAAATAAAAACCAAATCAACTTCCAAGAATTATATTTAATAAAAATGATTTCATGTATGATTTTGCTATCACAGCATGATAAAATAAAATATATGGATATAATTTCAAGTATTGGTCACAAATACAATTAACTGAAAAATAATTTTTTAAATAAATTGGTTAATTATAACTCCTATAACATTAGCAGTTATAAAAACTCATTTTTCATCTACATTTAATATACATAAGATTATTTACTTAATCTATTTCCAGAGTGTTTTATTAATCATCTAAAATTTAAATTACATTTGTTGAAGATGTTCATTTACTATGTAAATGAGCCTATCTTCTCATTCCTACTTTTGCCCCCTGGAGTGGCTGTCATTCCTATTTTATAAATTACATCTTCAAATTATCTAATGTCTTTTTTTTCTTAAAAAAGGGATAATCTGGACTAATTTTCTATTTAATATTTCAAGATTTTCATGACTATTTGGTTTTCTTTGACTTTATTATCCTGCAGTATAGTTTCTTTTTAATGCTCTAGTAACTTCCATATGAAGCAAAAAGAACTGACCAATAAAAATCCATTGGGACCTTTTAAAAAATCAGATAAAAGTATAAGGTCGGTGAGTTTTCAGATATTTTTCATTTCATTTGGCTAATTTGTCATAAACTTGCTTTCTAAGAATTGAAGGTCTTAAGAATCACACAATTTTAGAATATCAAAAGACATGACAGATTACTTTGAGCACTTATAGTTAAAATAAACTGATGTACTCCAAGCTACCTAAGTATTCAGTGGCACATTTACAACTAGATCTCAAGTCTTCTGCTTTCAAGTTCCATATTCTTTACAAGATGCTTTCTTTTCTTTTCTATTATAATCCAAATACATTAATTTTCCAATTTTCCCCCAGTCACCAAATATTGAGGGTAGAAAATAGAAAAAATAAGAGTCTATAAATATTGTACCTGAAAATTGTGCCTTATTAATTAGATCACCTTTTTCCAAGACTCTGTACTTTCATTGCCTTTTTATTATTTCCAAATTTATTTCTTTGATAATTTTTGTTTGTTTTCTGTTATCATATTTCTGCTCCCTTCATGTAACTCCACTAGTTGTTCCCTTAATAGACATCATAATATGAAACAAAATCCTAAAGGTTTATTGAAGTTTATATGTTTCTAAAATTTAAAATATTTGGATGGAAATGAATAAATGTTATGAATCTTTGAAATAAGGTAAAGTGACTTTGGTGTAGTAGTTTGTTTTTCCTCATAGAGCGATCCCAACGTATATGGGGTACTGAAGTCCCCAAGGCAGCTGTTTGACATGTCATTTATTTCTTCCTACTCATCCTCAATTCTTTTCATTTTATAAAATACTCACAATTAATCACAGAATTGTTATAAAAATCAAGTGAGACAACTATGTAAAATACTTACTACACATTACAGGCACTCATTAAATATCAATTCCTTTAAAAATCTCTATATTTCTATAGAAAACTATGGTTTCTTGATTAACCCACATTCTAGATCTTTACATTTTTTTTCACTTGTAAAAAAGTACACATGAAACATGTTGAATATCGATAGGCCATAATTAAATGGTAATAAAATAAAAATTAAGATCCTACAATAATTTTCTTGATACTAAAAATATTAACATAGATACGTCATGTTTTTAAAAAAGTTGTTCCACAAAAACATCTTCAGTCCTCTGATTATAATGTTGTTCAACAGGAGGCTGAAAACTACATACTATTTGTTTTTCTTAATATGCATGTGGTAGATCTGGCATATGCATAAGAATTTGAAAATTTAACATGTTTACCTTTTCTACATGATTATGATTATGAAGTGGTTTGACAAAAGGGTGTTTGTGTTACTCAAGACTGTGATGACTAACAAAGATGCAATAAAAAGAGGAGAATATGAAATGAAAAATATGACCAATATTTTATTCTAATGTTTGGTCACTACCAGAAATTTTAAATATAACCACTGATAACATTTTCATAGTCCAAAGAACTTAATAATGGTTGAAAATTCAAGTCCCTAAGAAGCCCAGCTTAGAAGCTATATTTGAACTTGGAAGTCACTTCTTTTCAAAATGCACATTACAAATAGTTATATATTGTACATATGTGTAAGGTAGGCTTACACTTCTTGTGTTTAGGTGAGAAAAAAGAGAGGAAATACTGACCAATCACTATACTTGTCATATGCTCTTATGTGTTGATGGGTGCCCCAAACCACCATGGCACGTGTATACCTAAGTAACAAACCTGCACATTCTGCACATGTATCCCAGAACTTAAAAGTATAATTTTTAAAAAGAGAAAAAAATATAGGTCACGTCAGGAAAGTTCTACTGGGAATGAAAATGGAGGAGTACTTGACTATGGAAGAGGCTATAACCCAATTGCCTGCAGGAGCCAGAAGGTAATGGAGTGAATGTGTTGACCTGGGAATTTAAGTTCCCTCTGTCAAGGCTGGCTCCAGAATATTGCTGCCATGAAGAAATAGAGACCCAGTGTGGTGAGATCTGTTTCATTCAAGAAAATCCATATTTTAAAATTTTGGTCTCTATTTTAAATGGTTTTAAAACATAGTTTAGCTCAAAGAAACCAAGGCTTTAACTGCATTGACAGGTTGAAATAAATCTTTGTTCTAAAGCTAAAGAAGATTGGATGCCCACTGAGAAACCATTAGAGGGTCAAACAGCATTAATGGCTAGTTGAGAGAAAGCAATAGATTTTAAACAATGAAGGAGGATGTGGGAAGAATACAAGGGCCCTAAAGAAAAACTTCAGTCCTTTATTAGAGTTTTCTGCCATCTTTTGGTTAAATTGTAAATATGATCATTGATGAATTTTCCTCCACAGCATAAATTTTCTTTTAGATTTTCCCTAAAATACATAATTATTCAATTTACTTAGACAGATATTTATTAAATGTCTCCTCTCTTCAAAGCACTTTGCTAGGCACACTTATACAAAGAGGATCTGAACTATAGAACCATTAGAACCCCACAGATTTAAATTTAAGCCTGTGTGTGAGGGGTGTATACTATGTTTTAGGACTGGTTAGTATCACTTAAGAGGGCAGACAGAAATACAATAAAGAACTCGAAGTAATGTCTTATCAACTTATAATGCAAAAAGAACTGACTCCGACAAAGACAATAAAAACTTCTCAACTAGGTATTTAATTCTAATTTAAAAAAACCTCTCAACTAGGTATTTAATTCTAATTAAATCAATATAACATAAAATAAGAGTTCAGAACTCCAAATACAGAGATAAAAGCAATACAATATAATTTATTTTAAAAAGATCAAAATTGCACAAAGAAAGTTTATTATGATTAAAGATGACGTAGCTGGAAGCCATGACTAAAAATGGCAAGACACTCTAGAAAAAAACTTGTTGTTTACTATGGTTTTCTGTGTTGACCAGCTCTTAAAAGTTGTTTTCAGATAGACCTGGTGCCTTTAATCTAGAAAAAAAAATTGTACTAAATATACTGGATATATAAATTTAAAATATTTTAAAATAGCTGTGAAAATAGACAAAGAGAAAGGAACAAAAAGCCCTAATAATAGAATAAAGGTTTAAGAAAGACTGGAAAAAAATCACTAACTGCAGATTGCAACATCAGTGAGGTAATCATGCTAACAAGCAAATAACCTTCAGGATAAGGTTTGCTGTCCAAAGTAATTTTAAAGAACATTTTCCTTAGGAAAGTTAATTTATATAATGCAATTTATACCATTTCTATACGGCAAAGGAAAGGAAAATTTGCTTGTTTTGGAGTGTCAGGAATATTAATGAAAATAATAAGTAAAGTACGTAGCCACACTATCCTAAGTAACTTAAATATATGTATGTGCATTAATTCATTGTCAGAATTCTCTGAGCTCAACATGAGGATGAGAAAAGAAAGATCTGTAGTTTTTTTAAATATTGAAAAACTAAAAATACACAAAAGCTATTGTTTAAAGTCCTAGATGCTAGACCAAAATTATTCATCCAGTATTATATATAATACAAAAACATTCAATTTATTGATGTATTCAAATAGTTGTTAAGTATAATTCTATAATGCATTGCTCTAGATGCTAAAGGCATAGATACAAGAGACACTAGATGGAAGAAACCTACACTTTGCCCACAAATAACTAATAAATTATGAATATTTTTGGGAAATTGTTGTTTGAAGAAACTACCTCACCATACTGCCCAAAGCAATGTATAGATTCAGTAGTATTTCTATCAAACTACCAACAACATTTTCCACAAAATTATAAAAATCTATTCTAAAATTCATATGGAACCAAAAAATAGCTCAAACAGCTAAAGCAATCCTAAGCAAAAACAAACAAACAAACAAACAAACAAACACAAAGCTAGAGGCATTATACTATCCAACTTCATACTACAAGGTTATAGTAAACAAAACAGCATGAAATGGGTACAAAAACAGACACATACAACAATGGAACAGAATATAGAACCCAGAAATAAAGTTGCACACCTACAGCAATCTGATCTTCAACAAAGTTGACAATAACTAGCAAAGGAGAAATGACTCCTTATTCAATAAATGGTGCTACGAAAACTGGTTAGCCACATGCCAAAGATTGAAACTGGACCCTTTCCTTACACCATATACAGAAATCTATTCAAGATGGAGTGAAAACTTAAATATAAAACCTAAAACTATAAAAACCCTAAAAGAAAACCTAGGAAATGCAATTCCGAACATAACACTTGGCAAAGATTTCATGATGAAGACTCTGAAAGCGATTGCAGTAAGAACAAAAGTGGACAAGTGGGACCTAACTAAAGAGCTTCTGCACAGCAAAAAAACTATCAACAGAGTGACAGAAAATCTATAAAACTGGAGAAAATATCTGCACACTATACATCTGACAAAGGTCTATTGTCCAGAACCTATAAGGCACTTAACAAAAAAAACCACAAACAATCTTATTAAAAAATAGGCAAAGGGCATAAGTAGACATTTCTCAAAAGACATACACATAGCTAACAAGCATATGAAAAAATGCTCAACATCAGTAATCATTAGGGGAACGAAAATCAAAACCACAATGAGATACCCTCCTACACCAGTCAGAATGGCTATTATTAAAAAGTAAACAAAACAAAACAGAAGTTGACTAGATTGTGGAGAAAAAGGAATGCTTAAACACTCCTGGTGGAAGTGTAAATTAGTTCAGCCACTGTGGAAAGCAGTTTGGAGATTTTTCAAAGAACTTAAAAAAAACAAACAAACTACCATTTGACCCAGCAAAGGAATTGCTGGGTATATACTCCAAGGAATATACATCATTCTACCATAAAGACTTACGCATGTGTATATGCATCACAGCACTATTCACGACAGCAAAGACATAGAATCAAGCTAGATGTTCATCAATGGTAGACTAGATAAAGAAAATGTGGTACGTATATACCATGAAATACTACACAGCCATAAAAATGAATGAAATCATGTCCTTTGTAGCAACATGAATGGAGCTGAAGGCCATTATCCTAAGTGAATTAATGCAGGAACAGAAAACCAAACATCATATGTTGTCACCCATAAGTGGGATCTAAACATTGAGTACACATGGATACAAAGAAGGGAACAATAGACACTGGGGTCTACTTGAGGGTAGAGAGTGGGAGAAGAGTGGTGATCGAAAAACTAGCTATCAGGTACTGTGCTCGTTACCTGGGTGAAGAAATAATCTGTAGTCCAAACCCCTGTGACATGCAATTTACCCATGTAACAAACCTGCATATGTACCCTCTGAACCTAAAATAGAAGTTGGAAAGAAAAAAAAGAACTACCTCAGTCTTTTGCTAAATAGTTCTCAGTGTCAATATCAAACATATACTTCTAAACCATTCTAAAACCATTGCATTGCTAGAGAGACATAGCAATATATATTTCATTTTATACATATAGAAAGCCATACCTACTGTCAGAAATAAATGTTCATCATAATAATATCTTGGATATTTATGTTTGTTCTCTCAACTAAGCAGGAAATATTTGTATGCAGGCCCTTTATTTAGATGGTGGAGATGTGGATTCTTTTTCAAACAGCATAATTCCACAAAAAATTATCAGTAAACAAGATATTTTGAT
The DNA here is from genome assembly GCF_006542625.1 of Nomascus leucogenys. Lineage (NCBI taxonomy): Eukaryota > Metazoa > Chordata > Mammalia > Primates > Hylobatidae > Nomascus > Nomascus leucogenys. Next base: position 13,507,858 of record NC_044391.1, read on the forward strand.
ACATACTCCTTAAGAGGTTTTCCATATAACATGACATAAGGTGAGTAGATGAGTATATAATTATGTATATGTATTGGGAACTGGATAAGAGAGAATGATGGATTAAGATACAACAGGAAGCCCTGTTCTTAAAGAATGGATGGTATTTAAACAGGAGAATGTATTCTAAGTGGAGGGAAAATAAGAAACATAATTTTTTGAAAAATATGAAGGATAATCTGGTTTCATTTAGGGCTAGTGATGCCTTAATTCCTGTGAGATGGAAACACATCCAGAGAATGCTCTATGCCAACAGAGAGAGGAAAAATGGAAGAGCAAATACAGAAAAAAACAAAACAAACGTTTGAAAGCTAACTATCTATTAAAATCTTTATTCATTTTCTTCTTTAACTGATGGAACAAGCAGCACTGGTTATTACATACCAGTCAAATTAACTCCAATACCATGTGAAATCTCAGGGCAAACCTTCCAACTGTAAATGTGCAATCACTGACAATGATTTCTAATGCAGTATGTTAGGTAGCAATCAGTGTGGTTCTGTCAGAGAGAAAATTGTGACAGCTCAATTTAAGTTTCTTTAATTATAATGTGGCACTCCATGTAGATAACATAGAAGCAACAGATATATGCTAGCAGTGCATGAGCAGAACACTTAATGTTTTCCCATGACAGCCATCAACATAGTTTTGGCCATAAGGATGGAAAGTAGTAATATAATTTGTCAGGGATTCACGTACCAACCATGGCTATCTGTGGTCCAGCATCAATATAGGTAATTAATAAATCTTTCTCACCCTTGACAGTAATGGCATTTTGGACCAGATAATTCTATATTGTTAGATGTTTAGTTGCATCTCTGGCTTGTAGCCACTAGATACTATCAGTATACCATGTCAATCAGAAACATCACCATGCATTGGCAAATGTCTCCTGGAAGGAAAAATAGCCCTTGTTGAAAGACACTCATGCATGTGATATACTAGATAATGTCCTCAGGCAGAGAATTCTGATTGATTGTTAATTAATATATTTATTGATGATGAGAATCCTACTATTTGTTTATCATAGGGCCTTACTCTGAATGGGAAAAGGCTGACTTCCTAGAGTAACTAGAAATTAAATAGGGCCTTGAAAACAGAACAGGATGGAATAAAGGGTAAATGAAAAAGATACATTCTAGGCTATGGTAATGACAGGAGAAAATTAATAAGGATAGGAATGTACCTGATTATCTTGCCTTGTTCTAAATTCTTAGGACCCTAAAATTAATCCCTTTATTGTATAGAAAAATTCTTAACTATTAAATTATCACAAACTAATATTCAAAAGGTATTCAACTAGCTATTTTAATAATACAGTTTTATTAGGACACAGGAAGAAAAAAACAAGGTGCCTACAATTACAACAATGAGCATACTCAGTGAAGAAGATGAATCTTTCTAGCCTAACCCCATAAAAATCTTGAAAAATTGTCCACAACTGGAATAATTATGGAAAATTTTGAGTGTAAGGAGTTGCCAGTCTGACTGAAAAATTATGTCAGTCCTAGTACGTTGTTAAAATTGCCTGTTATTCTAAGTTTATAAGAAGGATCAATGATGTAATTAAAAAGAGATTAAAACCTTAAGAAAGAAAGTCATTATTTAGTTTGAGAAATTAAATACCAGAATCACTAAAAGAGACCAGGTGTATAGCTAAGCTTAATTTTAAAATTCAAGAAACTCCTGCTATCTTAAAAATAATTTAGGAAAAAAAGGAATTAGAATAAAAAAATCTGATAGCTCAAAAAAAGTTAAAAAATAGATGGCAACATTTTTAATGAACAACAGACATTTACATACTGTTCACTGTACTAAATACTGAGATTAAAATGATGAATGAGACATGGTCTTCTCCCTCTAATTGTACAATAAATTAAAGGGAACTTAAGAATAGAAATTGCTCTTAGGGTCATTTGTCCCATTTTATTTGAACTTTCTTCATCCAGGAACTGCACTGACTTTGAATATAAGAATAAGCCTTTTCTTTACCTTAGTAAGAAGAGTAATACTTATACATACTATACTCCTCTCTGACTTTATATTCTTCTGCTCTGCTCCTGGCCATTCATTCTTTTTAGGGTGTAAAAATGATCTAAAAAGAGCTATTTATGCCTCTTAAGCATTGGGAAGGGAAGTGAAATATGCAGGGTATTTTTTTTTTCCTCTCCAAACAAGAGGTCTTTAAAATATATAAATACAGTTCAGTAAAGGAATTAACATATTCCTTTGATTTTAGGAATTTAGGTTGGGGGAGGATGATGAAGCTGTAAGGCAGGGATAAGGCTACAAATTATGAAACATCCCTTTACACATCCTTCCTTTTAAATAGACTGGAAGCAGAGTTTCGCTCTCTGAAATGTCAATGAAAACAGCAATACACCTTCTAGGGGTCCCCACCTGCACTCCAACGGCAGTAGCTTCCCATTTTTAGATAAAAATCACAGTTAAATATAGAAATATTCAGCATTCTATCTTACGCACAATACCATTAGTAATGTGTTACCAAAATAGACCCATTATTAATCACCATCCCTCTATCCTCTGATTCTACCCTCTTTGGAGATAAAACATACGTGTTTAGTGCAAAAGCTCAAGAATTTTTGTTGATTTTTTTTGTTTTTGTTTTTTGAGACAAGCTCTTGCTCTGCTGCCCAGGCTGAAGTGCAGTGGTGCGATCATGGCTCATTACGCCTTGACCTGGACTCAAGTGATCCTCCCACCTCAGCCTCTGAGGTAGCTGGGACTCCAGGTGTGCACCACCATGTCTAGCTAATTTTTACTTTTATTTTTGTAGAGACAGGGTCTCACTATGTTGCCCTGGCTGGTCTCAAACTCCTGGGCTCAAGAGATCCTCCCAACTTGGCTGCCCCAATTGTTGGGATTACAGGTGTGAGCCACCACCATCCTATTGCTTCAAGGCATACCAAAATAGGAAAGATAACAGAGGAGTGACCTGTGAATAAGGAAATTCTAAATGACACCATTGGTGAAAAAATAATTTCAACATGAATAAAATGTTTAAAATCCATTAGCACTGCAATACGGCACAGTGTCTTGCATGTAGAAAACAAGACCATCAAATTCTTCAATTAGAGTATGGTGAAATAGTTTAATAATTGTTTCTATGAATTGAGGCAATATATAAGTAGCAGTATCATCACTATGGGACTATGTTTGAGTTATAAAAAACTATAGACATCTTTATTCATAAACAGTCTTGAATCTCTACTGCCATGAAACAACTTACCATTTGTGAAAATAATTGAAAAATTTTTTTAAAGTAGTTTTTCTCTAATTGTAAGATTCTAGTGGCAAAAAATGTGACAAACCAAATTACAGGACCCTATTAATAATAGAATAAAAACAAAAGTAATAGAACATATTTTAAAGTTGTACATGTATAAGTTATTTATCAAAGTCTGTAATACATAAAAAATATTCTCTAATTGATATTGTGAAAACGGCACTTGGTGTTTCATCAGACATCTCTAAGCTTTTCCTTAATGCACCTCTTGTCCCAGTTTGTTTTGTTTTCTTGCTTAAAGTCATTGCTCTTGGGCTGAGCAGTCAAGTAGAAAACTAGTTTCTACCTCACTGGACAGAAGCATTAGAGATGCCAGTCTGTGTGACATTTATTGCATTATATTTTCTGGAAAGTCCCAAAGAGATTAATTTCTTTTCTTTCCTAAAATCTGTATAAAATATTTTGCAAGACCCTTTCAAAAGTTTTTTTAAGGTGAGCATTTTTTGATATATGAATGTATGTGTACATTTTTCTCCCTCCCTCTTTCCATCCTTCCCTCCCTTCCTTTCGCTTCCTTCCTTTGTATGAAATCAGACGGCTATACTACAACAAAGGGAACAAAATATATCCTGTTCATATGGTTCCTGAATATAGTTCTGCTTAGCAGACAAAATATTTAGGTCTCTTTTTTCCTTTCTTTTTTCCTGTCTGTCAACTTCTTTATTCAACTATCACACATATATAGAGTTCAAGAGGAGCATTCATGCTCTGTAACAAGAGAGTGCTTTAGTAAAAGATGAATTCTTTCGGATACTCATTTTTGTCAAATGGCAGATCCAGCACCATAAGAAAATTAGGACCAATTGTACACTGCCTTTGGGGTTTTCATCTATAACTTTTAATATTTATATAATTAGCATAGGTTTAAAGTACTTATCACACATACGATCCTTGGTTATTTCGCTTTCATGAGATAACCACTATTTTTTTAATCAATTTGTTAATTATCATTCTATGTGTAAATCAGAGGTTCTTGCTCTTCCCTAGAACAATCCATGTATGCATTCGTGTTTTTGAATTTTCAGTCTGGAGCCTTGTCGTTTCATAACTGGAAAATGAAAATAGCTTTCTAGAGAGTGCCCTTACACTTGGCTATCTCTGCGAGACCACAATCAGCATATCAATCCTTTTTCTTTTTCTCCAAGTTTCTTTACTGATGATTATATGGCATCCAAATGGTTTTGCCAGGATTTCAAGGATCTGGTGAAAGCTCACCAAAACCCATCTTGTTTATTCTTTCTTCTCATCATGGTCTTTTAAATCTCACTTTAGTAAAATTGCTCGTAATCTCACTGCTTATTCATTCTTGCACTCTATCTTTATACACATCAATTAATATTTCTTTACTAGGCACTTATATTGCATTCCCTACATAAGTATATATTTTCAACATATTCAGTTGTAAGCATTTTATACCTGCTTTCAAGTGCATACTATAATTTTAGCTAGGATATATAGACCAAGGTTCAAAGCAATGCCATGGTTCATTTGCTGTTAGCTTCAAAACATGGGAGGGGTGATTTGAATTTACTGTTCAACTGTAAAAATCATTAATTAAATTTGAGTCTAATTTAACTAAAATTTATTTATTCATTTATCTATTTGTGTAAAAGCAGTCCTCATATGCATGGGCTAATTATTTCAGTTAGCATAATACTATTTCTTTGTGGGTGAGTAGAGGAAAGCCATGCTAACCAATTTAAAAACATACATAATTTATAATTTAGAATAGCATTATTCAATAATATAGACAGGTTTCTAATTGTTCTTTTAATTGATGTCCCATAATATTGTGATTAGCATAGACTAGGTATGCAAGTGTTTGCTGTATGTACTTGAAGCAAATATTTAAACAAAAGAATAATGTCCTTGCAACGAAAGCCACTACTACATTACTAAAAGGGTTAATGTAACAAATGATATGAATTATATTTTTGTCAGTGATTTAGGTCAATTCATAGATAATCTTTATTTATATAACAGTGTCCATTCACTTCAAGTTTACGAAGTACTAGCAAAACTACACAGGTCTGTTAAGAAACTACTTAGAGAAAGAAAAAAGTAATAAAAATAAATGAAAATATTTAAAATGATGCAATGAAAACAACTGGCACATAAAAGATATTTTTGTTTTTGTTATTTTTTTTGAGTCAGAGTCTCGCCCTGTTTGCCCAGGCTGGAGTGGAGTGGCGTGACCTCCACCTTACAGGTTCAGTGATTCTCCTGCCTTAGCCTCCCAAATAGCTGGGATTACAGGCACCTGCCACCACGCTAGGCTAATTTTTTTTTTTTTGTATTTTTAGTAGAGACAGGGTTTCACCATGTTGGTCTCGAACTCCTCACCTCAGGTAATCCACCTGCCTCAGCCTCCCAAAATGCTGGGATTACAGGCATGAGAGCCCGGCCTGAAAGAGAAATATTTTAAACATGGGTATAGAAACAAAAGTAAGATAATTCTGAAATGGAGCAATCGAGAAGCTACGGGAAGCATAGGTAGTGGAATCAAGATGTAATTGCTCATCCATACCACATACTATACAGTGGTATGGATACACTACTATACAGTGGTATGGATACATATACTATACAGTGGTATACAGAAAAGGCAGAGGTAGACACAGCTTTTGGCTTATCATTTAGAAAGCCATTGGTAATCCTGAGAACAGTGGTTTCTGCAGAACAAATATACTAGGTTGAAAAATAAATGATAAGAGAGAAAGTAAAACCAGAGAGGATGAACTCTTTACGGCTTGCTAACTGACATACAAGGTAGTTGTCTGAAGGTGAGACTTCTGAGAAAGAGTAGTTTTTAGGGAAAAGAGGCATAGTAAGAAACAGTCTAAGGGGCAAGAGCAAGAAAGGGAAGTAATTGAGGACATATAGGAGAGAAGGGAAAGCTGACAAGGCCTTTATATAATGATATTATTTAATGGGGAAAATAAATTATTTCAACAGTAATAACTAAAAGATTAAGATTTAAAATACATCAAAGCTTACCATGTAGTAAGCATTATTAACAGTTGCATATATAATATCTTATCAATCTCTAATACAACCTTATTAGAGAGGAACTATTAATTCCAGGTTTCAGATACTGAAATATAGAGGCAGTATATAACTTAGCCAAACTTGCATCACTCCTAAGTGGCAGTACCGGGACTTAATCTATGTTCGCCTAATGTTATTGCTCAAGTTTAAGTACAATGTGATTTATTTAAAGCTCAAATAAAAAAATCAAAATAATCTACAATGCAAATTTCTACATTAGCATATATAATAAAAATAAACAGGTGTTAAGAAAATGTGTTCTTATCTGATACATAAAATCAATGCTACATTTAAAGATTTGGGGGAAGTAAGCCATAACTATGAGAAAAAAACTAAATAAACATAAATATAAAACTTATTTTTAACTTCCTTGATACACTCATATGGTATTTCTCAAGCCATCAATCCTTGTTTTCTAAATACATATTTCCTAAATTTCTAGGAAATATGTTCAAAAACTACTATTATTTTATAAAATGAGCTGGAATTATTGTGTAGTCTAATATTAAACTATTTAGGATTAGCAAATTCTAATTCACTACTTCAGCTATTTAGGATTAGTGAATTCTAATTGTTTGTCCTTCTGTCGATCCGTCTAATAAATATTTACTAATTCTCTATTTGGTACCATGTTCTGGGCTAGGCCATTATGACACAAAGATGAATGACTCTGGTATTGCTTCTACCTTCATGCAGCTTTCAGAGCTTAGAAAAAGTAATAGAGATGTTTTGCTAGGAACTTTAATTTAACATGATAGACTTTATAATAAAAGCTTCTATCTGGATCTTAGAGAATGCAGAGGAAGGAGTGTGAATCTCAGATTGAGCTGAAGCATATAAGGCATCTAGGAGACAACCTGTATGTAGTTCTAAGTACTAAGAAGGAAACCACAAGGGCTACAGGGGAGGGATTTCTTGGTGGCAGGACACATGGACAAATAAATGAAAACACAAGTACACGTATGTCCCAGGACCTACAATGTCTACTGCACAGTGTAGAAGCCTGTGTGGAGGGAGAGAGAAACAGCATTAGGAGGGGAAACTACAGAGTGATATATCAGACCATCTAGGGCTTTGAATGTCATGCAAATTTTAGACTTTATCAAATAAGCAAGAGGTCACTGAAGATTTGAAGTTCAGAAATGACAACATAATATGTATTTATTAGAAGACATAGTTGGCAGAATTTTACTATTATTAATGGTACAAAACTTACTAAAAATTCTGAATAATACCAAATTATCCAAGAGGTAAATGTTAGCATAACACAAAAACACTCAATTCATTTCTACAAAAGTAGAAACTAATGTTCAAAGAGGTTATAATAGAATGCATGAACTCTGATTTCTTTGGTAGATAATTTCTTACCTAAAAAATTAGAACCCTGGTCTCTGACTCCTTATGTAATTTGCTTTTTAAGCACACCCAGATAATACCTTTTTGAAACTACAGTTACTAGGTTATGTGCTCTTTATCTCATGATACTTAAAGTCAAAAAATGTTTCATTAATCTTTCGGCTCCTTTGGGATTCCGCTAATGGTATGTGATGGGTCTAGAAAGGTAGGAAGGTTCCCGCAAGCCGTATTGATAACTTGTATATTCAACATAACTTCTATGGAACACCATTGAACAGGAATGAATGGGCCAATAAATTTATATATGAAAAGTTATATCTGGCTGAACTACAGAATGCATAGGATGGGAACAGAGATAAAAGAAAACAAATTAACAGCCTTTTAATGGTCCGGGAGAAAAAGACTGATGCACTTTTGAAAACAGTGGTATCAAGGAATTACAGCTAAGACATATAAAAGACTAAGGATTTCAGGATTTGTTATCATTATTTTACTTATATTAACTTATTTTAAAATACAGTAACCATATAAGGCCCAGTACTATTATTACCTTCAATTTATAAATGAGTAAATTTAGGCAGAGCAAAATTAAGTAACTTCAAGTTTGCACTGTATGGCATATAAGATTTGAATTGGGGAAATGAAGAGATTTGAGGAGAAGCATTTCGGTAATCATGCTATTCAGTAGAGCATTTTAGGTGGTAGATTGTGTTAATTATCAAATACAGGCTAAGGTATAACAAATCACCTCAAAATTTAGTGGCTTAAAACAACAATATTTACATTTTCTGTGGGTCAGCAGTCTGGGCATGGTTTAGCTGTGTCCTCTTGCTCATGGTTTCTCACAAGCCTGCAAACAAGTTGCCACTGAAGTTATCATCTGAGGTCTTGACTAAGGAAGACTACTTCTAAGCTCACTCATGTGGTTGTTGGCAGGATTTGGACACGGGAGGCCTGTTGGACTGGGGGCTTCAGTTCCTTATTAGCTTCCCTTGTTACCTTCTGTGTGGAACTTTGTAGAGCAATTCAGAATATGGGGGCTTGTTTATCAAAGCATGCAAGCAAGATGGCAAGAAAAACAGTGCAAGCAAGATGGGAGCAATAGTCTTTTGTAACCTAATTCTGGAATTGACAGCCCATCATTTATTTCATATTTTACTAATTAGAACCAAGTTATTAAGTCCAGCCCTCACTTAAAGAGTGGGGACTCTATGAGGGCATAAATACAAGGATATAAGGTCGATTAGGAACCATATAGAAGCTGTCTACAATGTAACATGAATTGATTTTATGATTGATTGCATGTGAAGTATGTGGTAGAGGGAAGAATCAAAGAGTACTCCTTAAAATGATATACAATGATGGCATATTCAGTGGCTAAAATTTGAGAAAGCTTATGTCTTCACTGTGATGTAGGAAGTATATTTATCCACCATGATCAAGGCAGCAATTATTAGGGATTTGAGCAGAGTAGACAATGAGAAAGGAAACTGAGTAGTTAAACCTTGTAGGAGGAGGGTTTAGCAGATGGATGGTCTGATTGAGTACATGGCTCTCTGAACTTTTAGTTAGTATTTCCACTTGTGGGTCTTCTAATTTACATCCAGGCAAGATATAGATAAGAAAGTGGCTGCTACTTGTATTCATTCAGGGTAAATTTGTTTCCAGGGCTGTGGGATAAATTACAATAATAGCAAAAGGTTTGTTGTGGCAAATCTGAACCTTGGATCATAAAAGCGGTGGATATAGGAAGGTTGATAAACATAGGCAAAGTAGAACTTTCAATGGAATAGAATAAGGATGGACTTGAAGGACAAATATAAGGGAGGTACATTAGTAAGCAAGTTCTGAGATAGAATGTTTACATGTTACTGCCATGTATGACTTATGAGTTAAATAATTTTCAGGTAATTTCAGAGGGCATTTGTGGGAATGGATGAACAACATGAAGTAGAAGTAATAATTATGGTAGATGAGCTTTAAGAAAGTGAAGAAACAGAAAAACTGGGTGTGGGATCATCATCCTCACAGATGTTGAAGTCATTCAGGATCTGGCAGGACTTCTGATGACTTTTTACTACACAAAGGTGGTGTCACATGACAAGTATGCCTGTAGATGAAACATGCTAGATTGCACTGTTAATGCAAATATATTCTTGGAGAGAAAAAACAAACATCCTTAGGTTCTTTATGATTTCTTTTATATTTCATTTTTTTTAAAACAAGTTTCGGGGTAATTTGTTACACTATAATAGAAAACTAATATGCTCACTGGCCTTTCCCATCTTATTGAACTTCTACATATATGTCTGTTTGTCTTGAATATGATTTGGTTTTGTATTTTTTTGACAGACAGTCTGTTTATTCTGACAAGTTCTCCCTGAAGAGACAGTTAATTGGTACATTCTCCATTATTTCCCTTCACCTTACCTTTCCAGGTTACTTTCTGTTACAAAGCCCTGATTCAAGATCCAGCAATGACTCACTTTAGAGCCAGCAGGACCCTCTCAGAATTACTGCCTCAGTTTTCTTTCCTGGCTGACAGTTCCTATCAGGTTAGATTGGACTAGTCTTTGAGTTGTTTCCAAGAAATGAGAATAATTTATTAGGTTGTTAATTAAACAGCAAAGGAACACCTCCTTGTTGTAACAGTACTTCAAGATTTTAGTTGAAAACTTAGCACTTCTGTCTTTTGAAGTATACCCTGAGGTTTTCCATTTTCTGGAAGGTCAGTTTTTTTTTTTTTCAGTGAAAATTATTTTAAGTGTTCCTTATACTGGGTACTTTCAGAAAAAAATAGGAATTTGAGAAAACAGCTTGCTGTGGGAAAAATGTCTTTTTAGGTCTTCCTATTTCCTGAATAGTCTTCAGCCTTCAGAGCATCACCCTTACATGCATGGCTAAAGCAACAAATGCAGGGCTCACTGGCATTGAGTGGTCCAGTCCATTTTGTTTTTATATTCCTGATATATAAGAAATGAAGAAATGCTCCAGATAAGGTTACAAAACTATGATATATTTTCAATGCTGACATTGAACATTTATGCTTTTAAACACAAATAAAAACATGTAATGACTTATACTTGGAGATAACATAAGAAGCATAGATTTTGAGGCCCTTTGTCAAAATAAGGCCAAGGCCAAAAGTTCTCCTTTGATCTTTCTGTGATTCTTCTGTCTTTACAAGTGAATTTTCCCTTATAAAGGCTGAAAATCAGATCCCTCTCAAGAATATGTAAACTTTAACGTGGTGCCTTAAGATTACTCAGAGAAATGAATCTCTAATGATAGAATGTCATATGATGAGATTAATATTTGTTGGGTTTGGTCTAGTACCTCTCTGAAATCATGACATACGTTTACCTCACTTGCCAATTAAGGCAAGTGAGATTTTATTTTATAGAAGGTAGCTATTACATTGAGTTGTCTTTGCATATGACATAATATTAAAATATAACTTTTACAAACTACCATTATTAATGATTTTTATGGGCAAAATTATTTAGAATGTTCTTATACAGAGATGACCAGTTTATGATAGACATTCAAAGCCATCGAGATGTTCTCTGTGACTCTCATAGGTCGCTAATGATTATCATTTCTTTAGTTGGGGCTATGTTTCTTGAAATCCTGGAAAAAGGATCAAGGCAAATGATCACATTCAGCAAGATAAGTATTCTAAATAAAACTAATTCTAGTATATTAATTAAATTGTGTATGGATCCACTAACATAGGCTTCGTTTTATACCTCAAATAATCTAAATATTTATTTGTGTAGTTTAGTAATCAAACTGCCATGATGACAACTGTAACATAAATTTGATTAAGTAGTAATATATATCTTTAGTCTAAAAATGTTTATTTTAACTTATCTTAAGATGAAAACATATAATAATTGCTTTCTCAAATTTATGGCTGCTTGACAAGTATGTGTTCTAATATGAAACTGCAGTGTTGAGATTTCATCTAGCTTTCCAATTCTACAGTATGGTGTCCTCAAAGCTTCAGAAAATTTCAGAGCATGTCTAGGAAAAAAATTATACGGTATGTTACCTACAAAGTCAAGATCTCTAGATTTGTATTTATCTATGTCCACCTGTCTTTGCTCTAAGAGAAACGGAAGATAGATACAGATATATTTCTAACCCTAAACAAATTATTTTCAATTGATAAAATATATTTTTATATAATAGCACTTGCATAAAAATACTACTAGTAAGCACTCATAAATGGTAGATATTATGATAAATGGCTAATTGTTATTATAATATACATTTCTTAATAACAAAAGCCATAATTCTCTAATAGTATCACTCAAAATTCCTTTTGATTAGAAAGTCTGTAATATTTTAACATGCATATTATATTACCAAATATGCTTATGAGAAGTCAATGAAAATTATGATTTTTTCATATAAGGGTTCAAAAATTCATAAACTAAAGGCCTTTCCTAAAATAAGGACAATTCTTGGACTTCACCACCTAATCTAATAATGACTTATTAGAAAAAAAGTAGGTAAGACCATACACAGAATGACCAGGAAGCAAGCTACTGGTATACTAAAAAAAAAAAAAAAAAAAAAAAAATTAGGATTTGCACTCAGACATACAAATTTACTCATGTCTTTGCAACTTACTTGTTCAGGATAGCCTTCAACAACTCAATGTTCTTTATTCTCAGTTTTTGACTTTGTAAATTAAAGATCAAATACCCATACTTCATTGGTTTGCTGCAAAGATAAAATGAGCTAAGTTCTTTCAAGTATCTAGTACTTTGCTTGGATATAGGAAACACCCATAAAATACCTGTTATTATAATTACTATTATATTAAGAATCAAATGCAGTATGTATGTTGCTTTTCACACAGCAAAAAAGGCAGCAAAAAACCTCTACAACATACAGTTCACACTTTTGTTTAATACTAAAAATATCTATGTCTAAACAAAGATAAGTTTCATAAACTTAACTACATTTTCACATGAAGCTAAAAGTGAAATGGGTAAGCTATCAATTATGACATTTATGCCAAAAGTGAAACTTCATTTCAATGAAGACAGAGCAAATTATAAATTAAGATTCTATGCCACGATCGGAGTAAGATCATAGAAATGGCAGAGTTCAGAACTTCAAGAATTGATCCCTCTATTAAAGCAAAAATTAAGCTGGCAAAAACTGACAGAATCAACTTTTCTGGAACTCTGGAATCCAATCAAAAATAGAAAACAGAAGAGTGCTTAATGAAGAAAGAAGGTTCTAATGTTCAGTAAGAAAGCATTTTGATGTTTTGGTTCATTCTCTTATAATCTCCCATTCTCTAGCTTGGATACAACATCTAAATGAAGATCCACTAGGAAATATAGAACTTGAACAACACTGTAAACAGTAGACCTCGTAGACACATACAGAACACTTCACCAAACAGCAGAGTGCACATTCCTCTTACGTGCACTTGGAAGAGTCTCTAGATAGACCATATGCTAGGCCACAAAATAAGTCTCGATAAATTTTAAAAGGTTGAAATCATACAAAGTGCCTTCTTTAACCACAATGGAATGAAGGTAGAGATCAATAAATTAAGTAATGAAGCTAGAAATCAATTAAGAAAAACTAGAAAATTCTCAAATATGTAAAAATTAAACAACAAAAAGAAAAACAATCCAATTAAAAAGTGGTCAAAAGACTTAAGTAGTCACTTCACATAAGAAATATGAATGGCTGAGAAGCACCCAAAAAGATGTCCAACATCATCAGTCATTAGAAGAATGAAAATCACAATCACAATGAGATACCAATTCACGTCCACTAGGATAGTTATAATAATATTTATTTTTAAAAGGAAAATAAGTATTGGAAAGGATGTAGAGAAATTGCAACCCTTATACGTTGCTGGCGGGAATGTAAAATGGTTCAACTGCTATGGCAGAGTTTGACAGTTCTTCAAAAAGTTAAATATGGAATTACTATAACACTCAGCAGTTAGCTACTCCTAGGCATATACCCTTAAAATTGTAAACAGATACACAAACAAATACTTGTGTATTAACATTTATAGAACCATTATTCTCAATAGCCAATATATTCATTGGTAGATGAATGAATAAACAAACTGTGCCATATAGAATAAAATGGAATTCAACTATTTAAAGGAATAAAGTACTGATACTTGCTACCAAGTAGATGAACATAGAAAATGTTATTTGAAGTGAGAGAAGCCCATGACAAAAGGCCAAAAACTGTATGAATCCATTTGTATTTATCTAGAATAGGTAAATCCATACAGACAAAAACACATTGGTAGTTGTCAGAGGCTAAACGGGGAAGGGAATGGAAAGTAATGGCTGAATGGGTATAGGATTTTATTTTGCCATGATGAAAATGTTTTAGAACTAGATAGAGGTAGTGGTGACTGTACAACATTAAAATGTACTGAATTTGTCACTGAATTGCTCATTTTTAAATGGTTAATTTTATGTCATGTGAATTTCGCCTCAATTAAAATAGCAGTCCTTTAAAAGGTGTCACTACTGTCCAAATTTAGAGACATAAACAAAATCTATTCACATTTTAAAATGCTTTTACTTTTGAAACCTACATGTTTTTGTGAAAATTGTGTTTTAATGTCACATTTCATGGTAATGCCTGTTAACATCCACACTACAGTTTTTTTTTTTGCATTTGGCAAACAATGTTGTGCCTTACTTTGTATAAAATAATAAACTCTACTGTAGTATTTTAAAATATGTTTAATTATTTCAGTGGTAGAAAATAAAAATCCTCAAATTTCTAAACTGTATTATTTACCTGAACTATTCAAAATCTTTGGTATAGTGCTAACTAGAATATTATAAACTGTACTTCTCATCTGAGTAATTATGATCTGATGTGTTTTTGGAAACTTTATCTAATTTTGGCAATAGTATCCCATTGCATATTTTAAATGCTCAATGCTAGGTAAATATGAAAAAGAAATCAATAGTTTTTCCCTTTTTATAATATTTACAATGTTATCCACCAGCAGGTTCTATTTCAGTCTCTCTGTTATTAAAGGAGAGAATAGACTCAATTGCAAGCAATTAACCAATACCACCCAAACTTTACTTTCATGTTTCATTGACAGGATTAAATATGTTGAAGGTGTGATTAAATAATTTACCAAAAAATTTCAGTTGTGTTTTGTCCTTCTTGCTATGAGACTAAAATAACGCTAGGTATTCTCCCTTTTTAAACACATGAAGGTATCTCCACATTAGATTCCAAATCTGAGAACTTTCCTAATGGGTATTTTGAGTTACAGAGCCCAACCAACAAAGTTATCTTCTACTACTTGTAGATACATACCTAAGGTCTATTTGGATGACAAAGTCAATGATAGGACATTTAAGAGTCACGGCTTTGAAAACAACAGAAAGCATCATGGGCCATGCTAGACATTTAAATGCAAGAGCCATTCTCTTCAAAGGACTATGAAGACTTGGAATAAAACATCAGTAAGAAATACAGAAATGATTAATTTGCTTTAAAGAATATATTACATTTTGACATTTCATTGTTGTAAAGTGAAATATTTATTAACTACAAGGGTATAATATTTATTAGTTATATGAGACTATAAAAGTATCATTTTAATGTATATATGTATATGCATATATGCCTATCAATAAGGTATAATATTAAATATGTTAAGAAAGTGTCAAACAAGTATTAGAATTGTGATGTCACATATCTTATATCTCAAAATATACCCCAAACTTTTCCAAATTTTTATATTATAATCCTTTTAGTTGCTTATTCATTTTTCCAGTAAGAGTTAATTTAGTGTAATATAGAATCCTAAATAATTAGTAATGTTTAGAAACATAAACAGATATACAAAAGTGTGGCCGGGCACAGTGGCTCATGCCTGTAATCCCAACACTTTGGGAGGCCAAGGCTGAAGGATCACTTGAGGTCAGGAGTTCAAGACTAGCCTGGCCAACATGGTGAAATCCCATTTCTACTAAAAATACAAAAATTAGCTGGGCATCACAGTGGGTGCCTGTATTCCCAGCTATTCGGGAGGCTGAGGCAAGAGAATCACTTGAACCTGGGAGGCGGTGGTTGCAATCAGCTGAGTTCACATCATTGCTCGAGTCAATTATAAAGTACACAACTGTTCAAAATAGAAAGATTAGTGAACTGTTAAGAAACTAATATGCTAAAATACATAGGAAACTAATTACTGTTAAATAGTGCTGTGCTTTTAAACTGTTTCAGTAATACTCAATGTTCTATTAAGTCAGAACTCTCCCACGTTAAACTGGCATATCAGAATATTTAGTTTTACGCTTTTGGCAGAAGTCTTTCAATGAACAATAAGAATATAATTTGTTTCTCAGAATCACATTAATTTGCATATTTTGAAATTTGGATTCTGGAAAGGATAACACAAACGATTTGATTTTTTCTGAAAATCTTTTCCTTCTTTATAAAAAGTTTTCTTTTGAAATTAATCCTTAGATATTTATTATAGTGAATAGGAATGTTGACTACCGAATACTAAATTGCTGAGATCAACTTAAAAACTTTCTGATTTTGACTCATTGACATTTGTGTATCTGTGTAAATTTGTTTTAATTGATTTTTTAAAATATCTTTCCAATTACTAATGACCATAAATTATTTTACTGCCATTTATTTTGAAAAATACTTCAAAATACTTTGTATTTTAATTTTAAAACAGTTGGATGTTAAAATGCAATATTTTAATCAAGAAGAAATATCTTGAGAAAAACATTAGTAATGAAGAAGGTAAGAGCTATAGAAAGATGAGGCTTCTATTATTTACAAAGCAAATCTTTAATATATGATTATTTTTTCTGACATATATAAATACCACCACTATAAAACAGTTTTAAAGTTAGTTTTAATAGACTGCTTTCTTACATTGCTTTTCAAAGAGAATAATGAAAAATAACCCCTAATAAATATTATTATTATTCAAATCACATTTGGCCACCAGAGCCATTATTTCTTAAATCATTATACTCTGGAAGAATTGACAGAAATACAATTTCTCAATTTAGGTTATGGAAATTACTTTCAGAAATAGACATTAAAGGATTCCAAAAATTTTAAAAATAGCTATCAAAACAGCAATCAGTGAAGCAAAGCATATTCTTGTAAAAATCAGCTCATGAATGCCATCTGCTTTGCAATAGGATCCTGGCTTAAACACTAGAACAAAAAGATTTTAATAAGAAGTTTGCCTATTACTAAAAACTTTCTAAAATTGTTGAACAAGTCTAAGGGGACGAAATAGCTCCAACAATTAATAGCCTATGCACTTTTAAGGCCACCTAGAGGTGATAACATTTTAATTCTAGCTAATTTTTTTAGCACAAAAAGTAGTGTGTACTATCATTGCCAAAATGTGATATTTCTGAAATATACAAACTAATTTTTTGATAGAAAAATCACTAAGAAAAATGTTATACTTTAAGAGGGATAAATCTTGAAATAAATTAGGTACCTTCTAGCTGTAAACAAATTCTTGGAATTTACATTGCTATGCAATAGATAATGTCACTTTTCTCCCCGACTCTGTAGAGAGCATGCTACACTAACCTTCCTGATTGAAGTTATTGATCATCTGGGGTAGGATGTAAATCAGTCTCACTGTGCAGAAGAAAGAGAAAGGGTGTAAGGAAGGCATTTTGGAGCTCTGGTTTATGGAATCCTCATAAACACGTTACTAGAGATAATCCATAGATATACAAAAATACTAGACGGAAATAAATGGCGAAAGTATAGTGTGGTCCATGTATGAAATGGAAGAAAAACACAGAGGAAACAGAAGTCAAAATTGTTAACACTGGGCTGGGTGCAGTGGCTCACGTCTCTAATGCCAGCACTCTGGGAGGCCGAGGCGGGTGGATCACCTGAGGTCAGGAGTCTGTGACCAGCCTGGCCAACGTGGTAAAACCCCATCTCTACTAAAAAGTACAAAAAATTAGCCGGGCGGGGTGGCAAGCACCTGTAATCCCAGCTATTAGGGAGGCTGAGGCAGGAGAATCACTTGAACCCAGGAGTTGGAGGTGAAGTGAGATTGCGTCACTACACTCCAGCCTGGGCAACAGAGCAAGAATCCATATCAAAATAAATAAATAAATAAATAAATAAATAAATAAATAAATAAATAAAAAGTAACATTGAATTACACAAAATGAATAGTGGGAGGATGAATATGGTTTTGTTAGCTTTTGCTCTGTTTTTATTTTTTGTTTCATGTGGGAGTGAGGGATTTATGAATCCTGCAAAATTGAAAATTATTTGATGGATAAAGAGGTCCTTTGACTCATTAATTAATCAAGTTAAATTATTATTATAGAGCACCTATTATGAGTCAGGTATCTTTCTGGACACTGGGTATACAGCAGTAAAGATATTAAACAAAAACCCATAAATTTTGGTGAGGGAGGAAAGACAATAAATAAAATAACAACAACAAAAACAGATATAGTATCTTAGATGATGATAGGCGAAATGGAGAAAAATAAAGAAGGCCATAGAGATAGAGTACTAATTTAAGACAGGTCAGTCAAGAAGGCCTTATGACTCAAAAAAATAAATTCAAAAATGGCTACCAAGTATAGGAATCGGAAATTTCCAGAGAAGCAGCATTACATACTCCAAAGAATATGAAAGATACAGTTACTGGAACTTTTGAGAATTATTTCTACCAACCCGTAAAGTAAAGCTCTTAATGATAGTTGGTGACTTTTTACTGAAGAAACACAGATATTTGCCAAATGTCCATCTGAGAAAAAGAGAATCCACATTACTGGATATCTACAATTGCCAGACTTGGCGATGGGAAGGTAATAAACCTTATTCACTTAATCTTTACAAATAAACCTTTGATCATTCTGATTCTACCCACTTTTAACTCTCTGTCTTACATAAAATCTTCCAAATGAAGAAGAGTTCTACTGATAAATTAATAAAAATCACTGTCCACATGCTACCTTTCATTAAAATGTACACTTCTTCCTATGCTTTTGCTAAATCATGATGAAAATACAGTATTACTAAGTCATATCTAGGGAGCAAACTTAAACCCAGAAGAAATAAATTCTGACTGTGTTTGTATCTCTTGGGACTTTTTTTTTCTGTGGAGTAAAGTGAAAGATTTAAGGAAACAGGTGGCAATGTTTTTCCATTTTTACTTGGAGCTAAACAATTAAATTTGTAAGAGTAAGTAGACTGCAAGATAAAACTGTCTGGTTATGTAAATGTCAACAAATAAAATTTGATATCAGACTGACAGGGTCTTGAAAAGTACCCAAAACAAATAAAATATCATCCCATATTTGGCTGTGAGCAAACAAAAAGTATAATATAGTGCTTGGATATATTTTATGGGTCGAATTTTGTCTCCTCCAAAAAATGATATATTGGAGTCTTAACCCTTGATATCTCAAAACGTGAACCTATTTGAACACAGGGTCTTTACAGAGGTAATCAAGTTAAAATGAGGTCATTAGAGTAGGCCTTAATCAAATTTCCTTTTAAAAGGGAAATTTGGGAACAGAGGTAGACACATACAGAAGGAATAAATTTCTGGGTGCTTAAACAGCCACCCAGTTTGTGGTACTGTGTTATGAGAGCGCTAGCAAACTGATACAATGCATGGGCAATAAGAACAAAATGATCCTAGTGGTAGGAAGTCAAGCATGAAACCTGCCTCTCTGATTCATCCTGTATCTTTACAGTTTATCACCATGTCTGGAAAAGAGTAATGAATAAGGTAATGAGTGAAAACAAGCAAGAATTGAATTTTAAAAATGTATAAACCTCTTTTATTTCATTGAGCAGTGGTTTGTAGTTCTCCTTGAAGAGGTCCTTCACATCCCTTGTAAGTTGGATTCCTAGGTATTTTATTCTCTTTGAAGCAGTTGTGAATGGGAGTTCACTCATGATTTGGCTCTCTGTTTGTCTGTGATTGGTGTACAAGAATGCTTGTGATTTTTGTACATTGATTTTGTATCCTGAGACTTTGCTGAAGTTGCTAATCAGCTTAAGGAGATTTTGGGCTGAGACAATGGGGTTTTCTAGATATACAATCATGTCATCTGCAAACAGGGACAATTTGACTTCCTCTTTTCCTAATTGAATACCCTTTATTTCCTTCTCCTGCCTGATTGCTCTGGCCAGAACTTCCAGCACTATGTTGAATAGGAGCGGTGAGAGAGGGCATCCCTGTCTTGTGCCAGTTTTCAGAGGGAATGCTTCCAGTTTTTGCCCATTCAGTATGACATTGGCTGTGGGTTTGTCATAGATAGCTCTTATTATTTTGAGATACGTCCCATCAATACCTAATTTATTGAGAGTTTTTAGCATGAAGGATGGTTGAATTTTGTCAAAGGCCTTTTCTGCATCTATTGAGATAAAAGAGGATACAAACAAATGGAAGAACATTCCATGCTCATGGGTTGGAAGAATCAATATCGTGAAAATGGCCATACTGCCCAAGGTAATTTATAGATTCAATGCCATCCCCATCAAGCTACCAATGACTTTCTTCACAGAATTGGAAAAAAATACTTTAAAGTTCATATGGAACCAAAAAAGAGCCCGCATCACCAAGTCAATCCTAAGCCAAAAGAACAAAGCTGGAGGCATCACGCTACCTGACTTCAAACTATACTACAAAGCTACAGTAACCAAAACAGCATGGTACTGGTACCACAACAGAGACATAGATCAATGGAACAGAACAGAGCCCTCAGAAATGATGCCGCATATCTACAACTATCTGATCTTTGACAAACCTGACAAAAACAAGAAATGGGGAAAGGATTCCCTATTTAATAAATGGTGCTGGGAAAACTGCCTAGCCATATGTAGAAAGCTGAAACTGGATCTCTTCCTTACACCTTATACAAAAATTAATTCAAGATGGATTAAAGACTTAAATGTTAGACCTAAAACCATTAAAATCCTACAAGAAAACCTAGGCAATACCAGTCAGGACATAGGCGTGGGCAAGGACTTCATGTCTAAAACACCAAAAGCAATGGCAACAAAAGCCAAAATTGACAAATGGGATCTAATTAAACTAAAGAGCTTCTGCACAGCAAAAGAAACTACCATCAGAGTGAACAGGCAACCTACAGAATGGGAGAAAATTTTTGCAACCTACTCATCTGACAAAGGGCTAATATCGAGAATCTACAATGAACTCAAACAAGTTTACAAGAAAAAAACAAACAACCCCATCAAAAAGTGGGCAAAGGACATGAACAGACACTTCTCAAAAGAAGACATTTATGCAGCCAAAAAACACATGAAGAAATGCTCATCATCACTGGCCATCAGAGAAATGCAAATCAAAACCACAGTGAGATACCATCTCACACCATGTAGAATGGCCATCATTCAAAAGTCAGGAAACAACAGGTGCTGGAGAGGATGTGGAGAAATAGGAACACTTTTACACTGTTGGTGGGACTGTAAACTAGTTCAACCATTGTGGAAGTCAGTGTGGCGATTCCTCAGGGATCTCGAACTAGAAATACCATTTGACCCAGCCATCCCATTACTGGGTATATACCCAAAGGACTATAAATCATGCTGCTATAAAGACACATGCACACGTATGTTTATTGCGGCACTATTCACAATAGCAAAGAGTTGGAACCAACCCAAATGTCCAACAACGATAGACTGGATTAAGAAAATGTGGCACATATACACCATGGAATACTATGCAGCCATAAAAAATGATGAGTTCATGTCCTTTGTAGGGACATGGATGAAACTGGAAAACATCATTCTCAGTAAACTATCGCAAGGACAAAAAACCAAACACCGCATGTTCTCACTCATAGGTGAGAATTGAACAATGAGAACTCATGGACACAGGAAGGGGAACATCACACTCCGGGGACTGTTGTGGAGTGGGGGGAGGGGGAGGGACAGCATTAGGAGATATACCTAATGCTAAATGACGAGTTAACGGGTGCAGGAAATCAACATGGCACATGGATACATATGTAACAAACCTGCACATTGTGCACATGTACCCTAAAACCTAAAGTATAATAATAATAATAATAATAATAATAATAATAAAAATGTATAAGCCTAATTGATGGAGATTTAAACTGGAATTTTAAGGACAGAAGAGGAAATGCCAAGATTAAAAAAAATCAAGCATGACACTGAATTAGGAATAAATAATTAGGAAATGTTTAATATGTCTCAGAAGAAACTAATAAAAGGATAAGAACTATGAAGTGTAGAGTCAGGGCATGGGTTTAGTAAGGAGCCATCATAAAATCACTAGACTACTCTGGGGCTTGTCTTATCTGTAAGGTGGCTGGGCTTGCTAATAGCTAAACACCATTCAACTTGTATTCAGCGTTTCAGATGCCTATATAAAAATAAACAAAGTGAAAGTGATACTTTAAATAAAGGACATATTAACATAGATTATCAACAAGACTTGCTAAGATTTCATTGTCCAAGTACAGCAATGAAAAGATAAGCAGCCAGTCTTTTCAATATAAATCTTATCCCATTGCTTCTATGATTATAATCTTCCCTTTAATAAATTTATTCAATAAGTGTTGAGCACCTACTTCATGCCAGGCACTATTCAGGCATTTAGGACTATAGCAGCAAGAGAAGCAAAATTCCTGCTCTTGTAGAGCTTATATTCTACAGGAGAAGAAAGACAATATTCAATTAAATACAAAATATAATGTATTTAGTAAGTAATATATACACATTTAGAGGCAGAAATAGAGATTTAAAGTAATAAGTAGACTTCTTTAGAGAACAAATTAAGAAAAGTCTCTCTGTGGAGGTAAAATTTGAGCAGAAATCTGTATGTAGGAGTCAGCATACATATATCTGGGGAGAGAGAGGCACAGACTCCTGCCCTGGGTGGGGGCGAGGTTGGCACATCCAAAGAACAGCACGGCCTGTGGTCAGAGCAGAGTGAAGAGGGGAGAAAGTCTGGGAATGACCAATGAGGTCATGAAACAAGCAGAGATCACATCATATATGGCCTTGTTAAGAAATTTCTAATATATTTTGAATTTGATGAGATCCTAATAGAGTTTAAACTGTGCTGCAAGTAACATAATCTGATGTACATTTTAGAAAATCACTCTAGGTGCTGTTTAGAGAACTGATGGCAGTAAAGGCAAGTGTAGAAGCAGCCTAAGGGCTGTGCACATTGTAAATAAATGATGATAGTGGCTCTGGTCTATGATCCTCATAGCCACAGGATGTAAATCTAAACTTTGTAAGGCAGCAGATTAGATCTCCAGTGACCTGGCCCTCACTCGCCTTTCTGGTTGTATTTACAGTAAACCCTTTTATCCTCCTCCTTGTTTTATGTCTGTTCATCAATCTGAAACTTTGTCCATTTATTCCCTCTAGTTACAATGACCTCCATTTTTCTCTTCATGGTCCAGCAGAGGTCTCAATCTTCATGACTCAGACCTCTTCTTTGCAACCTCTCCTGACACTTTCAGGAGGAGGACAGATTGATTCAGAATCTGATAGAGTATAAAACTTATTTTTACACTGTATTATATGTGTCACTGTGTTGTTTCAGTGCCTACTGAGTGGTATAAGTTTTTTAAATCTTACTGGTCTGTGAAAATTAACAACCTGTAAACTACTGAGCTAGCGTTCTTAAATTCACATCACTATGAATATCCCTAAGAAAATTATTTTTTAATATAGTTAATAATTCACACTCATAATTAAGAAATTAATTTATTTACTTTAAAATAGACTTAAAGTATGTCTAGACATTTGCCTAGAAATTATAAAATTCACATCTTAGACTCATAGTCTCTAGAGTGTTAACAACACTGCCTGTGTATAAAATGATCTACCTGTGCATGTAATGAGACAATACCTTTGAATTTGTATACAACTATTCCATATTAAAAGTATCCATCTAACTTGACCAACTGGAAAAAAGAACCTCTGAATTGTGCTTTGAGGCTCAAAATGCCTACGGTTTTTCAGATTCTGGGTACTATTTGGTAATTCTACTCAACTTCCTTTATGATTAGCTTATCAATATTGCTGACACAATCAGTAACACAACCTTTACAACCCCTTGTATCAATTTCCAAGTGGATACTTTTCCAAATCCAAAGTGAATACTTTGTGAGGAAAAAAATATTGATAACTTGAGACTCTTTTTTAGCTGAGCTCATTTGAATTAAGCGTACAGGGATACATACTATGTAAATGGTCAATATTCCACTTGGAAAGCCTGTTCTTTCTAATAACAGAAGTCTTCACTATTACTTTGAAAATACTGCCAAAAATCATATTTCAAAGTTGTTCACATAACTCTTTAAGTGAATTTCTAGGCCAAACCTATAAAAATATATACCTACACATTATATAACTAACTTAAAAATCACTTTTCAACTATATTAATAGATTAAATTCTAGAAACAACACTATGCATAAAGTAATTCTCTGTATACTGGATGAAATCTCAATACAACAGAGGTTTCCTGATTCTATAGCTATTACCTCTCTCCTTGACATGAAGACAGTTTTACTTTTAGGTTATACTACTTGAGAAAAAAAAAAAAACCGTAATAATGCAATTCTACTAGAAAACTAGAAAACATAAATAAATTTATAATTTACTATTATGACCATTGATGGCTATATACCTACAAGTAGACTTACAGTCATATATTGTGACATATTTTTCAGCCCACAGCCAGTGTTTAACGCATATGGGTCAGTGGAAATGTGACACCATCTCAGAAAAACCTACTTAGAAACTTCAGGGTTCAAAACCTAGAGCTCAGTAATCATGCATTAAGGGAACTTCTAATTTGAACAGAAGTCTTGTTCTAAATTAAGCTATTATATCTATCAATCATTTTCTGAATAGTTATGTGTATTAGATTTTCTTAAGTAGGAAATATCTGCTTTACAGCTGATTATCCACATTTCTTATTCTCTGTTACAGAGATCTTCACAGATACATCTGTATATGTTCTTTTCTCCTTGAAGCATATCTATATATTTGAAAATAATTAATTTATATTATTCAAAGAAACATGAAAAAATATTTTTGCTTCTGTGAGCACTAGGACTAAGGTTTACCTGAGTTTAGATTAATAAAGTTGCCAGAAATAAAATAAGCATGGATGAACTATGATGATTATATTACACTCTTATCTGCCTGCCTCAGAAATGTTCTTTTGACCAGTAAGTGTTCCAAGCCTTTTAATGAAAACATTCTGGCTGGAGGAAGAGGATACTGACCAGATAATCTTAAGGGCCTTCCCACTAAATATCCATGGTCTAAATTTATAGTCACCTTTTGCATTATCTGTTTAACATTTCCTATCATGCTTGAAAATGAATATTAATTATGTTTACTGAAATCACAGCTACAGTTGATATTTGGGAGATTTTGATATAAGAGTAAGACTTTCAATTTCATTGTCTTAAAATAATAAACTCATTTTGCTTCACATAATGTGTTTTCTTTCTTTGGTATTTTTAAGTGAATGTATGGTTTTCTACACACAAATGCACACACACACATGCACGCACACACACACGCATGCACACACACACGCACACGCTCACACACATATATAGTGTAAATTTCTAAGGCAATAATCTTCACTCTAATCTAGTATTAGGTTTCTAAGGTACCAGGAGCCTGATTGCCTCCTAAAAGTCTGAAAACACATGATTAATAACTCATCCATTGCCTTCCAACTGAAAAGAATCACTCTTACCGTATAGCCCTCGGTATACTGAAAAGGAGCCCTGGAACTTTCGTCTGCTGTTGGACTCAGAGGCTTGGGGTCAGACATAGAACGCTGCATCATCTTGGCTGTCTTAGGACTTGCTGGGGGAACTTTAGCCATATCTGGATGCAGTACTTTCTGTGGACTTATATCATCAGGGAGGGGTTTTTCATAAGGTACAAAGGCTGATTCTAAGGCTTTGCCTGGTGAAAGTGGTGAGATGGGTGAGTAAAGGACTTTGGGGGATTTGGGTGGGGAAGGAGCCAGCTGTACTGTGGAATCTGCCCGGAGGTGAGATGAATAACCAATCTCTAAAGGTGTTGGGCGTTTCTTGTCTTTGGGTGGAGATGTGGCACTCAGATATTGAGGACTTTGTGTGTCTGAATCTGCTTCTGTTTGACATCCTAAACTGCCCCCTTTGTAAGTCTTTTCAGGTGCTGAAATGTGTTTAATTATTTCTACCTTGGCATCCACTCGTGCCCGTATGGAGGGTGTTCTTATGGTTCCAACTGGTTCAGTTTGCACAGATATCTCTGCTACCGTTTGAACTGCTATGCTGGAGACTTTGGAAAGAGGTTTGGTCTTGTCAGCCTCTGTCATGCTGTCACCATATTTCCCTACACGAGCTTTCCTCCTTGATCTAGTAGGCATATCCCACTCATCCTGATCTTCATCATCAGTTTGGACGCTTGTATCCACACTCTTTTTAGTTCTCCTTCTCCTACTCACATAGCTCCGATCCGTGGCATCTTCGTCATCCGTTTGTACACCACTGTCCACTATCTTTTTAAAACTTCGGGGATCATCTGTCATATTTTCTCCCATGTCATCATACTGTCCTCGGACTTTAGCTCCAGAACTTCTCTTTTTGGGTTGTTTTTCCTCTTTGACAACAACATCTGTTAGAGGTATTTCTGAAACAGTGCTCAGGATACCAGGTGGGGCAATGTATTGAGTAACACCATCAGACTGAACGGTGTACCATCCTTGGCTTTGTGGTATTTCAATTGCCACAACAGCTGAAGCTGTGGTGGTTGCATCTTCAGTTGCCCAAAATTGACTGCCTTCTGGAGCAGCATACTGACCTTCCAAAATTGCCTGCTCTGTAGTGGTTTGTGGAGAAGCAGTTCCAGAAGGGTCATAGTTATACTGGTAGATCTGCCGAATCTTTTGCTCCTCCAGCTGCTGGTGAAGCTGTTGTTGCAGCTGTTGGATCTGCTCAAGCTGTAACTGTTGCTGAGCTAACGTCTCCTGCCTCATCATGAACTGGGCTTGCCGCTCTTCTTCTTGCTGATAGAGAAGGTGTTGCTTCATAGACTGCAGCTCCTCCAACTTTTTCTGAACCATGATCTTTTCTTGTTCTCGGAATCTTTGAATTTCCTGACGTTCCCACTCCAATTCCTCAGCAAAGCGCTGTTGCTTAATTTTCTCCAGTTCCAGGAGCTCACGTTCCAAGTCTAGCTGCTGCTGTTGTTGTTTATCTTCTTCAGGGACAATTAAAAGAGCACTTTCATCTCCCACCACTTCAGGAAACACTTCAGATGCTGTGGTTAAAGTGGGAACAGAGTCTATCGTCTCAGCAGTAAGAGACTCCACAGTAATAGTTTGCAAACTGGCACTGATATCAATACCAGTTACTGCAATATCCGTTTCAGATGCACCTGTTGTTATAAAATATGATCTAGGCATTGGCTGGCTATGGTGCAGGGCAGGTAACGAAGTCACTGCATCAACTGTATGAACACCAGACAAATCCCTCACTGTGGTGCTGAAAATGGAGCCGGGTTGTGTGGTGATAGCAAATGTAGAGGGTGTTGGAGTTGCTACTGAAGAATAGACAACACCATTAGATGACCTCAAAACACTCCCCACACAATACTGGGGTCCTGGCGGTGGTGTCATTCTTGCTGTGGAATACTGTGGGGTACTAATCCCAACTCCTGAAATGACTTGTCGTGTTTCTGGATATGGACCTGTAGTCTTGCTTGAATAATCCATTACCTCACCTGAAATACAGGGCAGAGTTATAGTCCAGTTCCCAGAATGAATGATGCTTTTTGAGTTTGAAAACCCTCTCATCTTGATGAACATAATGAATGAGACTGCATGCAAATCCACAGGGTAGCCTAATTAGATGCGGAATGAAAGCAATGTTGAACATGCAGGTGCATGCAGGTGATTTTGAGCAGAACGGTATTTTTTTAAAATGAAGGAACAAAAGTGCACATGTACTCCAAAATATGCTGCTATAACATCCAAAGAAAGAGAAAAAGTAACAAAACTGGAAAAGAAGCCACATTTTCATCCTGAAATGAGATGAGGAACACCATAATGATATTTCAAGGAAAGGTCTGCTGCCACATCATACTGACCTGTAGTAACTCTCCCTGAAGTCAGATCTACTGCTGTGTCAGTTCCTTCAGAATAATCAAAAGCATTCTTACTTTTATAGAAAAAATGTCCAGCTTCTGCTAAATTTGTGTCAGACATGGAAGGCTTCATTCCCCCAATCCCTCTATAACCATATGGCCCTGATCGATCATACTGATAGTGGTCATCCCTATAACCAAAACGATCCTCAGGAAGAGTAGTTGCAGGCTGCTGTGCTGTGCAGCTCCTTCCAAATGGTAATTTATAAACCATGTCACAGCACACAGCTCTTCTCCCTGCGGTTAAATCAACGGGTTTTTCATCATCTTCTATTATTTTGGTCATCACACTTGAAGTAGACTCATCCATTGTTACGACTGTTCTGTGAGACTTGGTTGTACTGAGATCCACTACTTCCCCATCAGTGATCCCCTGGGATATGGTGCTATCAGTCCATCCATTTGTGACACCAACAGGAGGCACAGTGACAGGTTTTGTAATAGCCAATGTCATTGCATGTGCTGGAGTACCTAGAGATAAGTTTATTGGTGCTTCTTCCCTAGCTATAGGAAAGACCTGGTCACTTGGCATCCTGTATGGGGGCTCAGCATGCTTTGATGTTGTAAGTTGGAGTGGTGTTGTCATTGCATGTTGTACACCCACTAGGCTTTCTGTGCCTGTAGTGTAACTTGCACTAGCTGTGCATGTGACAAAGGTCACTGTCTCAGTGGCCAGAGATATAGGAGTCACTATTGATGATGTCACACTAAGATTTATAATAGAGGGTTGGACAGCACTAATTTGTTTCCCATAAACTTCATTTGTTGTGATCTGCCTTTTCACATCCATTGTAGAAGTAGAAAGATCAATACATTTATCAGTTGTTTTAACTTCTACCTTTGGTACTGTACGCAAATCAATTACATCACCAACAAGTTGCAATTTTCCATCTTCTTTATACTGAGGCTTCTCTAAATGTATGTTATCTAGAGCAAGAGGCTCTGGAGGAATTGTTATGGAAATGCTGCTGAGACCAACACTAGGAGCTGTACTTCTGGTTGCTGAAACCTCAGTCTTGGAAACTTCAGTAGTGAGAAACTGTGTAACTGACGTGGGAGCTGCTTGAAATGAAGAGGGTGCTGTGACAGGGGTAGCAGAAAATGTCTGTAAAGCTCCAGAGATGTAGAAGGTCTGTTCTGAAGAAATTGGAATTTCTACAGCTGTCACAGGAGGAACTACAGAAAACACAGGTTCAACAGAAACCAGATCTTTGGAGGGTGATCCCAAGGGCCAACTGGTAATTGCTTGACTAGCAGAAGAATCTGTTGGAGTCCCAGGTTCAGATGGCAATGTAATAACTACATAAGTTTCTGTGAGGGATTTGGAAAATCTTGGTGAGGACTTGTTGGAGTGTGGGGAAAGTGGGGAGGTAGGGGAAGGCAATTTATAATCTGCTGAAGTCACTAAATTTAAGGTCATACTTGAAGTTAAAGATAGGCCTGTTGGTTTGGGGTGTATATCTGTTGGTTTTTGTGTAGTTGTTGGAAGCTGAGGAATCACTGGTTTGGGGGCGATTGGAGGTTTGCTTGGCTCAGGCCTGTGGGTAAATACAAGTCCAGATGGAATTGAAGATGGCTTAGGAGGAACAGGAGGAGGTGCAGTGGTACATATTCTTGTAACAGGTAATCCATTACTTGTCAGAACAGCTGTGGTCTCTACAGTAGTAACAGCATCAAACAGAGGTGTAGCTGTAGTCACTGGAGCTGCAACTGTTAACTTTTTTTTAGGAAGAATAGTTGGTTTAGGTGAAGTTGGTGGAGGAAGTGGTGGGGGAGGAGGGGGTGGTGGTGGAGGAGGAGGAGGAGGGGGAGGGGGAGGAGGGGGAGGAGGTTGAGCTGATATGTCCAAAGAAGAACTTCTAAAGAATGGGCGAGGTTTAGCTGGAAGAGAGGAAACAGAAGGACTGCCAGATGGTAACGGAGATGCAGGTTTTTCCTGACTAAAGATCTCTCCAGATGTAAAGTACGTAGTTGAAAGCTGCTCTTTCATTGGAAGGGCTATTACAGAAGAAGGTGGGTGATCAAACACGGTTTCAGATAAGCTACTTTTTGTTAGTTCAGCCTCCAACTCCTTTTTGTCTCTGTAAGCTTCCAAAACTTCTAGAATGATTCCATTCCCAGTTTCCTTCTTGGCTTTCTTCACTGGGTCCTTTTCAGATATAGATAAGTCAGTAGAAATAGTGTCAGCAACTGGCCCTTCAGGTTTAGGTACTACAGATTCTATGATAGAAGATGCCACATCAGATAAGGAAATAACAATATGATCAGCATTAGCTCTACCATCTGGTGTGGAAGTCCGATCTAAAGATACACTTATTTCTTCTGGATAGTCTATAATGCTGCCTGGAAAATAAGTTGATGAAGAAATTTCCTCAGAATCTTCAAATTTAGTTATCATGTCCACTGGCTCTGTATAAACTGTGGTTATGCTATCCAGGGTAGTAATGGGTGAGGAGCTATCTGTGGTACAGACTGAAGAAACAGATGATGTGAGAGAAGGTGTGTCAGAGGGTGGGACAGATGTAGCACTTTCTGAAGGCTCCGAGTAGGTCAAAATCAGCGATTCATGGGCAATTATCTCTTGAATTTCTCTCGTATAATCGGTTACATATTCATCCTCAATTTCTTCTGTTGAAAAATGCTGGGTTATTTTAACATCTGGGATAGAGAGTGTTGCACTGCTGGTTGAATCTGTAAGAGACGCTCCTGAGAGAACACTTGATGACAAAGATGCATCAGGCATTCTGTCAAAGTCCATGGTGGACTCTGTCATATCCTCACCAATGGGGGCCTGGGTTGGGCTAGATCCAGGTGTTAACTGCATCTGTTGCCTCTTCATAAGTTCTTCATAGGCAGTATCAGCATCTAGTAGTTTCTTTTCTTCTCCTGTAGAAGTTACCATAGTACCCAGGTCCACTATCTCATGGCTTTCTGGGATGATAAAAGAGCTTGAAACAATATCTTCCTGAGGCAGAACAGAATGTAAGCTTTCTAACTCATAAAACTCTTTCTGGAGGTCTGTAATTGTTTGCATGGGATCTTCATAAATCTGTTCTGAAAGTCTTATCTTTTGCTCTCTTCCTTTCTGTTGCATAAATCCATTTTCTTCTTCTTGCCTTGTTAGCAGACTGCCATCTACCGATCCATTGTACGTATCTTCTACTAAAGATTCATAAATATAATCCTCTATTAGCATCCCACCATACAACGGCTCTTTTTCAAACACTTCATCTCGTTCAGCTGCAGCTGGAAAAGCTTTGTATTTGTGTGTTTTATGCATCATTTCTTCATACATCTCCTCAGCACTTTTTAACGCCTTTTGGCTACCTTCTTTCTGCATAATAGATTGCTCATCTGTTGGTGAGTATAATGACACAGCTGTGGGCAATTTATAAACTTTTTGTACTTCTATTATTTTTTCCGGGCTTATTTCAAAACCTTCTGGGTCTGATTCTATGCTAGGTGAATATTCAGAACAAGAAGATCTATGGAGCTCCTCCATTTCTGCAGCCTGACGTAACTCTTCCGTCGGAGATGCATCTTCAATGGGAGAGAGATTACTAGGTGGTGTCTTTGGCCTTTCCCTTCTTCTCTGAGCTCGAAGTTCATCTTTGTCTTTCTTTGATTTTTTACTAGAACTCTTTCTTTGTTGCTGTTCTATTTCCCTCTGCTTTTCTTGCTCCTTTAATAATTCTTCTTCCTCTCTCAATTCTTCTTCCTCTGAAGAATCTTCAATAGTAGGCAAAAGAGGGCCATGTGATCTGTGCCGAGCTTTACGTTGCTGTTTGCTCTCTCCTTTTTTGTGACTCGGGCTACTGTCACTGTCCTCATCAAGTGATGATACTGATGTAGGGGATGTACCAGGAGTGAAGCTGGAAGCATGCAGACTCGAAGATCCCTCTCCCCTTGACCTATCTTCAGGTGAGTCTGTCAGGCTTTCCATTTCTAATTCTGGCTCTTCATCAAAATACAAACTTGTTTTTTTCTGTGATGACTCTGCAGAATATTTATCTGCTATTGTACTGTTGAGCTCAATTGTTTTAAATCGGCGTAGCCCTCCTCCTCCAGCAACTACAAGTTCTTCACTTTCCTGACTTTTAGTTTCTCTGTATTTAAGTTCAGGACTTTCATCAAATGCTTCATCGTCTTCATCATGCCATGAGTGACGTCTTCCTGCATCATCATCAATGCTTGTGCTACTTTTTCGCGTCAGTCTTCTGTGTTTCCCTGCTGTTATTTTGCCTTTTCCCTTTGTTTCTTCCTTCTTCTGGCTCTCAGTACTACTACTAATCTCTTTGAGCTGGTTTCTGATGAACTCATCATCTTCAGAACCTGAAGCATCTTCATCAGCACTCATTTCTATGATTTGTTTTCGAATGAAGTCCTCCTCTTCCCCTGATCCTTGGCTGTCTTCCTGTTTATACTCATCACTGCTTGATGAGCCAACACTAGTTCTTCGTTTTCTTTGTGGAACAGGTGAGTTTTCACTTTCACTACTCTCTTCAACTGAATCATAAGGCTCTCTTCTAGTAGTTATGTCATCAACAAACTCAGACTTCTCTTTATGGTCCTTGCTGGAAGGAATATCTTGTTGGCTATCTTTTTTAAAAGTGTCTTTCCTTTCTTCTTGACTCTCTTTGATTTCCTCTTCTGAAATAGTAATTTCCAAGGTTTCAGATAAACTCTGAGTTTTCTCTTGGTCTTTAGGCTGTTCAGGAGAAACTTCATGGGGTTGTGTTTTCTTTTCTGACTTTTCATCAACAAGTGTACTTGCTTGAGCTTCCAAAATAGATAGGACTGTACTTTCTAACTTAGCCAAATCTGAGGGGCTGGAAGGGCTGCTTTCTTGTGAAAAAGAGTCCTTTTTGAGTCCCTTGAGAATATCCTTTTCATCAGTTGGAATAAGACTTGGAATTTCACCAAGCGAGCTTGATATTCCATCGGAAGAATATCCCGTGTCGCTCAGACCTTGGGGGCTTTTAGGCTGCTGAGAACTTGAGGTGTCTGATTTGTCATCTTCCTTTTCCTAAGCAGGGAGATAAAGATACAGGAAAACTTAACATGGTTAAACTAAAAACATGGCCTCTCTGTTACTACCAAATAACTATTAGGAACTGAAAGAAAATTTTGGAAAATTTTTTCAACTATATGTCAGTATTTTTTAAAAGTTTGAGAAAAATATTGTTGATATGCGTTCATAAGGTTAGTTTCCATTTAAACTAAGTTTCATTAAATGTCAATTCTCAATGACATTTGATCTTCTTTCACAAATACTCTACCTTTTCACATTTCAATGTCATTTTCCTTCAAAAATACGATTATTTTTCTCAATGAATTTGCTTTAGAATAAAGTTTATAAATTGTGATGAAGATGTTTAAAGATAAATTTTCTATTAACATAATTTATATTTTTGGATTATGAGGTCAGGTAAAGTTCAAGAAAGTATCAGACAACGGGCTTTGTGCCTGGCTGTAAGTTGTAAGGGATATTGGAGAATTTACTAAACAAAAAAAAGCAAGTAACATGCCATCATAACATATATGCCATGTACCACAAATAATCTTTTATCATTCTTGTCAAATGATTCAAACAAGGCACTGCTTTAAAAAGACATTTTGAAAGTTATGAAACACTATATATACTTGGTATTATTGTTAATATCATTACTCTATATCACTTGGAATGAATGTTTAGAAATTATGTACTTTGAAAAAGTTATGCAATAATTGGTCTGACTCATCAGTTCAGTTAAAGAGAAATATTCAGCTGTTATTTTTGTAGAGTTGTTAATCACATTTATCTTCAGCATTTCATCTCAAAGGTGTTTCACTAATGTCACTTACAAATACCTTGTGATTTTGAAATCTTGTTTTATCTTGAAAAGCAGCTTCCTTAAACAATAAATAGCTTTTGTGAGCGGGAGCATGGGCTTTCCAGAGATCTGGGACCCTTAGCGACACACCACAACCTTGAACTTGTTGCCTTTCTTGGGCTATGACAATGCCATGACAACAATTTAGGTTCAAGAATCAGAGAGGCCTTAAATAAAAATTAAATATAGAGACTTGTTGCATAAAGACTTTTTTGCTAATTAAAAATATACATGAGCAAAATAAAACTGATTCAGTTAGTTGTCCTGTTTAAAGGAGAGTGTCACAATAGTCTCACAGCCTACAGAAAGGAGGGGTTAGGGGAACAGCTGCCTAAGAGCATGCTGCAGCTTATTCTAGCCTGTGAGGCCACCTTAATTCCACTAAGTCTGTATCTTGTACTGTCTCAATATTTTCAGTGTGTGTTGGCATGAGCAGAATCTTCTGATCTAACTATGGCCCAAGTAAACAGACGTAAGTTTGCACAACAAACATACTCCTTCCTTCCTTCCTCCTTCCTTCCTCCTTCCTTCATCCTTCCTTCCTCCATCCTTCCTTCATCCTTTCTTCCTTTGTCCTTCCTTCCTTCCTTCTTCCTTCCTTCGTCCTTCCTTCCTTCCTTTGTTCCTTCCTTCCTTCCTTCCCTCCCTCCCTCCCTCTCCCCATTCTTCCCTCCCTCCTTTTCTTCTCCTTTTTCTAGTTAGAGTTATCAAATATAAATATTGTTGGCTTGATGCTCATTTTACATTCATTTTCATCTAAATATATACCTTTATTATGCATGGTCAATGATCTATCCTGAGCATATTATAGGGTAAAATGATTTTGCTGAATTTACGTTACTCAATTAAAAAAGACAGTGTGATATATTCTTAACAACTTTAGTGCAAAAACTAATGCCTACTCTTCAGTGTGCACCTAGAATTAACTATACTGTACCAATTTGCATGTCTTTCCAGTAAAGAATTTCTTATCTGCAGTTGTGAGACTATAGTAGGAGGGTTGATGAGCACTTAACTCATTTCAGTTCCTTTCTCATAATGAAGTGGCAAGCAATGGTGAAGCTGCCTTCTAATAAATGCTTTCTGGATGGTAATAGTGGAGAGACATTTCCATTTCATTACAGCCCAGAAAATGCCAGAGCACATTTTTTGGAATTCAATATAATTTCTGTCCTTCCTTGTTTGTCTTTTTTTTAACCCTAGCCCTATCCTCCCTTTACTGAATTACAGTAAACACCATCATGATGGGGGTGGGATACTTAAGCTCCTTGTGAATAAAAGGTCAAGAAAATGATCTTTCACAGTCAAACTTTGATAATGTCATGTGTATTCTTATTTTTCTTATTTTTTTTTTTGAGACGGAGTCACGCTTTGTCACCCAGGCTGGAGTGCAGTGGCTCGATCTTGGCTCACTGCCACCTCCGCCTCCTGGGTTCAAGCCATTCTCCTGCCTCAGCTTCCTGAGTAGCTGGGATTACAGGTGTGTGCCACCACGCCTGGCTA
The DNA here is from genome assembly GCF_006542625.1 of Nomascus leucogenys. NCBI lineage: Eukaryota > Metazoa > Chordata > Mammalia > Primates > Hylobatidae > Nomascus > Nomascus leucogenys. The sequence continues at coordinate 13,543,214 of NC_044391.1, forward strand.
ATTTTTGTATTTTTAGTAGAGACGGGTTTCACCATGTTGGTTAGGCTGATCTTGAACTCCTGACCTCCTGATCTGCCCACCTCGGCCTCCCAAAATCCTGGGATTACAGGCGTGAGCCACCGTGCCTGGCCATGTGTATTCTTTATTTTATGTCTACGTATATTAAAATATGTAACAATGTCATAAAACCAAGCATATATGAAAGAAATGTGACCATGGTTATATGTAACAATTCAGAGGACCATTTAAAAAGTTACAGTTTCATACAATGGATTCTGAAGGTTCTACTGATATTATACAAAACAGATTAGGACCAGACTTATATAATGTAACAAGAGATATTAAGTGACATTAGACAGAAGATTAATACACATAAATATCAAAATACCAGCCCTACAATCTCCCTTATGTGCCTTTTCCTTGTGTTCATGCTTTTCTTCTTCACTCAGCACCATGTCCTACCCAGTTATTCCTCCTCCCACTCACTGCCTGGTCTCCTCCCTCCACACTCCTCATAGGATTTCATCATTGTTTACCTATGGTGGTGATGCTGCAATGATTTTCTTCCCCTAAATAACTTTTGCATATTATAAGGTGGCAAGTTGGCAAAGTGTTTACTCTCCAGGCTTTTTTTCCTTTCCCTTCCAATAACCCCCTGCCATTTATTGAGCTGCAGACTGGTCAGTGAGAGGCAGTGACGAACGGAGCCCCATTTGGATCTCTTCCCATGGTGGTGTATCTTGAGGCCTTCACTAGTAGTGGAGAATGTGCCAAGACATACCTGCACTGCCAAATTTGGTTTTGCTCTTTACACAAAAGCCTTCCATATTGAAGGCAAACAGAATTTTTTTTGAATATTATTAAAGAACTGAATTCTAGATGACATATAAAACTGTGCAAAGAAAGGATGCAGTGTGTGAAGTTGTTGTTTAATTTTCCATTTATTTTGACGGGCTAAAATTAAACAATGAATGCAAATCTTCAATAATTTACATAAAGTTTACATTAATGCAGATTACTGATTTGAGTGTTTGTAACACTCCAAACAAAATTAAGCCTATAAAATTCACTGGACCTGGAGTGAAAGATCGGATGCTGTCATCTAAGCACCATAATATGGGAGTCCTTCTCACTACAGAAAACATTATTATTTTTCATCCTTTCTGATTAGGCAGCCACTTATTGGCTATATGTAACTTGAATACTAACCCTGAGATCATTTTAACAAGAAATAAAAGTACCTGCTAAAGAATGTTCCAAGTTTGGTTTCTATGAGGAGAGTATTTTAGTGTATTATATCAAATAAAGATTTAAACAGTATTCTGTTTGTGTATATAAGTAAAACGTAAAATTCTATAGCAATATGACTTTTAAAATATTAAACTAAAAATTTAAAAATGTGTATGTAGTTTTCAAACTGTTATACTTCAGGATTAATTTTAATGCTATTCAACAAACATTTTGAAAGATAGGAATGAATGAAGTGATAAAATGATGTGGCAACAAAGAAATTTAAACAATGTACTATAATAATATGAATGACACAAATGACAGCTAGATTAATGATGAAATAATACACATATATAAATAGAGTAAAATATTATACCAAGTATTTGGTATAGCAGTGAGGGTTGCTAAGAGAGATGGATAATTATAATAATGAAAAGCCAGTATTCTAAAAGTGTCATAGGAAAAAACATCTTGTGCAGTGGGTGAGGGCACAGTCTTTGTAATCAGAGCTGGACTATAATTCTAGCACTTCTGCCTTCCAGCTATGTGATCTTGGGCATGGAAATTCAGTTTCCCCATCTTTACTAAAGCTATCATAATATTAACCTTATCAATAATTGTATAAGGAAGTACTTAACACAGCAGCCAGAATAGTAAGAGGTAAATTAAGAGTGTTGTTTTGACTGTAAATAAAAACTAATTAAGAAATTAATCATTGCAGAAAATTCTGCATCAGGAAAACTGACTATTTTTCTAATATTTTCTGATGCAGAAAAAACTGCATCAGGGAATAGAAGGGCAGACTCATGGAAGTCATGCTAGCAAAGTGGTCTGGAGGTTCAGGTGGGATTTTTTCTGACACAGTTGATGTGAAGGTGCAGCATCAGTGCACACAGAAAAACTGAGAACAGGTTCAGAAAGGAGAAAGCACAGGCTATGTTCAGGAATCACACAAAGGCGTATTTGGCTGTTTTTCTTTAATTTCTCCCCATGGGGAATGTTAGTGGTTGCTTGAAAGTTGTGCTGGAGCCAGATTCCAGAAGGCTGAGAAAGCCAACTAAGCCATTTAGACAGGAGTCTCCGCTGTGGGGTGCACATACCCTGGTAGCTATGCAAAGTGCTTCAGTGGAATACAATGAGAAGACAATAGGATTTTAGTTGCATTTTTAAATCCAAAAGAGAGGATAAATTAAACTGCACTAATATTTAATCAATAGATGGACAATACTATTATCTCACTTGTCATGTCAGTTGGTCACATGGTCTGTGAGGTATCCTGGGAGAAGGCTGAAGTTATAATGAGGCAACCAACTACAAAGAGAAGTTACAGTGAGGCAACCACTTCACTTGCTCACCTTTACGTTGAAGTTTATCATTCAGTTATGCAGATTTATGGTTTGTAGTTATAAAAGATCACCTAGTTTTAACTAAACTAGCTTTCCTCTAATAGCTGAGTAGTAGAAGAAATCTCTGCAAAAAAAATCATTTCTTAAAGATCAAACTAGTAATGTAAGAAATACACACATGCACTCACAAGAAAGCTGATACTTTTCATATTGTTACAAGCTTTTCATCAGTTTTCATAACAAGGTGAGAACAGTGATCATCAAATTAAATCAGATCTGACTTGAAGTTAGTAAAAAATGCTTGACATTATCAGGAAAGCTATTTGAAATCTGTTTCTGCATCTATTATTGCTAATAACAAACCTTACCCTAAATATAGAACGTGCTTTGAATCAAAGCCAGTGGTATTATGACACTATCACAAACCTCTGTAATTTTCAGCAAATAAGTTTTCTAGTACTTTATAAGTTTTCACTAATTTCAATAATAACCATTTGGAATCTTCTTTTGAATTTTCTTTCTCAGTAAGAAAAATCACATAACAGATGGGGAAATGTTTTTTATTTTTGGCCATGAAAAAATGACTAAAGTGATATGTGGAATCAATATAGTGACAAGTCAAACTACATTCCTTTGTCAGCAAATGTTGGAAGAAACAAAGAAATAATTGTGGAAGATTTGGGAAAAATTATGAGAACAAATTAAGTAGCAAAAGATCTAATAATAATATAACCCTACTATGGAGATTTCTTTACATACTCAGTTCATAATATTCCCTGTTTCTCTTGAATTAATAATAAAATATTTTAAGGATTACTATTGTGAACCCTCAAGGAAAAATGTACCAATGAAGACATAGCCTCAATGTGGAGTGATTTGTTTAATTCAAAAAATGTATATTTTTTAAATAAAAAATATTAAAAATTGAGAAGTAATTTCTCTGATTGGAATTATAATTTTAAAGAATAAGGTTAGGGAGAGGGCAGTACATGTGAAAAACATTTATTCATTACAAGTAAGCCAGAATTAGACAGACTGCCTCAAGATATTACTGATGTAGTACACTGTATACTAATAAGATCTTTATATTTTGAAGAACATTTATTTTGTACTGAGACAGAGATTATGACATTATTTTTGACCATGACACAGATATTTACTGTTTACCTCATGAAAAATTAGTTAAAAAGCTGCAGAATGTGAAGATGTGATTGTTTCTTAAAAATAGAGGATTGTAAGTGCTTTTCAGTAATACAATACTTATTAGATAGCAAGAAAATAAATACTAGTTGTCAGCAATATGCTGGGTATTACATAGTTAAAGCAAAATAAACAATACCTGTTTCTTTGAGAAAATTATAATGTGGAAATAGCTCTTTGAAGATAAATATTTGGAAATTATCATATGATTACGCTATACAAAATAACATATGTCACTTTTAAAAGTTATTGTATCTGCTTATTTAACAAACTTTAAAGCAGAATATTTTAATCTGTTTAAAAACCTTCTAGACAAAGAAATGCAATCGGGTTTAAAATCATTTGTGGAAAAAGTATTTTAAAATCCCCATATTTTCTGATAGTTAACAAACACAAATGATTGGTATTAAGGAAGGTTGACACTTATTTGTGCAATTGCCAATTCTTTTTTTCATAATTGGTTACCAATCCACACTTCAAAAAAGGTAACAATATATAGTGAGAACAAACTGTGAGCTACTTCTTTCATTTCTAGCATATCCTTTTTAATTATCTTTTTTTTCTGCTCTGAATAGCCATTAAAACTGAACATCAAAGTATCAAAATAAGCTTAACTTTGAAGCTGGATTTCAAATAACTATATCATAAAATTTTACAGCAAGATCTTTAAAAATATTAAAACATAATCAGTGCTCTCTCTAAAATATCATTATTAAACACCTTTTAAGGTGATCAAATGTATCTGTATATATTATCTGCATTTAAATAAATATAACAACAATGGTAATTTCAGTTTATTTCACCGAATTATTCTCTATTCTTTGTGAATGTTTTATAAGGTAAATATTAGTAAAATAGTACATACATAAAATTTATAAATACATATACACATATTGAGGTTGTATAACGAAAGAAAAAGTAATAATAAAAAGAAAGTGATAAAGTTATAAAATAGAAGGAAAAAGCACTGCATTCAGGAAAATATTTGAAAACTTCTTGTTTGGAATATATTTAAAACACAATAGGGAATCAGTAGGAACATCTGAGTGATGGAGTTAAATTATCTGAACCCTAGAAAACATTTACCTGACAGCTACAGACTGGAGAAGGGAGAAAAGGAAGGCATCCTAACCAGTAATTAGATTGCTCAAATAATTGGCAAAAGGTCATGAAAGCAGTAAGTAAGGTAGTGCCTTGAGGAACAGGAGTTAATAGACAGAAGTGTGATACCTTCATTGTGGAGAACAAAGGACAGGTAAGAAGAGACCTGAAATCACTCAGAAGATTAGTAACTGGGAGACAGGAGACAGGTGCTTGATGGTGAAATAGAAAGTTACCACCAGAAACTGTTTCTATAGAGAAGTGGAAGAGTCAGACATATTGAGTTTGCATTTACAGAGAGGCTTTGAAGTAGAACTACTGACTAGGTTCTTGAAAATGCAGGTCTGACACTCAAGAGAGGGACAAGACGTACATAAGTGGATTCAAAAGTTGTTCATGTAGCTCCCATAGGAGGAACAAAGACAGAACTCAAAACGAAACAAGGAAAATCATCTGGACTTTGCAAAGATAAATCATAGAGATAGTCAAAGCAGATTTCATAAAGTATGATCAGAAAGACAAAAAGAGAAGGAAAGTAGAGGGCCATGAAAGCCACAGAAAGTTTCACAAAGAGACAAACAGTACCAAGCACCAAGCTCTGTAAAGGTTAGCTGGGAACATCACACTCCGGGGACTGTTGTGGGGTGGGGGGAGGGACAGCATTGGGAGATACACCTAATGCTAAATGACGAGTTAATGGGTGCAGCACACCAACATGGCACATGGATACATATGTAACAAACCTGCACATTGTGCACATGTACCCTAAAACTTAAAGTACAATAATAATAATAATAATAATAATAATAAAAGGTTAGCTGGAAGAAGCAATTGGTGGTGGTGGTGGTGGCTAGACTCAGTCATTAGAATGGAGACTATAGGCATCTTTTTGACTCTGCTCAAACTCATTTAATGAAAGGAGACCAGAATTTACTTAGACAACGTGTGATGCATCAGATAGCAGAGATGGGTTGGTAAGCATGTGTTAAAACTGTAAAGAAAACACAATTGAATCACAGTGAAACAAAGTATAGTTTCTAGTTGGAATTTTAATACTATTAAATTATTTAATTTCCTGGTAAGTCATTGCTGTCCTCTGTGAATTAAATGTATTCAATTAAGTATAATGTAAGATCTCTTATAGCTCCAAAAAATATCAGAGTTCCTCTGAAAAGGATGTAACTGCTTGTGAAAATATTGGTTAAAATGGGTTAAATGAAAATTTTCCATTAAAGAAAAAGAAAAGAATATTTTTCCAAATTATGCTGATTACAAATAACCTTTCAATATTAAATACATTGAATAAAACTGCTAACAGAATACATTATATTAAAAATCATGCTAAATATTAAACTGTGTTGTGAAATTTTAGAATGACTTTTGCTTTGGATTTCAGTTACGTCATTTTTTTTCCTTTTTTCTTTTATTCTTTTTGCAATTACTCTACGGCTGACCACACATTAAATAAAACCTGGTTGACTCTTATGTAAACAAATGGTTAAGTAAACTGAAACTTACATAAAGACACATTATTTTATGTTAAAGGGGGATATTGATTTTTATGTCCATAGTAGAGAAAAAAATAAAACTGGATAACTTCTTTATCACTCCATATGATTTTGATAGATTATTTGATACGCATAGGAAACAGGGAAATAAATGTTGTATTTATGCTTTATGTAAACTTCATAAAGCTGTGAAAAGACCAAAGCTCTTCATTATAGTCAAACAATTGTTATACTTCTTTAAGAATGTCATTCATTGTTTGAGGAACTTCACTTATATAATTACCATTGCACAACTTGTATACTTAGGTTAAAAATTAGTAATTTCATACATGAGAGTGTGAGAAGTTAGTAAACTTTAACTTACTGTTTTTTCTTTCCCAGGTTCCACCTGATCAGGTTTTGCTGTGAGTGGTGGCTGTGGCTGTTCTTTTATTGTTTTGGTTGTCTTATCATCTTCTTTAGGTAAACTCTGAGGTGTGCCAGATAGTAAATCTTCCATCTTGGTCTGTGGTTGTTTGTCTTCTTGCACTGTCTTTGGAGCCACGCTGCCTTCAAGCTTTTCTTCAGCTATTTGTACTTGAGATTTAAGTAAGTCATGTTTTTGTTCTTCTGGGGCTGATGCTTTTGCCTCTGGGAGTAGCTTTTTGTCTTCAGGGGTTGGCTTTTTTTCTTCTAGTAGTGGCTTTTTTTCTTCTAGTAGTGGCTTTTTTTCTTCAGAACATATCTTTTCTTTTTCAGAGATTAGCTTTTTTTCTTCAGAGAGTGGCTTTTTTTCTTGAACAGCTGAAGCTTTGTCTTTCTCTAATTTACTCTCTTCTTGTTTTTGATCTGTGGTTACCACAGGAGGAATTTTTTCCATTGATAGTGTTTCCTTTACTTTTTCCAGAATGACTGTTTCAGCTTCTGTTTTTAATTCTTGTTCTTGCTTTTTCACTAATTTTACTTGGGGAGGCACTGCTGTTTTCTGAGATGGTGATTCTGTAGGAACAGGCATGGGAGATGCTTTGGGTTCTGATGGTGCAGGTGGCATTTCGCCTATGTCTCCAAGTTGTCCTGATATTGCTCTCTGGGTTTGGCAATTTAAACAAAGCCATTCTTGAATCTGTGAAAAAAAATTACAATGAACAGATTAAATGTATTATACTGTATCTGTTTCTGTGATTTTACCGAAGTGAAAATTTGGCAATTCCTATCTGCTGTTTTTGTACATGGAGAAGGTGGGTCACTGTTTCCCAAATCCAATGACACAGTAATTTTTTAAAACATTACAAAAAGGCTATTTGAACTGTAAAAATGTATAAAATTTCTAGAGACTAGCAATTCACTATCTTCATTAAATGAGAAAAAGAAAAAGAAATAATTGCATTAAAGGTGGACCTAGAGAAATATTCATTTTCAGGAAGAAAAAAAATCTGCATTTGTTCCAAATGAAATTATTTTAAGGCCTGGTTTCTTCAAAATTAGTATTTTCATCCAAAATTTATTCAAAGACTATTACATTTCATAATAATTATCTTTATAATAACCAATTAATCAAAAGTTCTTTTGGGATTTAGCCTATTGTCTCCTATCTCTTGACTTGGGCCAAATATAGTTCTACCTTTCAGAGTAGAGCTTTATAGGTATAGGCAGTTTTCAAGAATCACTTGTGCATAATTCTCTATCTGCTTCCAGATTATGAACATAATTTCATTCTTAATACTAATCACATTTCCTCATGCAATTGAACAAGAAGCACTCCAAGCCTCAATTATTTGGTATCTTTTTCCCTGAGTGTTCTGATTTGCTGACTAAAACATTTTCTTTCTACTTTTTTTTTTTTTTTGCCCAGGCTGGGGTGCAATGGTGCGATCTCGGCTCACTGCAACCTCTGAACCTCCGCCTCCTGGGTTCAAGCGATTCTCCTGCCTCAGCCTCCCGAGTACCTGGGATTCAGGCATGCGCCACCCACGCCCGGCTAATTTTTTATTTTTAGTAGAGATGGGGTTTCTCCATGTTGGTCAGGCTGGTCTTGAACTGCTGACCTCAGGCGATCCACCCACCTTGGCCTCCCAAAATGCTGGGATTAGAGACGTGAGCTACTGCGCTTGGCCAAACATTTTCTTATATTGCTGCTCTTCAGTGTCTAAGCCATGGTCACCTGCACTAAATCAACTGATAGGGTCTTTAGATATACAAATTCCTAGGAACTACACCAAAAGCATTTTAGCAGAATCCTGGGAGAGGAAACAGGAGGACCTGCCTTTTTGATAAACTGGTTAAGAATTTTTGCAAACTAAATACCAAAAACGACTCTCTGATAAGAATACAGAACAAATGATCACCTAGGAGACAAATTATGTTAGAATAATAGTATTAAAGAATTCCTCCCTGATTGATGTGTGTTGCATTATTTCTTACATTATATCTATTCTAATGTTAAAAAGTAAAGGCTGTGTATGTAGTTCTAATTGTTACCATTGAATGTGTACCCATTCTGTAAGGCACAGGGTTAGAGTGTCATACAAATAATATTGATTTCAATCATTACGTTGTGCTCTGAGAAGTTCAATTTCAAATTGCTTTTCATGCTGGCTCACTCTTTCTAGTTGCTTATCTTAAAGTCTTTAGATAAAAAAATCACTTATTGCTCTAGAATACTATCAGATATCTAAGTTTCATTTCTTACTTCAGGTTCCAATTACTTTAGAAACTAACAATGTTGCTTAATAACTATGATTATTTTGCAATCTGTAAGCCATTATAATTCTTGTTGGCTGATCTAAAAGAGTAAAGACAAAAGTCAATTCTGTAAAGGTGGTAAAATGCTGCCAATAAAATATTAGGATATACATGGATTCATTTGCTTTTTGTGTATATAATCACTCAATATCAATTCTCTTGTTAATTTCATGTCTAAGGAGCTCTGAATTGAATTGTGTGCCTTCTTTAATTAATGTCTTTATATAAAAGTCATTGGAAAGAAGATTTGATTCATTATGTCAAATGCTAAAAGTTCTAGCTCTTGTGTTGAACAGTCCCTGAAGGAAGAACTTCCATAATACCTACAGAAAATCAATCTTAATCTATAACATGGTTTTAAAAACAATTACTTGGTTGAGCCACATCTTAAGAGATTTTCATTCAGAGCCTGATTTCTTTTTTTTTTTTTTTTTTTTTTTTGAGATGGAGTCTCGCTTTGTCACCAGTCTGGAGTGCAGTGGCTTGATCTCAGCTCACTGCAATCTCTGCCACCCGGGTTCAAGCCATTCTTCTGCCTCAGCCTCCTGAGTAGCTGGGATTACAGGTACATGCCACCACACCCAGCTATTTTTTGTATTTTTAGTGGAGATGGGGTTTCAGCATGTTACCCAGGATGGTCTAGATCTCCTGACCTCGTGATCCGCCCGTCTTGGCCTCCCAAAGTGCTGGGATTACAGGCGTGAGCCACCGCACCCGGCCGCAGAGCCTGACTTTTTAAAACACAAAAACAGATACGAATGGCTGCATTACTGTGCGGATTTGCCACATGGATTCTAAAAACGAAATACTTGTGCGTATTAAGCATCTCCATAGGCCATGTTCTAATATAAATAAGTTAGAAAATTTTAATATACCAGAAATAATACATGTCTCATGCCATTGGAAATTTTTGTCATTTAAAAAAGTGTGACTATTCTATCTGAGTTTTTGGGACAGGGACAAATTATTCTTACAAAATTGCCATCTCTTACTACTTTACAGCATATGAGGCCACAATGGTACATGGCTTTTGGCACAAGAAAAATGTGTTGAGAAAATAAAACATAGCAATAATTTCAAGGTAATATACTCTTTATTTTCCTATAATTTGAAATTTAGGTATGAGGATAAAAGGTATCATCTATGTAATCTATTTTGTCACATAAAATATTTCATTGTCCCAATTTAAAGTAATGCTTGGTAAAACTATACAGTGGTGATAACCACTACTAAACTACTAAGGCTTGTAATGCAAACAGAAGGCAATAGTGTAAATCTGAGAGATAAAAGATCTTATCCTGAGAGCCTCATTGGCTATTTCTAATTAATATTTTGCTTAAATTGCCATCCATGTTCAGTTAAACCTAGCATTTTAAATAATTGCTATTTTGCAATTATTTTTCACATAATGTTGCTATACCCAGTCTCTTGGGTGCATGACTAATTTTCATTGTGAATGAAAGAAAGCAGCCAGCCTAATTCTTTTGAACTTACACTCTAATTGTCACCAAAATTAATTTGGAGCTGATATTTCTATTATGTCAAATAATGAAAAAATAATTCATTCATATATTTATTCTGTATGTATCTATTTGGTTTATATCTATTGGCAAGTGTATATGCATCAAGGAACCAACATTCAAGTAGAAGAAATAAAGCATGAGTGAAAATAAGTTAAATATGCAGTAAAAACAAAGAGACGGAGATATTGTGTTGCAACGCAGAAGAGAGAGAAACCACTTCTAGTTAGATATTTTCCAAGAAGGTTTGGCCTTAAAATAGTTATGTTAATATATTGCGAATGTGAAATAAATCCATTTCCCCAAAAATATGTCTTGTCACTATTTGACGTAATAGAAATATGAAATGAAAATGTCTATTCAGATTTGATAGCAATCAGTCAAAATGTAAATACAACATCAGGCTAAGGCCTTATTTCATTCACATTGAAATGCAATCATTAAGAGATTAGGCACAGCAAAAATCATAGAACACATGCCTGCAAAAAGGCAATGATTAAAAACACTAGATTTGACCAAATCTAGATAAAAATTAAACAATAAACATGTTGTTTAGCTGTAAGAAGGTAATGGAAGATAAGGTTGAAGAGGCACGTTGAGATTCTCTCTTAGGTGGCAATTATTCCCAAATAAATGGCACTTATTGCCATAACTAGACATTTTGTAGAAGAAACTGGAATCCAGTGAAGGTTTCTGTAAAGGAGTACAATCTGCTTCTTTAAGATCAGTCCGGCAGAATGTGGTTACCTACCTATGTTGGTAAAAATTAAATCTAGAGGCAGAAAGAAACCATTAGAGGAAATGGAAAGGATGGAATGAATACAAGATTATCTGAGGAATTTAGTGTGAAACATAAGGAATTTGATAAATTATAAGTCACAAAAGAGTATGTTTTTCAACAATTAGAAATGCTAAACTGCTGGTCTCATATGTGTCTCTTCTCTTTTCTGCAGCCCTAGAACCGAAAATAAAATGTCAACAAATTCAGCAAGCAGAGGAAGTTATAATCTCAATAAAGAGTTGAAAGGGAACAAAGCCCTACAATAACACCACAAATTTTATATTTCTTTAGATATATAAATTCAAATTTTGTTTATTAAGGGGGAGCATAGGAGTATCATTGGAGGAAAATGCAGAATCTAGGTAAAATACAAAGAGGAAATGAGAAAAGAAAAATTGATCAGGTTTTTCACAGTGAGACAGTGAGTAAAAAGAAATAACAGTAAATTTCTAAGAAAGTTTATTTTGGACAATATGGGTCATCATCATTATCATATCATCATCAATTATAAACAAACTGACCAGAAAAATTTGCTTCTCTCAAAATTTTGGAAATACTCTATAACCTAAACATCTGTAGGTCACAATTTTTTTTCATTCTTTAACAAAAATAATCCAAAGATTTTTGTATCACTGTATTCAGGAATTTGATTACAAAATATTGTATTTATAGTTCCAAAAGATGTTATCTATATTCTTAGTTCCTAAACAGCCACACCATGACATTTTCATATTGTTTCTGGTCCAGTAGCAACTTGGAAATCAATTAAACAAAATTATTTCACTTACGTAACAACTCAGCGTATCAATGCCATGTAGGACTTTTACTAGCTGAAAAGATTTAGCCAGATATAGCATTAACTCTTCCTGTAACAGCTAGAATTGTGATACACATGATTATTCATATTTCACCTTAAGTATCAAATGAGTTATAGTCTTATCTTTGAAATATCTTCTTATAAATATAGTAAGACAACCAGCAGTTTTGTGTGTGTGTGTGTGTGTGTGTATGTGTGTGTGTGTGTGTACATCTGTATATACACACATAAAACTGCTGGTGGTCTATTATATCAAATAATAGATATACATAATAAAGTTTCATTTTATATGTGTATAGATATAGATCTATCTATATGATATATAATATATCATGTTATATATGATATAATATATAATATATATGATATGATATCGTATAGATATATATAATAAAATTTCATTTTAAGGTGCTGTTTGCAAGATTTCTCCAATACAAATTTGTTTATTACTTTTAATGGAAAAAGTAATGGAAAAAGCCACAATTACTTTTGCACCAACCATATATATATATGTACTGAGAACATCTCTGTTGTATGATTGAGTTTACTACATAAAAAAATACAAAATATAGATGCTTAAGGAGGCTTTTAAAAAAACATGCTAATCATCCTTGTGGATGCTTTAAGACTACTTCCGTTTTTTTCCAGTGATTTTTAAATACATTTTGAATATGCTATTATAAGTATCCTCTAATGGTATAAAACAATAAAGGTTTATGTTTCATCTATGTTATCATTAAATATAAACAAACTCAGAGGCCTCCAAATTATGAGGCCAATCACTGTTTATTCAGTGCTATAACATTAATAATCAGGGTATCAAAATTCATCTCTAAGTAGGAAACATTCTGACACATAGAATATATAAAATAACACCACACTGATCAGAAAATACTCAAATTTATTCAATTGTCAGCTAGTACATGTTAATAAAACACATTTATTTTAACATCAATTCATGAGAGCTTGTTCAAAACAAAACAATGTTCAAAAAACCCATTCATCTTAAGAAGGAAAGTAGAAAATGAAGGCAATAAAAACCCAGAGAAGGGATGCTACTGTGCCACTCAGCATTTTTCCATCGATAAGCAATTTGCTTTATATTACATTTCAGCTGTAACTATAGCAACAATACCATTAAGGAGAATCTCAGAACTTCAGGGCTACCTATTTATTTTTCTAAGGATCTTTTCCAAAGCATAATAGTAAGACCTGCAGCAGGTTGAAAGTTTGCTTTTAGACTTAAAATGGGAAGGAAATGGTGGTCACAAAACCTACATGAACATTCATATTTGTGTTGGAGAAATCTTCCAAACACTACCTTAAAATTAAATTTCATTAAAGATCAAGTGAAGTGATTAGGAAGCTTATATCATTTCCAGCCATAGAAGTATGTAGTCAAAGACTGGGTAGGTCATGTCTCAAAATTCTGTAAAGAAATCCAAGCAATCAAGGAGATTGGTACTATAACATCGAGTTCCCTGCCCACTATGAAGCTTTTGAGTCAACACAAATTTTACACTGGTTTTCATTTATCTATTTATTTGCTTATCTTTCAGGGTATAATTTAAAAAGAGAAATAATTACACTAATAAACTGCTCAGAATTCACCTTTTTACTCATTGACAAATACACCAATTGGGGAGCAATGTTACCGGTAACTTGTCATTTTTATCAATGTTATTTACAATCTCGGCAATATGGTGTTCTATTCAACTCAAGATCCACGCATTCTTACAATTCAATGTGACATTCTGATAACTGTTTTTTTTAGTTATAAATTCATTCCCTTTATGACATCTATAAAAGGGAGAAGGATTGAATTCACAGTTGACACATTCTTTTTCCAGACTACACAATCAATTGTTCAGACTACAAGATCAGGACATTAGAAATCTATAATCATTCCCGAGACTGCAGTTTATAAGTATATATAATGATGTATTTGTGATACTTCTATGCTTACTCCGTCCCTTCAAGAAATAAATGAAATGTGTGTCAGGTCCTTTTATCATTATATTCTTCTACTGAGGCTGTGCAGCTTCATTCATATTTTGTTTCTTTTAAAACCACTGACACCAGAATAATTCATGTTCAAAATACATAATTGAATGATTGAGGTTCTTCCTCATATATAGACATAAGATTACATCAAATTATATTAGAACATAAATACATATACGAACACAGTGTTGAGAAATAAAAATAGTCAACATAAAATACTAATTTCCAGTTGAATTGCTGAATTGAAGAATATAAATTAATAATACACCTAATAGAATACAGGTACTGTTAGAAACTTGTAGTAGAGTTATCATTCCTAGGTCTAAGTTGATTAGTGGTCATGTCCCTACCCATCTCTTATCTGCATGCTTATTTCTGCAAGACCTCACGCTTCCGTATAACAAATGAAGTTTCTTTGTTTCCCTCATTAGAAACTTGCATTCAGCAGAAAGCAGATTGAAAAAAAAAACTTGCAGTGTAGGTTTCTGTATAATGTAAAATACATTAACAGATATTTCCATAAATAGCAATATGCCAACTAAAATTATGTAGATTACAACCAGATATTAAAACTGTGTTTAGAATATGATTTCATACTCTTGATTGATACTCTTTTTGTGTTAATTTTGACTAAACCAGAACCATGATTCTGGTTGCTTTCTCATCATAGTTCATATATTTTTTTCTGAAACTAACAATCTCTGAATTTTCGATGTTTTCAATACTATTACATAAATAACACATAAATGAAAACTTGCTCTAATTTAAATACCTGTGAATTATTACATTAACACAATTTTAACAGATCTGAAGAAAATCATATGCTTAGTTTTCTTTTACAAGATATATATGGCTGGGTGCAGTGGCTCACATCTGTAATCCTAGCACTTTGGGAGACCGAGGTGGGTAGATCTCTTGAGGTCAGGAGTTCAAGCCCAGCCTGGCCAACATGGTGAAACCCCATTTCTACTAAAAGTACAAAATTAGCCAGGTGCGGTGATGGGCACCTGTAATCTCAGCTACTTAGGAGGTTGAGGCAGGAGAATCATTTGAACCCAGGAGTTGGAGGTGGCAGTGAGTTGAGATCATGCCACTGTGTGATTCTCAACCAAGTAGTCTACTTGATCTGAGTTTAATCAGAGTTATTAGATTAACTGATCATCTACCAGTGTGTGTACAAAGGACAACTCCAAAGGCACAGCTGATTTCTCACTGGTAACCAATGATGCACTAAACTTACGGGTAATCATACAACTTAATGCACTGGTTTTAGCTAACTTTAGCGAAAATATAAGACTTAGAAGAAAGGTTTATCTATGGGTTGATAGCATTTTTTTGTGATTAATTTTTCTAGTGTACTAAGTTTTAGGCTGATAGCTATTTATGTATTCTAAGTGTGGTATAAAAATTATCAATAGTTTTAAAAATATATCATTTATGTTGTATGTGTGTCAAGTTAATTTTTAAAATGTAATCAGTTCTCATCCCTCTGCTCTTATAGAGGTATGTTTTTGGTATATCTTTTATTTTTTATTTTTTTTTTAGAGACAGAGCCTTGCTCTGTTGCCCAGGCTGGAGTGCAGTGGTGCAATCTCGGCTCATTGCAAACTCCGCCTCATGGGTTCACGCCATTCTCTTGCCTCAGCCTCTGGAGTAGCTGGTACTATAGGTGCCCACCACTACACCCGGCTAGTTTTTGTATCTTTAGTAGAGGCGGGGTTTCACCGTATTAGCCAAAATGGTCTCAATCTCCTGACCTCGTGATCTGGCTGCCTCGGCGTCCCAAAGTGCTGAGATTACAGGCGTGAGCCACCGCACCCAGTGGGTATATCTTTATTATAAGATCTGTATATTGATTTTGCATGTGTGAATAATTACATCAAAGCAAAACTTAGACTTAAGTCTAAGTCACTAGTCAGCACTACAAGCAATGAAAAATTGAATTTTAAAACAAAATTTATTTAAAAGATCTAAAGCACTTCATCATAGGGAAATTTTACGTTTGTTAAGATTACAAAGAAATATGCATTTGGAAGACAGATCATTTCAAACACACTGCAGCCAAATGAAATCTGTAGAACATGTTACAAGATAAAAATCAATCCCCTCACTTATAAATTTAAGCCTCATTGTGGATATAATATTTAAAGACAGAATAATTTCACAGACTAGGGAGTCTGAAATGCATAGAGGGTGGGTCGCACTAGACTGTCTGGATAATGCGGAATGGATACAGGTGGTGGGAGAGATTGGTTAGGTGTTAAGCCCTCCTGTGATGTGGTAGAACACAGTGCAGTACTGGAAGCTCTTCTTGCAGGGAAGAATCAGTATATCGATTCTGCAAGGTGTAAACATTGTCTAGGTTGAACTACGTTTCCCAGAATCATTTGCCCTAAATGTTTCCCATTACGGTGTAGAATATTGTTTGGCTCTGTGTCTGCACCAAATCTCATCGTAAAATGTAATCCCCACGTGTGGAGGGAGGGACTTGGTGGGAAGTGATTGGATTATGGGGGCGGTTTCCCCCATGCTGTTCTAGTGATAATGAGGAAGTTCTCATGAGACCTGATAGTTTAAAAGTGGCAGTTTCCCCTGCACTTTCTCTCTCCTGCCACCTTGTGAAGAAGGTACTAAATTCTCCTTTGCCTTTCTGTCATGACTGTAAGTTTCCTGAGGCATTCCCAGGCATGCGGAACTGCGAGTCGATTAAACTTCTTTGCTTTATAAATTACACAGCCTCAGGCAGTTCTTCATAGCAGTGTGAAACTGTCTAATACATTTTATCACAGGAAATATTTTGTATGGGATTTGGCAGGTAGTAGAAGCAAAGCAGTAGCCATACTGTGTTTTGTATACCCAGAGAATCTGAGCAGGGTCACTAGGTGCTGTTAAAGGTTACCTATGCTGTCAATGATTGTTTGGCTTGGGATAGGAAGCAGGAATGCAGCTAATATATTTTCCTCTAGATTCTCCTTCAGCTTGTCCACAGGCATTTAGCTTGGAGTTCAGTGAGAAGGGACAGGCATTCTGACCTGTCCTCATGAGTTCCAGCTTGTCCATCCTCTCCCCTACTTTAAATTCTTCTTTCCTTCCTCTGCCTGCCCTTCAGACTTTAGCTCCGGCAATCTTCAGCAATCACTTAACCAGCTGTCACAACTGTGTATGAACAAATCTCTATACCAAATCTCTTATTATATATATTTTAAACTTCCTAATCATTCTGCTTTTCTGATTAAAATCTAAGTGATACAGTCAGGCTGAGTCAACTTGTTATTCAAGGGATGATAACTTTTTACCATTTTATCCATGATGGTTGGTGTGTGTGCAAAGTAATTCTAACAAACTATTTTGGATATTAACTTGCATGGCCAAGAAAGTGCATTTTACTGGAATTCAAGAGAAATAAGAACTGTTTCAGTCAATGTAACATGCATAAATAGTCACTTCAAAGGTTTAGTTTTTTTAAAAAAAATATGGTGAGCTATTTCAGTCATCAACATAATTTGTGACACGTCAGGTGACTGGTGTGTTAATTAGCCTGATTTGATCATTCCACAATGTTCACATCTATTGAAACATCATATTGTACCACATAAACATATACAATTATAATTGTTTATTTTTTCTTTTTCAAACATTTTTATCATTTTTGTAGAGATAGGATCTCGCTATGTTGCCTGGTCTCAAACTTTTGGGCTCAAGCCATCTTCCTGCATTCGCCTCCCAAAGTTCTGGGATTACAGATATAAGCCACCACACTTGGAATAAAATTATTATTTGTAAATTAGATATAAAATAAAAATTCAAAAAAAGTTTTAAAGGAGGTAAATATCAACTCACCCAGTATTCACTTAAGAAACAGAACAGTGCCAATATTATCTAATACATTGGTTTGATACAACCAGGTCCTGTTTTCAATATCCTCCAAGAATAACCACTATTTTAATTTTGTTTTGTTAGATCTTTGTTCCTTGATATGATTTTAATAGTATACACTTCTTTATTTTATTTACTTTTGTATATTTCTGAACAATATATGAATAGTTCTGTGCTTTTTATTTTCTTTTTGTGTTTTTTCAGTAAACATTGCCTGGGTACAAAATTCATCCTTTTTTTTGTTTGTTTGTTTGGAGATGGAGTTTTGCTCTTGTTGCCCAGGCTGGGGTGCAATGGCGCGACCTCGACTCATGCAACCTCCGCCACCCAGGTTCAAGCGATTCTCCTGCCTCAGCCTCCCGAGTAGTTGGGATTACAGGTGCCCACCACCACACCCAGCTAATTTTTTGTATTTTCAGTAGAGTCGGGGTTTCACTATGTTGGCCAGGCTGGTCTCAAGTTCCTGACCTCAGGTGATCTGCCCCCCTTGGCCTCTCAAAGTGTTGGGATTACAGGCGTGAGCCACCACACCTGGCCCAAAATTCATCTATTAAACAACTGTGGGGCACAAAGAATAACTTTAAAATGAACACCCATGAGCCATTGATCCAATTAAAGAAATGAAATATGATCATTACATTTGAAGGTTTTTTCAAACTCATTCCTTTATATCCTCCTTTGAGTTAACTACTATCCTAAGTATTATGTTTATCATTATGACACTAGGGAGATTACTTTTGGCCTGTGTGTTTGGATACCTTACTCTTTTGTTTCCCTGTGATTTTGGAGTCAGAGTTGCAGAGTATCATTTTTCATATATATCTTTTAAAATCAAAGTATTTCCTAAAATTAAAGTTTTAGTACCATTTGCAAATATTGCTAATAATAAACATAATTATATAAGACCATAGCTAGAAATAGGTATTATGAGAAATGAGAGTTCATGACTCACCTGTCATTTTTTTTAATATTAGAGAGACACCCCAAAAACCTCTCTATGAAACTCAGGTTATGAGCCACAAGTGTATACTCTCTTCACAGGAAAGTTTTAAATTTAAAAAAAATGTAGTAAAGATCCTACAATCTGGGCAATTACAGATTGCTCAATTAACATGAGGCTAATTGTTAAAAAAAGGAATACGATTATTAAATATTCAAACAGGAAGATACAATTGATAAAAATTTGGATAGTCCATTTTAAAAAATTCTCCTGTTCTGTTTGACATCCAATGGGTAATCAGTATTAAGAAATCTTTGTGAGACTTTGAAGTTGTTTAAATCCATTCATAAGATAATTATTACACAATTTCTATGATATTCCTATTGTTCTAAGTGCTATATATAATTTTTGCTCTTAGAAGAATCAAAATAATTATATAGGAATTAGCAAAAATACAATGAATATATATTCATATGTATTATATGCATGAATATACAACATATACATACATATTCATGTCTACATCCTCATTTAGTCAAATAATGCAATTAAGGTAAGAATGATCAAATCAGAATCAGCAATAGAGCAACTAATTGGTTGAAGTCACTAGGGAAACCTTAATAAAGTGAAATTTATTATGAGCTGTGGCAGACCAGCTGGATTTGGAAAGCAAAGAAAAATGAACCAAAGCACCAGGAACAAGAAACACACACACACACACACACAAACACACACACACACACAGACACCCCACAAAATGAGTATCTTTCTTGGTCTAGGATAATAGAAACAAGTAAAAAGCTAGGTGGAGAATGAAAACAACGTATAATTCAAATGCAGAAGATAAATATCAGTTACAGAATTTAGGCTGAAGTTGTCAGGGATAGAAAAAAGTCCAATTTTAAGTCAATATTTAAGAAGGACTTAGCTCTTCAGTTAAGGCATGATTGTTGGCATCTGTTTTAAAGCTAGTCATTTATAGAAGTTATTCCTTTTCCTGTAACTGTTTATAGACTTCAGAATCCTAAGTCTCATATATTGAGGCTGAAATTGATTTGTGTTTCTTCAAAGACATATAAATAAATAATCTAGAAGTACTGCCTGTTCATGGTAAAAATTTGAAAAATTTGAAACTATCATGGAAAATTGTATTGAATTTTCTAATGTCATTAAATTTGAAAACATGATTTTTATTGATGACATATTAACCAACCAGATGGATGCATTTTATTTAATGATTCTTCAGTTAGAAGAATATTGTAAATACAGCTATACAAACATACATCAAAATGTAAATTCAGAGCAGCAGTAAGAGATTTAAAGTAGTTTTTTGATGCATAAATAAAATATTTAATATTTGCTTTGCTACCTGGTACCTAAAAGTATGCCAAAAATATGTATTATACATTCTAAACATTCAGAATCCAATCTTTTGCTCGGCATATTTGCAGGCATTTTGTTTCTATCAGCAAACTGGTAGATACAGCCATATAAGGCTGAAGACTCATGGCCATTGAAGGAATCTGAGAAAATAGAGATATTTTAAATAGATTTAACTTTCACATGTGTTGTTTGTCTCCAGTCTTAGCCAGTAAGGATGGGAAGTAGTGACTTGGAACTGAGAAAGGGAAACTGGATAATATGGAAAGTCACGTTGGCAAAAATACTGCATGTTAGGCAGCAAATACATTACCATTAGTAATTCTAAAACTACAGTATAGTTTAATGGACACATAACAACCAAAAGTGAATACTAGTTCTCATAAACCCAACTTTGAATAAAGGGCCTAAGTTCAATTAATTTCTTTAAATGCTAAAGAACGAGAGATATTTACTGATGGATCCTAACAACCAGGTCCCAAGCCTCACATCCTTACAACTATCATTCTCTAGAAAGATCACTGGGACTAACCCTAGAACACAGTCCATTCTGTTTGCCTCAGTCACCTCAAGATACCTAAGACATCCCAATCAACCCTCATTACCTAGACTCTCCCTCTCCCCACATCCTCACACCTGCTCAGTGTTTCCTGAAAAGTGAGGATGTGAGGCCTGGAATGAGTCAGGGGAGAAGAGGCGGAGCTGAGAGAGAGAAAGAGGAAAGTCTTGACAGAAACATGTGGAATGCTTTATTTTCACACCTGTCCATATTGCTGTCAGCACCATTGCAGGAGTGGTGTCACCGGGAATACGTGGTGCTCTGAAGCTCCTGGAACATATGAGATAAAATTGCTCCATGGGGGAAGTCAGCTGGAGTCTCACTGCCTGAAATGTTCAGCTGAGTCAAATAAAGATTTTTGAGTTAGAAAGTGGCATGATTGAACCTGTCATCTTGGAAAGAATATGATAAAGAAATGTACCCTAAAGAAAATTGACAGTGCTTTCCAAGCCTTTCATTATGCTCAGTGGGCTTGGCTGAAAAATAGAATTTAAAATAGAATTCCCATTTTTAACACATAGCTGGTTTCCATTTAGCATGGAACTTCCTCCCTAGGCTACTTGCATTTGAAGAGGACAAGTTTATCCTGAAGGAATGACAGATGCACTGTGGAGGTTACAAGCTTGTATAGATGTGACTATGGCAGCAGCAGAACTGAATGAGGGAACTGACATTGCCAAGAAAAAAATGTCCTAATTTATAGAGAACACGGTGATTTACAAATAGAGGAGGAACAGGTTCGGCGGGGAAGGCTAGAATATGTTGCGCATCAGGACCCTGTAGATATGCTTATCTTATTGAATCCTCACAACAATCCCAGGAGCTTCTATAATTATGTTCATTACACAGATGAAGAAATTCAAACATAGAAATTAAAAAGTAATATTCTGCTCAATAGCCAAAGCTAGTAAGCAGATCTCAGAGACGAGTATATAGTTAAAGACCTATGTAACAAAACTGCATGTTTTGCACATGTACCCAAGAACTTAAAGTATAATAAAAAATAATATTTCTCCACTGAATCATAATAAATAATTGTGTTAAAAGAGTATATGCAACAGATAACTTCATTATGAACATACTTCATAAACTATAGGGTACTATTCTGGGGGTAGGAGGGACATATAATAATAAATTCACCTGACCATAAAAAAAAAAAAGATTCAGATCTTAAAGAATACAGAGGGTACTTAGGCCAGAGTTAGAGGTAGAATTACCCAGAGATTATATGCAAAAGAAGAGAACAGCAGGCAGATCTTGAAGAGTAGCTTCATTCAATAAGAGATCAGCAAAGCATATTAAACAGGATCATTCAAAAAGTGTAAGGAAAACCAGTAGTTTTTAGTAAATTTGAGTGAAGAAAGATCAGAATTTCAAGAAAGTGACAGGCGATATCACCAAATATAGTAATGAGACTAAGTGACGTATGTCAAAAAGGTTGGCAGATGTCTATTTCTATAATGGAACTGAGTACTCTAAATATGAATATTTCTTTCTTAATCCTTCATTTTGTTTCTGTCACCTTTGCAATAATTGTTTCGATTTTTCTCAGGTAGTCTGCACAATTGGCTGTAACAATTGTTTTACTTGTAATTTAGGTACGTGCCTATACTTAAAAAAAGGAGTTATGATGGATATTACGTTGCTTCATCTTTACGTAATAAGAATAAGCATCTAAGCACGTAAATGAAAAGAAGGCCTAGAATTAAACTCAAGCTTCATGTTAGAATATTGCCTTGAAAAGCACTGGATTCTGAAGTAGAAGTTTATTTGTAGGTGTCATTTTTTTTTCCTAATAGAATATTAAATAGTCAGACCATATGGACTAGTTATTGTAGAATGTGGCTTAATACTTATACCTATCTTTCTTCTTCTCCGGTTTTTAAAATGGAAACATTGATTGAAAGTAAGGAAGCCATGAGAATGTTCTGTATGCTCTGTATGTTAATGCATATGTAGAAACTACTGCAGGAATCTTTATTCCTGAAGAAGCTACTGAAATATCACACTGTATAATTCATTCAATTAATTTGCTATTCCACATATTTTCACCAGATACTGTATTGGGTTATGTTAATAGAGATAAGAAGCATGGTTGCTTATCACAGCAACCCCAAGGCCTAGCAGAGAAAAAGAAAATATGAATTGTCTCACTGTATTTATAATAAAAGTTAGCAGAAAATGCTCTGCAAACTCAATGAAGATCCAACTCATATAGAGTGGGGGATGAGACTCAGGGAAGGCTTTTCAGAAGGAAGTAACAACTGAGTTGATCCACGAAGAATTAGTGCTGACCAGTCAAAGCAGAGCATGCTTAACTGAAGGCAAGTTTGACAGGGTATTTATTATAATATAACCACAGGAAAATGTGCACAGAGGAGGGTCATGACTGAAACATCAGAGAAGGCTCAGTAAGCGAGCCTTTGCTCTTCCTCATCTCCTGGAATAGTCTCTTTATTTTGTGATTCAAGATAAAAAACAGACCTTTAGATATTAAAACTTTACTGATTTTTTTATTAAAAAGCAAACACAAATTTTACATTTAGATTTAAATGTCAAATATAAATGTATACTGAATAATTATTAAGGTAGACTGGCTATTTAGCATTAAGACATGCATTACTTTTATGGTAAAATTAGTATTGTCTAATATATGAGTAACATTTTGGTCATATTTTAATATAATTTGATATTACTGATATTCTGGTACAATCTATGAAATTCAGAATATTTACTGTCTGCATTGTCACAGGGTTAGGATTTACAATTAATCTTTATGCTCCCATAGTGAGGTGCTCAGATATAAAATGTTAATGAAATAATAGAATTTTAAATGTAATTTTATTTTATATAAAGTTTTTATCTATATTTTAATTTTCTCACCTGTGATTGGGCAAATTAAATTAACACCTACTCTAATACACTGATGTATTATGAAAAATAATGAGGTAAAAGTTACCTGGTAAACTGTAAAGCAGTCTATAAATTTAAGATATTTTAAAATTGCTTTTATTTATATTTTTAAAACATGATCTTAAATGGGTTTACAATTACTCTTTATTCACATGGAGTATAAAAAATTGCCTTTTAGAAATATATAATTTATTAATCAAAATATCATTTTATATTCATTTTGTATTGTTAAGTTTTAAGGCAATCAATCCTAAAACCACTTTTTAATTTTTTTGGTTTAACCTATACTTATAATTAGCACTCTATCCAGTTTTGCAAAACTATCTTTCTACAACAATTAACCAATGTGTAGGGTTTTAAAAAATATATATGTTCCCTCTGGCTTTATTTAATAAAATATACTTCATAATAAACAATATTATAGCTAATGTTTAATTTATTAAAATTCTTATGGCACATTCTATTTACTTTGTTAAGAATTAGAAATTTGGGAAAAGGAATGTTATATATGTTTTTTTATTATTATTATACTTTAAGTTTTAGGGTATATGTGCACAATGTGCAGGTTTGTTACATATGTATCCATGTGCCATGTTGAATATATATAAATGGCCTTAGCAAAAATATTACAGATCTAGCTAAAATTATATTTTATAATTAGCCAAAATGGTAAGTTTTTACATTTATTTATATTTATATATGTATATATTATATAGTTATTTAAAACATGAGTTTATAAAATGTATCATCACGTTAGCAGGTGGGAACACTTGGACAAGACAGAAAAATGAAAGAAGAAAACAGTATTTCTAAGGACATAATCAATGCTTATTTCAAAAGAATCATTTTTTCCAAATGTATTTGAGTTATATGTTCTTTTACATTCTGTGTGAAAGTCAGGATAATCTCACTGCAGCAATTCTAAGAACAAGTGAAGATGTTATCATCCTAGACTGAATAGAGCTACCTTAAATCATGAATATATTCTGGCAGTTAGTAGCAAAATAAATTAGAAAAACTGACACCTTGAGAAAGAGCTGAATTCAGCTTCATTTGACATTCTGTTGGGACTTAACTATATTAAAGAAAATGTTGTTAGATTCAAATCCTAGCTAGGAGAAAAAAATGTTGCTTTTTAGAATAATTTTTCATCTATAATCATAATATCTAACTATGGTTATAACAAATACAGACAATTTAGTTATGTGAAAAAATTAATCTCAATACTTACACTAATCAAGTCATTTCAAAGGTTGACTCTTATTGTGAAAAATTTTCTTTCACTTTCCAAGAGTTACTTACTTTTATGGTACCCTTCTCAAATATTAAGATTCCAAGGAACATACTTATTTTAATTATTCAATCATTACCTCTCATTGACAATTATTATCTTGAATTATTGCAAAACAGACTTTAATTCTCTTATGGTATTGTCAAAACTGTCTATTCACCTTAGTTTATTTCAAATGTGGTATCTGTGTGTGTGTGTGTTATGGAAGGCAGAGATTCATTTTAAAAGGGGGAAAAATAAGCACTGCGGTCAAGGGCCTAAGAATAGACATCTTGAGCCTAACTCCAGAGACACTGTCATTATTGCAACAAACTTGAGGAACAAAAGTGCATCATTCACCACGTGACAAGCTCCAGTACTATGACCTTAAACTTGCCTGTTTTGTTATTTTGTTTATTTGTTTTTCACAGCTTTCTGCTAAATCCTTTGCTCACTTAGCTAACATTTAGGCCTAATTTGGTTGTAATATAACACAGTTATTTCTCTATCCCTGGGAAAACTTGTCTTTTATTAAGGCCTATGCCTGCTTCTTGCTACTTCTAAAGTTGAGCTAGGAACCTAGTTATTTGAATGAATATTATTTTAAATGATAACACTGATTATATTTTGATTTGAAAACTATCCTTGAGTAGGCAATGTATGTCAAATTAGAAATATTCTTAGAGTACTGCATAAAATCAAGAACGAAACTTAAAATAGTTTCTACAGATAAAATTGAAATAATATTACAATTACTATTTCCATTTTATCCCCCAATCATTCCTAAACTGAAATTTTTTCTTATAATAACTGACTGAAACTAGTTAGCCAAACTAATGTTGGTATGAAACTAGAAATAGATCCTCAGGGAGAGCACCTACTGACCTGATACATGGCCATGTTTCTGAAAATGTCCTCAATAAAGGCTGATGGTATAGTGCCAAAGCTCAATCCATGAAAAGCAATTATAATGGCACAGAGGTAGGGCAGACAAGATAATAGTATATAGGCTCTCCGATGTTCTGTTTTAGTCACAGAGTACATTTAAGAGGATCAAAAGAATGAATGGACTGAACATCCTTCAAGCAAACTGCCTGGTATTTATTTTGGCCAAGCTTTAGAAAAATTTGACCTGTGGCTGATTCAGGAATATTCTGTGACAGGCACCTGGAGTGCAGTTATTCCATGCAGCCAATTAATTGGAGAGCCATATGTTTTAATATTTAGCCAAAGTGGAGTTAGGACTGATATTTTTTATATTATCTTGTGAATGCTGATTAGCTGAACAAGGGCATATGCTGAATAGACAAGGCTGTGTCGTTTTCTACTTGCTTTCTGTGATGTCTACTACGATTCATAAAGCATTTTAAGTAAATAATGAGTCAAAATTCGCAATGCATGTGGCATTAAATTGGCATGAATCCAAAGCTGCACATATTCCTAAGGAGTAAAAATATTATAGATCAAATAGGAAAAATAAAATACAAATGTCTTTTAAGAATGTGTAAGGGTAGAAAGTTGAGACTTTTTACTTATTAAAAATATCTCACAGTATGTCCACAACATGTAATTAGAAATCACTCTGCATTTCAACCAGGTAATTAAAATTAGAGATAATATTATTGTCTAGTCTCATGCATACTTTTTACATTTTCGTAAATCTGAATAAATCTATTAATTTTAGAAACAAATATTCATTTTAGTGTTAACTTTAAAAGAGAAAATATATCCAATAAATGTTAAATCAAATTTTTTCTTATTTCTCACATACCTTTTTATATCATGATTACTAATACCTTATAATTTAGGGCAAATCATTTGATGAGATTAAATTTTTCTTATAGTTACTTAGAAAAGTCATGAATGAGGTTATGACTACATTCAAGAAGGATGAATGAGAAAAAACATAAGAATTCTCCAATAATTACAAAAGGATCATTGGAAACATAAAATAGATTATAGGTTGCTTTTGTTTTTAAACCTGTTTTAGTAAGTTATGATCATTATATGCATATTTTTGCAGATGGCCTCATTCATACATGATTTGTAACAGCTTTCTTCCCAAACAGATTTTTTAAATATGCACCAAAACAAATTAGAAATACGCTCTCTTTTAATGAACAAAATAGGATTTTTTTGTAAGTCCAAATACGCTTGTTCTAAAACAGAAAACCAATTTGTGTTCCTTAGAGACTGAACTATATTTGAGTATTAAGGGGGTTCACTGACACATAGAAGAGGGATTCTCTTAACTCTTTTATATTTAAATTATTCATTTAAAATAACTTCATTTTTATATTTACCTGTTTTTCACTTTGTATTATTAGTATTAAGAGCAGATGTAATTCTGGCATTGTTCATTTATACAGATGCACAAGATGCTGAATAAATTCATTCAAAGGAGTTAAATATAAACATTTTACAAATAAAATTTAAAGCACATTTAATTAAAAGTTGAGTTTATGTCTAAAGTGGGGATAGACTGATGAAGGAAATTCATAATTTTCAAATTCAAAATGAATAATTCTTTACAAACACAGAATTTAGGGAATGATATGGGATATTATATCAAATTATTGCAATATAATTATTGATGACCCAGGAATTTTATTACATCTAGAAATGAGTCTCATTCCATTAAATGAGCCTGTGATATTTCATAGAGGCAAATGAAAATTTGCAAGGACAGAGCAAGACTTTAATAGTAAAATAATCATTCTTACAATCTCTATTAAACAGATATTTTTCAAACCAAAACAGGCAAACTATTATAAAGGGAAGCATATGCCATTTCTTCAGATTAAACATATTTTACACCTAAATGAATCATGGTAGATGGTAGAAACATATAATGCATGTAATTTGTGTACCTGTTTAAACTATTAATTTCAACAGATGGAAATCTGAGGATGCCAACATTTGAGCTGGATTTTACAAATAACATTATGACAAAGTAGTTAATACTGTGGCATAGATATGACATAAAATAAAATCTTCATATTTATTGATTCTAGTTACTTGATTTCTAGAAAAAAATCCTCTCAGTTTCTAAAATGGAGACAACAGACTTATCACATGAGTTCTGGGAGACTTAAGTAAAGTAATGCATACATAATGTTTACCAAAACAATTGTCAATAGTATGTCAGATAGAAATGGGGTAGTACTGTGTGCATGCAGAAAAAATAAACAAATAATTTAGGGTTGATCTATTTGCTTTATATTATAAAGTCTATTGTATGCCAAGAATAAGTATGTGAAGATATAATTGCACTTATTGAACAGAACTCTGGTTAATCTGGTAACACCTTGGCATCAGGCAGTAGACTCCTAAAGTGCAATTTTAAATAGCACTAAGTTATGTAGCCAAACATACAGATAAAACTAGATCTAAAAACAGGCTTCATAATATACTAGAATTTCACAGAAAAAAATCCTAATTCAAAGAACTTTGCATAAATATGTTTTGCATTAAGTAAATTTATCAGTTCCAACCAACAATCCGTATAGGTTTATGCTTAAATATGAAATTAAAAGTAGAAAATATTAACTATCTTATTTTCCCCATGTTCTTAGTTCTTCCCCATTTACAAATATAATTGTTCTTAGTTAACACAGAACAAGAGTGAAAGGGGGAAAAATAAGTAAAATGAAGGTAAAATCAATCATATCTTACATGCTAATGGTAGCTAACACTGTGAACAGTGTTTAAAAACATGGAGACAGCATATTATCAAACACCTAAGTTAAACTGATTAGATTATTATAACTAAACAAAATGAATGAGTATGGATATACTATTTATATACTTTTTTCTATACTATTAAATAGTTTATGTAAAATTTAGGTTATTTTGGTCTCTTAATCTAGTGATCCTCCCACCTCAGCTTCTGAAGTAGATGGGACTACAGGCATGTACCATCATGACCAGCTAATTTATCGTTCTTTTTTAAAAAATTTTTGTAGAAATGAGGGCTCACTGTATTGTCCAGACTGTTCTTAAACTCCTGACTCAAGCCATCCTTTCACCTTGGCCTCCCACGGTGCTTTCAGGCGTGAGACCCCATGGCTGGACCCAGCTGATATTTTAAAGATAGAAAATAATAATTGAAAACTTAGTGGAAGAAAGAAGAAAAAATAATCAGACATAAACTTATCATTTATTACATATTATTCCAATCTATTTTTCTATAAATATTTTAATAGAGTTGAGATCATATAATACTCATTCACTCTATCAATCATCTATGCCAGGGGAATTATATGTTCATTTAGTACTTAAATAATTGTTTTTGCTACTTCCATTTATCCTTATAACATAAGTACAATCAGTATTATTTTTTAAAATATCTTTACTTGTATCATTGAATATAGTAATATTATATTAAAACATGAAAATATTTAACCATTCTTCAATTATGATACATGTAAGGTATTTCCTGTTTTCACTACCACAGCTCTTAAATTATGTTTCTTGGGCCATCACAAATCTATTTGTAACACTCATTTGATTGAGTCAGGGTTTTCTTTTCAGAACATTTACTTCTCAAGGAGCAGAACTTCTTTTTTTTTTCCTTTGAGACAGAGTTTCGCTCTTGTTGCCCAGGCTGGAGTGCAGTGGCACGATCTCGGCTCACCGCAACCTCTGCCTTCCAGGTTCAAGCGATTCTCCTGCCTCAGCCTCCTGAGTAGCTGGGATTATGGGCATGCACCATCATGCCCAGCTAATTTTTTTGTATTTTTAGTAGAGATGGGGCTTCTCTGTGTTGGTCAGGCTGGGTCTCAAACTCCTGACCTCAGGTGATCCGCCTGCCTTGGCCTCCTAAAGTGGTGGTATTACAGGCATGAGCCACTGTGCTTGGCCAAGGAGCAGAATTTCTAAACCACATGTAGATCTTTCTAAAGGAAAAAAATGTAAAACTTGAGATTATTGTTAACTGCTATCTGGTGAAAGGCAATAGTTGTTTCTTCTTAATTACAGAAAAGACAAAATCATTTAGGGCAAAAGCAATCCAATGAAGTACTAGAACTAAAAAAGAAAACACTGAATTTCTTGATAAATTACTTCTAGTTAAGAAAGGTTCTACCATTTTATTAACTCTTTGGAGAAAGAAAAGAAAATGTTATAATCAAAATCTGTTTTAAAATAGAGAACTTGAAAATTATAATAATCATGAATTGCTTCTAATTCCTTAAAAGTATATAATTGATTCAAATTAATATATTTGAATATGTTCATCTGAATATAACTTATTCAAATAAAGATATGGCATTCTCAATAAGAGAAAAAATAATTTTTAATTGAGATATTTATTTTTCACATGTAATTTTAAATAAATAAAAATTAAATGTGTTTATTCTCATAATATGATCTTACACCTACTAATACCAGAAGTTATTTTAGGTAAAACATTTATAAAGTTACCAGATACATAATCTCTGTAGACAGTGAGATGCTATTTTTGAAATATCAACTGATATATTTCTCTTGTGAAATTTCCCTTCTCCTCCTTTCCCTTTATTTCTATCAGACAGCTTATTCTGTGTTGAGTGTCATGAGGAAGAGTTATGCTATGGTCCAAAGATTTGGTAATCTGGTAGTCTCTCAAATTCTTCTTTCCCCAAACCTCAAACCATTAAGGAGATTATGTTTTGATTGTCTGTAGCATCACATAGGGAGTACCTCAGACTGGAAAATATTAAAACTTAAGAGTAAAGAATTTCCTCTTTAGTAGAAAAATATTTCCTAGGATCAAGTAATGAGAGACTGAAGGAAGTTTATGGGAGAAGAGTGAAATTAAGGGGGAAGGGGACCTTAAGTTAGACTTTCTAAGAAAATGCCTCAATAGGTAGCCATGAAGATACCCTCCCCAGAGAGGTTGTAGGAGTTGAGAGCAAGACCCAGAGAGTCAATGAATTCACTGTGTAGGTATACAAGACCATTGCGGATCAAGTAGAGTTTTACATACCCAAGAATGACATCAAAGCAATAGAAACATTTCTGTGCCCCCTTTATGGCCTCCTAAACTAACTAAACCATAGAAACAGGAAAACGGATGGCGTACTAAAATGTGTGGACTAAGACCAAGGACAAGATGGATTTTTCAATATTTATCTTATAGACACAATTTAATTACCAGACAGGTAATTAATTACCACCCTGTACTCTCACCTTTTATATACCCACTGCATCTTGTACATAGCGGGACCTATCTTAGGAGGATTCTAAATTGGTTCAGATTAAGTTTTTATTGAGATAATGCATGGGACTTAAAATAGAACTTGAGTTTGGTTACAGACAAATAATTAAGTAGAACTTGTCATTTGCACATCCAAGATTGTTGACAGATATCCATAACTACTACAAATAGAAAAACTTTTGTCCTCTACCATGTCTTTAACAAAGACTTTATTTTGTATAATAATGTATGAGCTGTTTGCAAAGTTGGTGTTATGACTGATTATATATGCTATCTCACCAGAGATACTTAAATGTGACTATGTTCTCTGAGAAACATCATGAAGCACTGATATAATTAATATAGCATATAAACTGGGAGAACATTATTAGAAAAACATCATGGTAAAATAGGCAAATAAGATCATCCCCAATGTCATACATATCCGTAACAATAAAGCAAATTATCAAACAAAGCATGAGTTGTTTCTTTTTCAAAATTGATATTCATTTATTTCTTACTTACTAATTTTAGAATGAGCTAATAGACCAGTATACTCAAGTTCAGTAAAAAGTAGTCATTTGTTTTTCTATTTAATTATTCAATAAACATTGATGAACAAGAATGCTATTCATAAAAATAACCATAAACAATAATGTTCTAAGAATTCTTTCTATCCAATGGGGATAAAACGTCAATTAGCTGTGGCCTTTTCCCCCAGCTAACTGTGTATCTCTGCATCTTTATGTGTCTATTTATAGTATCTATTTGTCTGTCTATCTATCCATCTATCTATCTATCTGTATTGTTACCACATCATTGAAATCATATGCCTTTTATGTTGATTTTATATACGTTTATCATATAACATTAATATCTTGTCTCGCCACTGCACTCCAGCCTAGGCAACAGAGGGAGACTCTGTCTCTAAATAAATAAATAAATAAAGTCATGAAACATTGATGTTATAAGTGGTCATTTAAAATTTAATACCATGAATACTTACTGACTGGCAATTTATTCACATCTTGGGGCCACTATTCCTTTCTTTACTTTCATGAACCCTATAAATGAAAGTCTTTGCTCATAACTACCTTAATGCTGAGATAACAATATATTTAAATAAAATTTATATTGCAACTTTTTAAAGAGCTTTCAAAGATATTCACTAGAATGGGAAGTATATGTAAATTCTAAACACTGTGGGATCATAAAGTGATTTTAATTAAACTTTTGTAGTATATTTTGGCCATGTTCAAAGGAGATACTGCTCATTTTGAAAACAGATTATCAATAAACTGTGTGGCACCATAGTCATGTTGCCATGGAACAACTAGCCTCCCTTCCCAGGGGCAATACTTCATAATGCAAACACAAAATATTCTCAGTACCAACACCTGCTTAGTTTCATAGGGCAATAATGTCAGGCTTCTTATATATTCCTATAGGTACTTTAAAGTATTTTATGGCACTATCCTGTAAACTTTTGAAAACTGCATATCACATGACAGTCTATTAGTGGCTCAAGAGACATACCACTGTAAGTTTCAGGGACTCAGACATCTTCTTTTGCCTATGTCAAAAAAACATATTTTAAGAAAGATTTTGCATCTTCATCTCAATACAATCATTGCATGAACACCTTTTCATAAACAGAATGATAATTATTACTAAAAAGAAATTTCTTGTTGTTTCCATTTGCCTGAGTGACTAACAATGGTAAACTGATTGATTATCTCAGTCCCACACCATTGGAGCTATGTGTCCTAGTATCTGTGGTCTTTGTTCCACAGACTACTACAAAGAAAGATGTAGGTTCATCCTCCTTGTCTACCTCAAAGATCATAAAGACTCATCTCTGGAGGGGAAAGAAGACAAATGACTACTTTCTCTGTGCCTGCTGCTCTCCACAGTTAATGTCAAACAAAACAGTCATTATTTAAGATGAGATGATGACCAAAAGTTGTTCAAATGGTTTATTATAGTGTGTTGTAATAATGGAACATCCTATCTATCTTGGATTTTAAAGTCATCATACTAGACGGACAAGCCTGGTTACCTTATAAGACTTCAATAAAAATTGATGCCTCATAGTTCAACTCCCACTTATGAGTGAGAACATGCGGTGAACATCACACACCAGGGCCTGTTGGTGGGTGTGGGATAAGGGGAAGGAGAGCATTAGGACAAATATCTAATGCACGCAGGGCTTAAAACCTAGATGATGGGCTCATAGGTGCAGCAAACCACCATGGCACACGTATACCTATGTAACAAACCTGCACATCCTGTACATGTATCCCAGAACTTACAGTAAAAAAAAAAAAAAAAAAAAAAAAAAAAAAGATGCCTTACTTTTTGTGAATTCCCACAGATTACTGACATTTGTATTACTGCTACTCTTTTAAAGTACATTCACCAAGGAATTGTTTTAAAGTAATTTCAGATGTTTTCCGAAATAGGACAAGAATCATCGGGTAATCAATGCATCCATGTTAAATGTGTTTGAGGGCCACTTAAATGATTAAATATATCTAAAGTTAACACATTTGGTAATCAATATGTGCTCAATATTGTCTCTATATATACATGGCACAGTCAGAGCCACATGTTTAGAGTCACTGAACATTGTATTTGATCTTCTCACCCAAGCTGAAACTCTAACCACATACTATTGAAAACATGTAGTTTTTCGCCCTTCCTCTAGATTGTACCTTTATAATTCTATATATTCAATGCAACTTAATATCTCAATATAAAATTTCTTATATTGACTAAATTTTTTCATATGTCTTACTCAAAAACAAAATTTATATAGAGATATAATAAATGCAATATATTTCCATAGAATATAAAAAAGTGAAAGATCTGCCTTTGTCTACAAAGACATTTTTAATTACAGGATCTTCATTGCTATGAATCTGCAACACAACGAACCAAGCTGACATGTTTCGTTTCATAATCACGAGCAGATATGGAATACAGTAAGGCTTTGGCATTTTTTTAAAAAAAGCCCTGAATTTGAATTCTGGTTCTGCCACTTATTAGTAGTTTAATCTGTATATATTATTTAATCATTCTAACTTTCTCTTTCACTGTAGGAAAAATGGTGGAAATAATTAACAAGCAGCAAATGAGACCTTTTTTTAGCAATAGTCTTTTTAAATTAAGGCATGTTTTTTTTTTAGTCATCATCATGTTATTGCACACTTAATAGACTACAGTATAGTGTAAACATAACTTTTATATGCATTAGGAAAACAAAAAAATTCATGTGACTCACTGTTTTGCAATATTCATTTTATTGTGGTGGTGTGGAACTAAACCAGCAAAACTGTAAGATATTCCTGTATTCAAAAGTATTTTTGAATAAATGAATGATATGTATTCATGTATCCAGTCATTCACTCATCTTTTCATTTATCCAAGGACAAGGATAAAGCTGGAAGCCATCATTCTCAGCAAACTAAAATGAGACTTCTAACACTATTTAGGAATGACAATAAACTAGGTCTTGTCATAATAAGAGAAAACTATCAGGAAGAAATAAAGGAGATAAATAATTGGGAAAGGTAGTTGATGCAACAACTTTTCACTAACTTGGGAGACAAAGGTTGAAATTAGGGCATTTAAAATATTGAAATAAATGTTGAAATTTTTGAATGAAAAGAAGTTTTGTCTTACTACATGAAGTTAAACCATAATTTTAGACTCAATATAAGATATAACACAAATATAAGAAGTCTCAAAATACAGTAAACATATTTGAAAATATTAATCATTCAATAACTATATTGATTAACTAATGTGCTACGCAATACAACAGTGGACAAACAGATACAATTTAAGTGAGATAATGGTAAACAGATAATGACAACATTAGTAATTAATTAAAATTATGGATAATATTAGGAAAAATAAGTTCTCTGTGTTATGGAAAGGGAGGTTCAATTTCAATATTCAGGAAAGGAAAGTCTTCCAAAGGAATTGACATAAGAGCTGGGAACTAAGTAATGAAAAGGGTAAGGTGGCTAAACTGTGAGGCTGAGGCTCTCGGGCAAAGGGCCTTGTAAGCTACATGAAGGATTTTAAACATAATACTAAAGCAGTTAAGAGGCCATCAAACAGTTTTTGGCCAATAAATGACTTGATCAGATAATTATTTTATTTTTTATATATATTTTTATTTTGGGGGGTTCATAGTAGGTATATATATATATTTATTTATGGGGTATATGAGATGTGTTGATACAGGCATGCAATACATAATAATCACATCATGGAAAATGTATCCAACCCCTCACAGATAACCATTTTCAAAATATCACTTGAGGTGAAAAATGGATTGGAGTGAGAAACCAAAGTGCTATAGATCAGGTGAGAAACTGAAGGTAGTGGGGAAAAAACGATGAGAATAAGAAAGTAATTTGAGAAAGAAACTACAAAACCGATAGAATTTAATGTTTGACTGAATGTGGGTAGTGAGAAAAAAGGAAATGTAAAGATTATTTTGTAATTACTGGCTTGGATTTCTGGATGGATTACTGTGTTATTTACTAAGATAGCAAGAATATGGAGAAAAAAATATTTTGACCTCCAATATTTTAAAGGCAATGTTTAGGCTATCAGGTGATGATGCTGAGGTAATTGAATATATGGGTCTGAAGCTCAGAAAAGAGATATGATACAGAGATGCATATTTGGGAGTTACAGTGAATACATGATGTGTTAAGCCATGGAAACGAATGAACTCTTTGAGAAAAGATGTACAGTGAGGAGACATGAAGGTCTATGACTGAAGCTATATAGCCTTTAGAATCTAGGTTGAAGATAATGGTCCAGTATTGGATGCTGAGGGGTAGGCAAAGCCAGAGGTGGAACACAGGAAAGGGAGCTGCACCATAGAAACCAAGAGAAGAGAGTAAAAGAGGAATAGGCTTTTGCCAGGGTTGGTTAACAGTGCAAATAAATTGGAACCCAGGGTGTCCGCTGGATTGAAATTCATTACACTTTAGCAAGAACCAATTGTTTTCATAAATTGGTGTAAGAAAGTGCTGGAATGTGGTTTGTCATGAAGTGGCTGGAATATGAGAAAATGCAATCATAAAACACAAGTAGCTCTACTGAGAAATCTAGTGTGAAGGGGTGGGTGGAAATATAGCAACTATTTGATGTGGACATGATATCAAGGGAAAAACAATATATTTGTGACACTTTTCAAGGTCACAAAATCTGAAAGCAGATGGTCTTTCATTGGACCCAAAGTCTGCTACTTCCTAATTGTGTGGTCTTCCCTAAGTTACCCATTTTTTTCTATCTCACTTGCTTCATATTAAAACTGGTAATAATAATAGTACTTATTCAGTTTTGTGAAAAAATTGTATTGACATATGTAAAGTACTTAGATCCATGCATGGTATATAGTAAATATTACATGAGGGTTTCTTAATGTTTTGTTCAACATATAAGTATGTTTAGTATGTGCAAATGTCTATTGGAAGAATCCAATAAAGAAGAATGAAAATAAAATATATGTTTAACATTATATTTAAGGGGGAGAGGTACTGGATAATTCTTATCCTTTTTGCTTTAGAATAGGTTCTACTTTTTATAAGTTACATGCTATAGCTTTTATAATAAAAATACTATATATTGTTTTAGAAAAATATGCATGTCATTAAAATTGTGTAAAATATTCTGAGAAATGAATGTCAAAGATAAAACAGGAATATAAATATGATCTGATTTTGCTAAAAATCATGAAAAATACTAAAATAAGATTTACCAAAATTTTAATAGTAGCTAATTATAAATAGTAAGGTTATTGTTTCAAATTTATTTTCAGTAGCCTTGGGTATTTTCTAAATTTTCTATAATTGGGATTAATTTTTTTTTATAAGAGGAAAGCATTTATTTTAAAAATTAAAGATATTTTATTGGGAGCTTGAAAGTCCAAATATTAGGACTTAATTAAAGTCTAAAGGTACTTAATTAATATAGAAGTACCGAACCCATCAGTGTTAGGTTACTGTGTCAGCACTAGGCTTTCTATCCAAATCCTTGATGCTTGGCAATAATCTTGTTAGCTCTACACTGTGGTCCAAACAATCTTGATAAAATGTAAATCTGTGTATGGCAAACTCCTATATTGCTCTTCCTTCCTTATCAATAAAATAGCCCATTTGTAAGCCCTGCCATACACATTCAATACACAATCTCTCTTGTGGCTTGATTTTCACATGGTTTCTTTGCCCAGAAGTCCTTCCTTTCCTTTCGTACATAGCCAAATTCAACCCATCCTTCAAACAACAGGTTTTTTAATACTGCCAAAAGATACTATAGTGACTTTCTCTTTGTGTAAGTCTCCCTTAGACTCTTAACCACTTTCAAGGAAGGACACGTGTGTGGCCATGTACACACAATTTCTATATCTAAGCATCTAGCTGAAAACATTTTAATAAATAAGTTGTCTTTTATCTGGTGTTTAGTGGACCTAAAAATTCTAAAGCCTTTGTGAAAAATTTATAAGCAAGTTTTAAACTTTCAACAGTACTGTTTAAAAAGAACCGTCCTCCACTTTTGTCATTTATGTCCAAGGTAGAACCTAGAATTAATTTTAAATCAAAGGATTTAAGCAGGAAATACTAGACTTGAGAATATAAGTTGGTGTCGTAGATCAAACACGTTTGGGTCATCACTACACTTCAGTGGATAATAATACTTAGGACTTCAATGAACAGACTCTTATCTCTGAAGACTAGACCAGAGAATAAGAGTGCACCAGCTGATCCCTGCCATGGTACCAATAAATAGGGTATCAACAGTCTCTTACAGAGGAAAAGTGATTATAGGCTATCTCAGAAAAGCACAAGGTCAAATACTGTTGGATCCATTCCAGACTAAACCTAAAGCTATTAGCTGGTAGTTCACTGGCTTATATGAGATTATTTTATTCCTAATACAGATATAGCTGTTACCATTATAATCTTTCTGGTATGTTTACCGAAAAAAATGGAAAAAAATTACTTTTGTCTTTCTTTTTATGTTTGCCATCTGTCAAATCTTAAATGAGTCTTTCAACAAGCTATACTAACTGATTAGTAACAACAACTACAAATCTGAAAAGAGATCTCACTATAATCTATAAATTACTTATAAGCAAGCAGAGTTGCATAAACAAAAATTTTCATGGTATAAACACATGTCCCAAAGACAAGTTTATGAAGATCACTTATAGGTCAGCCAGATGCCTCACCCTCATATCAGTCACATACATGAGATTTCTCCTCAATTCTGGAGGAATGAGTTAAGAGACCTGGCAGGGTACTGTCATTAGTGAATGAAGAATCAATTTAAATTTATTCTATTCTGCTATTTAAATGCCAAATACATACAGAGTGTTGGATTCATGTATATTTTTCTATTTCTGTTACATCCAAAAGAGATTTATACTGAAAAGTTAAAGCACAATGTCATTTAAAAATACTGACTTCTGGCTTTTGGTTCATCTCCATGTAAGGAGTGTGGAAGTCACTACTTCATCCTAACAATAACCAAAAAGCTGAACAAACTGAAAAACCAACAACTCTTCTTAGATCTGTAAGAGAAGTGAAGTCACAGGTCACACAAATACTCTCAAAATTGGAGAGACAGACAGGTAGATACAGAGAAGCACGACTTACCAGGGCAGAAACTCAGGAGCAAAAACTTCTACAGAAACCAGTACTGGGGCTGGAAAACCTGAACTTTAATTGACAAATTGCTGGAGTCTTGGTGTGGACAAGCCTGAGAGTTTAAATCCAGGAAGAACAAGTCACTAATGGGAGTCATGCTTTTATTTGTTTTATCAACAAGAAACCTACTAGGTTTTCAAAGTAAATATTGGGGAAAAATCCCCTCATGCTTCAGGCAGGGGGAAAGGAAAAGGAGCCAGGCTTAAATATGCCAGTGTACTCTGTTTTTCTTAACAAGGTCTGTCCTTTAAAAAACAACAACAACAACAACAACAAAAACTATTAATCCAGTGCTTGAAATGCCACTACAGTCTAACTGACTAGGGGGAAAGGAAATAGCCAACTCCAGCCAGCTCTAGACTTCCACATGGGAAAAGAAAAATACCTAACTCCAGGCCTCTCTAGATATCCTGTCCCATATAAAGGAGAGAATGTGGACTGAGAAACATGAAATTTACAGTCCAGAGGCACATGTTCACTAAAGATTGTGACCTAATCAGAGGATTGGAGAATGCTTTCTCTGCCCCACACCTTATCACCACATTACTAAAGGCCTATTTACAGCACTTTCTTTTACCCAATACATCATATCCAGCTATCAAGTAAAAATTACAAGGAATACTTAAAGACAAAACAAAAACAAAAACAACAGTTTGAAAAGACAGAGCAAGCACAAGAACCAGGCATGGCTGCATGTTGCAATGATCAGACTGGGGATTTAAAACAAGTATAATTAATATGATAATTGTTCTAATAGATGAAGTATATAACATGTAAGAACAGATGGACAGTGTGAGCAGATAAATGAATATATTAAGAAAGAATAAAAAATTAATGTTGGAGATAAAAAACACTGTAACAGAAATGAAAGATGCCTTTGATAGGCTTATTAGTATATGGGATAGTGGGCAAATTAAAGAATCTCTGAGATTATATATCAAGAATATATCAATAGAAACTCCAAAACCAAAAAGCAGAGAATGAAGACTGAAAAAAAAAAAACAGAATAGAATATTCCAGAATTGTGGGATACCTATTAAAGATATATGGATATATATTATATATATTATATATGGATATATAATAAATATTATATATATTAAACATATATGGATATATAATATAAAATAAATATCCATATATATTTAATATATATATTTATTTCCATTATATATATTATTCCATTATATAATGTATTATATATTATTGCATTATATATGTAATGGAAATACAAGAAAAAGAAGAGAGAAAGAAACAAAAGAAATGTTTAAAACAATAATGGCTGAGAATTCTTCCAAAATTAATGTCAGACACCAAACCACAGATCCAGGAAACTCTGAGAACACCAAGCAGAATAAATGCCAAAAAACAAAAAACAAACAAACAAAAAACCACACCAACAAAATCATTAACTAGGCATATCATATTCACACTACAGAGGATCAAAGATACAGAAAAATATCCTGAAAAAAGCCAGTGTGGTGTGTCAGGGAAACACCTTACGTACAGAGGAGTGAAGATAATAATTACATCTCACATTTCCTCAGAAACCATGCAAGCAAGAAAAGAGTAGAGTAAAATATTCAAAGTGTTGAGAGAGAGAGAGAGAGAGGGGAAAAAAAATAAACCAGAGTATAGAATTCTATACTCTGAAACTATCTCTACAAAGTAAAGGAGAAATAAAGAACTTACCAAGTAAAAATTGAGGAAATTTGTTGCCAGTAGACCTGCCTTGCAAGAAATGTTACAAGAAGTCCTTTAGACCAGATGTCCCCAAACTTTTTGGCACCAGGGACCAGTTTCATGCAAGACAATTTTTTTCAATGGATGTGGGGGATGTGGGGGATGGTTTCAGGATGAAACTGTTCCACCTTAGATCATCAGGCATTAGATTTTCATAAGCAGGGTGCAACCTGGATCCCTGGCATGCACAGTTCACAGTAGGGTTCACACTCCTGTGAGAGTTTAATGCCACTTGCTCGCTGGCCTGCTGCTCACGTCCTGCTGTGTGGCCAGGTTCCTAACAGGCCAGTCTGTTCCCCAGGGGTTGAGGACCCCTGCTTTAGACAAAAGGAAACTAATAGGTATAAACTTGGATCTACATAAAGTAAGAGTATCAAAAAGGAATAAGTGAAGTAAAATAAAAAGTGTTTTTGTTCTTAATTAATTTAACTGATAAATTTGTTCAAAACAATAATAGTAACGATGTATTCAATATATAGGTTACTGTCAATTCATTTTTTTTACCAGTCTCTAGCATAATGAGAAATTAGTGAGTTTCTCATGAAGCCAAACATTTTTAAATTT
Source organism: Nomascus leucogenys (assembly GCF_006542625.1). Classification (NCBI taxonomy): domain Eukaryota; kingdom Metazoa; phylum Chordata; class Mammalia; order Primates; family Hylobatidae; genus Nomascus; species Nomascus leucogenys. The sequence continues at coordinate 13,584,598 of NC_044391.1, forward strand.
TAAGTATACTACTTTCTTTTGAGATTTTGTTCTTTCAACATTTTTGCTGCTAAAAATATCCGTATCTTTTCAAAATAATAATGTATTTAGTAGGGTTTTGATTCTTGTTTGTTCTATAACATCAAATAAAATAAAAATTTGACAAACTTACTTCAGACACATTATTTCCCCTCAATTTTAATGTTTTGTGAATTTTAAAAGTCTGGAAACCATGGTCCTATGGGATGTCAGTGGAATGGCAGGTAAAAAGATTCTAAGATGTATGGGTATAGAAAGAGAAATAGCCAAAACCCTACATATTCCTGTGATGGATAAGAAGTAATGCCAATTATCTGAAGGATACTGAATGTATGTTAGAGTGAAAAAATAATTTCTTGCATAAACAGAAAAATCTTCATGACTAATTCACATTCCATGTTACATAACTGAATACATTAGCAGGTATGTCTAATTAAAAAAAAAATCAAGGCTGTGCTGAAGAGCTTTGTTCACTCTAACACACACACACAAAAAAAAAAAAAATAAGGAAGAAAGAAAGAAAAACTTGGTGACTTAATCAGATACGTATTCCTGACTTTCAAACTTAGCAGCTGAGAACAAAACCATTTGTATTTCCCATGATCCTGTAATGTTAGCTGGGGTTTCTCATGAAGCTATACTCAGCTGGTGAGTAGACTGGGCTGGGCAGAACAAAATGGCCTCATGTGCCTGTCTGCCTCATGGTGCTGATTTGTAGCTGGATCCATCTTTTCACTGCACTTTCATTCTGGCATCTCATGGCAGTTTCAGAGAATCATTCCAAAGGGACAGGCTCTGATGCACATACTTACTCAGCCTCTGCTTGCATTATGTTTGTTGATGTTCAATTCACAAAAGTATGTCACAGGACTAAGTGACTACATAAAGGTTTGGGATTCTGAGAGGTGTGACTCATGGGAGCATGTTACTATAATATTCTGCCACAGGGACTCTATGCCCAGGTCCTATCAGGCTTCTTTGGTATCACTATGATGAGTCTAGCTATAGATTTCTTTTTAATTCTCTTTCTTGGGATACTTAGTTCCTCCAGGTTCTATGACTCCACTTCTTCTCCTAGTTTTCAGCTATTTTATCTTCAAATGCTGCCTTTCTCCTTTCTTTCTGGTACTCCTTTCTGGATCTCTAATTGGACATATACTAGATCTTTTTCTCATTCTATTATCTATATTCCTAACTTCTTATTTATATTTTCCATCCTTCTCTCTCTGTTAAATACTGTTTATCATATGGCTTCCTATTCACTAATTATCTCTTAGGCTATAACTATTTATGTCTTTAAACCATTAATGTTTTCAATGTAATAATTTTATCTTCCATTTCTTAAAGTTTCTTTTGGATCTAAATTTTACTGATCATTCCTTATAGTGTGTTATTGTTTGTCTTTCACATTTATTCTTTTATTCCCCATACAATCTCTATTCTGTAGTTGACAATGCAATTTTTACATACTCTAAAATCATACTTCAATTTATTTTAATTTGGCTTTAATACATATAATTTCAATTTTTAAATGAGAATTCTAAAGAGTTTACAAAAGTGTTTTAAAATATTAACCATGCCAGCATCTTTTAAAATACTCAGAATTGTTAAAGCATTAAAATGCAACAATAGAAAATAGATTAAACAAATTATAGTTCAACAAGATAATGTTATACTGTAGGGTCATTTAAATGGTGATACAAATTTGCCTTTATTGATATGGAAAGACTCCACAAAAAGCGAAAATAACTGATTAAGAAGCACCCATTCATTCATTCATTTACTCGTAAATATTTGCTGTGCAAATACTATGTATGTGCCAGGTACTGTTTGGTGTTCTGAGGTCTAATGGTAAGCAAGAGATTAAAAATAACAATATTAACATAATATATTTTCCCTATTTATATTATAAAAATATCTTGTCTTATGTACTGCAAATGTTTTTTCATTTGACATTTTAAATCTGTCATTTTAGATTTGTTTATTTTTCCTTTCCATATACCTTAATGGAAATATATCTGAAAGATCATATCCTCATATTTTAAGTGTTAAACTGGAATTGGATTTCTACAGGTGGTTTTCAATTTTTTTCTTACCTATATTTTATATTTTATCTCCCATTAACATATATATAGATTACCCATCACAAAATACAAATAATTTCATATAAAATTTTAAAATATGTGATAAGAAATCTCAAATATATATCATTTTATGCATACATTTATATGTAATATTATATACTAATATTTTAACAAATAAAGTTTTTATAAAATACACTAGAATTTTGAGAAAAGACTAAGAATAAAATGTTCCCTGTGTTTATAGCTAAGATTTCTTATAAATGTATACTCAACAACATTTCTTACAAATGCATTAAATATTTAATGTTAGCTTTGATCATTTTTATGTTGAGGGTATGTGTGCTTCTGTGTCTATTTGTGTGTGTGTATAGTAGAATCATTGCTAAATGGCTTGGATGGGATGGAAACACACAAAAATATGGAAATATGGATGACTATGTCAATGGTTAAAAGCAGAGTTAAGAGGTTTTACCATGAAAGAATGCTGAATTTTATTAAATGCTTTTTCTACATCTGTTGAGATTATATGATTGTATCCTTCATCTATTAATGTGGCGTTTCACACTTATTGATTTGCATATGTTGCACCATCTTTGCATCCCAAGGATAAATCCCCCTTGATTATGCTGCTTGATCCTTTTAATGTGCTGTTGAATTTGGGTTGCTAATATTTTGTTAAGGATTTTTACATCTATGTTCACCAGGAATATTGGCCTGAGTTTTCTTTTCTTGTAACATCCTTGTCTGGCTTTCATATCGGGGTAATCCTTGCCTTACAAAATGAGTTTGGAAGTGTTCCCTCCTTTTTAACTTTTTTGGAAGAGTTTGAGAAGGATTTGTATTAATTAAAAAAAAAGAAGTTTGGTAGACTTCACCCATGAAGTTATCTAGTATTGGGCTTTTCTTTGTTGGGAAATTGTTTATTGCTGTTTCAATCTTGTTTCCTCTTATTTGTATGCTCATAATTTCCATGAAGTCATACATGAGAAGCTCACACCTAACCACATTCTCAATGGTGAAAAGCAAAATGAAACCTCTATCAAAATTCCAGTGACATTTTCCACAGAAATAGAACAAAAATCCTAACATTTGTATGGAACCACGAAAGACCCCAAACAGCCAAGGCAATCTTGAGAAACAACAAAGGTATAGGTATCATACTTCTTGATTTCAAATTATATTGCAAAGTTGTGATAGTCAAAACAGTCTGGTACTGGCACAGAAACAGAAACATAGAACAATGAAATAGAACAGAGTAGAAAAATAAGCCCAAGCATTTACAGTCAACTAATCTTCAACGAAGACTCCAAGAATATACAACAGAAAAGAATAATCTCTTCAATAGGTGGTGTTGGGGAAACTGGATATCCACATGAAAAATAATGAAATTGGACCCTTACACATGTGTCTTACACCATATACAAAAAAGCAACACAAGATGGATTAAAAACTTAAAACATAAAGCGTGAAACCACAAAAATCCTGCAAGAAAACAGATAAAAGCTCCTTGATGTTGGTTTTGGCAATGATTTTTTAGATATAACACTAAAAAGTATATACAACAAAAACAAAATAAACAAGTTGACTACATCAAACTGAGATGTATTTTCCATAGCAAAGGAAACAATCAATAAAATAAAAAGAAAACCTACAGAATGAGAGAAAATATTTGAAAAACATATATCTGATACAGTGCTAATATCCAAAAAAAAATAAGGAAATCTAACACAACTCAATAGCACAAAACACATAACCTTATTTTAAAATGGACAAAGGACATGGATAGTTTTTTTTTATTATAAGACATACAAGTAAATATTAGGTATATGGAAAGGTGCTCAACATCACTAATCATCAGAAAAATGCAAATCAAAAACACAATGATATTTCACTTTACACCTGTTAGAGGGACTATTATCAAAAAGTCATATAATAAGAGTTGGAAAGGGTAGGAAGATACATTGTAGGAGGGAATGTAAATTAGTACAGACATTATAGAAAACAGTGTAAACATTTCTCAAAAAATTTAAAAAAGAACTATCATATGATCCAGCAACCCAGCTTTTGGGTATATATTAAAAAGAAATAAAATTAATATGTCAAAGAAATATCTGTACTCCCATTATATACAATGGAATTCCATATACACAATGGAATATCATTCAGCCTTAAAAATGAAGAGAATCGCGTCATTTGTGACAACATGGATAAACCTAAAAGACATTATGCTAAGTGTAATAAGACAGAAACAGGATGAAAAATACTGCATAATCTCAATGTGGAATCTAAAGAAGTCAAACTCACAGAAACAGAGAGCAGAGTAGTGGCTTCCAGGGGCTGGAAATTGAAAAAGATGGGGAGAGGTTGGTCAAAGGGTAAAACGTTTTAGTTATGTAGAATGAGTAAGTTTTGGAGATCTAAAGTACAGCATGGTGACTATACTTAATAGCAATGTATTGTATACTTGAGTTTTCTAAGAGAGTAAATCTTAAGTACCCTCACCACCAGGGGGACAAAAAAGCACAAACAAGCAAGCAAGCAAGAAGAGTAACTACATGAGGTGATGAATATGTTTATCTGCTTGGCTGCAGCAGTCATTTCACAGTGTACAGGTAGGTATACGAAAACATCAGGTTGTACACCTTAAACATACATACTTTTTATTTGTTAATTATGCCTTAAAAAGCTGGGTTAGGGGAAGCTGAGTTAAATATTTTGCATGTTTTAGTAAAGGAATACAACTTTCAAATTACCTAGCCAAATTATCTATTTAAATAAAATAGTATGGAATCAAACAACTTTGAAATTAAGGAAAAAATATACATCAAATACCTTCATTTGTAATTTGGAGCAATGTTCTAATTACAGCTATTACAGTAAAATATAGGAGCAAAGTCAAAAGTATGAACTTTTGTTTGTTTCCTTATGAATAGATACACTTTTAAAGCTCTATTTGCCTTGGCAAACATGACACTTGATTTTAACTGTACAGAATGCATTTGATGGCTTTCAGTTAATACAATTAACAAGGTCCCCCCTTCCAAAGGATTTAATTAAGACAATAACACCACCAGCAACTTTTGATAGAAAAGAGCCACAGCTTTAAAAATAATTTGCTCTATAAAATTTTAAATGAGATCAGATTTAGATTGGACTTCTAAGTTTAAAAGGTATTGGTGAGTTAATAACATAATAGAAATGTAACACCTTAATCCACAGAATGTGGTATTTAGAATTATATGTTTTAAAAACTATAAAAAAACTAAAAATAATAGAAAAAAATACTTAAATATGTTTCACATCACATGGTAAAGTTAATAGATAATTTTATTGTTTACTTACAAATATTTTGAACAATAATTTACTTTTATGGATTTGAGAATTACAGACATGTTAGATGGCAAAGTAGTATAGGAACAACAATTTAAAACATCTACAGTTCCTTTCTTATACTGCCGTTTCATAAGAGATGCTGCACAGCAAAACAATAATTATTCCTTCATTGAACCTTGGAAATACAGTAAAAAAAAATTTAAACAAAGACAGTATTATTTTTATTCAACATGCTGAGTATACTCCTTCTTTTCATTTCAATTAAGTGCTCTTAAGAATAGTGTTGTATACTTGAATTTCATAAAGGGGAAATTGCATGGATCGTACTTTATAGATGGAAATTTCTACAAGAGTTACAAAAAAGTCTCTATAATACTTATTAAACCCATACTTGTTACCCACCCCCCTCCTTGTTTTTATTACAAAAAATCATTTTAAGTCTTTGCTCAAATATTTACTCTTCAGTGATGACCACATATTTAAAATTGAAATTCTCCCTGGTTCTTTAGCCTACAGTCTCCCTTATACTGGTATGCTTTTTACCTTTTCCTTACCATTTGCCATATTATAGCATGCTATATTTTATGTATTTATTATGTTAATTTACTTCTTGTCTACCTACTATCACTAGAATATAAACGTCACAAGGACAGAGAATTTTTGTTTGCTTTGTTTATAGATGTATCCCAAGGTCCTTGACCATTGCCTGTAAATTAGTAGGGCCTCAATAAAAAAAGTTATTGGAATAGTGATATGGACTTAAATTAGTAATTTGTCTTCTCCTTAGAAACTTAAAAATTCTCCAACAGAAAAAGAGTCAAGGCACATAAGCAAACAATTCCCAAAGGAGAAAAGTACAGAAACACAACTTCACAAGTAATCAAAGAAATGCAAACTGATGTCTTGAGAGAACACTTGAAAAATTATAAAATAAGGTAAAACACTGTTGACCATGAGTTAGGGAAACAGGTGAATACATTGTTGTGTAAAGTGGTATAATATTTATCAGCTGTTTTGTTAATAAAAGGGCATGTTAAAATCATAACTAGACAAATAATGGAAAAATGGAAGGTACTATATATTTTATAGCTATGGAAAAATGGTAACAACTTAAATTTCCAATAATAGGGAATCACTTTGGCAACTTATTTCTATATAGAGAAATATTATGTACCAATTTTTAAAAATTACAGTGACAAGATATCCATTTCTTATTAACCAGTGGAAAAAATAGGTAAGAAAATATATGTATCATAAAATATTTATTGGGGGAGAACATTTAGGGTAGAATGTAAGAGTGTGGGTTTGTAGAGTCAGACTGCCTGGGTTTGGTTATTTTCCATCACTTACAGTTATGAAATAATGGCAAGTTAGTTCGCTGAGTAGAACCTCTCTAAACCTTAGTCTAGACATCTACAGAATGAGGGCATAATGTTGTCTACTTCAGAGAGTTGTTATTAGGATTATGTGATAAAATCTACGTAGTGTACTTATCAGTGTCTGAGACATGGACATGCTCAGTAAATGTTAGCTGCTGCTATGGTTACATGCTTTATTTGGACGTCTATAAGTGTGAGGAAAAATACAGAATGATATATAATAAAAACTGTAATTATTACTTAAAGATTGGTTAGTATGTCATTTTATACTTTTATTTCTTTGCAAAGCCTACTCTATATTCCAAGTAATACCTGTTATTTGTGTAATAAATACACATACATACACACAAAAGGCATAAGAAATATGTAAAACACATGACCAAACTATGTTTATTATAGGATTCCACTCTCTTCCCTGCTGTGAAAAATAAAGATTATATATTAGCAATTGGTCCTCAAAGGAATTAACTATTTTTAATGTTTTGCATTTAAGAGCCTAAATATCTTCTTTTAAGGTCAAAATAGTCATTAAAATATAGAATGACCCCATTTGTTAAAAACCAGTTAATAAAAAACCAACAAGAAAGTCTGAAAGTTTTAATAGGCTATAACTTGTGGGAGTAGGAATCTAATCTTTTTTTAATGCTTCCTGTACATGACACATTTATGTATTTTGTAATTTAATATAAACCTAATCCTATAAGGTGGACATTATCCCTATTTTACAAGTAAGTTCATCAAGTCTCAAGACTACTGTTAGTAAAATGAGAAACTAAGGCCAATTCAGGTTGACTGGACTGCAAAGTTCATGGTCTTTCCACCATTCAATACCAACATCTAGTGTTTCCTATCATGGATTCTTGAAAAGGCTAAGAATACGTAGCCAAGAGAAGGAAAAAGAATGCTTTGCAGCGTTAGATAGGAAAGACTAAAAATGTATAATAGGTTGACTCAGATAGTACAGCTATTATTAACAAGGTCAGGAATATTTCAACAAATGTATCTAAATATATCAATTATCATATTGGTATACATAGCCAAAAATGACTAGTTAAAATGAATATATGATATATATCATTATGTATGTATAATGTATACATTATAAGTATATATGTTTAGATAAGGAACACACTCAAAATGCCATAGAAATCTAAAGCTAAAGCGATGGAAAAAACATATATTAAACAAATATAAAAAAAATCAGTTTCCTGAGACATTTATATAAAGGCCAAAAAAAAGTTAATCTCTCCAGCAATTCTATACCTATAAATATCCGATACAGAAAAATTACCTATACCTTAATTCATTTTAACTTTTTTTAAAATAGCCTTTTTAGTGGGTACTAGAAAATATATTTTTAAATGTCTAAATATAGTATGTCTACTGGTTCTTTCTTGTTTCCATGCTTAGCTCCCTGACTAGCAAGCAATGGATCAACCACAGACTCAGAATATTAAGTAATATCTGAACATTTTTAGAGATAAATAATTCCACTAGTACCAAGTGAACTCATTGGCATAATGTTTAATATAAAGATAGAAAATAATTATTTGGACAAATCATTTTGATACTGTGAAATTAACACTAGAGAAGGACGACAGCCTGAAGTCAGTGTGTTTTCTTTGTGATTTGTGAGCAAGTTATTTAGCCCATCTGTGCCAAAGATTTCCAATTTCTATTTAATTATGAATTCTACCAACTTTAAATAAATGGTTGAAGTATAATGAGAAAGAGATAATAGATTGCTTTTCAAAGAGAAATTTTTATTCTGTGGCCTGAAAGTACATAATGAAATCCTTTTCTAATTTCTGTACTAAGAGATTAGTTAAAATACATTTGATAATATATAGAGAATACAAAGCTCGTATCAAATTGAATGACTTCTTGATGCAAGCTATTGCCTGGAATGGAAATAATATAAATTTAAAATAAATACTTATTTCTTAGGTAAAGATTTAAATTAGATTAGAAAAATTTAGATAGGAGTTTCTTTATTCCAGAAAAAGACAAATGTTATTGAGTTCCATACCCATTATCTACAGATTGCCTATGCATGATGTTTAAAAGCATTCTCTAAATACTAGAATCACAAAGTCTTAAGGTTAGAATATAATAACCATTTACTAAAGATTCTCTAAATAGTCAATTAAGACATTATTTTTGAGAATACATTAATTTGTAATATGACAAGTGGTGAGCACCACTCTCTATTTTTCTTTGACATTTCTGGATACCACTTCTCACTATTGAGCAAGATACCTGGCCTCTTGGTGCCTCAACAAACTCCACATTACATTGTGGATGATATCTGTACCTATCACATAGAATTGTCATGAGGATTAAAGGGGTAACTGTCACACAATGTCTGTTTCTTATAAGCATTATTTTCTTCATGACCTTAAATATCAGTGTTTCCTAGCACTCCATTCTGGAACTACTTCAAGCAGCACATCCTTCTCACTGTCAACAAATAGCTTTGGCTCAAAATTCACATTTACAACTTCTTATGATGTCCCCAGTTGAATATTTTTTAGGTATCTCAACTTATCGTGCCCTAAGCTAAATTCATTCTTAATCTACTCCTCATTCCCAACAAAACCCTTCCAATCTATTCCTGTGTATCTCCAAAACCAAATGTATTGAATAGCACCGATATCCAGTCCATCTAGTTGACATCCAATTCAGGAATAACTGAAATTATCCTTCACTTAAGACCAATATTATTTTGGCCTTGTATCAAACATGATAATCCAGCCTCCTAAATATTGATTTATGTTTTATTTTATATTATATACAAATAATTGTACATACTTAAGTAATTATAAAATAATTATATTTTAATATAACATATATTTCATATTCCTATTACCATCTTGCCTTGCCTCTCACTCATAAACTACCGAAATTACCTCCTAACTTTTCTTCCTCCCTCCAGTTTATCCCTATCTGAAGCATAAATCATCCACACTTCACATATTACCTTAGTGATATTTCCATAGCACTAATATAATCATGTCACTCTCTGCCTATAATAAATGTCCCTCCTCCATGTAAAGAATAAATCTCTATATCTTTTTTCCAATAAATCCTTCAATAATTTATTTGCTTGACATCTGGTCTAGTCTCATCTATCACCATACTCTCTTGCTTTAAATCCATATGAATACTTGTCATACCCAAACATAAATTCTTTCTTTCCAACTTTAATCCTATATGCTCTTCCCTCTGGCATAATTTCCACTGCCCAACTATCTGAGAATCTCAGCACACACATGATCTTGTATGAAACTATCCCTTTATAAAGTCAACTTTTTGCCTTTAATCTTTGTTAATATCTTAGTCATAATTCTAATGCTGCTCTTATAAAACTGTACCGTGATGGTCTACTTTTCTTGCTTTTTCAGGAGATAAGGAAGAACTTTTATTTACCTTGTCTTCTCAAAACTACCATGTGAAATTTATCCAATCTAAAAAGAAATATCTTTAACTTATAAAAATTAACAAAATATATATTTTAGACCCAGTGTGAACTAAATTTTATATTTTTTTCAAAAAAACTATAATTATTGTATACTTGTTTTAAACATTTTATGTGATTACTTTTGAAATTTTTTGTCATTGTTTGATTAATCTGATACTTGTTGCATATTTGTTGAACACTATTAGATAAACGCTATAGTGGGGACCATACATATTCTGCTAAGACAAAAACAACGGAATTGGAGAATATTTTTATTCTCTACAAATCTCATTATGTGATTTTATTCTGAGGAACTTACAAATAAATAGGATAAAGAAAAATACATCACAATGAAATGCAAATGTCTAATACTATAATTTTAAAGCTTAAAAAAAAAAACAAATTCTAAGAGAATTTTAAACATATCATCCAAATTTGGCTTCAAACCGCTGACTCACTTCTCCTAACCTTTCTTCCAAAGATAAAATTGTGACTAAATTTCATCTTGCCTTACATCTGGTACACACACACACACAGACACATACACACACACAGCCCAAAAAGCAACACTGGTTGACATGCACTTTAAAGATCCCCCAAATTAGCTTCTAACAGATGTAATATTGAAATCTACCTTAGGAATTCATTCAGTTATTCATTCAACAGACATTCAGCATCTCCTAAATGACAAACTCTGCTAGGCACTGAGAATCAGAGATGAGTATATAATATCTTTTTTTTGAAATGCTAAAATGTTTTTATTTTTATTACTTTTTACAAATTTATTTATTCAAATTGACAGATGAAATTTTATGTATTTATTGTATCATATACACTATTTTTAAAAACTCACACTTAACAAACCACTGTTCACAAACTCAAAGAACTGACAAATGAGTAAAGCAAATCGGATACAGGAAAAACCATTACATCAGCATAATAATAAATTTCATGAGTATTTTCAGAGATATAATAGGAAGTGGTGTAAACTACTGTAAACTGCAGAACACGCATCTTTCATCTGGGGGAAGTTACTACTGAGTTCCTATCAATCGTTACTTGGAGGAAATAGGAGCCTAGAGTTGACTGATAATTGTTTTTAAAGAAAAGCCGGCCGGGTGCAGTGACTCATGACTATAATCACAGCACTTTGGGAGGCCGAGGCGGGCGGATCATCTGAGGTCAGGAATTTGAGACCAGCCTGACCAACATGGAGAAACCCCATCTCTATTAAAAATACAAAATTAGTCAGCAGTGGTGGCGGGCACCTATAATCCCAGCTACTCAGGAGGCTGAGGCAGGAGAATCGCTTGAACCCAAGAGGCAGAGGTTGCGGTGAGCCGAGATCGCACAATTGCATGCACTCCAGCCTGGGCAACAAAAGTGAAACTCTGTCTCAAAAAAAAAAAAAAAAAAAAAGCCAGAAGCCCAGATTTTTATATGAAACCCCTTGGGGTTCAAATATTCATAATCAATTAACCTGTTTATAAACAAAACAGAACACCTTGGTGACTAGTACAGCACAGCTCAAGAAAACATCCCTGTTTACTGATTCTGGCCTGTAGGCTACCAGATCAAAACCTCTAGATTAAACTCTAATCTGAGATAATAAAACAGACCAGGTGTTTTAGATTTAGATTAGTTCTGAAAGCACAACCAAAATGAGTTATATAACTTATGAGATATTGATGGAGTTCAACCAACGCAGAGAAGGAAAGTCACAACTTCCCTATGCTGCCACACTGGAAAGAAGGTGATGAGTTTCAAGTTTGCTATATGAGTTCAATACTCATCCCACACTGCATGCCTCCTTGCTCTCAATATATACCTTGCTGGTCAGCTTTCTAATTCCTAAGGTCATATACATATATACATATATTTTCCAGCTAGGTATATAAATAAAATGAATATGGCATTCATAATAAAAATAAAAATTAATCACATGTGAGATATTCTGTAATGATAAAAAAGTACATTTCTGAAGGGGTCTGATATAAACTGAGAACTTAATACACCATTAATAATATAAGTTTTACCTTTCAGTTTGGCAAAATATACGTAAAGTGTTTCAGAATTTAACAGGAAATTCTCCTTGGTACACCACAATGCATTATTACATGATACCTTACGAATTATATATGCCTTCTCATATATTCAGTCTTTTAACCTCTATATGTCTGAGTTTCTTCATTCAAAGTAGTGATAATGCTGTTGTTTTCAGGGTTGTTGTCAAGATAAAATTAAAAGTGTGTGTAGAAATGCCTTGCATAGTGTCTACAACAAGGTGCACCTATTTACTTTTGGGTAAATAAACTTACTGGATGCTTCCCAGAACTGGAGCTGAATGCTTGATGACAGAGATGCCAATCTAAATAAGGCACATCCCTGACCAGGAAGATTTCACAGTAGGGTAGCCCTGATATTTCAGTTGGGTTCTAATCAATCCAGAGAAAAAGACTTTCAAACTTTCTTCTGAAAGAGACAATATATGGAAATGTAACTTCTGAGATTGCTTTCTTAGAGTCTTACGATGAATTTAAAATGGAACGTTTGTGTGAATAAACAAAATTGCAAGTCACTTAGTGTTTTTGGAAATAGCACAATAATCATTAGAGAAAAATTATAAAAACTATATCAGATATTCATATTATGTGAATCTTTATTACTAAACAAAACTTAGCTTTTGGATTTTGTTGTTATTATTGTTCCTGTTTCCATTGTAGATTAAAAAATCTTGGTGTACCATTTTATACCACTAGCACCTGCAAAACAAGAGAAAACAAGCAACTGATGGTTTCATATGGAGAGCAACCAGTATTTAATGAACATCCATTCTGGGTCTAGCTTTACGCTTGTCACTGTGAGGAAAGACATTCGTATTAAAAGATACTGTATGTATCTTCCCTTAAGATATGTACAGCCTTCCTAGGAAGGCAAGAGACACACTTGAGATAGGTAACAAAACAAGTCAGTAAATGAACAAATGCCAGAATTAGTGATATAAACAACAGGTAAAGCCACGCCACAAAATGTCTTCAATTAAATATCTATCCTGTTCTACTGTCAAAATAAGCAGAAGTATTTGTCAGTTGCCAGGAATTTACAAGAATTATTAATTATGCATGTATATATGTAATGAATAAAGCACATGAGAGGATAAAAATAAATTCCCCTCACGAATGCTGAGATAAGTAAGTCTGCCTGCAGAGGTTTAACTATAAAATCAATACATAATGGATCAAAGAATATATTTCTGTGAAACTTCCAGTCCACAGCAAAATTTCCTGAAAGTAATACACCTAAAAAAAGAATGTGCAAGTCACAAGGGAGTAGAAAGGGATGGCTGTTCAAAATTGCAAGATAGAATGAAAAAAAAAAAATCACAAAGTCACAAAATTAGCACTGCTCATCTAAGCACCAAGCAGGGGAGAGTCTTGGTTCCCAGACATTGACTATTCAGTTCCCTGAGACAAGGCTGCACCATTTGAGGAGGATGTATCCGGCTACCTCTCCCTAAAGGCAGCAGACAGTCAAATTCCGTAACTAACATCTTTGTCCTAATTTCCTGCTTAAAAGAGAAAATTTTGGATTGCCACAGAGCTTCCCAAGAACATGGAAAATACTAGAAAAAGGATGGGGATACGTACTCCCTTTTTTTAGTCACATTTCTCACAATAAAAGTAATTATAGTAGGGAACACTTTTTAAGCAATTACTGTGTGCCAGGTGCTAAGTGGTTTACCTGAAATAACCCTTTAAACTAACACAATAATCCTATCAGCTATGCACAGCTACTGTCCCCATTTTTCAAATAAGGAAACTGAGGCACAGAGAGGTAACATTATTATTCAAGATGACACAGTCAGTAGACACTGAGATAAGATTTGGGCCTAGGTAGCCTCACTCCAAAGTCCTTGATCATTTAAAAATATGACACTATACTGCTTTGCACAATAACATATTACTTGGTATTTATAATTTATACAAAATAATTCCGTGAGCCTGGTGGACACAAATCAGTATCTTTAAATGTCCCAACAGTTCTGGACCCTGTGAAAATCAAATTTCTGGGCTTTTAATGCTAGGTCTAGGTTTTTGTTTTTTTTTTCTTTTAGTCACATTTTGTAGTGACCAGTCAGCTTCTTAGAGTGGGAGGGAATCTGACCACTACATGAGATTTCTTTACTGTACACATATGCTCTCCCAAGTTCCATATATTCTCAACTATTTCTATATGATGTAGATAAAACATAATACTTTGTATCTCTGAAATAAGATAGCATTTGTTTCAAATTAACACACATTTTGATAGTAAAAAATTATCAATGAGTTGTGTAAAAAAGATACTGTGTCCTGATATAAACAGATGGCATATAATCTATAACAAATTATCACTACAATTTTTTATTGTGAAAACAAGGCCAAATAAATGTAACATGTATTACCCTTAAATAAACCATTTTGAAGTAGCTAAATGATATATAGCCATTATTTTTCAGTTTCTTCAGCTGTATAATAGACTAGTATTTTACTGCATTACAAATTTGTTTCTTTTTTAAAGTTTGTTTTCTTCCTACAACATTACACGTTCTTAGAAAAGGTCCCAGAATGTTATCTTTTAATTCTATCTTAAAGAACATATGCTTTTTGCATGGTCAAAAGCCAAGAATAAAAATCTTGTCCTTAACACAACAGTTCTTCAAAGAATCTTTTTAATTTTGAAATATCACAGATTCTTGTGTCTATTTCCTTAAAAAAATGCAAAAATTGGCAGCACTCAAGCACCAGCTCCTGTATTGTTTTCATGAACGTGCACAGCCTGGGTAGAAAATCAAACATCAGAAAGCAAGTGATATTCTTCCCACTAGCTCACTGAGTTCCTCATGTAAGAAAGGACATGGCACAGGGTTGGACACCCACTATCAGAGGCCCAACAACAGATGGACTGACTAAGAATTAGCAGTGATGCCAAAATCAGGAAATGTCAAAATAAAATTGAATAATCCACATAGGTTGAGTAAAATGGGGGAAAAAAACAACGTGTGCAAATAGTAACCTGAAATCAGAATCAATGTTGAAGGAAGCAAGATGTAAAATGTGTTTTCAATTACTGTAAGAAGAACCCAGTTCATGTGTTAGGGTTATAACAAAGAATAAAGAAGGTCACTTATATTTTGAGAGTGCTAAATGACTGTCATAGTTTCCTCATATTGATTTAGGAATCAACGCTAAGAAACAAATATAGAAGTTTCAGCCATTAAAGAATGTGTCTTTTGACCTTGGCTTCAAAGGAAGGTTATTATTTAGACAATTTGTGGGGTTGGGAGAGAGATCTACTCTAGAGACTAGAGATGACGTTTCAGAAACAGGTCTACTATAGAGCGCCTTGTATGCGAGGCTCATGAATGTAGAAGTCACCTTTAAGGAAGAGAGACATCACTGGAGTATTCTGAATATAAAAGTACTATGTGTAACACGGGAAAAGTAAATATTATGAAAATTATTCTGAGTTATATGGTATAGATTGAAATAGGAAGAATGGACGCTGGGTACTGGGTTTAGCTGAAAAGTATGCTAGATATTGGGAGATTGACAAAAACTTTACATATCAACTGTCCCTTTAGGCTGTGCAAAAAAACTAGCACCCCCTAGGACAGAGAGCAGAGCCAATGTCAATTCGAATGCCTTAGGTAGTGCCTTAAACCATGTCAGGAATGATTAGCCTTCACTTAAGAATGGCTTAAAGTGGGGAAATGGGCTCTTTTTTCTTTGTGAATAAATTATGGCTCTATTCAGACTGAAAGAGAAGAAGAAAGGGGAAAATCTTTCCAAAGACTTGGAAGAAAAATAGACCTCAAAAAATGATTTACTAAAGAATCAGAAGAAATAATTTGAAGACGATTTGGCAGTTTTAATGTAATGTTGAAAAAATGCTGTAGATGAATTAGCAGTAGGAAGATCTGGAAATGAAAATATATCTTCTGTGAGGTAATGGAGATGGGTAAGAAATGAATAAAACAGAAGATAAATTCATAATGCAGTCACAGAATTACAATTTATTTTGATATTAGAAAAGAACAGCATAAACATTTAAGAAATTTTTTTTGAAAACTTTACCAGGGTGTAATTGAATAGGACAAAGAAAGAAAAATGGAGATGGACAACTAAAGCACATACGATGAAAGAACTGTAATTCATTCTTGAGAACAAAGCCAGAATAACTAGAACAGGAGTAATACTCAGGACACATTTGTCAATATCTTTCCTGAATGGAAAAAGAAACGGATCAAGCAGATCACATAGGTTCACTGAACTCCAAAGAAATCAATGCAAAGAGATAAATCTAGATTTATTATTTTAAATTTATTATTTTAGCATCCTTTTCCTAATGATATATTAAAATGTATATTACATATACAGCTACAAAATCATATTACTCTTTTGTATCCTGAATAATAAAAAACTTGTTTACCCATTTTCAGAGAAAACAGACATTTAAAAAAACGATAAACCACCCATTTGAAGTTCCTGTGTAATGACAGTGAAACACATTATACAACATATAAAGAATTCTGATATAATATTAACTATACAATTTTGATGGGAAAAATTATTTAACACATTTTAAACGGCTAAGAAAGAAGTTAAAAGAAAAAACTCTGTGATTATTTATAGCCATACCATCTTGAATTCACCTGATCCAATCTTGGCACCTAAGCAGGTTTGGGCCTGGTTAGTACTAGGATGAGAAATTACCTAAGACTGCTGGGTGCTGTAGGCTTGAAACAAACAAACAAAAAAGAATGGGAAGTTGTACTAATAAATGAATTAAATTTATTATCCATTTGAAAGAATGTTTTCCCAAAATACAAATAATTCCTTATAGAAGTATTATGATAAAAACCTAAATTGGAACCAAACAAAGTGTTCCTCAATAAATGGTCACACATTGACATAAAATTTAGGTATCAAAATGTTTACAAACTTATTTTAATGCCACAAAAAGCATTTAACACACAATCCTGTTAAGTGAAAAAGAGAAAATATAAACATATATAAAGAATGTTAGATACATACAGAATGTTAGATACAGAGGATCAGAATAAATATGAGGAATAAAATAAATATGTTGTATTAAGAGTACTTTTATCTTCAGGGAATCAGTTGTGATACATTTCCTGCTTTTATTTTGTTAAATAACTTTCTACACTTTCTAAATTTTCTACAATGAGCACTATTATAACCAAAAATACAGAGAGCTAAAATAATATCGAATTTTGTTATTCTGTTGAAAGAATTGTGTATTTTTATATTTAGGCTAGAATACATCTGACAAAATTATATAGTTTTATAATGCTCATAATGGTTATATTAAAATCATTATAAACCCCATTTCAATTAGAGACATACAAATCCCTTAAATATGTACATATTAAATATCCTTAATATTTTAGGTATAATACTAACTTCCCTTCAATGTCCAGGAGGAGTTTTACTGTAGTCTGAGTTGGTGGTTGATTGCTTGCTTTGATTTTATACAAACACTTTTGAAACTCAATTTGGAAGCTTATAAACAAGGAGATAATGGGCATGCACTTAGTAAAGGATTCCACAGCATCAAAGAATTGAAAGTAAGTTTAAAGTATTCTGTGTTTTATACATTACCTTCGTTTGGATTTTGTTAGACTGCATATTAGAGGAAACCTGCTTTTTTAAAACATTGAGTTATGAAGAAAATATCTTTTTGGAAGATAAAAGAAAAGAAGTGATAATGAAAGATGCATACTGGCACACAGAAAGGTATATGAGAACTTCCTGTTTGCTTACATCCTACAAAGAAACTATAATTTATTATATTTTCCATAAATATTCCTGAAATCAAGACATTTATACATGAGTGAATGAATGAGTGAATGAAGAAGTGAATGAAAATGTCAATATAAATTTTGTGAATTGCTAAAAATGTTAAAGAATTTTTAGTTGCCTCAATATGTGTGTCTTGCTTTGCTTGTAAATAGTGTAGCTATTTTAGCTTAAGTGGACCAAATGTATTTTAAATCTTTTGCGGGGTAGAGTAAGGCAGAAAGAAGAACAGAAATAAGAACTTCTTTTGTTTTAATTTTAAACCTATCTAGGCAAAAACTATGTAAAGCTTATATTTTATAATCTAATATATTGCATTTATTTTATTGTAACCTGTGGTCTCTCAATCATAAATTTTTTTAACAAAATGTATTTTAAAGAAATAATATAAGTAATATAAATTTATACAAAAAGTATCCTGGTGGGTATATTTTCAAAAGTCAGATTTATTACCCTAGAAGTGTTCATATGATGGGCAAGAGTTCCAGGTCAGTCTTGGAGGTCAACAGAGGCACTCTCAGCTAAATCAGCCATACGAAATCTTGATAAGTTATATGAAGATACAAAGCTACCATTTAGGAGAACCAATGTCTCATTTTTATTATGTAAACATCATTTCTATGCATGAAGCACAAGTGGCCTTTATTACTCTTTATCTCTATGAAGCACTGTGTTGTTTTCCTATATCCCAAATCACTATTTCGATAGAATAAATTATGACTAGAGAATCCGTCAGACTCTGGGGCAAAGACTGAAGCAGCGGCAAAGGAAATTTAAATACCAGAAAGATTCAATGACTTATTTCAAAAGAGGCAGAGGAAGGAAGCACCTGAGAACGACTCTTCAAGCATTTCAAAGTCACTCTCTTAGTTAAATACGCTTAGGAGATATGTAACTCTCAGAAGTAAGAGTCTAAATGACGAAGAAGAATATAATAGTCTTGATTTCAAGTCTTCTTTGTAGTTAGCTGAATTCAAACTTTTTATTAGACCACTGAACTTAACCTAGATGGAAAGCATTAGCATGGCCCTTTACACAAAAACTATTAAATGAATGGCACACATCTAAAGTAGACCTTTTATTACTTGGATCTAGTTTGACCCCTAAGTGTTTATATTATTAATTGCTCTGAGAGAAGTTTAGGAAACAAAAACTAGTTTTGTGTTGTCGATGCATGCTGTTACATTCCATCTTTCATGAGGGTGCAGAATTTGCTGACACTTCATGAAGCTTAACTAATGTTATGGTGATTGCTATGGTTTGAATGTGACCTCTCCCAATTTAAGTGTGGAAACTTAATCCCTACTGTGGTAGTAGTAAGAGGAGGGGCCTTTGAGGGAGTTATTAAATCATGCATGATCCATCCTTATGAATGGATTAGTGCTGTAGAAAAGAGCTGGAAGGAACTAGCTTACACCACTTTTACTCTCCCACTTTCTGCCATGTGAGGGCATAGTGTTTTGTCTCTTTTGGCCTCCTGCTCTGCCACGTAAGAACATAGCAAGAAGGTCTTACCAGACAAATAATGCTTACGCCTTGATCTTGGACTTTCAATACTCCTGACCTATAAGAATAAACTTCTGTTGTTTATAAATTACCCAGTCTGTAGTAAAGTATTTTGTTATAGCAGCATTAATAAACTGAGAAGATAACCATAACATTGAGAAGAGCTATTAGTGAAGTGGTCCGTATAAATTTCGTAAAATTAATCAGGGAAGAAGGGAAGGGTAAAAATGAGAATAAACCAAACTTGTGGTATATTTGGCATTAATCATCAGGTCAGCTTGCTCTCTGATCTGCTTTCTCATAGTTGTTTGTCACCTATTGTCTCAGAATCATGCAGATCCTACATGATAGTTTCCCTTAACTGCTCTACAGATAACAACTTGAGCATTGTGAAATGTTAAGTTTTCCTTTTGAAATATTCTTTCAGGGCCTGCACACCAATGAAGCTACTGGTATCAGCTGTTCTGAAGAACCCCAGAAGAGACTGAATCACCAAAGAATGCAGTTTCCACATCCTGATGATTTTATCATCCTTACTCTGACCAAACAATGACCTCAATTTTACAGCCCCTCACACTCTATAATCATCCTAAAAACTTCAGCCCAGAACTCCTCGGGAGGACAATTTGAGGGTTTCTGCCATTTCCTTATTTGGCTGCCCTGTAATCATTAAACACTTTCTCTGCTGCAAACCCTGTTGTCTTGGTGTATTGGTCTGTTACTGTGCAGCAGGCATTATTACCCTAGTGGTCCTACAATATCAGAGTGTGAAACCACTGGCCAGAGAGTTCTGGATCCAAATTCTGATTTTCCCATTTATTGGCACTGTGATCTTGGACACATTATGTAAAGTTTATGGTCCTCAGTTTCCTATTTATATAATAGAGATAAAAGTTTTTTTTAATCTGTTTAGAATGAAATGAGCAAACATAATGGAAGAACCAAGTACACTGTTGTAATACAATGTAAATCAATAGACATTGTCTCTCTCCTTCCCTTTTTCTTTCTTCCTTTCTCCCATTTGCATTTCCTGATATAATTACCAGCATACAGAAATAAAAACATATTTTAGTAAATTAGAAGCAAGGCCAACATATATTAAAACAAGGTAAAACAATATTATGATTAAGAGTAAAGCGTCTAATTCTGGGGAAGTTTCCTTCTAAGTGTTTTGACATATTTTATTAATCTTCCCATGAGGAGCTCAATACGGAAGCTAAATTACAATCTTTACCACAAGATAAGAAAGAGGCAAGAAAATAGAATATTTTATAAGCATTTCTTAAAGACTGCTAAGGAATTGTAGTGTGTATGGTATGAAGTTGTTCATACTGGCCTGCAAGCAAGCATTCTGGCAAGATAAAATTATATAAACAAATTTATTCTTTTTGGATATGTTATGGTCTGAATGGTCTGAATGTATGTGTCCCTCCAAAAATTATATGCCAAAATCTAACCCACAATGTATTGGGGTTAAGAGATAAGGCCTCTTGTGTAGTAATGAAGTGATGAGGGAGGAGCCCTCATGAATGGGATTAGTGCCCATATGAAAGAGGACTGAAGGAGCTTGTTAGTCTCCTCCCCCATGAAAGGACACATAGAAGGTGCTGTCTATGAGGAATGAATGCATACCTGACACCAGGTCTGCTGGTGTCTCGATCTTAGACTTTCCAGCCTTCAAACAAAAGCAATACATTTTTGTTGTTTATAAATTACCCAGTCTAAGGTATTTTATTAGAGCAGCCTGAATGAACTAAAACAGTATATAAAATAATTATTTGTAAATTGTATTTGCAAATATTTAGTTCAAAAGTAAAGTCATTTAAGCAAAGGTAGCTGGAAAATGATGGCAATATTTTAAAGGATCAAAAGAAACTAGGACCCTATTCTTCAGGACAAGCTAGGAGTCTTCACTTGAAGACCATAGGATTGTTTTCCGAATCACCACCTAATGTTGGCAAATCCTAGCTGAGATAAATATGAAAACAATATATAGTAGCTAAACACTAAATGTGGGTTGAATGAATGAAACAAATAATTTACAATATTCCATATTTTCTTTCAAAATAGATATGCTCATCTTTTAGATTTATAGAGTAGAAACTATTTTAGCTGCAGGTATATTTTTAAGCCTGCACTGAATGAGTTCTTTAAATTAGAAAAGGTTATAGCACATTTCTTTGCCTTGTGTAACAAACATACAATAGCTCCTAAGTGCCTCTGGTGTAAAAAAAACTATCTGAAAGCCTGAATATATAGGATAAAGTTTTAACTTGTTCCCTCAGAACTTTATGGACAAATGTTGAAACATAATAAGCTAATTCTAGATCTTGCAAATTATCCTGTTTTTAATTGTTTGATGTGAGATAAATATCATCTGTAAATGCATATATCAAATCTGTACATGTATAATCAAATCTAAGAACAGTTTTTTCTTCAAAAACTGTTACCATTAGCTATTTTGACCTGCAAAATTTGTCAAAAAAATGTCAATTTTAAAACATAAAGTATTAATGGCATTTAAAAAGCTGAGAGTATATAGCAAAATGATTTTATGACTTCCAAATCTACACACTGATTGGTTTTGCAGATCATAATGTAAAAATTGTAGCTGTAAGTAAACAATACAAAAAGTGACTATTCTTAAAAGTCGAACATTACAGAACTACTTACAATATTATGACTTTGATAATGTGACAACCCAGAAACAATTTGAAATGAACACTCAATAGAGGTGGTTAAGACATATTTAGAATTCAATAATGTATTCTAACAGCTTGCCCAGTTTATCCACATACTCTCCCACTTGAAATCTGATGTACATTGCCAAGTATATGACGTTTTGATTGGGAATTAGAGAACCATCAAATAGGACATATCTGAAATTGAACACTGATAGTTACATAAAAAATTCAAAATAGTTGTAAGTACATGTCCCTAAATGGTTTAGCACAAAAGACTGTGCCACTCAGTATCAAGGCAAAGGATTACCTTTTCAGCAACAGTATTTTCGCTTGCCCCGCAAAAGCTGAACATGTCTTGTATGGGTGCCATGATTATGGAAAGCTTAAGATTGTTTCAGACAAAATTTAATAGTTTCATTTTGAAAATTAAGTAAACATGTCTTATGCCCACCACAGTGCAGAAGAGGAGCTAAACTAATAACTCTCTAAATTATTAACGTCATTGATAGTAGAGAAGTGATGTATGACAAATCTTATGGTTTCTCAATAAGTCTTGAAATTCCAGTAGCCATTCCTAGAAACTTTATTTTTCTGGAATGCATACCAAACAAAATAGGCAGAAATGCTGCCTGTTGAGTAATTCCCAAGAGCTGACTCATCTTAACCATTCTTTCACTCAGTGATCATTTATTGCTTACTGGCTTTGGGCCAGTCACCATGCTAGGTGCTAATGATACACACTCAGATAAGAAAAGGCTCAGCTCAGCTTTAAGAGCCTCACAACTGATGGAGGGAGAGAGACATTTAAAACTCTAATAAAATTTGATAAGCCCAACAGTTGCGATCTACACATCATGCTGTGTATACAGTAGAGAGCTACAAATAATTAATCTTGTCTCAATATTAAAAAAAAACTCTACAGGGGATATCCCTTCGATCTGGAACTTGAATAAATGCTAGGATTTCACCAAAATTAGAGGAAAGTAGATATATTAGACATATATAACAGCATCAGCAAAGGCATGGTCAAGTTAGAACATCTTGAATGGTTTATGAACTGTCTTCTAAAAGGGTAGAGTCTTGCAGTAAATGACTCTACCCTTAATCTTTTCAACTCCTATCTCTGTAGCCCTTTGTGTCTGTTCAATTTACACTGCAGTATAGCCTAAGAGAAAGGACCATGCAGCAGGGCTGGAATTACAGTAATGAAAATGAGGAACACACCCCAGAAGCAAATTTTAAGGTTGCAAGTTAAAGATGAGAAGCCATATAATTTTTTTAACCAAAATTAGTGCAAAAATCTATGATGAATAAAATATAAAAACATTAAATAAAGACATGTTGCTATAACCTGGCAGTGTTGCAAAATGGGAGGAGTCCCTTCAATCAGCCCAAAGGTTTCTAGCCTGCACAGCCTCTTCAAGTACTCTTCAGTCCTTACAATGGCTGGGTTTATAGAGACTGACAATTGGGAGTAAAGACCTTTATGCAAAACAATCACTTTTTTATTGTAAAACTTTTATTAATTTTTTTACTTGGCTCAAAAAATAGGAGGATATTTTCATAAATGTTAATAGTGGATGAATTATTTCTTTTTCCTCAGGCTCTGATACGGTGTCACAAGGCAGGCACTGCACTGCAAGATTCCTTGGCCACCTCTGTTTTTAACTTACTCTAGGATCTGGGAGGAGTCACTTAGCTCTCCTGAGCCGCACTGTTCATACTCATCAGTAAATTAGGGATAACAGCAACTACTCTAATAGCAGAGCTATTGTGAGCAAAGTAATTTGAAAGAGCTTTATAAATTTAACCTACAGCTCAAACTATATCAATTTCACAATTTCCAATCAGTTGAAACTCAGAGACATCATATGCATGTTCCAAACATCCTCTTCCAAATACCACACTATTAGAAATAGGCAACGGTACTTTTCCTGCAGTAGCCTGGTGTTCTGAGCACGGAAATGTATGTTTTACTACAAGACTGAAACGATCTGGAGTCCATAAAAAATTATATCAAATATCTTGGAATTTTTTATATTCAGAGCAAAAGCTATCATTTAAAATTTTACTCCAGGTATGCCCCCTTGTTAGCTTCTATATCCTGGATATAATATGGGTACCATTTCACCTCCTCATTGATAAAATACCATCTTACACACAAAAAAAGGGAAATGGTAAAATGAAGATTCAGTGTCTGAACAAATGGAAAGACATTCAGAACGGTCTTCAGAATCAGATTCTAAGTGCACCTGTAATGATTGACTTTCTTCTCTAAGAATCACCACGTAACTAACTAAGGAATGAAAAGCTACATTAAGAAATGAGGCTTAATATCTCTCTCTCCTCCCCCCGCCCACACACACACATATAATCACTGACCTTTATTTCAGACCCACTAGAAAGAGTAAGTCCCTCAGAGATAATCATTAACATTAGGTAGGCTTAATAACACAATTCATATCATCTTTTTAATAATTCCCCTTATTTTACGTAAACCCTTTTCAGGACTACCCCTGATATGTCAGCATTTGCTAAACTCCTAGGCATTTTAGAATTGCATTTGATTAGCTACTTTCTTCAATTTAGATGTAGGACTGGTTTTGTGGTTGTCTCAATAGTATAAGGTTTTCACTTCAATTTTTCTTGCTATACTAAAATTGTGACTGTCATCTTAAGGCATGCAGTAGGACTAAGTTGTAACTTCTCAGCCCATGTCCCTGGTGTCCGTTTGCCTATCAAACACTTAGTCCTATTCATCTTTCCATCTGGCTTCTCTTTTCACTGTACAAGTCTTATTAGCCTTTTGAGTCACCCTGAGTATCTCAACTGACAAATTAATTATCCTTTAAGTATTGCACACTTTACTAGCACTCCTTCTTAAAACTCTATCCTGCTTCACCTTCTAATGCAACAGCACAAGGCTCCCTCTTCATCATGGATACATTTTTCATTCTCCATTCCCTCACTCCGCTCACTCCCCCCTCCCCGGCTTCCTTCCCTTCCTTCTCTTCCTTCCTTCCCTTCCCTCCCTTGCCTCCCTTCCCTCCCTTCCTTCCCTTCCTTCTCTTCCTTCACTTCCTTCCTTCCCTTTCTATTTTAACATTGGTGTCTCTGATTGTATTCTCTTGCTATTTTTTTCTTCTCTGCCCTGAACTCAGATATCTTCTGAATGCCAGATAGAATGTTTTTATTTGATACAATTTCCTGAAGGGCTACTAGTAATTTTTGAATAGCATGCCCACAGTGAAACTCTTTTCATTTATGGTGTCACCATTTTCAAAATCACCCAGTCATAAAACATTGGCATTATTTTTGACTACTCTCTTCTTTTCTTTATACCCTACATCCAAAAATCTAGAGTTGAATCATGAAGTTTTAACACCTGTAATACTCCAAACGTCTGAGATGCAGGTGGGTGACAATGAAGTACAGGGTTGATATGGTTTGGCTGTGTGTTCTCACCCAAATCGCATCTCATCTCGAATTGTAATCCCCACATGTGGAGGGAAGGGACCTGTGAGAAGTGATTGGATCATGGAGGTGATTTCCTCCATGCTGTTCTTGTGATAGTGAGGGAGTTCTGATGAGATCTGGTTGTTTGATAAGTGTTTGGCATTTTCCCCTACTCACCCTCTCTCTCCTACCACCATGTAAGAAGGTTCCTGCTTCCCCTTCACCCTTCTGTCAGATTATAAGTTTCCTGAGATCTCCCCAGCCATGAGGAACTGTGAGTCAATTAAACCTCTTTTGTTTAAAAATTACCCAATCTCAGGTTGTATCTTTATAGCAGTGTAGAAATGGACTAATAGAAGGGTTAAAGGCAATCAGATTGATTTGATTAGGAATACCCATCTAACTTCTCACTGTTTGACATTAGCAGTTTACTTTCTTATCTAAAAATGATAGTTATATTACCTAGTAGATTATTGTAAATATTAAACACAGTAAGATAATATTTGGGAAGCTGAACACCTGGTATCTGTTATTAGTATGGCATGTCTCTATATGTAACCTATTCCTAAGTAGGACCACCTAAATGGTCCTGCCTATTTACATATATACCTGCCTTTTCTTTAGCCTAGAATATCCTTCCATCCCACACTATCTAGATCCTACCTATTATTCAATATCCATCTTAAATATTCCCTCCTCCATGAAGTCTTTGCAGATAAACTACCTTTCTATATTAATGCAATCTTTCTTCCTTTCATCACATATATTGCAATCTTTCTTCTCATCACACTATTACTTTCTTAGATATATATTACTTTGTACTACTTGTACCACTTTGTACTACATTGTACTACTTGTAACACTTTGTACTATCTCCTGTATTTTTCAATATTTTTAAATTTGGTAGACAGGTTTCTCACCACCATATTTCCCAAGACTTGACTGCTACAATGCTATTGCTCACCCAGCCTATTGTTAATTTTACCATATTCCTTCTCCCTTTATTTGAAGGCATTTAATTCATTCCAAGATCAAATGGTAACTTCCTTGGAAAACAGTATCATATTTATCTTTTTCTTGTCTTCAGTGCGTAATACTTAGCCTTATTAAGTAATGCTGAATATATTTTTGTTAAATAACTTTAAATTGGAGAATTATAAATTGAGAATGAGTCCAATACAGTTAAGAAAAAAATCAAAAACATCTCTTACTATAATATCTTGTTCCATTCCATGACAGAAAATTAGAAAACACATAGAAAAGTAATAACTCAATTTAACTTAGACCCATGCTGTTTCCTTTTATTCCTTTTTGTTTGTTTGTTTGTTTGTTTTGAGACAGGGTCTTGGTCTGTCGCCCAGGCTGGAGTGCAGTGGCCCGATCTTGGCTCACTGCAAGCTCCGCCTCCCAGGTTCATGCCATTCTCCTGCCTCAGCCTCCCGAGTAGCTGGGACTACAGGCGCCTGCTAACACGCCCGGCTAATTTTCTGTATTTTTAGTAGAGACGGAGTTTCACCTTGTTAGCCAGGATGGTCTCGATCTCCTGACCTCGTGATCCGCCTGCCTCAGCCTCCCAAAGTGCTGGGATTACAGGCGTGAGCCACCGCGCCCAGCCTATTCCTTTTGTTTTGTTTTGTTTTGTGACAGGTTGGATTGCAGTAGCATGATCTCAGATCACTGTAACCTCTGCCTCCCAGGTTCAAGAAATACTCGTGCCTCAGCCTCCTGAGTAGCTGGGAATACAGGCATGCACAACCACACCCAGCTACTTTTTGTATTTTTAGAAAAGATGGGGTTTTGCCATGTTGGCCAAGCTGGTCTTGAACTCCTGGCCTCAAGCGATCTGCTTGCCTCGGCCCCCACAGTGCTGGGATTATAGGCAAGAGCCATCACGCCTGGTCCCATGCTGTTTTCTATAAAATACTTTTGAGGAAAAAAAGAGTCAAATGTAACTTTCCAATAATGATGCAGAATGTTTTAGAAAAGCAAATTACCACTCATCTCCTTAATCAAGGACTGCTTCTTCTAGCCAAGTCTCTCACATATTGGATGTATCAATCTAATCTTGTGCACATGCTGTATTGAAATCATTGTTCAACATTGACCATATTTGTGATTTAACTATACAAATTTTCTATTGTGCTTTATCTGGCAGTATCTACACTTTATTTTCTAGTTATTATGTGACAAGAATTTAAAGCCGAGGCAATCATAACAAACTTGTTAATTGATTCTATTTGCAATAGAGAAAAATGCACTGAATGTTCTGTCATGAGTGACTCCTAAGTAAGACCTTGACTATCTTGTATGCTTGGTGATAGTTTTACCTCAAACAAGTAAATGTTTCTTACTGCTGAGGATAATGCTCCAACTGGTCTCTGTTAGTCAATTATAATACAAAATATTTTTCAAATTTATGTGTGTATTTCTGTTTCTTCAAAATGTATAACTCTTTAGGTGATATAATATCCATTTGAGTGCTCTGGCAGCAAGTCTTTAATTCTTAGAGTCCCATTATTGTCTCCTGCAAGTCTCTAATGATCCAGCATTCACAAGCACTAGTCATGTCACCTTTGCTTCTGTTCCTGCTTCATTCCTATAAATTGGTTCCAATAACATGGCTTTTGCACTATTGTTTATGAAACACCCATCAAGAAAGAATACACCAAAATTGGAGACAGGCAAAATCAATTACTGCATGTTCTTTCAGAGTAGTTCAAGGATGTGTCTTTTATTAACTTTCTATTGACTAGGCTATTTTACAACTTTGTAGGGCTAGAGGTTATCTTGCAGAAAACTGTTATAAATTCAGATTTCATATCTGATGGTTATGAAAATATTCCTTGTCTCTACTAATGTAAATAAATGTCCACAAGAAATGCAATTGGTTTTAACCTAATAAAAAAAAGATAATTCCTAACATTACAGTGTATTGCTCTGTAGTATATTAACTGGTTTTATGTCCATTAGAAACTCATTTCAGCATTTTTGACAGCTTATATTAATCTCTGTCCTCTAAGACCTTTTTTTAAAATCTAGTCTTGAACTTACTAGTTACTTTATTAATCAATGAATTAAAAACCTCTTTTGACACGTTTATTTTATACTGTATGAGTCATTTTTTAACCTTTTGAAAATTATAATTCAGAAATACCAATTCTTATGCTAAAATTTTTATAATACAAAAAGTATAATGTGAGTTAACATCTATTCTGTCCTTACTTTGTGACAATCTTATTCTGAGTATTCTCTCTGATTCATTTACTTTTCACAGTAACTCTACAAGGTTAGCCCTGTTTTTATTACACTAATTTAAAGAGTGAAAAATTGAGGCACAAGCAGTCTAGCTTGCTGAAGGCTATAAGGCTCTATCTGAAGCCAAAATATTTTTATTTGAGTCTTTACACTACCTTTTATAAATACTATATATCTTTATATTTCCAAGCCCATGCCTTCCTATAATATATGTTATTTTATTTGGGACTCAGGTTCTGTCCTGATCCCTTTCCTTCTAAGATTCATTAACTGTTAAATCTTACTGCTTCCTAAGCAATGCCTAATGTCCAATCTGTAAGGTGACCCTCAAATCTTACAAAACACCTTCTTAGCACAGCGGTTCTCAAAC
The DNA here is from genome assembly GCF_006542625.1 of Nomascus leucogenys. Lineage (NCBI taxonomy): Eukaryota > Metazoa > Chordata > Mammalia > Primates > Hylobatidae > Nomascus > Nomascus leucogenys. Next base: position 13,614,005 of record NC_044391.1, read on the forward strand.
TTGACTGTGCATCAGAATCACCTAGAAGGCTTGATAAAATAGATTGTTGAGCTCCATTCCCCAGAGTTTCTGATTTGGTCAGTAGGTCTGGGTGGGGAAAGAGAATTTGGAATTCTAAGAATTTCCCAAGCGATGCTGAAGCCTCTCCTCTGGAGATCGCACTTTGAAAACCACTGTCTTAGCACATATGGCTAAAGCTCTTGCAGATTGATTCCTAGTTAATCTAGATTAGGCTATCATCTGTTTCTTGATCATAATACTTATATTGCTCACCTGATTTCTCTGGATGAGTATAATCCTTCTTTTGCCTGCTTTTCTTATCATAGAAGCAGTTGTCTTCATATATGTCATTATTAATATAACTATAGATGCAAATATCCTGAAATATGTTGGGGGGCGACCTCAGTATAGCAACTGATTCTCCTAAAGCCTCCAGTACATAGCCCTATTTGTCACACCTGCTATAGTCTGAATATAGGTCAGTAAACATTTTGGGGGATGGGGTGAGAAGTTATTTGGAATATCAACTTTTTATTGTTATAATGTCTGTAAATTATTACCCTTGACGACCCTACTAATTACATTGCTCCTACCGCCACTACTATTGTAATTGCTTCCATCTGATCCCCTACTGATTCCTAGCTCCGAGGCTGCTTCTTCATGGCCAAATAGCTTTATGGACATTGTGTCCTTTTTTCAAAGTTACTTACTAGTCAGCATTAACGATTTATGGGATCAATGTAATAATGGTTAAACAGTGAGAAGAAATGAAGAAGTTAACAGATTTGACATTCAACTTTCTGATGCTATTCCACCAGTGTTGAACAAAGGTACAAGAAAAATAGCTATTCATTTTGGGAAAAACAGGAGTAGAAACATAAAAGATGAAGAAATACTGCTTATTATTTCTTGACAAAATAAACCTGCTTTAGCAGTTAGATCATACTATAGCAGGTTGCTAGGCTACTCTATACTTAATGCACCAATATTGGCAGGGGTCTGGCTTGCAAAAATGCTTTTAAACAGTTTTCTATAGGAGAATCAGCAGAGACTGAAGAAAAATGAAATAAATAATAATAAAACAGCTTTCTGCCAAATCATTTTCTTATTAGATTTTCCAATAGCCACCCAGCCTATCATATCATAAAACCAAAGTATAAAATGCTATAAGTGTTAATATATTTAGAATAGTAGTTGGTTTTAAAGGTTTGTTTGATTTTTCCTGGAGCTTGCAAGTTAAAGAATCTGTTTGAAGAACATCAGAAAGTGTACTCTACTTGTTTCAGATGGCTAGCTAGAAGGAATTAACACTGAGCTTTGGTCAGGAATAGACTAAAAGGACGGAAGCAGTTATTTTTCAGATAATATCTCTTATTCATACCTTTCTTAAATAGAATGCCAATTCTGACTTTTTTTAATAGTAAATAAAGAAGAAAAGGCATATCCTGGGGCTCTAGTTTCCTCTGGCTTCTCTCATATTACCCTAAAATATCTTCCAGAAAAACTCAAAATTGAGTGGCAGTTGTGAAAATGATGTCACACTGTTTAATTCCATTTTAAAATTACCCAACTTATAATCCACAAGTTACAAATCTTTTAAAATCTACATATAATGACTGTTTTCACTGGGACCATTGAAGGATAAAGTGCATATTAACTGCTGCCAAATAATGTTGGTTCTCTCTACAATTTGTTAACTTGTGAATTAAATTTTGAGTACGTTTCCTGTGCTAGTTGTGTGTAGGTGTAAGGAGGAGCATATATATATATATATATATATATATACACACACACACACACACATACACACACTCATATATATACACACACATATGTATATACACACATATATATAACACATATCCATACACACACATATGTGTTTAATATATACACATACGAAAAATTCACACATTTAAAATGTACAATTTAATGGCTTTTGGTATATTCACAGATATGTGTAACCATCACCACTGTCAACTTTAGAATATTTTTATAACTTCAAAATAAGCTCCATAACCTTTAGTTATCACTCTCAGCCATTTCACATATTCCCCATCCTCCTCCATCCCTAAGCAACCACTAATCTGCTGTCTATCTCTATAAAGTTGATAATGCTGGACATTTTATATGAATTGAATTACATAATATGCAGTCTTTTTTGTTGGTAGCTTCATTTGTGTGGCATAATGTTTTCAAGATTCACCCATGCTTTTGCGTGTGTAAGTATTTTATTCATATTTAGGGCTAATATTTCATTGTATGAACAGATCACATTTTGTTCATCCATTCATCCATTGATGAATACTTGGGTTGTTTCCACCTTTTAGCTATCATGAATAGTGCTACTAAAAACATTCATTTGCAAGATTTGTGTGAACATGTGACTTTATGTCTCTTGGGTATCTACGTAGGAGTAAAATTGCTGGGTCATATGGTAACTCTATGTTTAGTCATTTGAAGAACTGCCAGATGGTTTTTTGAAGTGGTTGCACCAATTTATATTCACACCAGCTGTATATTAGGGATGGGTTTGATTTCTCTAGATTCTCACCAATACTGGTTCTTTTCTGAGTTTTTTATTCTAGCCATTCCGGTGAGTATGAAGTAGTATCTCACTGTGGTTTTGATTTGTATTTCCCTGATGACTAAAGATGTCAAGCATGCATTTATTGGCCATTTGTTTATTTTCTCTGGAGAAATGTCTATTTAGATCCTTTGTTCATTTTTGAGTGGGTTGTCTTATTATCTACTCTAAAGAGCATTCTAATAGTTAATATACAAATCCCTTATCAGGTCTATGATTTGTAAACATTTTTTCCCATGTTGTGGGTTGTCTGTTTTACCTTCTTGATAGTGTGATGTGAATCATTTAAGTTTTTAATTTTGATAAAGTCTAATTCATTTTTTTATTTTGTTGCTCATACTTTTGGGGCCAGATCTATGAATCCATTGCTAAATTCTACTTGATGCAGACTTTCTCCTATGTTTCCTTGTAAAATTTTTCTAGTTTTAGCTCTTATATTTAAGTTTTAGACCCATTTTGAGTTAATTCTGTATATAGTGTGAAGTTCCAATTTCATTATTTTGCATATGAATATCAAACTGTCCCAGTGCAATCTGTTGAAAAGACTATTGTTTCCCTACTGAATATTCTTGGCACTCTTGTCAAATATCAGTTGACCATAGGTACATGGGTTTATATCTGGGCTTTAAAATTAAGATCTATGTCTATCCTATGTAGTACCACATTAACTTCTTTACTGCTGCTTTGTAGTAACTTTTGAAATCAGGAAATGTGAGTCTTCCAATTTTGTTCTTTGTCAAGCTCATTTTGGATAATCTGGGTCCCTTGTAATTCCATATAAATTTTAAGACTGCCTTGTGCATTTCTACAAAATAATCAGCTTAAATTTTGATAGAGATTACACTACATCTGTGGGTGAAGTTGGACAGCACTGTCATCTTAAAATTAGAAGTCTTCCAATCTATTAACACAGGATGTTGTCTTTCAGCAACGTTTTGTAGTTTTCAGAGTATAAGTTTGTAATTTCTTCTGTAAAATTTATTTTTAAGTATTTTGTACTTTCTGATGCTATTATAGGTAGAATTGTTTTAATTTCCTTTTTGCATTGTTCATTGCAAATATAGAGAAATTAAATAGATTTCGAAAATATTAATTATCCTGCAACATTGCTGAACTTGCTTATTAATTCTAATCATTTTTATGGGATTTCTTAGGATTTTTCTATATATAAGATCATATTTGCTGAGAATATAGGTCATGTTTTCATTTTTTTGCATAATTTTTTGTTAGAAATTGTACATTTTAGGTAAGAGATTATAGTAAATCTGAGTAATGATCATTCTTCAGACACTTATTATTTATTTGGCTCCTTGTTCAGTGGCTGGTTATGTTATTTTAGTGAAATCTATTCTCCCACTCTGTCCACAGTGTGAAACCTCAGATGTTGCCCATCATAGGGCACAGACTTTGTAGGCTGATAGTCACCTTGGGGTAACAGGGGTTTGGGCAGGTTCTCTTTGACTTTCTCTTTCAACAGATTATACCAGCTGTTAAACTCCACTACTTGCAGCGGATTTTTCTATTGTTTTCAACAATGTCCTGGGGCATCAATTGTTTCGCAGGCTAATCTATTCGAATTTGAGCTTCTTTGCAGGGATGGTTCCCAAGGTCAGGGTTTAAATTTTGTTCTGCTCTCATAACGGGTTCTTCCAGCTGTCTCTTCTCCAGTTAATTTTTTTCCAGCAGACTAGCTGACCTACATACAGTTCTGCCTACATCTCTAATAAATCTATCCATAATCTCCCAATAGTCTTTCACTACAACTTCCTCTTTCTTAAGAGTGTTTTTAGGCTGAACTTCTCCATACTCTATTACAAATGATGTCAGTTTCTTTGGAGAGGAATTTAGAGCTCTCCTTTCTAAGATCTGTTTCTCCCCCGCAGGCAAAATCTCTGAGCGATGGACGACTATTGGGCCCAAGAACAATGGCTACCTGATTTAATGATTCCACAACATAAACATGTATCAAAACACCACACTGCACTCCATAAATATATGTAATTATTTTTGTCAATTAAAAATAAATTTTTTTAAAAAATTTTATTGTTATTATACTTTAAGTTTTAGGGAACATACGCACAATGTGCAGGTTTGTTACATATGTATACATGTGCCATGTTGGTGTGCTGCACCCATTAACTCGTCATTTAGCATTAGGTGTATCTCCTAATGCTATCCCTCCCCCCTCCCCCCACCCCACAACAGTCCCTGGAGTGTGATGTTCCCCTTCCTGTGTCCATGTGTTCTTTAAAAGGATAATTGTGAATAGTTTTTAGACTGAGAATACTATTTAATCAGGAAATTTAACTTCTGTGAAATGTCATAGCTTTTAAGACAAAACAATAATTATTTTGTCTTTTAAGAATTATAATTGTGGAATTTATCATTGTTTCTTTTAGAACTATATTGAAACCACAAACATAATGCTGATGATATTCAATTACATTAAACATGAAAGTAAAATAAAGTGTATCCTTTAAAAACATGAAATGACTTAGGTGGTTATGAGGCAATATGAATTATATATAAAAAGAAATAAAGATTTAGTCAGACATATGAAACAATAAGTGTATATTGTACAGAAAATGAGCCTGCAGTTTCTGGCTTCAAACAGTTAATGACCTGCTGTTTCACCTCCTGTCAATATTCCAGAGGCTGTTAAAGTCTGTATTTTAAAATAGACTTATATTTTCATAACAGTACAGCCTATTTCTTAGTTCTGTCTAAACTGTCCCATGTTAATGCATCAGTTTAACTTCCAATTATTTACTCCAACAGGGAGAAAAAACTTGGTTAATAAAATCCAAAATTCATAACCAAATTATATATCATAGCCATTAGTGACCAACTTTTACATTTCAAACTTTTAAAGAAATCTAGCAATAGCATCATTTTCATTTTTAATATCTTTTCAAGAAATTCTTAACCTATAGCTTACAGTCTAGAAGCACAGAGCATAAAAACGGGGCAGCCAAGAACATGACATTCCAAGATAGCATTTAATCAAGTGTCCATTCTAATATTCAAGAATGTTATGACAATATCAAAATCTTCATTTGGATAACAGTTTAATTCACACAATTACATTTCCTAAAGAAATAAAAATATTATAGGACTTGGTCTACATTTTCTCATTACATACAACTAAATTTAATCAGAAAGTATTTTTGAATAATATTTATATACGAGCATCCCCTAGGGCTTTCAAAGACATATGCTTGTTTAACAAGGACAGAAAAGACTAAAGGAGGCAATAAAAATTTCTGATGGAACTCAGACTTTTAATGATTAAATCCAAATTCATTTTGAAGAATGAACATTGATATATTCTGTGGTGCTGTAGCTGAACTTGAATTGCTATGGGAGTTGATTTAAAACATTTGTTTTGAAAATGCATCACTTTCCTCTGATTGAGGAGTATTAGACAAGGTTAATTGTATTATTTTTAAAATTAATACATCATACTACTCTAGTTATTTTACATATAAAGAAGGAATACTAAGTCCTATATTTTCAAGCATCTTTCAATTCTTGCACACTAATGAAAAACAAAATGTGAATCGCATTTGTATGTCTGCATTGAAAAACAAAACAGGAATCGCATTTGTATCTCTGCATTGATAAATATATATTGCATGTTTCTTGAAAGCTATAACCTAAAAATGACAATAAAATGAATAGCTTAATTAAATAATCTCTTGAAATAATTCTGCATGTCTTTTCCCCTCAAAAAATGAGAAAAGTATAAATAAATTTGGTAAGATTTATAGATTTTGGGCTCTTGACAGATGATCTAGTCAAATTCCTAACTTCATAAACGAGGAAATTAGATGAGAGTAGGGAAATCACTTGTTTAAGATAATGATAGGGGGACCGGGCGCAGCGGCTCAAGCCTGTAATCCCAGCACTTTGGGAAGCAGAGATGGGTGGATGATCTGAGGTCAGGAGTTCGACACCAGCCTGGCCAACAGGGTGAAACCTCATCTCTACCAAAAATATAAAAAATTAGTTGGTTGTGGTGGTGGGCGCCTGTAATCCCAACTACTTGGGAGGCTAAGGCAGGAGAATTGCTTGAACCCAGGAGGCGGAGGTTGCAGTCAGCCGAGATCACACCACTGCCCTCTAGGCTGGGCGAGAGTGAGACTCTGTCTCAAAACAAACAAACAAACAAACAACAACAGCAAAGATGATGACAGGGCAGTGAAAGCGGAATAGATGACACAACCAGAAACAACTGCCTCTCAGTGTTGTATTCTGTCCACTGAAGTTATTTCTTTGGGTTTGTCAAACTCAGCACTACTGAGATTTTGGGTTGAAAGATTTGTTGCAGACGGACTGTGCTGTGCATTGTCAGATGTTTAGCAGTGTCCCTGGCTTCTGTCCAATAGATCCTAGTAGCATCCCTTCCCTTTCCCCGTTGTGACAATCAAAAATGCCTCCAGACATTCCCAAATATCCTCTAGGGGGTAAAATCTCCCCCAGTTGATAACCACTGCTTTAACATTAGTGAAGCTGAAATTGTGGAGAAAGCCTTAAGATACCAATAGAGGTCAAGAAAAAAACAAAAGAAAAAAAAGTGAATTTGATTGCCTGCCGTCTATTTCCTTTGACCTTTCAGTATATATAAACTCCTTGAATATAGAAAAGGATATGACTAGTTGATTTTTGTTTCTTCATAGCCCTAACATATTGAAGAAATACACACAATAAATAAGCTCGTTTGAAATGACATTATTTCAAAATAACTTCATTTTCAGAGAGGAAAATGTATTGGATATTTGATTATGTACATCCTCTTAAATTCCAACAAGGCATAAAAATTGCCAAAAGATTACATTTGAAACTCATATGGCAACTTCTTACATAAGTGTGGAAGTGGCAAATTAACAGAGAACTCAAGTGGCGTTAGTTTTCTCTTTCATGCACCATTTGAATTGCCCTCAATTTTCATTTGCATCCCACACACCAGACTTCCTGCATTTACACGGCTCTCAAAGCTTCTGACAGCAACTTAAAGATTCAGGCTGTGGTTGGGGTGGACAGAAGTCTACCGTAAGCAAAAATGGCTAGGGATGCTCACTGTATACAAAGCCATTTTTAATTAATGGTTTACTTTCCAATTATAGAAATCATAACCTTGCTTTCTTCATAAGAAGCAAAAAAGAGAGCCGTAACTCAATCTTACTATTACTGTTGTTTTTTTTTTTTTTTTTTTTTTTTGCATTCTCTCTTTAAATCCTGAATCTCCATTGTATTAGTTCATTCTCACACTGCTATAAAATACTAGCTGAGACTGGGTAATTTATTTAAAAAAGAGGTTTAATTGACTTACAGTTCCTCATGGGCTAGAAAAGCTTCAGGAAACTTACAATCATGGCAGAAAGTGAAGGAGAAGTAGGGCACGCCTTATGTGGTGCCAGGAGAGAGACAGCAGGGGAAACTGCCACTTTTCCACTTTTAAAACCATTATACCTTGTGAGAATTCCCTCACTATCACAAGAACAACATGGGGGAAACCGCCCCCATGATCCAATCACCTCCCTCCAGGTCCTTCCCTCCACACAGGGCGATTACAATTGGAGATGAGATTTGGATGGAGACACAGAGCCAAACCGTATCATCCATAAAGTGTGCAAGTATAATAATTTGTGAGAAAAATAACACAATTATTTCAATTAGGTAACTAATAAACAGAAATCTGAGTAGTTAAGTAGCTAGCACTTTCCACATAGCAGATAATCTCATAAAATATTAACTGGTTGTTTGAGAGGTTAAAATTTAACAAGAATTATTAAGTAAAGTTAAATTATAAATGTGTCTTTTACCACCAAAATTTTAACAGTTCCTAAGTCAGTTTTTTTGTTTGTTTGTTTTTTGTACAAAGTACTATATGAACCTGCTATACCTAATAAAATTTGTTGAGGGTTACATAATGAAGCAAACAAAAATCATTCTCTACAATAGAGAAGAAAGGAAATATTATACTGATTGGTAATTTGGAACACTAAATTGCATACTTTGGAACACTAAATTGCACACATAACATATGTACAAAAATAAGAAGTGGTCAAATGTATATTGATTCAATATCTAAAATAATATTCTTCCCAATATTATGTGAACTATAAAATGGGGGTGTAGTGGGTTGGGAGAATGTTATTTGGCTTATTGAAAGTCAAATTTTTAGAGGAAATATTTCTTTCATCATTTAACATGGCTGTATGTGAAAGCAATAATGATAGAATAAAGTCAATCTTCCTAACCACAGTGTATAGCAAAAATATTTGTAAAACCACCATATGCTTCAATTATTCAGTATTTCTTATAAACTAATGATAGTTTTAAAATCTGACTGAAAAGCAGACATTTCATTTGATTAGGCCCTGATTTTTCTCAAGCAAGGTATATCTGATGCAATTCAATTTTAATGACATCATTTAGCCACTGCTAATACGACAATCTAATAAGTCTTGGGTGGTAAATTGTTACAGTGTCTACTTTCTTTTTAAGTCCAACCCATGTCCTTTTGTAGAGAAAAGAGCAGCACTCCAAAAAAGGAAAAGAGAAAAGGGGTTATGTAATTGTATTGGGGGTGGAGAGAAAAGAGAGATTAGTTTTTCCACGAATGCACTTTCCTTATGCAATGCTATTGCCTGAAATGTCCTTTACTCTTAAAAATCTTCCATCAAAAGTTCTACTCATTCTTTATGACCCAGCTAAAATACCTTCTGCTCCGAGACTTCCTTAATCTGCCTCTGGAACAGATATTACTTTTCATTTTCTCCTCAGATATTTGCATATATGCATGGATCTTTCTTATGGTGATGGGCATATTCTGACTCATGATAGCTATTTGTATTTAGAACTTATCTTCCCTATTAATAAGTTCTTTAGTTGTATCAATGACCATATCTTTCAATCTTCAGACTGTCTAATATAGAAATATTCAATTATTGTTTAATAATTTTTCCTCCTCCTTAGCACATAGGCAAATGAATTTCCTAGAAATATAGAAAAATGAGGATGATCTAGAAGATACATTCTTTGACTCATTCACCAAAATGATGGTTGTACAATATTGCAAAAGAGGCAGACCTCTCTCAGTAGGAATATCACCAATGGGGATTATAAGGGCCAAGATATTAATGTTACAACACTTAGATTCTTGCCTGTATGAGTTTTCTAGGGGTGCTATAACAAAATGCCACAGACTTGATGGCTTTAACAACTGAAATTTATTTTCTCGTAGTTATGGAGGTTAGAAGTCCGAGACCAACATATTGGCAGGTTTGGTTTTATCTGAGGCCTCTCTTCTTGGCTTGTAGATAATCTACCTTCTTACAGTGTCTTCACATAGTCACTTCTCAGTCTGTGACGTTTGTACCCTAATCTCCTCTTGTTGTAAGAATACTAGTCATATTGGATTAGGGCCCATCCTAATGATCCCATTTTAACTTAATTACCGCTTTGAAGACCCTAGCTCCAGATACAGTCACATTCTGAGGCACTGAGGGTCAGAGATAACACATATGAATTTTGGGAAACACAATTCAGCCTGTCACACTACCTATTTGAATTAATAAATGTCTAACTATACCATTTTCCTTAATATTTCACCATGGCAAGTCCTAAAATGAATACAGATATACAACTTGTATTTGTTCTCTGTTGTATATATTTACCATGCTGCTTTGAATTGTATACCTATGTTAAAGAAATGCTAATTTTTAAATAAGAAATAGTATCTCTCAGGGAATGGAAAGAATTCTAGTTCCCTAGAACTTTTTCAAAAAGAATCTGAAAGTATTTTATAAACACTGTTTATCTAAGTGACTCTCTAAAATACCAGAATTAGGTCTTCCTGTGCTTTTGGGTCTTAGTACTATTTTTTTTTCAAATTTGTATTATAAATCACAGAATATGAATACATACATATCTTGCGAATTCTTATTTTATTCCTGTTTGTTCTGACCCCAAAACATTCCTTTTCTGAAGGAATAAGACTTTGTTTATATCCAAGACCCCAAACATAAATGGGTGCATATAATTTAGGGATTTGATTCCATGTCTGAAAAATCAATTTTTTTAAAAAAGAGCTGTGGGTACTTTTGGCATTTCTCACACTCTGCTTTAACTTGTTCATAAATATGGAACATTAAAAGCATAGCTGGGCTTTGCCCAGGAGCAAGAATTTTAAAAGTAAGAAGAAAAATCAATAGGAGACAACAAACTTATTGAAGTAGCACTAAAGGATAAAAATAGCTAGTTATTTTTAAATGCACCAGCTAGGTATAGTATCTTAATCTGTTCTTTCTCATCTTGAGAGCTACTAACACTCTACTATGAATATAAAGCAAAAGCCAAAAAAGGAAACAGGTCTAACTCTAAGTACTAAATGTAGATAAGCAAGGCAAAGAATGTTTCCATAACACCGCCACTCCTTTGGAGTGACACTGGGTAATTTGCCTTTATTTGATCGTATTTTTAACATCAAAGTGCTTATGAGAGAATTGCTTATCATCTACCTACAAATGAATGTATCTTTATATGTACAGGCATGACATTTGTTAACATCAAAAAAAATGTATGATTAATTTTTAGGGAGTATCACACATAGTTTATACCTTAAGCAAAATATAATACATTATTATAAAGTAAGATATTAAAAATGAGCTCCTTCATCTCTTACATTGTCCTGTAAATATTCATTGAAAATACTGGAGATATTTTACATTATCATAGTCAATGTGGTTTGCATATTGAGTTGAAAATCCACTTCTTTTGGTATTCACATTATTAATAATGGAAAGAAGACTGCTATAAAGAACCCACAATATGTATATATGTATCTTTACAATCTTGACATTTTTAGCACAAGCAGTAACAGCTCTCACTTATTGAGGTTTTACAATTTTCCAGGTACTTTATGAAATGCATAAACATGATCACATCAATCCACAAAAATCCTTTGAAGAAATATTTCACTCCTTATAGATATGAAATAATGGAAACTAAGGAATTTAAATATTCTCAAAGTCACATGAATAACTGGGAGATCCATGATATAACCCAGGTTTGTTTGACTTCAAAGTCTATGGTTTTAAGCAATAATTTATCCATCTACCTCTCACACACAACACACACACCTCCACACCCACCTCAAGGATACACCAGAGAATTGTCTTAACGAAACTCAGAAATGCAAGCAACAGGTATTTTATGTGAGGACCAGATAGAAAGTCCAAATTTTGTTTCAGAAGGGAGTTTCAATGAGTTTTTTTCCACAATTCCAGCATACACTCATCTTCCTTCACTGAACTTTGCTGGGATTTATAATCTAAACAACATGTTTTAGTGCTGCGTTGCATATTGCCTTATAAGTTTGCTGCTTTATATTCATCTGTCTTGTTTTCCCACATTTATTTAGAATTTAAATTTCAGATTGTTATATTATGGCATTGCTATATCTAGTATTTTTGTAACATGTATTTATATTATGTGTCCAGAACTCTTATACAAGAATACCATACCTGTTCTTTAATAAACATGTTGCTAACTTGCATGAGTCGTTAATCCATAGTAAAGACAGTACTTTGAAGGCCAGATCAGTTCAGGTGCCCTAGACTAAATTATCTTGCCACCTAGAAGATGAAACCACCATGAATTAGATCATATTTCAGGATCTTCTTCAGTGACATAAAGCCAACTGAGCTGTTGGTTAATTGCAGTTTCATCCACACCCCAGGTCACCCAGAAATCAAAACATCCTTGGAGAGATCAGGCAATTACAATATTTTACTCTTTTCCCCCCACTCCACACTAATACTGCAGGTAACTGCAAATTTACTTGACATTCTTTAAAAAGAAAGCAGTATTCCCTGAAGAAGATGGCTAAGAAGCTGACTGGCAGAATGTCTGTAAAGGTATGATTATAAGCTTGTGAAACATGTGAGACTCATCCTTTCCTTTATTTATGGCAGCTTTATCATGCTCCAGACTCTCTATTCTCACCTACTGATGGTTTAAAGAGCACCATATTACAAAGCTCACATATTCCTTTATGCTTTTTCAAATTTCAGCTTAAAATCTATTCTGAGCCCACTATAATACACTTACTTGACTATTTAGCATGCACTTTACCTATATTTGTATGATTATGTATTTCTTATCTTATACTTTCACACAATTGGGAAAGTTAAGTAGCCTACACACAGAAGTTATTAGAACAGATTGCTTAGTCATGGTTGAATGTGATCCCAAACAATGATAATGTACTCTTTTGTATTTTGATCAAGCTGACTTAGCCACCTGCTGCTGTTTTTTCACTAAACTAACTGCTCCTACAGTCACCAAGTTCACCTCTTAGGGAACAGAAAGAAAAATAAGACACTTTCAGCCTGCTCTGTCAGTCTCTAATATATAATATTTTGATGAAATAGGGCAGTGACTACCTGAAAGATGAGAGCGGCAATATATGAAAAATAAATCCACTGACCAGCCAGGCATAATACAAAAGCACTTTGTGGTCTGACAACATGATGCAACATGTGTTGTACCCTATTAACACTGCAGTCAAGTCCAAGTTCCTACAGTTCAGTGCACAATGGTCAATATGTTGAGAAACAAGATGTTCGGGCAAGGAAGGTGACATTATTTCCAAAAGCCAGCAAACCAAGAGGATGGCAGACTAATATCCTAAAGAACCATTTTAAGTTAACATGAATTTCAGGCTCCTTTTATTTTAGGGGAAGATGGAAGAGTGAAGGAGCTGAGGTCAAGAGGTTACTGATGATCACAGACATCTGTGTGACAGCAAGGGTCTAGGGTCTGGGGGCTTTGTGATGCTTCTTTTTCTTGGTGAGGTCACGATGCTCCTACAAATCTTTAACACAACATTAGTACTTCTATGTATACCCTCCTCATCTCCTTAGGGGTTAGTTTTGGTAAGGGACTATTATCTCCTTGCTTTAAACTATAAACTAAATTCCTCCCATGGTTAGCTGGGCCTACTGCAGAGATAAGCAAAAGCATTTAAGCTAAAAGATATCACCTTGGTGGGGAGTGAGTGGTTGGAAGCAAAATGGAGTTAGTCGTGCTAGGCCTCATTTTCACTGCTACGATTTAACAAAATAAGATAAATTGAGGTTTCATCAGCTTATTATGAATAAATGGTACAAAAATTCTAGTCCCCATTCTCTCCTATCTTTCCTCAAATTTGTTATTTCTTCATATGATCTTCCACTTCCTGACCCATATACAGTCTCTAGCTCCAGTCCTCTGTTCTCCGTGTACCAAAGGGGATTCCAATCATTAATATTGTGTGGTGGTTGAGGGCTTGAGTCTTTAGGTGAGGCAGTAAGAGTCTGAAAGCCAGTTCTAGGGTACATTCTTTGACTGACTTATACTTGCTTTTCCTCATCTGTAAAACTGCAAAAAAAAAGAACAACAACAAAAAACTAGAAGTGTTTTTTTTAAAAAAAAAAGAAAGAAAAACAAAACCAAAAAAGCAAATACTTTCTAAACCAATTAGAATATTATCTGGCATAAAACACTCAGAAATGTAAGTTATTAGTGGTGGGAGTAACACTATTAATCTATATACTATTATTTCTTGGCTCCAAACACCACACTCTACTTTTATTCCTTGACATTAACTATCATTTATACACTGTTGACTTCTAAATTGAAATTTCTTTCCTAGACATCTATAAGAAAATGATTAAAAAATACAGGCTCTCAACAAAATGTTAGCAAATCAAATCTAACAAAGTATAAAAGGAAAATTATATACAACAACCAATTGTTGGATTTATCCTAGGTATGCAAAGCTGGGTTAACATTTAAAAATTAATGTAATTCCACTTTGGGAGGCTGAGGCGGGTGGATCACCTGAGGTCAGTTTGAGACCAGCCTGGCCAGCAGGGTGAAAAACTCTATCTCTACTAAAAATACAAAAAAAAAAATATATTATCTGGGCATGGTGGTACATGTCTGTAATCCCAGCTACTCGGGAGGCTAAAACAGGAGAATCACTTGAACCTGGGAGGTGGAGGCTGCAGTGAGCCGAGATTGCACTACTGCACTCCAGCCTGGGTGACAAGAGTGAAGCTCTCTCTCTCTCCAAAAAAAAATTAATGTAATTCTTCACATCAACAGGATAAATTAGAAAAATAATATGATTATATGAATAGATGTAGGAAAATCATTTGACAACACCAATCCAAGATACAAAACTCTCAGCAAATTAGGAATAGAGGGGAATTTTCTCAACTTGATAAAGAACTTCTACAGAACAACAACAGCTAACACCATAATTAATGGTGAGAAACTAAGACACTATTCCCATAGGATTGGGAATAAGGCAAGAATGTCACCTCTCATCACACCTATTCAACAGTGTACTAAAATTCTTAGCTAATGCAATAAAAAAAGAGAAAAAGATATATAGGTTGGGAAGAAAGAGATAAAACTGATTGTTCACAGATGACATGATGTTCTATATATAAAATCCCAAAGAGTCAACGAAAAAAACCTCCTGGAAATAATAAGTGATTATAGCAAGGTTGTAGAATACAAGGCTAATATATCAAAGTCAATGTCTTTCTATATACCAGCATGAACATTTACAATTTGAAATAAAGAACTTAATACCATTTATATTAGTACCAGAAAAAGTAAAATACTTAGGTATAAATCTAACAATTACGTAAACAATCTATTAGAGGAAAACTATACAGCTCTAATTAAGAAATGTTTTAAAAGATCTGAATAAATATAGAGATATTTCAAATTCATGGATAGAAAGACATTATTGTTAAGTTGTCAACTTTTCTAATTTTATTTATAGATTCAATACAATCCCAATCAAAATCCCAGAAAGTTATTTTGTGGATATCACCAAACTAATTCTAAAGTTTGTATGGAAAAGCAAATGACCCAGAACAGCCATCAGAATACTGAAGAAGAAGAAGAAGAAAGTTGAAGGGCTGTCACGACACAGTTTCAATACTTACTATAAAGCTACAGGAAAAAAGACAGTGTGGTTTTGGCAAGAAAGACGACTCATAGATCAATAGAACAAAATAGAGAGCCCAGAAATAGACTCACACATAGTCAAAGGAGCAATGGCAATTCAATGGAGAATGGATTTTTTTTAACAAATGGTGCTAGAACAGAGACACATCCGCATGCAAAAAAATGAATCTGGACTTAGATCTTACACCTTTTACAAAAAATAACTCAAAAATAGATCAAAGACCTAAAAGTAAAACGTAAAATGATAAAGCTCCTAGGAGATAATGTAGGAGAAAATCTAGATATTTGGTTTGGAGATGACATTTTAAATATAACACCCAAAGTAAGATTCATGAAAGAAAAAAATTCATCAATATTAGCCCATCAATTGTAACAAATGTACCACACTAATGCATTAATAGAGGAAATATGGTCAGGGAGAGAGTGAGATAGGAGATAAGTACAAAGTACTCTTTGTCCTTTCTGAACAAGATTTCTGTAAATATAAAACTGCTTTAAAATAAAATCTATTAAATAAAAAACAAAACAAAAACCACAAGCTCTACAGCTAGAATTATTTGGAATCCAATACTATTTCTACTTTCAAGCTATTTGAGCTCAGGTGTTACTTAACTTTCATGAGACTACAGTTACACCGGTAAAAAGGAAACACTGATAGTCCTATTAATCGGATAATATTGATATTTAAATGAGATAATGCTTATCATGTGTTGAGCATAGTGTCTCAAATTATTTTATTCCAAACTCATATTTGTAAACTACTTACTGGATGTTCTACAGGAATCAAAAATCAACAAGCCCCCAAAGTAAATTATCTTTACTCCTCTGCTTTCACACTTGGTGTCTCCTGTGCCTCCACCTTGTTGGTTGTTTTATAGCTGTTAGCACATTTGTACTAACTAGAAACAAAGATAATCTTGACAACTTTCCCTCTACTTTACTTCATATACATAATTGGTCACAAAATCATTTTAATCCTATCATGTAATTAGCTTTATAATCCAACCTTTTCTCCTTTCATATTTCTGTATTAATCATCTTAATCTAATCTACTATATAATCCTCCAAATTGAAGTCTCAGACTTCAGTGTAACCTTTGTACTTCTTATTCATCCTCTACACTGCTGTCTGAATAATTTTTTAAAAGCCAAATAATATTCTACTTATAATTCTTAAAATGGGTTTATATTTCCCTCTTGGGAAAGTTCTTCTTTCCCAGTAGGATGCATAATCTGTCTTTCTTACCTCTTTGGCATTACAGATTTACATACAGTATTCAGTCATGTTAGCCCACTTGAAATTTACTATACATTCTCTATGCACTCATGTCATTCTTTTTCCTGAGACACATCCCATCTCCTTTTTTCATCTAGCTAATTCTTACTTATATTTGATACACAGATTAGGCATCACTAAATCACTTCCCTTTCCACCCTGCTCTTATAAATAATGCGTCTTCCCTTCTGTACCACTCCAGCTAATAATTACACACTGAAAAAGTTTGCTTTCCTATCCTTGCAAACTAAATGTAAGCAACCTGGCATCAACAATTACATGGAATTCAAACCTATATCCCAATAATTAGCTAAGTCATTAGGACATAAAATCTGCCCATCAAATATCTGTGAATGTTGGAAGAAAAGAATGGAGGAAGGAAAGATAGAGGGAAGTATGGAGGAAAAGATGGTAGTAAGGTGTGATGGAAGCAGGAAAGAATGGAAGAAAAACTAACACAGAGACTACTTTGGTAAGCTCACTTAAACAAAGAGAAAGTAAAACTTTTAGTGAGTTCCACAGTGACCAGGGAATTGAGCCATGTTTTAGAGCTATGTAAGTATGCATACTGGTCTGGAAATTAATTCTAAATCCATCTAGTTATTTTGAGTTTTCAATAACTCTCTTCTTTTCAGTCTAGATAATTACTTCCTAGGCTGCAATAATATTGAAATATTTTATGTAATTAAAAATAAATGGAGTCCATTTTAAGATGATAATATTTTATATACACCAGAGGAAAAAAATGTCAAACTTTAACAAAACTACCAGACACATCTTCACTTCAGAGATGTTGAAATGTGGAAAAAACATATTGTAGAATCTATGAAATACAAGTATATACAAAACGAGACAAATTCTTGTAGACCATTAATCATGTACCACAAAAGAATAGAGAAACTTGTAGCCATTGATTTTACTCATAAAAAGCACCAAATATCCAGAATAACCACCATGATCTGAACTTTGGTTCAAAAATTTTCAACAGTCACCGCCAAGAAAGAAACATGATAGTTTACATGATTCAGAAGGTCTATAAAATGTTCACAAGTTCAGGTAAAACCAGTTATTCTGGAAACAGAAGACAAAAGAAAAAAATTCTAATTTTTCTATCAATTCTTAGGAGCTCTCTAATGCAAAAAGAAATGTTGCAAAACCAACACCTAGATGTGCTTCAATGCAATACACAGATGCAAAATGATCCTAATTCAATATGCCTTAATATTGGAAATCCAGGGGGTGGAGCCAAGATGGCCGAATAGGAACAGCTCCGGTCTACAGCTCCCAGTGTGAGCGACGCAGAAGACGGGTGATTTCTGCATTTCCATCTGAGGTACCAGGTTCATCTCACTAGGGAGTGCCAGACAGTGGGTGCAGGACAGTGGGTGCAGCGCATCGTGCGCGAACCAAAGCAGGATGAGGCATTGCCTCACTCGGGAAGCGCAAGGGGTCAGGGAGTTCCCTTTCCTAGTCAAAGAAAGGGGTGACAGATGGCACCTGGAAAATCAGGTCACTCCCACCCTAACACTGTGCTTTTCCGACGGGCTTAAAAAACAGCAAAACAGGAGATTATATCCCACACCTGGCTCAAAGGGTCCTACACCTACGGAGTCGTGCTGATTGCTAGCATAGCAGTCTGAGATCAAACTGCAAGGCAGCAGCGAGGCTGGGGGAGGGGCACTCACCATTGCCCAGGCTTGCTTAGGTAAACAGAGCAGCTGGGAAGCTCGAACTGGGTGGAGCCCATCATAGCTCAAGGAGACCTGCCTGCCTCTGTAGGCTCCACCTCTGGGGGCAGGGCACAGACAAACAAAAAGACAGCAGTAACCTCTGCAAATCTAAATGTCCCTGTCTGACAGCTTTGAAGACAGCAGTGGTTCCCCCAGCACGGAGCTGGAGATCTGAGAACGGGCAGACTGCGTCCTCAAGTGGGTCCCTGAACCCTGACCCCAGAGCAGCCTACCTGGGAGGCACCACCAAGTAGGGGCAGACTGACACCTCACATGGCTGGGTACTCCTTTGAGACAAAACTTCCAGAGGAACGATCAGGCAGCAGCATTCGCGGTTCAAAAAAATCTGCTGTTCTGCAGCCACCGCTGCTGATACCCAGGCAAAGAGGGTCTGGAGTGGACCTCTAGCAAACTCCAACAGACCTGCAGCTGAGGGTCCTGTCTGTTAGAAGGAAAACTAACAAACAGAAAGGACATCCATACCAAAAACCCATCTGTACATCACCATCATCAAAGACCAAAAGTAGATAAAACCACAAAGATGGGGAAAAAAGAGAGCAGAAAAACTGTAAACTCTAAAAAGCAAAGAACCTCTCCTCCTCCAAAGGAACACAGTTCCTCACCAGCAATGGAACAAAGCTGGACAGAGAATGACTTTGACGAGTTGAGAGAAGAAGGCTTCAGACGATCAAACTACTCCGAGCTACAGGAGGAAATTCAAACCAAAGGCAAAGAAGTTAAAAAGTTTTTGAAAAAAATTTAGACACATGTATAACTAGAATAACCAATACAGAGAAGTGCTTAAAGGAGCTGATGGAGCTGAAAGCCAAGGCTTGAGAACTACATGAAGAATGCAGAAGCCTCAGGAGCTGATGCGATCAACTGGAAGAAAGGGTATCAGTGATGAAAGATGAAATGAATGAAATGAAGTGAGAAGGGAAGATTACAGAAAAAGAATAAAAAGAAACGAACAAAGCCTCCAAGAAATATGGGACTATGTGAAAAGACCAAATCTACGTCTGATTGGTGTACCTGAAAGTGACAGAGAGAATGGAACGAAGTTGGAAAACACTCTGCAGGATATTATCCAGGAGAACTTCCCCAATCTAGCAAGGAAGGCCAACATTCAGATTCAGGAAATACAGAGAATGCCACAATGATAGTCCTCGAGTAGAGCAACTCCAAGACACATAATTGTCAGATTCACCAAAGTTGAAATGAAGGAAAAAATGTTAAGGGCAGCCAGAGAGAAAGGTCGGGTTACCCACAAAGGGAAGCCCATCAGAATAACAGCTGATCTCTTGGCACAAACTCTACAAGCCAGAAGAGAGTGGGAGCCAATATTCAACATTCTTAAAGAAAAGAATTTTTAACCCAGAATGTCATATCTAGCCAAACTCAGCTTCATAAGTGAAGGAGAATAAAATACTTTACAGACAAGCAAATGCTGAGAGATTTTGTCACCATCAGGCCTGCCCTAAAAGAGCTCCTGAAGGAAGCAATAAACATGGAAAGGAACAACCGGTACCAGCCACTGCAAAAACATGCCAAACTGTAAAGACCATCAAGGCTAGGAAGAAACTGCATCAACTAATGAGCAAAATGACCAGCTAACACCATAATGACAGGATCAAATTCACACATAACAATATTAACTTTAAATGTAAATGGACTAAATGCTCCAATTAAAAGACACAGACTGGCAAACTGGATAAAGAGTCAAGACCCATCAGTGTGCTGTATTCAGGAAACCCATCTCATGTGCAGAGACACACATAGGCTCAAAATAAAAGGATGGAGGAAGGTCTACCAAGCAAACGGAAAACAAAAAAACGAAGGGGTTGCAATCCTAGTCTCTGATAAAACAGACTTTAAACCAACAAAGTTCAAAAGAGACAAAGAAGGCCATTACATAATGGTAAAGGGATCAATTCAAAAGAAGAGCTAACTATCCTAAATATATACGCACCCAATACAGGAGCACCCAGATTCACAAAGCAAGTCCTGAGTGACCTACAAAGAGACTTAGACTCCCACACAATAATAATGGGAGAATTTAACACCCCACTGTCAACATTAGACAGATCAACGAGAAAGAAAGTTAACAAGGATACCCGGGAATTGAACTCAGCTCTGCACCAAGTGGACCTAATAGACATCTACAGAACTCTCCACCCCAAATCAACAGAATACACATTTTTTTCAGCACCACACCACACCTATTCCAAAATTGACCACATAGTTGGAAGTAAAGCTCTCCTCAGCAAATGTAAAAGAACAGAAATTATAACAAACTGTCTCTCAGACCACAGTGCAATCAAACTAGAACTTAGGATTAAGAAACTCACTCAAAACCGCTCAACTACACGGAAACTGAACAACATGCTTCTGAATGACTACTAGGTTCATAATGAAATGAAGGCAGAAATAAAGATGTTCTTTGAAACCAACGAGAACAAAGACACAACATACCAGAATCTCTGGGACACATTCAAAGCAGTGTGTAGAGCGAAATTTATAGCATTAAGTGCCCACAAGAGAAAGCAGGAAAGATCCAAAATTGACACCCTAACATCACAATTAAAAGAACTAGAAAAGCAAGAGCAAACACATTCAAAAGCTAGTAGAAGGCAAGAAATAACTAAAACCAGAGCAGAACTGAAGGAAATAGAGACAAAAAACCCTTCAAAAAATTAATGAATCCAGGAGCTGGTTTTTTGAAAGGATCAACAAAATTGATAGACCACTAGCAAGACTAATAAAGAAGAAAAGACAGAAGAATCAAATAGACGCAATAAAAAATGATAAAGGGGATATCACCACCAATCCCACAGAAATACAAACTACCATCAGAGAATACTACAAACACCTCGACGCAATAAACTAGAAAATCTAGAAGAAATGGATAAATTCCTGGACACATACACCCTCCCAAGACTAAACCAGAAAGAAGTTGAATCTCTGAATAGACCAATAACAGGCTCTGAAATTGTGGCAATAATCAATAGCTTACCAACCAAAAAGAGTCCAGGACAAGATGAATTCACAGCCGAATTCTACCAGAGGTACAAGGAGGAACTGGTACCATTCCTTCTGAAACCATTCCAATCAATAGAAAAAGAGGGAATCCTCCCTAACTCATTTTATGAGGCCAGCATCATCCTGATACCATAGCCGGGCAGAGACACAACCAAAAAAGAGAATTTTAGACCAATATCCTTGATGAACATTGATGCAAAAATCCTAAATAAAATACTGGCAAACTGAATCCAGCAGCACATCAAAAAGCTTATCCACCATGATCAAGTGGGCTTCATCCCTGGGATGCAAGGCTGGTTCAACATATGCAAATCAATAAATGTAATCCAGCATATAAACAGAACCAAGGACAAAAACCATATGATTATCTCAATAGATGCAGAAAAGGCCTTTGACAAAATTCAACAACTCTTCATGCTAAAAACTCTCAATAAATTAGGTATTGATGGGACGTATCTCAAAATAATAAGAGCTATCTATGACAAACCCACAGCCAATATCATACTGAATGGGCAAAAACTGGAAGCATTCCCTTTGAAAACTGGCACAAGACAGGGATGCCCTCTCTCACCACTCCTATTCAACATAGTGTTGGAAGTTCTGGCCAGGGCAATTAGGCAGGAGAAGGAAATAAAGGGTATTCAATTAGGAAAAGAGGAAGTCAAATTGTCCCTGTTTGCAGATGACATGATTGTATATGTAGAAAACCCCACTGTCTCAGCCCAAAATCTCCTTAAGCTGATAAGCAACTTCAGCAAAGTCTCAGGATACAAAATCAATGTACAGAAATCACAAGCATTCTTATACACCAATAACAGACAAACAGAGAGCCAAATGATGAGTGAACTCCCATTCACAATTGCTTCAAAGAGAATAAAATACCTAGGAATCCAACTTACAAGGGACGTGAAGGACCTCTTCAAGGAGAACTACAAACCACTGCTCAATGAAATAAAAGAGGATACAAACAAATGGAAGAACATTCCATGCTCATGGGTAGGAAGAATCAATATCATGAAAATGGCCATACTGCCCAAGGTAATGTATAGATTCAATGCCATCCCCATCAAGCTAACAATGACTTTCTTCACAGAATTGGAAAAAACTACTTTAAAGTTCATGTGGAACCAAAAAAGAGCCCACATCGCCAAGTCAATCCTAACCCAAAAGAACAAAGCTGGAGGCATCACGCTACCTGACTTCAAACTATACTACAAGGCTACAGTAACCAAAACAGCATGGTACTGTTACCAAAACAGAGATATAGATCAATGGAACAGAACAGAGCCCTCAGAAATAACGCCACATATCTACAATTATCTGACCTTTGACAAGCAATGGGGAAAGGATTCCCTATTTAACAAATGGTGCTGGGAAAACTGGCTAGCCATATGTAGAAAGCTGAAACTGGATCCCTTCCTTACACCTTACACAAAAATTAATTCAAGATGGATTAAAGACATAAATGTTAGACCTAAAACCATAAAAACCCTAGAAGAAAACCTAGGCATTACCATTCAGGACATAGGCATGGGCAAGGACTTCATGTCTAAAACACCAAAAGCAATGGCAATAAAAGACAAAATTGACAAATGGGATCTAATTAAACTAAAGAGCTTCTGCACAGCAAAAGAAACTACCATCAGAGTGAACAGGCAACCTACAAAATGGGAGAAAATTTTCACAACCTACTCATCTGACAAAGGGCTAATGAATCTGCAATGAACTCAAACAAATTTACAAGAAAAAAAAAAAAAAAAACCCCATCAAAAAGTGGGTGAAGGACATGAACAGACACTTCTCAAAAGAAGACATTTATGCAGCCAAAAAATACATGAAAAAATGCTCATCATCACTGGCCATCAGAGAAATGCAAATCAAAACCACAATGAGATACCATCTCACACCAGTTAGAATGGCCATCATTAAAAAGTCAGGAAACAAGAGGTGCTGGAGAGGATGTGGAGAAATAGGAACACTTTTACACTGTTGGTGGGACTGTAAACTAGTTCAACCATTGTGGAAGTCAGTGTGGCCATTCCTCAGGGATCTAGAACTAGAAATACCATTTGACCCAGCCATCCCATTACTGGCTATATACCCAATGGACTATAAATCATGCAGCTATAAAGACACATGCACACGTATGTTTATTGTGGCACTATTCACAGTAGCAAAGACTTGGAACCAAGCCAAATGTCCAACAACAATAGACTGGATTTAGAAAATGTGGCACATATACACCATGGAATACTATGCAGCCATAAAAAATGATGAGTTCATGTCCTTTGTAGGGACATGGATGAAACTGGAAACCATCATTCTCAGTAAACTATCGCAAGGACAAAATACCAAACACCGCATGTTCTCACTCATAGGTGGGAATTGAACAATGAGAACACATGGACACAGGAAGGGGAACATCACACTCCGGGGCCTGTTGTGGGGTGGGGGTAGCGGGGAGGGATAGCATTAGGAGATATACCTAATGCTAAATGACAAGTTAATGAGTGCAGCACACCAACATGGCACATGGATACATATGTAACAAACCTGCACATTGTGCACATGTACCCTAAAACTTAAAGTATAATAAAATAAAATAAAATAGAAAAAGCTATAATACAAAAAAAAAAAAAATTGAAAATCCAACCAGTCCTGAAAGATAATACTTTTTTTTTCTTTTTCCTTTTTAAGAACTGGCATAATAAATGCCAAATATATTTAATTTTTCACAGTATTACTTTCTCCAATATTATAGCATTGTTTGAATATTTGCATAATTAATAAATTAGAGGGTGAAGTCATTTTTTAGCCATGAGAAGAAGACTCATTATTTTAAAAACAAACTAAAATTATAAAGAAATTAATATTATAGTATGAATCAAAAAATCAATTCAGGCATTAAGCCAGATACACAAACATCAAGTGGCCGAACAACAATTCTCCCTTCTGGACAGGATGCATCATCAAGGTCAAAATTTACATAGTAAATCATCTGCAGAAAATCAAAGGTCAATTGGCTGAAAAATGAGTACAATTTTAATACAAATAATTGGCAAGGCAAGTGTGCATTAAGGCAGAAGCATTGCCAATGAGGAGGAATTTCCTCCTTGGGAATTTAATTTTGTTGAATCAGTTGAGCAACTTCACAGGTAGATACTTTAGTTCAAATGGAATTAAATATTCCAACCATAGCACAATGAAGTAACTATAATTTTGCTAATCCAAACATTTCTTAACTTTTCCTCCATTCCACAATTGATTTTAAACATCAGGTATCTTGCATATTTTTATTTGCTGAAATGCCTAAATTAGAGCCATCCTAATTGTAAACTCAATGTCCTCACACCTGAAAATCTCCTGAAGGATTTGTATATTACCGCACTGCTGTTAGAACTTCATCACTATAGGAAACGGCACATTTTTGCTAATAAAAACTTTGACTTTTTTCAACACTATTTCCCGCAATATTGCAAATAATCCCCAAATAAATTCAAACCCTAAAGGGCCACATAAACTGTGGAATAAATGGGACACCTTCTCACCCATTGGGCAGTAAGAGAGGGTGGAGAGGAAAGTGCCTGGAGAAGAATTTTAGAATGAGATTCCTAATGGTCTGTGACATTCCGTCGCAATTACTTATTGATTTTATTTGAAGAGACTCACCACAGGCTTTATGGAAAGCAAAATAAAAAGTGATGACCTATTATTATTTTGGGAACTAAGGGAGCCTTATGAAGACTATATTTTAACCTTAAAAGTCAGCATAAAATTATTTAGTTGATCTGTTACCCCCAACATTGCATTTCCAGTGTGCATGTGGACTTTTCATGATTGTCTCTATCAGTTAGACACTGTTTGGATCTATTTTTGAAAGGCCGCCCATTGCAAAGCTGTCAAAGACAATTATTTGCAGGGATGAAGGGTAAAAGAGGTTGTCATTAGGTATAAGTGATTTTGCAAATTTATGAATTTCCTAAAAAACAATAAAAATTATTGCTGAATATATTTAAAAAACATGTGGGAGTCAAGAATTCTAGAATATTGTGTTTTGTTTCTACTTTTGATTCTACACAGTAAGGAAAAGCTATTAGGTAAACAAAAGAAAGATAATCCAAGTAATTAAATATTTCTTCCAAATGTAAATTCAGGTCAAATCTAAAAATGCTATTATTCTTTAGAAATCTAGTAACCAGAATGCTTCAAGACATCCAACTTCTCCCTTGGGTGGGTGCTGCTATGGTCTGCACAGGTACAGATGTTCTAATACATAGTTTATAGCCAGTGAATTTGGAACCAGGGTGCAACCTAATTTTTTATTTATTATTGATACATGTTAATTGTACATTTTTAAGGGATAAATGATCTCAGCAATTTAGCTGTGTTTTTCAAAAATATATATGAGCCTCTAAATCAGAATCATTTAGAGTGTTTATTTAAAATATAGGTTTCTGGGCCTCGCACCTCAGACTGAATCTCAGAATCACTTTGGAGTAAATACTAGATATTAATACTTACGTTATGCTTAGATTTTTACAACTCAATTTTGAGATCCTTACACATAATAAAATTGGAGATTCACTGCATTAAAACAAATACATAGTATACATGTTCTTAGGTTTACTCTATATTTCACTGGGAGATACTTCTGGATTGAATAACAGACAATAAACCGACTTCTAAAATGTTAAACTAAGTTGTATTCAAACAGTTTAGAAAAATGTATTTCTATATATAATTGCCCTCGATTAAATGTTAACAGAAATAATACAAATTAGTCAATATCCATGTCGAATGAGGATAATAAATGCACTTGTCTTTACATAGTTATTCAGTCATGAGTGGTCAGAACTGTCACTTTGTGATTTAACCAGAGAAAATATTCAGCTCCTACTCTCATCTATATGTATATTCTGAGGTTATTTCAAATATCCTTAAAAGACTATTTTAATCTCCAAATTACACAAATCCAAACTAATGAAGATGAAGGCTTTAGCACCACAGAGATTAAGACTGGAAAGGAACTAAGGGGTCATTTAGTCCAGGAGCTTCATTTTACAAAGTTGAAATCATAGATGTTAAGGTGAGCAAAAGACAGAATTCTTGATGCTTACTCCGCTGCTCTTTATTTATCACTGTCTAGACTACAGGGCCTTCTTCTATTGTTGTCTTAAACATTCCTTAAATAATAAAACTTCTCTTTTGACAGCTTTTAATTGTTTGGACTACTGCAAATAGTATGGCTAATATTTTATATTCATCTAACATGTACTCTAAACTATATATTCCGTCAATTAAATATAGTACAGAGATGCTATGTGCAGCAATATCTACTAATATTTGTGCTATTAAGCCATATAACTACTTTAAGAATGCTTTTTCTTTAATCATATATTTTTTTTTTGAGATAGAGACTCACTCTGTCACCGAGGCTGGAGTACAGTGGCGCAATCTCGCCTCACTGCAACCTCCGCCTCCCATGTTCAAGAGATTCTTGTGCCTCAGACTCCTGAGTAGCTGTATTTCTAGTAGAGATGGGGTCTCACCATTGTTGGCCAAGCTGATCTTGAACTCTTGACCTCAAATGATCCATCTGAAGGAAAATAATA
The DNA here is from genome assembly GCF_006542625.1 of Nomascus leucogenys. Taxonomy (NCBI): domain Eukaryota; kingdom Metazoa; phylum Chordata; class Mammalia; order Primates; family Hylobatidae; genus Nomascus; species Nomascus leucogenys. The sequence continues at coordinate 13,641,283 of NC_044391.1, forward strand.
TATATATATATACATATGTATATATATATATATATATATATATTTTTTTTTTTTTTTTTTTTTTTTTTTTTGAGGCAGAGGCTCGCTCTGTCACCCAGGCTGGAGTGCAGTGGCGCGATCTCGGCTCACTGCAAGCTCTGCCTCCCGGGTTCACGCCATTCTCCTGCCTCAGCCTCCCGAGTAGCTGGGACTACAGGCGCCCGCCACCACGCCCAACTAATTTTTTGTATTTTTGGTAGAGACAGGGTTTCTCCGTGTTAGCCAGGATGGTCTCGATCTCCTGACCTCGTGATCCACCCGCCTCGGCTTCCCAAAGTGCTGGGATTACAGGTGTGAGCCACCGCGCCCAGCCTCTGTAATTTTTAAATAATCTTTTTCTTATGATCTTATACCTACATCACAATCAATCTATATACTTTACTTGAAACATAAAATTAGACATGGAACTTATTAAAAATTTTAATGGAAAGAAAATCAAAATTTTACATTTTGCATATTTTATGCTTTCTTATAATTCAATTCAAAGTATACTGAAAAAAATACAGATAGTGTTATTCTAAATCATTTGGATAAAATGCAATCAGCTAATTTGGTTCCTAATAACAAGATATATCAGAAAACTTTATCCTCAATTTACTGCAATAGCCAAATAGGATGGGACAAAATGTATGACTGTCTTCAGGGAATAGAATATGGGCAGTTTGGAGCTTCTGAAGCTTAACCAGAGAAGTTTGCTTTGAAGAAGAGAAGCTGGGTGGGGTCTTTTAAAAGCTTTCACATGTATTTAAGGCTCAGGCCTATTTCATGTGGCTACAGAATACATACCTATAGGTAGAAGTTGTAAAAATACATATTTCAGTTCATTATTTGGAATAATATTCTCACAGAGTAGTTTGAAATCAGGACAGTCTGCCTCAGATGCTCTACTGAGGACTTAGGCATTTAATAGTGAATTGGGAATCATTTGCTGCAAGTAACCTCAAAGGAAACAGCATCCTCTGCCAATTTTTCTGCAGTTAAAGGTCAAAGTGCAGTATATTTTGAACCACTTTAATGGTACATAGAGCTGACAATTTCTCAAAAAGTATTACATCCTTGTAGAAGACAAAAACCATAAAAGAATCTGAGGCACTTCTCTAACATACAGTCTGACATCAATATAACATTAAACTATAGACAACAGTAAAACTCTATAAATTGTTATGCAATATAACTACCATATATCAATACAGATCAATTGAATATATATAACCTCAATAATAATTGTTAATATTTCTCAAACACTTATCTTTCAGGTTCTGTTCTAAAAATATTGCCTAAATTAACTCATTTAATCCTCCTCACAGCTACTCTATTAGTTTCCCATTTTATAGGTAAGGAATCTGAAAGATGAGGGAAGGGGATTTATTTTACATGCCCAAGTTCATGATGTCGGTGTGTAATTGAACCTAGGCAATCAACTCCACAGCTCACCCTCTTAACTATGCAATGTTACCTCCACGCAGGCAGCAAGGGACTTACCTGGATATTACACAACAGGAATAATGACAAGTCAGCATTTATAAAAGCATTATTCAACATGAACAATGACAATACTCATTTGAGCAAAATTACTATTCCTTTCTTAATAAATGGCAGCCCTCTCCTCCCTCCTTAAAAGGAATGCAAACTATAAATGATCTCAGATTAGAAGGAACTAAAATTCCTTCTTACATTTATTCTTGTTAGAAGCACAATCACCAATAGTTTTATAAGCTACAGCATCTTTAAAATTGAGAAAATAATGTACATATATATACTATATATCAAATATAGTATATACTATATACTATATATCAAATATAGTATATACTATATATTATACCACCACATTCTCTCTTCTCTGATGTCAGTAGGAAACTTACCCAATCCTCTAAGTTAAATTTTCTTAGCACTTTTGGAACATAAGGTGCACCAAGGGTCAATTCTTTCAATTTTACTCAAGCAGTCACTTCTCTTAGGTGTATAAAATCAAATATATATATATATATATATATATATATATATATATATATCTTAAAAAAAAGATATATAATAAATAAAAATTAAAAATAAGGTGAGATCAACCAATAAAGGAAAGGTTTGGCTAAAACACATTTATCACTATGGAATTCCTGGCTTTAAAAGATAAAAATATGTAGATCACAAAAATAAAAATCATGAAAACTTTCATCCTAATATAGACAAGAGTGACTATAAATTATTTTTAATAAAAAATAAGAGAAAGCCTAAAATACAGTGATGACAGAAATTTATTTAACTAATCTCTATGCATTATTGACAAAGAACTTGACAGAAGCCATAAATCTAAGTACCAAATCATGGGATCCATTCAGCTTGATGGTTAAGAGGTGAAGAGCTATGCCATCTGAAAGAAGTACCAAGATGGAAATCTTGCAGGGAGGTCACGTAGAAATCAGTGAAGGAGAGAGCAACTAAGGTTTCCCAATTAGATGGAAAGTAGAAAAGATGGCAGAATGGAAAGACATACAGAAAACCATGTAATAACATGAAAAGAATTAAGGAACATTTAAGTCCTTTAGAAGTGTGCTGAGTCTGAAGTAGTTTGTGATGCAAGGTTAAGATGATTGTAGCATTTTTTGAGTGAAATACACTGAGGAGAAACAAAAACAGTCTAATGATTTCCGTGGCTTCTAGAGAGTTGCAACATTCATTTTCTGCAGCTTAAATTATGTTTCCTATGGCAAGAAAATAGCTGCATAGATAAACTTCCCTGGCAAAGTTATTTTTGATCTAGCAGAACCCAGTAATTCCAGACTGCAGAGACAGCAGGCAACAAATGTCCCCTTGAAAATCCAAACCCAAATTAGATAGTCTGTGAGCCCTCATTGGTGAAATGGTCAGACCTGAGCTTCCTTTTAAATAACACTCCCAACACACTCTCTATTAGGTGTCCTACATGCTTCCTGGAATCAAATCAGGATGTTACTCCTGCTTGGCTCTGCCTTGGTGCTGAGGCTGCTGTTTTTCAACTGCCATGTAGCTCCAAGTAATTGCCAGTTGCTCTGCCAAAAATGCCACCTGACCTTGCTGCTCATTATTGATTACTGTCTGCTGCAGCTGCCACCAGACAAGGGCTAGAGACCTGCCCCAGACTGCTGCTCATAGGGCTGTCCCTCTGCTTCCAGCTGCTGCTCAGCACTTCCCTCAGTTTGATGACCTCACCACTGTACCTTCCACCACTACATTATCTCTTCTCTGATGTCAGTGGGGAACTTACCCAATCCTCTAAATTTAACTTTCTTAGCACTATTGGAATGTAAGGCACACCAAGGGTCAATTCCTTCAATTTTACTCAAGCAGTTACTTCTCTTACGTGTATAAAAGTCACTGGTGGTGGTGGTCCATAGGGTGGGGTGGCTACAGCCTGGTTCTAGACAGTTTCAAAAAATAGCACACTGAAGCACCTCCTTGTTAGCCACAGTTGCTGAATCCAGCTCCACAATGATGATATTATTTTAAAAGATTTTTACTTTCTGATGGGTGATGTAATACATCCTGATAGTTTGCTTTCCATCACTGCTATCAGTCACAAACTACTCGTCCATAAAGTTTGGTAGATATACCAGAATATGTCTAAACATCAACACTGTAAGGTTTTAATTAATTTCCCAGAAGTCTTTCTGCCCCTATATAAATTATTGGGCACAACAGATATATGGGTTGTGTATTAGTTTCTAGTGCTGTGTAAAAAATTATCATTTAGTGGCTTGAAACAACAAAAATTTTTCATCCTGTTTCTGGTGACCAAAAGTTTAGGAATGACATAACTGAGTTCTCTGCTCTGGGTCTCACAAGGTTGAAATCAAAGTGTTGGCTGAGCTATGTTCTCATTTACAGCTTGGGGTCCTTTTCCAAGCTCATTCAACTTGTTGGCAGAATTCAGTTTTTCATTAGAGGCCTCTTGCTATTCCCTGCCATGTGGGTCTCTCTACAACATGGGAATTTGCATTTTAAAGGCCAACTTATGAACAGTTTCTTGCTCACTGCTCCTGTTCTTTGTCTTTTTTAAAGGTTTACCTGATTAGGTCTGGATAATCTTTAAAGTCCACTAACTAGGGGATTTATTATTACATCTGCCAAACATGTTTTGCCATATAACATAATAAAATCAAAAGAGTGACAACACATCTTATTCACAAGTCCAGCTTGCATTCGAAGGGAAAGGATTATAAAAGGCATGTGTACAAGGGAGAGAATCTTAGGGACCATCTTAAAAATTCTTTCTATCGCAAGTGGACTGGTTAACTACTTTTGCTTACCATACATGTAACTTTCAACTCCCTTTCTAGTATAGGTAAGTTTATTTCCTTGCTAAAAAAATAGGATCCTTTCTGCCTTTACAGTTAAACAGTGAATTGTATTACCCTACATGACTCCTCAACCAGACACAGTCATAAGCCATTAGCTTTAAAGGTAAGTATAGTCCTGCATCAACTCAGGATTCACTCTCTAACCATTTGGGTTGACTCTGGCTTTCAGGGGACTTTGAATACATAAGAAATAACTTAGCTCAATCCTATTCCTGAGAACCTGAGGCCATTTTGGCATCAAGGTCATGTATTTCAAACCTTTTAGGACTTTTAATTTGACAGCAAAGAAAAGGAAGAAGACGTCCCATTGCCTTATTCAGGTTATCAGAATGTATATGACATTGGTGACTAAGAGCCAATTGTCATAAGGTTAATAGTTAGCAAAGAAAAATGTGCACTAGGCTTTAAGAAGTATGTTTGGATATGTTAAATATGGATTTTATTTCATGGAGTTCATCACAGGTCCTCCTGGAAGGCTTTCTTAATGAAAACCTTATAAAATACAAATAATTGTTATCTACAATTGCATCTGAACTCAAGGTTCTCACCTAACTGGGGTCATTATAGGATTATGAAGAATCAATGCTCCTGCTAAGAAGTAACATTTGTTTTCACCAATATGCTAAATCATAGGTAAAATTAAAATATCCTGAACTATAACAGTCAATGTTTCTCTAGATAAAAGGCAAATCATATCTAAGCCCATAATAAAAGGGAAGGAGCTAATCATTTGAATCTGAACAGGAATTCTTCATTGAAGATGATACAAATCAGTGTTTATATGCATTTTCTACATTTCCTTTCACAGTGATATTACTAAGTTGGGTAAAAATAATATCTAAGTAGAATTATTACTTAAAAGCAAAAATAGCTCTGCCAATACCTGGCATAAGACCCCACTTGTTCTGCTCATCAACAGCAGACATTCATTGAGTGACTTCTACGTGTCAGGCATGTACCAGATTCAATACGACCCTATTTAACATCAACTCTCTTAAATTCAACTTCTACTTCTCTGTTTAAATCTGTGTATTATCATGTTTTCTGTTGTTCAAATTCAAAACTTTGTATTTCCTTGGCACTTCCCATTTCCTCCATTCACTGTAATTAATCCTGTTGGTAGTTTTATTGTGATACCCATCACACAATTCCTTCCATTTTTATTTTCCCAGCACTCTTGTTAAGAACTATTTACCATAATTCTATATGATTGCATTGACTTTCTAATACTCAATTGGATTTTCTGACTAAAATTACTATTTTTAAATTCTCATATATATAACTGCTATATTAATATTCCTAAATTCCTAATGGAGGCTAATATTTTCTACATATTATATTTCAGTGTCATTTGCCAGATTCTGCTCTAACTTATGTATTTTGTTATCTAAGCCTTGTAACAATCCAGGTAAAATTTTATTATTTCCATTTTTGAGAGGAAGAAACCAAGTAAATAATTACCAAGGAAGCTTTCTTGGTATAAATTCCTTGGAAGAAATTGAATAAAATAAATACTAAGTTAGATCCAGGTATCTGATGTTAAAGCTTCTTCTTATGATTACTACTGTATTGTCTTCCCATGTAAATTAAGAACCTGGAATAGTGCCCATTACCCATGAAGCTAAATCCAAGTTCTTCACATTGGAACTCAAATCTGCTCTTTTGTTAATCCCTGAAAATATAGAAGGTCCCTGTTTTATGATGTCTGACTTGTGATTTTTGACTTTACAATGGTGCCATATGCGTTCAATAGAAGCCATATTTCAAATACCCATACAACCCTTCTGCTTTTTACTTTTAATACAATATTCAATAAATTACATGTGATATTCAACTTTTTAAAAATAAGCTTTGTGTTAGAGGGTTTTGCCCAATTCTAGGCTGGTGTAAGTGTTCTGAGTGTTTAGGCAAGGAAGGCTAGGCTAAACTATGATGTTTAGCAGTTTAGGTGTATTAAAGACATTTTTGACTTAGGATACTTTCAACTTATGATGGATTTATCAGGATGTAACCCCATTAGGGGAAGAGGCTCTATATGTAAATTACTTCTCTTATTGCCCTTTTTCTGGCATTTGAAATGCCACCATTCTGTATCTATTCAAATTTGATTTATCTTTTAGGCTGACCTCAAGTTCTGTCCCTACCTTGAGGTTGTCTCAGGCCCCAGGTTATTGTGATGTCCCTCTCATTAAAAGTTCTTAAACATCTACCTCAATTTTGCACTGATAAATATCCTCTTAAACTGTGGATATTTGGTTATTTTATTATACTGTGTAACATCTGGCTTATTGAGAAAATATAAAATATTTGAAGACAGTAGGCTCTAAATCAATGAAAACCTATTAAGGCCCTTCCACAGGCAAGCTCCTACAATGAGAATGGTAAGTTGAATTCACCTCTGTATAAAAGTGAATAAATGTGCTTTCTGAAAGAGTTCCCTTTCTGTGAAACAATTTCTGGGGCTATGAGATAAACATACAAATTATGGGACAAAGACACAATAACCACAGGAAAATAAACACATATACCATAAGAGAGCTCATGAAAGGTTTAGTAAAGTAATTATATTTTGAGAGATGATGTACAATATCATGGGAACAAAAAGAAGAAATATGAGTAGGGAAACAGGTCATATACTGCAGAAAGAATGAATAGACTAGTCTGACAAAATATAACACAGGAAAACAAAAGGGTAGAAATTAATAAAACAACAGATAGGACAAAGCAGGGAACACTTTAAATGGCAGGCTATGGATTTCGTATTCTCTTTGAGGATGCAACATGGTGTGAGTATCAGCTCATAATGAACACAGCATCTCACTACACATAGTTGCTGTCAGGATTAAAGAAAATGGTGTTCATAAAACCCTAGCATAGGGCCTGGAAAAGTAACAGATGTTCATCAAAGGGTACCTTGTTATTATTATTCCATCATAGTTCTGCTTTATAAACATAAAACTGCCAATATTCCACAGGATGGGGACAAAAGTTAGAAATGGAGGCAGACTACCTATTAACGTGTCTCTGAAAGGACAGACAGATTCTCAGGGCACTCAAACTCAATAAATATTGGCGGGTGCAATAAGAAAATCATGAGTTCATCTGTCTTTCTTAGAACATCGTGGACATTCACACTCTCTCAGAGAGATGTGAAAATAATTGGAAAAGAATAAGAACTATAATTTCTAAATAATACTCCCTTTAATAGTCACATTTTTCTCCAAAGGGAACAATAACTTCTAATGGTGGGAGATGGATTCTGTTGGAAACATAGAATACTATTGCCTTGCCCTTTCCAGCATCTCAGACATTTCATTTCCTTCACTGGAATAATTTTGTGTACATTACCTCAGGCTAACCATCTTTGCAAAGCTTGGGTTCCAAAAAAGAGACTAAGTGGAAAGGAACAATTTTTAGCCTTTCAGTCTTCCAATTTTCAGAGGCATATACTTCATCAAATGTTTAAAAACTTGTTGATGGCTCTCTCCTTCCATGGGGAGTAGGCTTCTTGTAGCCACAGTCAGCTCAGTATGTTCTTCCATATTTGCTCTTTTAAAATTCTTCTGCTTAATTTCTATAAGCCTTTTTCTACATTATTTCCTTGCTATAGTTATTCTCCCACTTTGTATGGCTTTTTTCCTAAATATTTTTTTCTTAATTGTACTAAATATATAAATAGTCACTTAAATAAAAACTCTTGAAGTTCCCAATATTCTAAGTAAACTAAACATACAATTTTGTGGGAGTTCTTTTTCCATTTGGTTTGAATGTTCTCAAGAGAATACTTTCCAAAAATGCAGATCAAAATGTAAAAAAAAAAAAAAAAAAAAAAAAAAAAGCAAGTATTCCCCAGGCTTTAAACTATCTGTTGAAGATTCCAAAAAGAGAACTAAACTTCTCTCCTGTCTCATAAAAATTCTTTTTCAAATAAACTTTGCTTTAAAGCATAATACATTATTTTAGATAAATATGCAGATACAATGAAGAAACAGAGATAAATTTGGCCAGAAATAGATAACACTTATAACACTTGCAATTATTTCTGTTCTACAAAAGAAGAAGAAGAAAAAAAAATAAAAAACAGGAAAGCTTTCATTTGTCTTTCCTGTGCCCCAGCTAAATGAACAAATACATGGAACTCAGAACAGCTGTAGTTACAAGTGAATTGTGTCAAAAACAGGTCAGTAGCTGTGATGAAATCTGGTTATGAGACATTCTTTAACAATGAGGAATACATGTTAATTTGATAATCTTCTTGTGGTTGGTTTTCCATCATGTTTTCAGTAGACTCTCACAGAAGATTATCTTTCCTTAATTGTATTCTGCCTGCTGTATTCATCCATGTTTCTGGGACAGGACTAGTAAAGGGAATGTTGCTTTAGCACTTCCATTTTCTTCTGAAGCTCTCTAATCCTTTCATGCGTTTCAACTCTTGTGAATAAACACAATGCTCTAGTTCTTGCATATGCTTTTCTACGAAAAGTTATTGCTAAGCCAATGACTTCCAGCTCTATAGAAGTAATCAAGATGTTAATTTTTGAAACTTTTTAAACCCTTTAAAAATCACTGGTCAAAACTTATCAATTCAGGTCTGACTGGCTACATTTGCATTGATTTGAACATTTATTGTGTTGATTATGTTAAATTCTCACTGTCTCAGCTTTTTATCTGCTATGTCTATCCATACCATTTTCTCCATTTTTATGTTCATTTTGTTTCTGCAACTCTGTAATAGGACTTGAAATATATGTTCATAGAAGAAACCATTATACACATACATGTGTACCTGCATGAACACACATCTATAAATACAAGTTGAAGAAAAGGGCTCAGTTCAAAAGATACTAGGACTTTGTCCATCTATATTTTCACATTCAATTTTAATTCATTTTTTTATTTCCCAGAAAGTTAACTTTAGGACACTTTTCATATTTTCCTTTTTGTATGCTGAGACCTATACCTTTAATTATGTTAGATTTCTGGTGGGTTTAGATTATTGAAATAGCTATTGAACTTAGATTATGTTGAGAAATGAATAATGTACATTTTCAGTTTTGCAACATGTTCTGTCAGGATATCTCACTAAAATAAGCTCTGAGGAATGCTCAACAGGGCAGAAGGAAAAATAAAAATAATATGGGCCTTAGACATAAAATGTGAGATGGAGCGCTGTTCTTCACATATGAGATAAACAAGTATTCTGTACCTACATTTTCTGTACTGTAAAATAACAACACAGATTAAATACTCCTAACCTGAAAATCCAAAATTTGAAATGTTCCAAAATCCCAAAATGTTTAGTGCTGACGTGACACTGCAAGTGAAAAATTTCACACATAAGTACTTAATACAAACTTTTCTTTATGCACAAAATTATTAAAAATATCATATAAAATTATCTTCATGCTATCTGTATAAGGTATATATGAAACAAATTAATTCCATATTTAGACTTGGGTCCCATCCCCAAGATAGATCATTATGTATATGCAGATAATCCAAAATTTTAAAAATCTGAAATCTGAAAGACTTCTGGTCCCAAGCATTTCAGATAAGGGATACGCAATCTGTATTAACAATCACATCACTGAGCTGCTGTAAGGATTAATGAGATTACACATGAAAAGGGCTAGTACAGAGACTGGATTTCCTAGTTACGGGCTTCCTCCTTTGTCTTCCCATTCTTAATTTTATCCATATTTCAGAGACTTTCTCTGAAATATTTATTCATCTATACTAATTCAGTTGATTGCTTGAGAGACTCCTCAAAATAAATTTCAAAGCAGGGAGTTTATTTTTTTTCCTTTTTAGAAAGAATTTTTTTCTTGTCTATGTCTATAGATAAAACTTTTGAACTAGTATTGTAATAAAGACAAAGAGTAGAGTAGCAAGAGGGTTCTTCACCACTGAATCCCCTGGCTGAAGCCACACTGAACACCCTCAGTCCAGGGGCTCACTCCACTGGACCAGCTGAACACATACTGTCATGCCAACTGGCCTGGCTCCCACAGTTCTTCTCTGTTCAGCCACCAACTTGGTTTGGGTTCGTGATTAAAGATCCGTATCTTTCCTTGTTTAACATGACTTGTTTTGTTATATTTTCATTTCTAAGTAAGATGCATCATCTTTGTACCTTTCTTTCTGCTCTAAGGCAATTCAATAGGAAGTTGGTGTATCACACTTAGATTAAAGATTGATACAACAAATCCCTCCTGTGCAAAGAAAGGTCAGAGAAACCGACATGCAAAATTTATAAGGAACGCTTCTGGGGTACAGCTTACATACTTTCTGTGCATATCTGAAACGAAGCTGTATTCCCCTTCTATGTTTTAATGAGATTACTTTTTGTTTACCTTCCAAGTTTTTGTTGTTGCTGTTGTTGTTTTAAGCGGGTAATATAATAAGAAGCAATATTTTTAAGAGATAGGTATATATAAGAATTCTCCTTTTAACAATATTGGGCAATATATAAAGTCAAAATTTTATAGTAAAACTGAAATTTTGCTGTTTCCAAATTTTATACACACTAAACCAAAGTAAAAATTTCTTCCTATTAGGTCTTTGCAGATGAAGAAATTAGGCTGAAACATAAGAATTCTAGATAACTGGTACCACAACAGAGACATAGATCAATGGAACAGAATAGAGCCCTCAGAAACAATGCCGCATATCTACAACTATCTGATCTTTGACAAACCTGACAAAAACAAGAAATGGGGAAAGGATTCCCTATTTAATAAATGGTGCTGGGAAAGCTGGCTAGCCATATGTAGAAAGCTGAAACTGGATCCCTTCCTTACACCTTATACAAAAATTAATTCAAGATGGATTAAAGACTTAAATGTTAGACCTAAAACCATTAAAATCCTACAAGAAAACCTAGGCAATACCATTCAGGACATAGGCGTGGGCAAGGACTTCACGTCTAAAACACCAAAAGCAATGGCAACAAAAGCCAAAATTGACAAATGGGATCTAATTAAACTAAAGAGCTTCTGCACAGCAAAAGAAACTACCATCAGAGTGAACAGGCAACCTACAGAATGGGAGAAAATTTTTGCAACCTACTCATCTGACAAAGGGCTAATATCCAGAATCTACAATGAACTCAAACAAATTTACAAGAAAAAAACAAACAACCCCATCAAAAAGTGGACAAAGGACATGAACAGACACTTCTCAAAAGAAGACATTTATGCAGCCAAAAAACACATGAAAAAATGCTCATCATCACTGGCCATCAGAGAAATACAAATCAAAACCACAGTGAGATACCATCTCACACCAGTTAGAATGGCCATCATTAAAAAGTCAGGAAACAACAGGTGCTGGAGAGGATGTGGGGAAATAGGAACACTTTTACACTGTCAGTGGGACTGTAAACTAGTTCAACCATTGTGGAAGTCAGTGTGGTGATTCCTCAGGGATCTAGAACTAGAAATACCATTTGACCCAGCCATCCCATTACTGGCTATATACCCAAAGAACTATAAATCACGCTGCTATAAAGACACATGCACACGTATGTTTATTGTGGCACTATTCACAATAGCAAAGAGTTGGAACCAACCCAAATGTCCAACAACGATAGACTAGATTAAGAAAATGTGGCACATATACACCATGGAATACTATGCAGCCATAAAAAATGATGAGTTCATGTCCTTTGTAGGGACATGGATGAAACTGGAAAACATCATTCTCAGTAAACTATCGCAAGGACAAAAAACCAAACACCGCATGTTCTCACTCATAGGTGGGAACTGAACAATGAGAACTCATGGACACAGGAAGGGGAACATCACACTCCGGGGACTGTTGTGGGGTGGGGGGAGGGAGGAGGGACGGCATTAGGAGATATACCTAATGCTAAATGACGAGTTAATGGGTGCAGCAAAACAACATGGCACATGGATACATATGTAACAAACCTGCACATTGTGCACATGTACCCTAAAACCTAAAGTATAATAATCATAATAAAAAAGAAGGTAGCTAAATCATAATTGTAGCCAAAAATTAGAAACCATAATTTATAAGGCTTTTGTTTAGTAGGGGTGCTCACATTAAAGACAGGTCTCTTAGTAACTAGAAATCTCCCTGTTTTATTATGAAACTCTTATAACAAATTGAGACAAAACTTAAAAAAAAAGAGTTCTAGGTAACAAGGTAACAACAAAAGAAAGACATGAATGAGAGTCTGCAGCATATTGAAAGTATCATAGTTAGATCATAGTAAAAGGTAAGTAGAGAAAAGCACTTATTTTTAATAAAATGTTTATTCTTTAATAATTACAAGCTTATTTGCAAACCACATATTTTATAAGGGATTAATATCCAAAATATATAAGGAACTCACACAACAAAGTAACAAAAACAAAACAAACAAAAAACCCCCCAGATAATACAATTAAAAAATCTACTCAGCAAAGGACCTGAATAGCTATTCTTCAAAGAAGACATACAAATGACCAACAGGTATGTGAAAAGGTTCTCAATATCACTAATCATCAGGAAAATGCAAATCAAAATTATAAATAAGATATCACTTCATACCTGTTAGAATAGCTATTATAAGAAGACAAGACATATGTTTTGGTAAGGGCATGAAGAAAAGAGAGCCCTTGTACACTGTAGGAATGTAAATTAGTACAGCTATTATGGAAAACAGTATGGAGCTTCCTTAAAAAATTAAAAATAGAACTACCACATAATACAGCAATTCCACTTCTGGGTATATATCCAAAGGAAATGAAACCTGTATTTTGAAGAGATCTCTATACTCCCATGTTCATTGCAGCATTATTCACAATAGCCAAGACATGGAAACGACCAAAGTATTTACTGATGGATGAATGGATAAAGAAATTGTGACTATATACATAATACACATACATACACACAGTGAAGTATTATTCAGTGCAAAGAAAGACAAGTATTATATGCTCTCACTTATATGTGGAATTTAAAAGTTAAACTCTTAGAAGCAGAGAGTAGAATGGTGGTTACCACTGGTTAGGGGGTGTGGGAAATGGGGAGATTTTGATCAAATGGCACAAACTTTCAATTGTCAGAGAAACAAGTTCTGGAGAACTAATGCATATTATGGGTGGTAATACATATGTTAATGACAGTTGTCCCTGAATATACATGGCAGATGGGTTCCTGCATCCTTCACTCCCATACAAAAAAATCCACTCCGACTCAAGTCCCACAGTTGGGCCTGCAGAACTGGCGTATAATATGCATGCAGGTTTTGCATCCTGTGAATACTGTATCATCGATTCATTTGGTTGAAAAAAATCCACTCATAAGTGAACCCATGGGCTCAAACCTGTGTTGTTCTAGAGTCAACTGTAATTTGATTGTGGTAATAATTACACAATGTATACAAATATCAAATCATCATGTTGTATACCTTGAATATATTCAATCTGTATTGACAAGTGCTTTAAAACTTAAAAAATTTTAAAAAGAATCACAAGTTTGAAATTTCACTAAATTTTAAGTTTTAAAGTCAAGTTATACATGTACTTTTCCATATACATACATATTCTAAAACAGGAATATTAACATTTATTTTACAGGATTGTTGTGCAGAGTAAGATAATGAATGTAAAGTGCCTAGTTCAGTGCCTAGGACATAGTAAGTTTTTAATAAATATCTCAATATATAAATACACACGATCATCAATGTCACTCTTTATATTCTTGGCTCTTCACAACATACTCTAAAGATTCTCCACCCCCCCACCCCCCGCCCACACACACACACACAAAAAAAGACTGATGATATAAAACAATAATGGAAGTGAAAAGAATCCAAGAGGGAGGAGGGAAAAGTACACCTTCAAGCCCTGTGGTGGTTTTAAAGATATGCTGACCAATTCTTTGATACTTCTTCCCTCAAGAGGTGAAGGTTGATTGCCTTCTTGAGTGTGGACTGAACTTAATGACTCACTTCTAAGAATTGGTTATAGCAGATATGATGGGATATCACTTCTGAGATTAGCTTATAAAAAGACTGTGGCTTCCATCTTGGGCTCACACTCTCTCGCATATGTTGTGCTCTCTCACTTCAATTTCTCTCTCTGGGAAAAGCCACGTTGGGGAAAACTCTATGGAGAATCCCATGTGGTGAGGAATGAAGCCTTGTGCCAACAGTAATGTCAGTGAGTCTGGAAGTGGAACCTCTAGCTCCAAGTAATTTTCAGAGACTACAGCCAAGACCAACAGCTTGACTGCAACCTCGTGACAGACCTAGAGCAAGAACAACCTTCTTCCTACATTCTTGATTCTCAATAACTGGGGAAAGTAATAAATGCTTGCTCTTCTATGTTTTGTGTTTTTGTTGTTGTTGTTGTTGTTGTTGTTGTTTTGAGACGGAGTCTCACTCTGTCACCCAGGCTAGAGTGCAGTGGCGCCATCTTGGCTCACTACAAGCTCCGCCTCCCGGGTTCATGCCATTCTCCTGCCTCAGCCTCCTGAGTAGCTGGGACTACAGGTGCTGCCACTGCGCCTGGCTAATTTTTTGTATTTTTAGTAGAGACGGGGTTTCACCGTGTTAGCCAGGATAGTCTCGATCTCCTGACCTTGTGATCCACCCGCCTTAGCCTCCCAAAGTGCTGGCATTACAGGTGTGAGCCACCGCGCCCGGCATTTTGTGGTATTTTTACACAGTAATTTTTAGACAGTAATTTGTTACACAGAAATGGACAACTAAAACACACACTAAACAGTGACAACAGAAACTGATCCAAATAAACGGTGATGGAATGAGACCAGAAAACAGGATTTTGGAGTTGTTGTGGACTCAGCCATTTCAACATGGAGCGCCAGCTTTCTGTTTACTTCCTTAATAATTGCTCAAACTCAACTTCTTTAATAAAGTCTAATATTATTTATCACCATTCTACTCATCTCTTAAATGACTCCAGTGGACAAATGTAAGTATCATTATTGCTGATATTTATGTTTTAATTTAATTTTCAATGAAACTACTAAAACTGTTTTAAAGTATTTCTTAAATGTGACAATAGTTATATCTTCTTATGTGCAGCACTATTTTCTTTCCATATAATGGTTGTTAGATTGACAGACCTTTTAAACATTAAAATAAATGTATTCATTGCACTTGAAATCATCTATCAGTTTGGAAAGAGATTTGGTAACTGTTTCTAAGTGGCTCACTCTTCAAGTGATAAAACAATGCCACATTTCACAACACCTATTCATTATTTTAATCTCAATATCTCTGTTATTCTCCCTCACCCTCTCTTTCTCTGTCATTCCCTCTCCAGTCAGACAGATGGGAGAGCACAGTGCTTTTTAATTAGACAATAATCAAATGCTGTCACTAATACATCATGAATCTTTCCACTACTACTAATGAAAAGCAGCTTTCCGTGGGTGAGAGTGGGGAAGAACAAAAGGATAGAAGGATATATATTTTTTCTCCTTTTGAATGAACTTTCAAATAAATACACAAACAATATACTGATCTTTATTTGGTCATGTTGTTGGAAGATGAATGTTTACACACTCTTCAAAGAACCTCAACAATAAGTACATATATTTGACTTTAGAGTACAATTCTGCTTAAGATCTATCTGAAATGTAGGAGGAGAGCTATAAAACATTTAATATTTTTTTTACATGGAAGATAATTCACTTATTCTCTGCTGAATATGTGATTCAAACAGGTTATGTTATTCAAATTTCTTATTTTAAGTTTAATTTGGTTATATTTTGTTTGTTAAAATAATAGCTTAATGCAAATTGAAGAAACATTTTCTAAAAAACAATTATTTATCATTGCTCCCTAGATTCTTATAATAGTTACATGATAATGATTTTGTTGTTGTGATTTTGTTGTTATGATTTCTAGCAACAATGCTTCATAAGAAAAATGTATGAGAAAATGTATGAGATGTATGCATGTATGAGAATTTCAACATAAAAACCACTTAAGTATTTTATGAAGAACACATATTTTAGAATAAAAACTTGACTACTTAAAGATAACACTTTATACAACTGCCAAAACCTAACAAAATTAGAATAAAAAAGTCCTTTTTTTATTTAAAAAATAATATTATCCAAAATTTCTCATGTTATTTTTCTTCCTTTTGCATCTAAAATAGGATGAATTAGTCCTATGGCCCCTTCTTTTACCACACTCGTCACCAAAAGTATTGTATTTACATTCCTATGTCTTCAATTGTATGTAAGAAACTGGGGAAAAATGAATTGAGAAAAGAGATAATGATTCCAGTCTTGACTTTGCCATTATCTCTGAGACCTTGGCCACACTACCTCACTTTTCTGGGAGTCACCTTATTCAGCTACCAAATTAAGATTTGTACCAGTTTTGTTCAGCTACAGCATTTTATAAGTCTCAGATATGATATCCAGATCTTATATCTTCTGAATGCCAAAGCTTCCAGTATTCCTCTGTATCTATACGTGTTTCCACTTGCTGATGCCTCATAGTCAAATTTATTCAAACTAATAAATCAGCTCTTATCTATGTAGCATTCTCTGCTTTCCCTGATCAGGACATTATAATTCTCCATTATCCAGACTTGGGAATCCATAATTTCTTGACTCCTTCCTTCCTTTTACCTTCAACATCAAATCAGTTGCAAAATGGTTTCTTTTTCTGTCTCTCTGTCTCTCTGTTTTACTAGTCTATTACCTTCAAAATTTCATTTCCACCATGCTATTTCTGATCTTTATTGCTACTCACTTGGACAACTGTTAAGGTTCCAATTTTATGTCCCTCCTGACAGCCTCCCTGCCATCTAGTGATAGCCGGAAGTATCACAAGAATGCAGGAATAATGCCATTCTGACCTATAGTATATAAGATAATACACAATATTAAAAAATTAGAGATGTCAATTTACCCAAACTTTCGAATATCTCATAAATTAGTTAAAATTACAGCCCATTAAAATTATGGTTAAACTAACAGCCATCATAATATAATGTGGGGCAAATATTTTCCTATCTTATGAATCATTCTAAGAAAACCTTATTGAGTACATTCAATGTACCAAATACTGTGCTAGATGTTAAGACAAGAGAGATAATATTTTCTGCCTTTAAGAGCCTACTGCCTTGTAGAGAAGATAGAAATGTAAACAAAGATAAATGACAATACGAATAGAACAAAATCCTGCATTGGAGGAGAAACATACATTATGCCTGATATTTAGCTTTTTGCAGCTTCACTTACCAAGAAAGAACATTTTTAATGCAAACAAAGCTGCTACCCTCTATTTATCTTGTTACTTTGTTGTAAGAATTTAGTTAAACATATTAATTCTAAATTGCTTAGGAAGTACCTAGTATTACTGTAATGCAACTACAGATGCTGTGATATTATAACTTTGAAGCTGAAATTGAGTTTTATTTTTAATTTTTAATAAAACTAAAGCTATTAAAAACTATTTTTAATATAAAATTTTTTAATTTTTAGTCAATTTTAAAATATTTAATTTTAATAATAAAAAATTTTTATTGAAATCGTGATCATGCAATCAAACTATATGTGGAGATTCCAGATAAAAAGAACTTCAGAGCAATTAAAATAAGTCCCATTTAGATATTTGTTTCTAAAACTTCTACAATTAAATCTCAATACCATTTGGGGGGTATTAAATATAGAAAATTAATTCAGAATACTATTAAATACAAATTAAACACATATAATTCTGGAAAACAACCTTATCTTTCTAGTATACGTCTAGGCTAACACTTTATAATTACAAGGAAACCATAAGGAATTTCAAGACAATTCATTATTAAAATAATTTTCTCATTATATCCTTGTAAAATTTCTAGTATCTAATGTGTGAAATACATTTACTATTTTTTATTACAAGGTTCATTCAGGCCAGGAAAGTGTGACAGAGAGGGAGAGACAGAAACAGAGAGAGACAAAGAGACCCCTAATAGATATCCAGATACCTACATTTGTTTCATAGGTAAAAACTGATCCTCTAGACACACACAAGTTAGTACATCCTAGAATCATTTGTACAAAGGAATTTCGTTAACCAAGAAGTGATTCTAGACCTGTCTGAGGAACATTATGATATAAATTACCTTTGATAAAAATCTAGTGAGGCCCAATTATGTAAAAGTATACCCAGATAAAATGCCCAGATAGGCTGGATGGACACCTATGAGATGTAGAAAGAGTGTCAAAGAACAGACTGTCTCCTGATCTGATCCACACCAGCCATTAAAATCTTTTAAAGGAACTTCTCTCATGGAGAAACTTAATGGAACAATGATTTATCAATTTCGTTTTATTTTACTTGTTCAGTGGTATAGGCCAATGTGGGAAAATTAGATGAACTGTCACTAGATATTTGAAAATCATAAAATAACTAACAAAAGTTGATACTTCAAAAACAAACAAACAATAAAATCCATCTGTTTGGAAAAAGAGAATATTCTTGATCCAAATACTGCATGAAGCACATACTTCACACTCTGGCCTTTGCCATTTGTGTATTCACAGGAAAGAAAGGGAAACACACCACTAATGAAAGAATAATTTCTTTGGGTTTTATAGCCTGAACAATAACCAAATATCTACTGAGTTACTTTAATAAGGTGGTAATCACAAAATATCACCTAAAGAAATGTAAGCAAAAACACAAATCTTAGTGCTCTCTAGCTGAAGGATAAAATCAATCCAATAAACAGTTGAATAAAGTACATCTGAAATTACTCCTTGATCATGTCACCAAGTTAGTATTTTGAGTCCCTTAGAGACCCTTGCTGAAATCCTATTGTACTTACCAAAATGTACTTGCTTGAAAAAGAGGTTCATTTGTTACTATCAAACCTAAAAAAGACATCTAAAAATTGAGAGATATCACCAAGTATAAGTGCTAAGTAGTATCAAGACATTTTATGGAATAGAAGACAGTTTCTAAGGGCTATTTTCTTTTATATCTATGACAACTTTTAACTTGATAGATTTGGATGAGGAGTCAATCAGGCAACAGTGTAGTTGGTCCATTTCTGAGGACCTCAGTGAGATTAGGTCTTGCTCAATTATAACAGGTGTCACTTAGATGAGTTGGTCTTTTGTTTCGCACTTTCACCCCAAAGAAGCCTGAATTCTAAACTGAATTCTAAACATTTTTAACATATAAAATAACTGCAGTAAAGATAGTAAACAGCAAAAATCCATGAGTTCTAAAACATGACAAGTGTTGTTTCTGTCCAAAATAAATTCAATGACACTAAGGACTGATAGGATCAAAGCAGAATATTACTTTGAAATAGTCCCTAGACTTTTAATACATTTTTAAACCCTACACACCAAAACAGTAAGTCACAGTGATGTTCTCTGTGTAATGACAAGTTAAAATTTCAGGAAATTATTCATATGTATATACACACGTACACATACATATGTATACCTTGATTTAATATGATTAGGACAATTTAAATAATTATAAATATTAGCACATAAAGCCTACTTAAGTCTTCTAAATAAACACATGTAATATGTCTAAGGGATTTTCTCTGATATATCTTTTATAGTTTACCAGGAAATAGGAGGTAGAAATGAAAGACAATAATGTGTGTAAACAAAGAGTGTTAAAGAATTTTACACAGGAAAACGTTTTTTCACTAACAGACCATTTTAAATGTAATAAACCATAATTTTACTATAAATATTGAGAATGAATTAAAAATTGATGGCTAGTAATGCTTTGTATTTAGTAACACTGTATTATCTCAGCATGCCTCTGCAAACCATTCCTACACACCAGTTTCTTGGATTTAAAAAAAAAAACAACTCATACCTTTCGCAAGTCTCCTATACCAATTCATATTGAAATGTCTATAAATCATTATATTCTCATAATTTATTCTTTCTATGCAGTTTTTCAACAAAAGAGTCTTTCAAAGGGTAAATGGTGGAGCCATTCACTTTTTTTTTTTGAGATGGACTTTCGCTGTGTTGCCCAGGGTGGAGTACAGTGGCAAGATCTCTGCAACCTCTGGCTCCCAGGTTCAAGCAATTCTCCTGCCTCAGCCTCCCAAGTAGCTGAGATTACAGGTGCCTGCCACCACACCCAGCTAATTTTTGTATTTTTAGTAGAGACAGAGTTTCACCATGTTGGCCAGGCTGGTCTTGAACTCCTGACCTCAGGTGATCCACCCACCTCAGCCTCCCCAAGTGCTGGGATTACAGGCCTGACCCACTGCACCCAGCAGAGAAATTTCACTGCTTAAAACCTCATGCAAAACATTTGTTTTCTGTTTAATGTTATTTTCCTTTGGCCAAAACCAAACAAAAAAGCAAATAAACAAACAAATCTCTCTAATCTTTCTAATCCTATGTTTAGCAATGAATGACAATTTTCTGGGGAACATGTGACCTTCCTACTTTTAAGGAGCTATCCAATAATCAGCTCTCAAACCTGTATTTATTCTAGATATAATAAGGTATACATGTGGAATAGTAAACAGTATAAATCTAACATGGTAACTCTCAATATTTTTTGAGCATTGCTCCTACATTTAGAGCATAATATCCTGCTTTAAACAATTAAAGGTATAATATAATAATTTTAAAATTAAAAATGCATTGAGATATATATATACATATTTTGCATATAGCATCTGTATGTAAAACTGCTAAGAGTTTCAGAAACACCTAAAATTCTTCCTTTTTGACTAAAATATGACTATATTCTACATATAGGAAGCCCTTTTCATAGAAGCTAGCATATAGTTGTAGCAAAGAAGAGGTATTTGCTACCTCATGAAAGAGTCCTGCTACCTTTTAATAATTGTTTCCACTTCTTTGGTCTGTACTGCTCTATTGTTACCTCTTCTGTTTAACAGCTTGTGTGACAAACAGGTCCAGAGAAGAAGGCAAAGGGCTCGTTCTTAGTCATTAACAATATGATTCAATTGCAAAGGGGTCATCATGAACCCATGAATGCTTCATAACTTTTCTCATCTACCACTCCTTCCCTGGTCTCATCCTGGCTGCTTTCTGTTGTAGTTGTTGTTGTTGTTGTTGTTGTTACTGTTAGACTTTTTAAGTGGTTTCATCATCAAAAAAAAGTGTGGAAGCCAGAACCAGCTTCCGCCAGACTTCATGCCAAGTTTAAAAAATGAAAACAATGAATAACTCTAACCACAAATAAAAATGCTTAAGGAATACACGCATTATTTTAGTAATAAAGGCAATCAGGTCTAGATAAGGTTCAGTCAAATGAGAAGTACGGATATTTGTTAGTGCCAGGAGGCGTACTCCCTGTTGTGTTCTGACTTGAGTAGGTTCCAGCTCTCATGGAATCTAATCATACCTGAATTAATCATTTCCACAAATGGATTATTGTTTTCTATAAAAGTCAGCAAAGTGAATATGTAAAAAGAAGACTTATTTCAAGGAAGTAACAAGTAGAAAGTCATGAGATTCATCAAAATAAATGTTCAAGTTAGAACAGGTAAGTCTAAAAATGCAGGCGCTTAATGGGAAATACCCAAATCCTCTCAACAATTGATGGAGAAGGGTAGGACAGAAAAAGGCAGATAGAGGTCAATTCACGGTCGGTAATTGCATTTTAAAGCAGTCTATGAAGAGCCATTTCCAGCACTCAGAGTACAGGAAAAGATTCTGCCCTGCCTTCTGCGCTCTTGAGTCCCTCAGATACTTCCTAATAATGGCTATAAAGAGAAATAAATCATTAAATTCTCAAATATAAACAGATAAATGGAAATTGTATCTATCACTGTCATCCTATAATCAACAAACATACATTATTAAAACATCAAAATGAAGGCATTTAGCAAAGAGATTTGCTAGATACCAAAAGCACTCAAGCCTCACTTTCAAGGAGTTATTTTCAAGTAGAATTTTAGTCTGGTAGCTCGGCACCAACTCTTATTTATAGTCCCAAAATAGCTAAGTTAACCTCTGCTGCCCTATGTTTTGAACAGAAATTATGAAGATGCACCCCAAAAAGAACTATATTTTATGACACATGGAAGTATACTTTTCCATACAGTTTGTGTAAAATGATCCTATCTGACCAAATAATTATGGTTCAAACTATACTCAATATGTTGCTAGCATTATTCTTATTATTATTTTTGAGACGGAGTCTCACTCTGTTGTCCAGGTTGGAGTGCAGTGGCGTGATATCAGCTCACTGCAACCTCCACCTTCCGGGTTCAAGCAACTCTCCTGCCTCAGCCTCCTCCTGAGTAGCTGGGACTACAGGTGCACGCCGCTATGCCCGGCTAATTTTTTATATTTTAGTAGAGACGGGGTTTCACCATGTTGCCCAGGCTTGTCACGAATTCCTGAGCTCTGGCAATCCACCTGCCTCGGCCTCCCAAAGTGCTCTGATAACAGGCGTGTTCTACCCTGCCCGGCCACTAGCATTAATTATCAATATAAACCTATTTTTGCAGAACTTGGCATTTATAAAATAGTACCAGCAAATCAAAGATACAAGCTTATGAATACAACTATCTTAAACACTGTTTATACATAGGCAATGCTTAGAGAAAGCAAGTTACTGAAAGATTCTCATCAGAATTCTTTAAATCCAAGCAAGATAGCAGAGACAAGGTTAATATAAAAATTTAAAATAAATAACATTCCAGACATCATTATTTTTCACTACCATTTGACATAATTTTGCTATCAGAGCCATATATATGGAGGGATAGAATTAAAATCAGGACTACATTAAAAACCTGATTTCTGTATCTCAATGTAATAACATCACATAAATATCAATACATGCAACAGCAATATATTCAACACAATTGTTAACCACTCAACCAGTGTTCACTTAAAACCAACATAAAAACTACAGTATGGCCTATAAAAATAAGCCAGAAATTATTTTTATTCTCATTTCTAAACCGGGTCAACTGAAATAAAAATAGAAGTGGTGATGAATAACCAGCTTTCATTTTGCCTTCCTGTTATTCAAGGGGTAGAAATAACTCTGCTGGAACCATTGAGGAGGAGGAGAAGGAAGAAGAAGAAGAAGAAAAGAAAAACTCTTCTTTCAGCACTTCCTTCCGATTTCCAGTTTTTAAATTTTTCTAAATATGGTTTTGTTTGAATATAAAATAGCTAACTGGTTTCTGGAGGCCTCATCCTGGGAAATTAACTCTAAAATCTATGTTCATACACATTTTTTGTTGGTGGCTGTGACTGTTTCTCAGCAGGAACATAACATCTTGTTCAGCACACACCCAGATTAAATAAAATTACATAATGAAGAGAGGATTTTTTTATTTCAATTTTTATTTTCAGTTCTGGGGTACATGTACAGAATGTGCAGGTTTGTTACATAGGTAAACATGTGCCATTGTGGTTTGCTGCACCTATCAACCCATTACCTAGGTATTAAGCCTAGCATGCATTAGCTATTTTTCCTAATGCTCTCCCTCCTTCTAACTCACCCCCTGACATGCCCCAGTGTTGCTGCTCCCCTCCCTGTGTCCATGTGTTCTCATTTTTCAGCTGCCACTTATAAGTGAGAACATATGGTGTTTGACTTTCTGTTACTGAGTTAGTTTGCTGAGGATAATGGTTTCCAGCTCCATCTATGTCCCTGCAAAGGACATGATCTCATTCCTTTTCATGGCTGCATAGTATTCCATGGTGTATATGTACCACATTTTCTTAATCCAGTCCATCACTGATGGGCATTTGAGTTGATTCCTTGTCTTTGCTACTGTGAATAGTGCTGCAGTGAACATACGCATGCATGCATCTTTGTAATAGAATGATTTCTATTCCTTTGGGTATATATCCAGTAATGGGATTGCTGGGTCAAATGGAATTTCTGGTTCTAGATATCTGAGGAATCACCACACTGTCTTCCACAATGGTTGAGCTACTTTACATTCCCACTAACAGTGTAAAAGCATTCCTCTTTCTCCACAACCTCACCAACATCTGTTGTTTTTTGAATTTTTAATAATCACCATTCTGTCATGAGATGGTATCTCACTGTGTTTTCAATTTGCATTTAAGAGAGGACTTTTTTATACTTAATAAGCAAAGCAATGTTTATTTGCCCTCAAAATATGTTAATATACAGATGAACTCAAATCTGCCCATCATAAAAGCTGATTTTAAAGTCCATTTTTTAATGTCATTTGAATGCTCTCCCCAAAGTTGTGAACTCTAGCTTCTTACTCAATTCAGAATTCTTACTTTTATACCAGTTTTATCTTTAATAAAGATAAATATTATCAAATATTAGTGAACATATTTTTAATGTTTCCTGGATATCTTTAGAAATATATCCTAATTTAAAATACTGAATTACAATAGTTCCCCCTTATCTGTGGGGGGTACTTTCAAGACTCCCAATGGATGCCTGAAACCATGGATAGTGCTGAATCCTATATGTACTATATTTTTCCCCATATATACATACCTATGAAAAAGTTTAATTTATAAATTAGGCATGGTAAGAGATTAGCAACAATAACTAATAATAAAATAAAAATAATTATAATAATATACTGTAATAAAAGTTACATAAATATGGCCTGTCTCTCAAAATATTGTATTGTATGCACCTATTTTTGAACCACAATTGATGGGTAACTGAAATGTAGAAAGTAAAACCACAGATAAGGGGTGGACTACGTATTATATTGATTTCTGCTTTCAGGATTTAAAGTGATAATCTCACAAAGTAGAAAAATAATTGATATATTTCCAACATTTTGCAATTTTGTGTTCTTTTGTTTGAACTAAAACAACATACACACATACAAACATACAAATAAACTTTGTACTACATGCCCAGGACCTCACAACCTATCAATGTTTTCATATTACTCTAATTGCCAAATACAGATTTTATAATTAGTGGGAATAAAATTAACGTACATGTATTCCATACAGAAATTTAACAATGTAAAGATGAACTTAATGAATGAATCATTTTAGACAGTCTACACAAGGTTAGACTCCAAATAGCTTCAGTATCATATCACCATGGTGCCAGATAATCTGAATGAAAATGGAAAATACCCAGACTATATTTAAATACTTGAAAATGAGGGAAAAATATCTGAAAAATTTAGACCTGATGATGTCTTAAGTCTCACAAATTATCCAAAATTCTTGTGAAATAGATCCAACTGTATACATTAAACTGTATTTTAAACAAATATTGAAGTTAACTTAGATTGCTATTTTTCCTGTGGTATTGTATCTGTCACATAATCACAGGAATTTAGAGCTACAATAGGTTGAGTATACAGATATTTGAGCCAGCCATGGTTTGGTTAAAATATTAATTTTTT
Source organism: Nomascus leucogenys (assembly GCF_006542625.1). Classification (NCBI taxonomy): domain Eukaryota; kingdom Metazoa; phylum Chordata; class Mammalia; order Primates; family Hylobatidae; genus Nomascus; species Nomascus leucogenys. The sequence goes on from NC_044391.1 coordinate 13,666,994, forward strand.
GTTTCATTTATTGCTGCTTAACACCTATGCTAATTATCACTAATCTATTCTTTGCATTGCATAATTGCTTCTATCAACTAGATTCAAAGCTTATGAAAAAAGTTTTTTTGATACCATATAATACGTAGAATAATATTCCTATTAAATATTTGCTGATTGTAAGTGAGTAAAAAATAAATATTTTAACAAAATGACTGTCAAAATTATTAATGTATATATTTTACCATTAAACAGGAACAAGAAATTGCAGTTTCTGTTTATACATGAAAAAGACCAAAGAGATTAGACGAAATGATACTGATTGTTTTAAGGCAGTAATTTCCTAAGAAATTTTCCTCCATTTGTCTTATATATTTCCTATACTATACACACACACACACACACACACACACACACACACACACGCATATATAAAATCCTCAACAATAAAAAATTTTCATAAGGGGAATGATTAGTTAAAATATGCAATAGAAAAAACACTACTCTCAATAATAAATCATTTTATTTTTGACTTATAATATATATATTTTATAGATGTTTCATATATAGAATGCGTGTAAAAATATTTTGCTTTATATTCAAAGAAAAGCTAAATGTATAACCATAGATGAGAAGTCACAGTAATATAAAAATTTTCATGTTTTGAAATTAATTTATAGATTTAAGTCAACTATAATAAAAATCTTACATACTTGGAACTTGGAAAAGAAAAATATCAGAGAGAGTAGAATTATGGTTACACGAGGCTAGGAAGCACAGTGAGGAGGCGGGTATGAAGAAGGGATGATTAATGGGTAGAAAATAGAGTTAGAAATAATATCTGATGTTGGTAGCACAATAGGGGGACTACAGTTAACATCAATTTATTATATATTTCAAAATAGCTAAAAGAGTAGAATTGGAATGTTCCTAACACAAAGAAATGATTAAGACTTGAAGTGATAGACACCCTAATTATTCCGATTTGATCATTACACACAAGCTTGTATCAAAATATAGCATGTACCACCCCATAAATATGTATAACTATTATGTATTCATGATTAAAAATAAAAATATCTGAAAAAGAAGGAAAAATAGGTATGAAAAATTTATAAAGAATTTTGTGGAGAGGCTGGTTCTTTGAGCTATAAAGTATATAAAACTACAATTAAAAAAACTCTTATGTAAAATAGTCAAACTCACCAAAAGAACAAAATATCTAGAAATGATGTCAAAAAGATTGATGCATTTTGTGTATGACAAAGAATTCTCATAAATCAGTGAGGACAAAAACTTACTTAATAATGAACACTGATACAATCGACTATTTTTTTAAAAAATTACTTATAGCACTTTATTTTATATCCCACATATAAAATAAGTCCCAGATGATTGATGTAGTCACTGTCAAAAATGTTAGAAGTAAAAATAAATGTTTATTGAGAAATATGTTTATCTTATTAGAAGTAACTGAAATAGATAATAATATAATAGTTAAGTAAATTATGTTACAACTAAATGTTAAAGTATTATATATAATCACTATAATTCTTAAGTGTTTGTTAATATGGATAATTGTATGTTTGAAAAGCAATGTACAAAATCAAATATGATCTCAACTTTATTAAACGATATATAGAAAAAGTGAGCAATACAACAAAATTATTAATTATCTGTGGATGTAAAATTTTAGCTTTTTTTATTTTTGAGGGTTTCCTTTTACATTGAATAAAAAATTAAATACTGTTAAGTTGAGGTTTTTCATACTGCATAGTATATACAAAATTAATCTAGACAATCTGTTTTCCCTCTCTGTTAACCTTTACTTCTGGGTCCTCCTGATCACTCCCAAGTTGATAATTCATGGATAAATTATAATCTCCACTGTATCAGCTAGATCCCACATTTCAAGCAGATAGTAAATGAGTCTGTTTCCTATTAGTGAATAAGTTTTAAAAATTGTAAAAAGTATATCCCTAAGTCTACATGTAGAAAAAGTAGAAATTCAGGTTGCTGTCATGACTTCAGACAGTACTAGTGATGACCCTACCCACTCAAACATATTTGCAACTATTGGAACAGATTCTTGAAATTCCTCCAGTGGCGATGTATTTTCTTGATTTATCTTTCAAAGGAGCTAATACATTTAATTCTCATTTGGCATTTGTAAGAATAAGAACAGAGTGAATATAATTTTTAAAACTTTTTCTGAGAACAAGTTGTGAAGAGACTGGGTTGACAAGAGAACATCCTCTGTGTGGGAAACTTGTCAGAGCAGCCCTGTTCAGAGGAAAGATGAAGATGAAGGCTGGATGAAGATGTGGGAATAATGAAGAGGATCTCTTCCAAATGTCCAACTTTGTCAGCCACAGATCCTGACAACACACAATTCTGGACCATCTATCAGTGAAAGAAATTCATACATGAAGATGTTCTTAGTTTTGTGAGTTGATACTATAGTAACTTTTATAAGCTCTGCTTCATATATATTTATGAATTTTGGAATTGGACTTGGAGGTAGTGTGAAAGCACCCTATTTAAAAAAAAAGAATGACTATAAATTAATATTTTGAAATGACCATTTTAAGGCTCAAGTATATAAAAAAAATCTTTGAAGCCCTGTAGCAGGAGATTGGGAGAAGTTATCCAAATACAAATGAAATAATTCATTGAAATTCACAGCTGTCTTTACATTTAATATTAATTTTAATTGAAATCCCAGCTTAAAAGCACCATGTCTCATTCTGCCTATATAATGGTTAAGGCATGCTGATACTAAAAATTAAATAATAATTAAAGGCTAGATTCTATAGGTAGCCAGAATTAAACTGTATTTTTTCAGAAAGAATAAATGCTATTATGTTGTTAACTATGGAAAAAATACTTCTGTAAGTATGGTAAGTTCAGTGTACTCATAAGTTGTAGTTACATTTGTTTTTATTCTTGCTTTGCATAATATTTTCTTCCTCTCTGTCTCTCAAACACATACTTTAAAAAACAAAGAAATTTAAGAGATTTGTACACATCTTCTTCTTTATCAATTTTGCACGTATTTGAACACTTTCAATTAGCACCAGGAACAAAGTCCTGACTGCTTTCAAGCCTCCACCTGTAATTCTACTTGGGTTGACGACACAGAGATTCACCTCTTTATCTATCGAATTCACACTGGCAGTTGCAAAGCATACTAAAATGGGATTTGAGAGACCAAAGTAGAAATCTCTCTTTGAATATGACTCATTATAATTTCTTCATAATATACATGTGAAATAAAATCATACCTAGAATAATTTGGCCTGAAAAGAGAAAAGAAAATCAACTTGTCTTCCCTGTGTGCTTATCATGGTTGGCTCAAAGATCACAAAAACACACACTACTAATGATGCACAATTCATGCAGCACCCAGCACAACTTTACATAAGCCAAGTTCTACATTAGTCTCTTTATAATCCTGCAACAGGTCCAGAAATGTGTGCCACTTCAGGAGAAAAGCAACTTGTGGAAAGAAACATGTTGTGTAATTTTAGTCTATTTATGATCTAAGCAGTAGATAACATTTGTCTAGTATTTACTATGCACAAACTGTTGTACTAAAACCATTAATTGCTGTTTTCTCATGATTTAAAAACCTACTGTGAAGTTAATTTTACAGATGAGAAAACTGAGGCACACTGGAAGAGGTTAAGTGACATTGGGCCACACAGCTGGTAAAAACTTGTCAGGTTTCACAACCAGACAGTCTGCCACCAGAGCCCACACTCTTACCACATGCCTCAGAATGAGCTAAGTGCCGCAGCATACTCAGTCTCCTTTATTTCCATGATTCTGTGTTCATATTTCGGAGTGCCAAAAAGAGACACTTGTGGATTAAATACTTGTTGGATGAATTTCCACTAACAGGGCTGCTATCATGCCGTTGGGTCTAATGTTTGAAAAATTCAGTTTCCTTTTTAAAAAATGAATAAAAGGGAGCCAATCTTCTCATTAAACTGAGAATACTTTGAAAAAAACACATTAATCCAAGTTTCTTTTATATTATATGCTAATGTAAATAATAAATAGTTAATTTTGTATGCTTTTTTTTTATTTGCAGGACTGTGGCCCAGATAAAATTTCCATTTGTGGTATTATAGTATTAAAATACCATTAGCAATACTTTATTATCAATACCTCTATCAGTACTAGTGGTACTAATGCTATAATTAATTGTATTAACAATATAATGAATTTTGACATAAATACATTTGTCAAATGTGACTTGATGGACAAATGATTTAGATGGTAAAACAACATGGTTTCAACTAATGATGGGATAATTGGTGTCAAGGTGCACTAAATCTGACAATTGCTATCTGAACACTGACAATGTCTTTCTTTCCTTTTTTTTTTTTTTTTTTTTTGAGACGAAGTCTTGTTCTGTCGCCCAGGCTGGAGTGCAGTGGCGCAATGCTGGCTCACTGCAACCTCTACCTACCAGGCTCAAGCGATTCTCTTGCCTCAGCCTCCCAAGTAGCTGGGATTACAGGCACATGCTACCGTGCCCAGCTAATTTTTGTATTTTTAGTAGACAGAGTTTCACCATGTTGCCCAGGCTGGTCTTGAATTCCTGACCTCAGTTGTCCACCTGACTCACCCTCCCAAAGTGCTAGGATTACAGGCATGAGCCACTGCACCTCGCTGACAATTTCTTTAAATACTAAATAAAGGGGGTGAAAAACTTCCTTATTGATAATGACAGGTACAACCATGCCAAGTTGGAAAAAAAAAAAAACATTTCCTAAGATAGGGGCCTATATTAGTACCTGACTGTTTTTTATTTAAATGGCAAACAACCCATTTTTCTTATGATGATTTAGGAGAAGGATTATCATGAGTACAGAATTAATCTGGCCCAGATAAAATATTTAAGAGTATTTTGGATGCTGGCACAACCTTGACAATTTGACAATATGCATCAACATATATTTTCAAATCCTTTGATTGAATAATTCTGAATAGGAAATCAACAGAGATACTTAGCAGCTACATGTTCAAGATTACTCATCAAAATCTTGTTTATATTAGTAATAATTTGTGAAAGATATAAATGCCCAACAGATACATAGGCAATGTTAAATAAAAAGTATGTGCATTTATATACACCATGGAATACTATGCAGCCATAAAAAAGGATGAGGTCATGTCCTTTGTAGGGACATGGATGAAGCTGGAAACCATCATTCTCAGCAAACTATCGCAAGGACAAAAAACCAAACACCGCATGTTCTCACTCATAGGTGGGAATTGAACAATGAGAACACTTGGACACAGGAAGGGGAACATCACACAGTGGGGCCTGTCATGGGGTGGGGGAAGGAGGGAGGGAAAGCATTAGGAGATATACCTAATGTAAATGACGAGTTAATGGGTGCAGCACACCAACATGGCACATGTATACATATGTAACAAACCTGCACGTTGGGCACATGTACCCTAGAACTTAAAGTATAATAAAAAAAAAAAAAGTGGAAGTTAAGCCATGAGTACACAGAAGCATACAGAGTGGTATGATGGACATTGGAGACTCAGAAGCAAGGAGGGTGGGAGGAGGGTGACAGATTAAAAACTGCATATTGGTACAACGTACACTACTGGGGTAATGGGAGCTCTAAAATCTCAGACTTCACCACTATGCAATTCATCCATGTAACTAAAAACCATTCATACCCCAAAAGGTATTAAAATTTTTCAAAATGTGAAAAAAAAAAGTATGTGCATTTATAAAATGAATTCTTAAACTATTTAAAGTTATGTTCCTAATGAATACTTAGTAGCCTTGGGAAATTAGATATATGAAACTTATATATAAAAAGCATAATTTATATTTGTATAGGTTTTAATAACGGGTGAATTTTATCATTTTTCTTTATAGCTTTTGTAATTTTTTTCAAATATTCTATTTTAAATATAAAATTCCATTACAATAAGAAAAAGTAAATGTTATTAAACCTAAGATCTAATAAACATGTGAGAAATCAAAATGAGTTATATCAGGCAAAGATTGATTCTATTAAATTATGTAATATGCTCAAAAAATATATTTGCTTAATATAGTTTTGACATAATTCATAGCTAACATAGTTTTTAAAAATCATCAAATGTCACCACAACTTCATAAAAAGATTTTCATGGACTCTAGGACATTTTGTGTTTAATTGCATTATAAATTGCTGAATTGATTTAACATTTAATTCTGAAGGCATACTCTAAATATTATGCTAAAACATAATCGATAGAATGTAATGAGATTATTTTATATTAAACAAAATATAATTTTACAAATAGCTCCTTTTAAATGTACACAGTAAGCAATCTTGAAATTTTCCTATCATGAATCAATTACTTCTCAGGAGTCACTTCATTATCAAATTGCCAGTTTTGAAAATTTATCTTTAGTGAAATGCCAACTTGTATTTTTTCGTTAATCACAAGCTATGGAACTTACCAAGTACATCCCAACAAAAGCAGGAGTTTAGGGAGATGAAAAGCTGGGGAAAAAGAAGAGGGTGAAGAAAGAGACTACACTAGAAAAGAGATGTGAAGGCTTTGCACCCCTGGGGAACAAAGTGGAAGCACTGTGTGTATCTGGAACCCAAGGACTGGGTCTGCAAAGAAAGAAAACAAATCATTGCTCAAATTCTTCTTAAGGTCCCTGAGGCCCCAGTAGGGAACCGGGAGAAATGATCCTCTTCACTTTTAACCCTATATCTCATCCACTTCATTGTTTCTATCGATGTTTCCAGGTCAAGAAATGTATTAGACCAGGTGGCAGACTGGTACACAGAAGGGCTGGTGGGTTGACTCCACTAGCATATTGCACAAGCAACATTACTCTGCAAGCCCCTCACTGATTCATCATTTTTCTTCCACACTGAATGCAGACCTCCCTGTGGTTCCTCCCTGTCTCTTACCAGCAATCTTTCATTGGCCAGCATGTTCAGCAGCCCCTGCCTCATGAATACCTCTCAGGTCCTTTTTCTCATTTTCACCTTCACTGACACTGTCTGAGATGTGATGTCCTTACCACAGAGAAAGTACAGTGTTGCCTCCCTCCTGAGGCCTCTCCTTAACCTCATCTCAATCTTTTCTGGGCTATTCTCCACAATGCTGATGAGATAATCTTTTGAAAAATCAAAAGTGATCATAAAAATCCCTAGTGAAAAGTCCTTCAATAACACTCCAATTCCTTCAGGATAAACCCTCAAATCTGTATTATGATGTATAAGTCCCTTCAATAGAATTATATTACATACTTGGAGACGCAGTACGAGAGAGAAAATGAGTCAAGTTCAGCTTTAGTAACTCCTCTAAAATTCTACAACCAAAATTTGTAAAGAAGGTATTCTCATTTAGTGCGTATATATGTTTACATATATACATACATATACACACATATATGTTTTCAATATTTTTTATGCTTTAATTAAAGGTTAGTATTATTTTTATTTTGTATTACATGTTCAGGGTAAAAAAAAAATTAGAAGTGCTTAAGCCTTCTGAATGGAATGAATTCTGCTCTGCCCTTTCTGAGATGACTTGACTTGTTCTATTTCACCAGATTTATCTCTCTGTACTTTAATACCCTGGCAATTCTTCTCCAGTCTTTCTTATTCTAGAACATATGGTGCTCCCTCATGCCTATATAACTCTGTCCTTTCTCCCCCATAACCAAAATGCTCATTTCTCCCTTCTTCTGGAAAAATACCTATGAATTCAATAAAGTCGGTGCAGTTACACCTCTCCAGAATGGCTCCCTTGGCTCAGGCATCAAACCACACACTACTGTAAGTAATGCTCCCTACTTATTTCCTATCATACAATCTTTGCTAACCACAATATCCAGTATTTATCTAACTTCTCACTCAACATTTAATATATCCTTCCACTTACTTGAAAGAAGAATTTGATATGGTTCACTACAAAACCTAGTGCAATAACCACTGGCTGGAGCCGGGGGAAAGAGGCAAGGCAGGCAGCTTCTGCACTAGTGCCCTGAGATCACTGAGGCAAAAATGGGGTTCCAGGGTACCACATCATGTCTTGTCATCTGCTAAGTTCCTCTTGCCTTCTGAATCACCTCCCTTATGTCTGCCAAGACTACAGAGTAAGGAGATTTCACTCTAAATTAAGTACTTCTTTCAGTTCATGAATATCCAGTAGTTTCTGTTAATATAAAATTTGCAACTAGTTTTCCCAAATTAACATAGGATGTAAGTAGAAGTCAACAGTTTTATCTCTTACTAATGAAGCCATAGGTACTGGCTGGGCACAGTGGCTCTAACCTGTAATTCCAGCACTTTGGGAGGCCGAGGTGGACGGATCATGAGGTCAAGAGATCAAGACCATCCTGGCCAACATGGTGAACCCTGTCTCTACTAAAAATACAAAAATTAGCTGGGCGTGGTGGTGCGCACCTGTAGACCCAGCTACTCGGGAAGCTGAGGCAGGATAATTGCTTGAACCTGGGAGGCGGAGGTTGCCTATGTAACTACCTATGTAAACTAATGCAATTTACTGGCTGACGTGTGCTGAAGACATAAAGATTTCAAAATACAGTACATATAGCCAGAAATCCAAGAAACAGAAAGTAAACAAAAGGTGACATTTGTCTCTCCAAAAATTTAAGTCCTCTCAAATAATTGATCAATTAGGAAGTTACTAGAACGTTGCAATCCAAACAGTTTTCAACCAACAATAAACATTCTTCATTCACACAAAGCATAATATACTCCAAATCAGGAGTCCTAAATAATCTGACTCCTTAATTGTGACACTTAAACTCTGTGAGTCTCAGCTTCCTCATCATTAAATTAATTTGTATTTCATTTAGGTACTTTTCCAGATCTGCAATCTTATGATTCAAAACACACAAATCTGTGATGGGTACAAAGGGAAAACAGGTTTCCAGAGGAACCAAGAGAACCTACGAATTAACTATTATTCCCATTTTTAAGACTAAAATATTCTAAAAAATATTTTTAAATTACATTTTTTTGATAAACTTGGAGCTGAAACACAGTATATTTTCAGTAAAATTCCATTTTACAATTAAATATAATTGTCTTAATCCTGTGCTAAATGCAAAATATTGTACCCTCCTATCATTGCTTCCCTTTCCTATTAGGAGTACTTCCTTTTGATTAGTAATGAAGCCACAAAAATCTTTAGTATCTGAGGAATAAATTTATATACAGTGTACTTTTTGGTACCAATTAGAAACACAGTTTGTATATAATGTAAGTCCCTTGCCTAAATGATGTTTTAATGAGCATTGAAGTATGCTGATCCAAACTACCTATTTTAGTTTCCTAGAAATTAATCAGCTTTTTTTAAAAAATAGATTCTTCTCCCACCTCCACTCACTGAAAAAGAATTCAAGAATATGTACGCATACATGTAGTCCTTACCATTCAGTGAGGATTTGTAGAATGAAGGAATTCAAAAAAAAAAGAATAAAATGTTTATCTCTTTAATGCTAATCCATGTATGAAAGCTAGAAAATAACTTGCCAACTGAATGATAGAATGGTAAACAACACTCATTTCGAAGTATATCAAAGGACTGATGACACAAAAACAGCTATGGAAAATAGAATCATATTCTCTCCAGGCAATTGAAGAAAATGTCAGTACTTTGTCACTTCTGTGAGGGCTTAGGATAAATAAAGTTTTTTCCCCAGTACTTTGCCACTTCTATAAAGGCTTAGCAGAAATAAAGCCCTGATTTTGAGAATTACTCAAAATAAAAATGGTGTAATCTCACAAGTAAGGACCAAAATGATTGTGAGAACTAAAACCGCTAATCAACTGCCAATTTGTATGAGTTTTGCTAAACACTCTTGGGAAGGAATTGCTTCATAATTTCTTCTCTTCATCTTTTTCCCCACATACTGATGTCAATTTTGTACTTTTGCTTATAATAAATGTTCAATTGATTTTGCATTTTGAAAAAGAAGGCCAGAGTTTGCAAGAAAAATGTGTTTAAATCACGTAAGAAATAAGCTTTTCTCCATACTAGTAAGCCAATCTATTTATTACCAAGCCATTTAAAACTATTTTACCATGAAGGCTTTAACTATTTGCCATATGAAACAATGCCTCTGGTTTAGTGAATAAAATAAGTCTCAAAAAATCTGCTTATTATAAGACTTCCTACATGCTACAACCAAAAATCACTCTGGACTAATCACTTGAAGAGGTATGGAAGTTTCACTTCCAATTTTTTTTTTCACTGGTTCATTAAAAATGTACCTGTTCCACATTTGAATTTAACATGACTATTGAATTTTACATTTTGAATGAGAGAGAGAGGATAGAGAATGAATTTTTAAAATTCAACTTAGGAAACTCCAATGGAGCATGAGGAACTCACTAAGTCAGGAATAACTTAGGATGCCCTAAAGTTGGCAGCTGCCCACATAATATGATTTGTAAGTCACCCTGCAGAACCCTCTTGAATAAAATATCCTCTTCAATATCTGAAATACTGCCATTAGAGACATGATAGCTTTTCAGTCCTGAAAGATTCTCTACGAAACTTGAATCCACTGGAAAATAAAACACCTTAAGCCATTACCCCTTATTCATATATAGCCCAGAATTGACAACTACTTGAGAGTGAAGACCCATGGACCTGGGCAGAAGTATACAATGGGAATAAGGACAAACAGAAGCCCAGATAAAAGCATCAAACACAGAATTTATCTACTTTGCTACTTAGCTGGGGGCCAGCCCAAGAAGTGTACTCCCAAATCTACCATCACAATCAAAACCAAACCTAGGTCACCTCTCAGATCTTTTTCTAATGTTCTGGATGCTCTATTACAAACTCAGTCAAGTGTGGAAGAGTAGTGATCCCTACCATTTGATACAATCAGGACAAATCCTAAATGTAATAAAAACACATGAAGCAGGCCAGGCACGGTGGCTCATGCCTGTAATCCCAGCACTTTGAGAGGCCAAGGCAGGGGGATCATGAGGTAAGGAGTTTGAGACCAGCCTGGCCAACATGGTGAAACCCTGTCTCTGCTGAAAATACAAAGTTGGTCAGGTGTGGTGATGAGTGCCTGAGATCCCAGCTACTCAGGAGGCTGAGGCAGGAGAATCACTTGAGCGTGGGAGGCAGAGGTTGCAGTGAGCCAAGATTGCGCCACTGCACTCCAGCCTAGGTGACAGAGCAAGACTCTGTCTCAAAAAAAAAAGAATGAAGCAAATTTCAATGGATATCAAATAATATTATTGAAGTAATAGAAAGATAAATATTATATCTACTGAATTCATGACTATTGCTAGGCTCAGAAATTAGAATATTCACTCCCTAGAAAATGCTAAATTTCATAAATCCAGAATTTGTGTCTTCTTTAAATCTTCAACTGCAATTGAAATGCAGAAAAATATTATTTCACATTTTAACAAAAATTCAAATTATCAGTATGAAATCAAAGAGAGCAAAATGTTTCCATATTCAAAATCAATAAATGTTGTCTTAATGTATAAATCTACTCATTTTAAATACCATTTATCTAAGAAAGCAGTCATCATCCTATACTTCAAATTTTCTAAGATAAAAATAATTATATAAAGTATTCTATAAAAATAGCAGGCAAAGCCTAGATCAATTAATAAAATATTACATTTTGAATCTATTACACATGCCTTATTTCTAAGAAACTGTGCCATTTTATCAACTACCACAAATATATATATATGTGCGTGTGTATATATATATATATATATATGTTTTTTTTTTTTTTTTGAGATGGAGTCTCGCTCTGTCACCCAGGATAGAGTGCAGTGGCACCATCTTGGCTCACTGCAAGCTCTGCCTCCCGGGTTCACGCCATTCTCCTGCCTCAGGCTCCCGAGTAGCTGGGACTACAGGCGCCCGCTACCACGCCCGGCTAATTTTTTTTTTTTTATTTTTAGTAGAGACGGGGTTTCACCGTGTTAGCCAGGATGGTCTCGATCTCCTGACCTCGTAATCCGCCAGCCTCAGCCTCCCAAAGCGCTGGGATTACAGGCGTAAGCCACCATGCCTAGCCACCACAAATATTTAAAAAAAAAAAAAAAAATTCCTAGGTTGTTTACTGATTTTTTTTTTATTTTGAGATAATTGTAAATTCAACCGTTATTGCAAGGAATGTAACAAAGAAATCCCATGCATCTCTTACCTATTTCCTCCCAATAATATCTTGCAAAACCACAGTACAACCAGAATTTTTATACTGTTTTAGTAAAGATACAGAACATTTTCATCACCACAAGGACCCTTGTGCTGTTTTATAGCCATGCGTTGCTTTTTTATAGCCATACTCACTTCCTTCTGCCCCACTCCTTCCTTAACCTTTGGCCACCCCTAATTTATTTCCTATTTCTATAATTTGTCATTTCAAGAATGTTATATAGATGGAATTGTAAAGTATGCAACCTTTTGGGACTAATTTTTTGTTTGTTTTTTTTTTTTTTTTTTTTTTGAGACAGAGTCTCCCTCTGTTGCCAGGCTGGAGTGCAATGGTGCAATCTTGGCTCACTGCGACCTTCACCTCCCGAGTTCAAGCGATTCTCCTGCCTCAGCTGCACGAGTAGCTTGGACTACAGGTGTGCGCCACCATGCCCAGCTAATTTTTGTATTTTTAGTAGAGACGGGGTTTCACCATGTTGGCCAGGATGGTCTCGATCTCTCGACCTTGTGATCCACCCGCCTCGGCCTCCCGAAGTGCTTGGATTATAGGCGTGAGCCACTGCATCTGGCCTAGGGAATGACTTTCTAACTCAGCATAGTTCTCTGGAGACGATTCACATTGTTGTATCAATAGTTTAAGTTCTTGTTCTGAGTATTCCATGGTATGGATGTACTACAGTTTGTTTAACCATTTATCCACTTCAGGACATCTGGCTTATTTCCAGTTTTGGTATATTACGAGAAAAAAAGCTGCTATAAATGTTTGTGGACAAGTGGTTGTATGAACAGCTGTCTTCATTTTTCTGGGGTAAGTGCTCATGAGAGCAACTGCCAGGTTATATGGTACTTGCATGTTCAGTTTTTTTAAGAAACCATCAAACTGTCTTCTAGAGGGTATAATTCTTTTCCTACATTGCTGAATTCTACCTGATATTTCTAAAGGATTTTTGTATCTGTATGGATGAGGAAAATTGGTCTGTAATTTTCTTTCATTTGTATTGTCTTTGTTTTGTTTTGATATCAGGGTAATGCTAACTTCACAAATGAAATTGGGAAATGTGCCCTCCTCTTTTGTTTTCTGGAAAAGACTGTACAGGATTGGGGTTAATGCTTCAAATGTTTAGTAGAAATTTCCAATTAAATAATCTGGACCTGGAATTTTTTTGTGGGAGTTTTAAAATTTTAAATTCAATTCTGTAATAGTTGCAGAACTATTCAAATAATCTATTTCATATCATGTGAATTATGGGAGCCTGTGTTTTTTGAGGAATCGTTTTTTTCTACCTTGCTGAATATATGCATGTATAGTTGTTTGTAGCATTTCCTTCTCTTTTAATTTCTACAGGATATGTACTGATACGCCTTGTTTCATTACTGATATTGGTAATTTGTATCTTTTCTTTTCTTGTCTTGCTACAGATTTGTTAATGTTGAACTTTTAAAAAAAGTTCCTTGTTTTATTGATTTTTCTCTACTTTTTTCTGTTATCAATTTCATTGATTCCTGCTCTTTATTATTTTTTTCCTTCTGCTTGCTTTTGGTTTATTTTGCTCTGTTCTTTTTTTTTAGGTTCTTAAGGTAGGAGCTTAGATTATTAATCTGAGACGTTTTCTCTTTTATAATGTAGGCACTTAGTGCTATAAATTTTCCTCTCAGCATTGTTTTCGATGAGCTCCACAAATTTTTATATGTTTTACTTCCATTTTTATTTAATTCATATTTTTAAATTTACCTTGGGGCTTCTTTGTTAACTCATGGATTATTTGGAAGTATGCAGTTTAATTTCCAAGTGTTTGGAGATTTTCCTGTTATCTTTCTGTTACTAATTGCTAGTGTATTTCCATGCAGCTAGAGAACTCATTCTATATGATTTAAGTTCTTTAAAATGTGTGGGAGTTTGTTTTATGATTTATGATATGTTATTTCTTAGAATACATTCCCTTGCCACTTGAAAACTATGTAGACTCTTGTGTTGTTGGATGAGTGTTTTATAAATGTCTATTAGATCCTGGTTATAAAACTTACAAATAAATTTTTTCTCTCCATAAACAAAGCACATTCTTTCATTAAATCAGGGACTTTATATCACTTTCTTCATAGATATATTTGTTTTTGAAAATAAATTTAATGTTATCTAACATACCTCAATTTTAACTTTCTAACTCTATCCTCTGAGATTTTATACATTATTAACAGTATATATGAAAGATTATGACTCACACTTCATAAGTTTTAGAGTGTTTTCCTAACGTGTTCTTCACACCACTGCTTTTGAAACATTTGCCTAGCATTTCCATTTCTGCTGATAATTAAACTAGTACACAGAGAGATAAGCCACAAGACCTTGCAAAAGAGACTTGACCTATGATTTAAACTCTAGGTTCACATTCTTTCCACATCTGCACTTCAGAAATTTAGTTATCTGAATTAATATAGCAAAGTGTTTGGATTTAAGCCCAGACTGAAAATTACTAGTTAAGTTACTTGTACAAGTTATTTAAGTCTTCTAACTCAGTGACTTTACTTTGAAATTGGAATAATGATACTAAATACCTCAAAGGATTGTGTAAGAATTAAAATATTTAAACCATGTGAAGGACTTAAGAGATCAGTGCCAGGCACAGGGGATACACGCTATGTATGTAAGCTATGACTTAGGATACAATTAGGTGAGATTGTCATCAAAATTCAGCATGTCGAATTTTGTCTTATAGTCTCTAATTTGTCTTATTTTCTCAATATTTTTTAAACAAATAAAGTAAACCAGTAAGGTAAATAAATCTAAATGGAAAGGTCCAATCTTTTTTATTATATAAAAATATTTCAGCCAGGCGCAGTGGCTCACGCCTGTAACCCCAGCATTTTGGGAGGCCGAGGCGGGCGGATCACGAGGTCAGGAGATCAAGACCATCCTGGCTAACACAGTGAAACCCCGTCTCCACTAAAAATACAAAAAATTAGCCGGGCGTGGTGGCGGGCACCTATAATCCTAGCTACTGGGGAGCGTGAGGCAGGAGAATGGCGTGAATCCAGGAGGCGGAGCTTGCAGTGAGCCGAGATCGTGCCACTGCACTCCAGCCTGGGCGACAGAGCAAGACTCAGTCTCAAAAAATATAGATATATGTGTATATATATTTTTATATGTATATATATACATATATAATACATATATATAATACATACATATATAATACATATATTATATATATTTTTTATTTGTATTAGGTTAAAGGGCTTACTCCTCTGTTTTTTCACTTATCATGCTTTATAAACTGTGACCCAGAATACTCATGTTAAACTTAGTCTATTAAAAACTGGTTCAGCATACAAAAAATTTTGATTTTCAACACTTTTTAATATTGCAACCCCCTTAAATTGTTTTAGAAAATTGTGAAATAGAGCACTTGTTATTGTGTCGGAAAACAAAACATGCTTAGACCTCAATAAACCACAAAAGTCCATGAGCATGATCATATTTTAAAAACTTGTTAGCTGAATAAGAAACGTTGAACGTCTTCACTATACATACTATATAATACATGGAAAAGATTCCTCTTTCTTTAACAAATAAAATTAATCTCCAAAGTGTTTTATGATTATATTTTTCATTAATATCTGCATTTATAATAAGTGAAACATGGATTATATTATTTGTTAATATAAAAATGTAAAATAAACATTGAAATGCCTCATATTTCTACATTGTTATTAAGGAAACAAATTGAGAATAAGTTAGATAGTTTATTCACTGAAGAAAGGTAAGATAAATATCTCTCAATATGCCTCATATGGATGTCAAAATCTTCACTCTAATCTTAGGGGAGTCATGACTTTGAAGTGCTTAAAGGATCATAGCTTCTTCTGTTTACTAATACTATAATTAAGATACTCAGAATAAAGATCACTAATACTAATAAAATTTTGAGAAGAAATGCTATACTTATGGTAAATATTGCAGAGAGAGAATAGGAGGTACTCTTTGTCTTTCAGATGCACTACATGCATTCATATTTATTAGTGTATTGTTAATGATCAAGTAACTAAAATAGAAATGCATTAATCATCTGCTACACATAAAGACTTGTGATAGACACCAAAGGAAAGCAAAATTCTTGCCTTGATGGAGCTTACAGTCTCGATAACATGACAACTCTAGGTTCTAATAGTGAATCTTAAACTTTATATATCTGTGGAACACTTCTGAATATTAGAATTTTGGATGGTATATATAAAGGGAATAAACGACTCAACATAACACCAGTTATATTAAATAGTCCCAAACTATTTCACCTCTGTTATTTCTTATCATATGTTCATTAAAAAAAATGCACATCTAACTCTCTGCTCTCTATGATCATCCTTCAGCATTTTCTTACTGAGAAGAGTTACCTTCCCTGACCAAATACTCTTTTATACTCAAGGGGAAACCTCTCATGCTCAAGAAAACATGTAATCTTCCTTTGTTGCTGACTTGGTGTTATACTATGTCTCTTGACTCACAGAGACTATGAATTAGTGTAGAAAAAAAGCTATAAGGAGCTAGACTAGTTGGCAACTATTTCACACAAGAAGAGGTATTCAAATCAGGTCTGAAGAATAAATAGAATTTGGATAGGAAAGAAGGGATTTACAACAGCAAGCGGAGTGTGAACAAGGAGTGGAAAAACACAAGACATATCTGAAGGCCAATGAAATACATCTGTAGGGTTAGGTTGGCAAATTCGATAACTTGAATAGCTTACAAAAACGCTAACCATATAAATTAAATACAAGTTTAACAGGTTAAAAGTATCAGGCAAAGGAATTTCAAATCTCTTCTGTAGACAAAGGAAAGTCATTGAACGTGTATAGGCAAAGCTTTGGTTTGGTGGCAGCTTGATGAAGGAAGGGGGAGGGAGAGTGGAGGCATGCAGAGTGGAGGCAATGAGATACTGACAGCAAGGACACCAGGTTGGAGGTGATAAGGATCAAAACAAGGATTATGAAAGGAAAAAAAATGGAGACAAAAAAGATTGAAGGAAACAAATAAACAAATATGTTTTAACATACAGTAGTTTTTTTTTTTTTTTTTTTTTTGAGACAGAGTTTTGCTCTTGTTGCCCAGGCTGGAGTGCAGTGGCATGATCTTGGTTCACTGCAACCTCCACCTCCCGGGTTCAAGTGATTCTTCTGCCTCAGCCTCCTGAGTAGATGGGATTACAGGCAGGGGCCACCACGCCCAGCTTATTTTTTTGTATTTTTAGTAGAGACAGGGTTTCATCATGTTGACCAGGCTGGTCTCGAACTCCTGACCTCAGGTGATCCACCCTCCTCAGCCTCCCAAAGTGCAGGGATTACAGGCATGAGCCACTGCGCCTGGCCAAAATCAGTAGATCTTTTAAAGTACCTTTCTAAATGTATGATAGACTTGCAAATTTCTAAGATTACATAAATTTGTAGATATAATCCATATCTACATCTAGAACATGATACATACTCCATAAAACACCTCTAACCACACTTTCTTCTGCTGCTGTTATCATTAAATCCATAAAATTTAAAGAAAATCCTGGAATTGTTAACATGCTAAAGCCATTTTGAAGAGGTTTATAAGAAAGCATACTATTTTTTTAAATTTACTCATATAACAGAAGCTAGACTATAACTTACTATACTTATTATATTAAATAATGTTTGCTTAATTACTAAAAGAATCTCTGATATTCTAGAGATACACACACACAAATATATATTTATATCCAACTATCTAAATCTATCTATCCAAAAACCGTGTCAACAATGTTGCTCAATTAAAAAATAATATAATTGGCAAAAAAAATTGTTATTTTCAGATGCTGGCGAGGTTGTGAAGAAAAAGGAACACTTATACACTGTTGTTGTGAGTGTAAATTAGTTCAGCTACTGTGGAAGACAGTGTGGCAATTCCTCAAAGACCTAAGGACAGAAATACCATTCAATCTAGCAATGTCATTACTGGGAAAATACCCCACAAAATATAAACCATTCTATTGTAAAGACACATACATGTATATATTGCAGCACTATTCACAATAGCAAGACATGGAATCAACCTAAATGCCCATCAGTGATAAACTGGATAAAGAAAATGTGGTACATATACATCATGGAATACTATGCAGACATAAAAAGAATGAGATTGTGTCCTTTGCTGGGATATGGGTGGAGCTGGAGGCCATTATCCTTAGCAAACTAACACAGAAACAGAAAACCAAATACCGCATGTTCTCACTTATAAGTGGGAGCTAAAGGATGAGAACACATGCTCATATAGAGAGGAACAACACACAGGGGACCTTTTTGGAGGATGGAGGGTGAGAGAAGCTACAGGATCAGAAACAATAACTAATGGGTACTAGGCTTAATATCTGGCTGATGAAATAATCTGTATAATAAACCCCCACAACACAAGTTTACCTATGTAACAAACCTGTACTTGTACCCCTAAACTTAAAATAAAATTTAAAAAACTGTTATTTTATATATGAAAAATTTATATATTCTGGATATTGGAATTATTCTAAAACAACAAATAAATACACACAGAGATATACAAACACATACATTTTACTCATTCATTTTTATAGTAGTTTTGAGTCCCCTTTTTACTAAAAGTACAAAATATTAATATTTGGATAATTTTGAACATAAAATACTTAGCCATTTTATAAACATGAACAAACATGGGTTTTTGCATTTATTTATCGTTACCTTTCAAGATCCTTTACTAAACTGATTAACAATAGATTTTTCCAGTTATTAAAATTAATTAGCATAATAGCTCCTCTTATTTCATAGTTAAATATAAGCATTATTTCTGTGCCACAAAAAAGGAACATAATCAATTTCAAATCACTTTTCCTTTTTACATATCCCATGAAAGACAATCATGATAGGTTATAGCTCATTAAAAACAACCAAAAAATAATTTTTACAGTAAAGATACAAATAAAATAGGAAAGCTAACATGTTAACGTTCTATTATATATTTTACTTAGGATGGATATAAGTCTATTTTAAATATTTCTACAAAGAAAATAACACCATAGCTAAATAAATCTGCATCATTAGTGATTTACCTACTAATTCTACATAGTTGGATATTCACCAATAATGGAAAAGAATTTCAACTGCCAAAAAGAATAAAAATGGATAGAAAAATATGATCATAGAAAATAAACTAAGTATTTTTACTCCAAAAACTGACTAGAATAGGTATGGTATAGTGTAAATTACACCCACTGACAGTTGATGAGTGTTAGTTAGCTAATGTATGTGGAAGTGAAGAATAATTTGAATGGTATGTGTTTTACTTTTGGCACAAGGAACTGTGACATTTCAGTGCCGCAGTGGCTGAAATCTGTTGCTTCTAAGAATAAATCTTCCAAAATTAACTTTGCCAATCACGAGGCAATCCTATCACGCACTCCAAAAAATTCCAAATATGTTTATTTCAGAATCATCCTCTCCAGAGATATTCTGAAATCTAACATTTCTTAGTAGACATCTAAATGCTCCACTGATAAAAGCTTAAACTTGAATAAACCCACACTTTTTTTTCTGAGGAGATAATGTCACTACTTCATTTTGTGACTCAGAGTCAAAAGAACAACATGATTTTAATCAAGCAAAAAAGTAGATCTAAGACAATTCAAAGAACTATATTTTAAAACTGAGGAAAACGTTTTTGTTAGAGTTGAAAAATTGTTACATGCCTTGTAAGGTTCAAGCATTTTCAGCATGGGCAAGAATAAACATAATGATAATAAATAAACTAAAGAAACAAATTCATTTAGTAAATATCACTTAATGTGCCTGTGAGAAATCAAGTTATAAGTATGGTACTTGTAGATTCTAAAATTGGATCAGAATTATCAACTCCTGCAATTATTTACATATCTCATGACTTCAAACCTTCAACAAAAAAGGTCAAAATATTTGTCTACGTGATTGAAAAATCATAATTTTTGCAAAATTTTAATAATTTTCCAAACCATCCACCTAACAACCCAATGCAGATTATATAAACAATTTAACTCAGAATTAAGTGCTGCTTCTTATTTGAATGGTTATTATATTTCATGTCTTTAATATAATTTTCCCTCACCATCCCTGCCACAACACACAAATATATAGAATACTAGGTTGGGGGGAAAATACAGACTTCAGAATTTGAAAGTTCTGGGTTTGAATTCTACTTCTGCCATTTTGTGATATCAGGCAAGTTATTTAAAATCTACGACATTCAGCTATTTCAACTGTGAAACTGAAATGGCAATATTCACTTTATATTATAATAATAATGTAAATTATCTCCTAAAGTAATTTTCACTGAGTAATCATACAATCAATACATATTGGATACATTTCTTATTGAAAAAATAAAACTCTTTATTTTTTATATCTAGCTAAAATATTATTTTTGCTTTCTTAAATAAAAAAATCAGCCTTGTAAATTCAACTTTGATATAGTTCATTATGATTTTTCTAATTATTCAGAATGAATAATTAATTACTTCTGATTGCACATTGTATAGCTGTTTCCATAATTCACCCAAGTGATGGGTGGTATTTATTGCAGAAGAAAACATAGTATCTACTTTTTCTACAAACCTGAGACATTTATTAATTTGTATACCAAAAATGGTACGTTTATTTATTTCCCTTCCTGAGGAATTTGGAACCATTATTATAGTGATATTTTACAAAGCTGATCACTATAATATTGATTGGCTATTTTGAGAAGAACATATTGACAAGTAAATATCATAGAGAAGGCTTTAATGTAATAATTTTGGGAAAGTGTCTACACTATGAATCTTGCCAGATCTATAACCACTTGGTTATTTTTTTGCCATTGTTAAAAAAGCAACTATTGTTTTTGAAAAGATGCACTAACTGTAATCTACTCCAATCTATTTTTAACTTAGCTCGCAATTAACTACAAAACTGGTAGGAACTCTTATTTTTAAAAACTAGACATTTTACTCCTGTTGTTACTACATTATTTTTCTATGAGCTTCGTAGGGCTAGTAATGCAGGTAAAGTGCTTATAACAGTGGGATCATCTCCTTACTTCCCTCCTCTAGCAAGCAGCCAACCTCATTCTCTTCTATTACAGGAAGAAAAGCTACATACAAAAATCACTATGTATTCCAGTATTTAGGATATATACTATTATGAGTCTGACAATTGTCTTAACCTATACATACTTAAAATTAGAATCTCAACTAAACAAAAGTCAATTTCTAACTTTGCCAAACCATAATAAATACTTCATTTCAATATTCTGTTCTGCTTACCAAATTGTCACAGAAAAACATGATGATCACTAAAATTTCAAAATAATTGTATATGCTTTAATATAAAGATTAAGTGTAAATCACAATATACAAAACAACAACAAATACAGAAAATACTTTCCTCACCATCATTATTTATTATATAGTTACAAACCGATTTATCATACTAAGCTGTCTCATGGGTTTCCTCAAAAATAAATCTCATTTTCCCCAAATAAAGATACTTGCCTGTACTTGGTAAAACTAAAATTACAATTTCAGAAATGCCAATGCATTTAAGCAATGACTGAGTCCCAAGATTCATCTAAAGGATTGTGACCCAAAGATTACTTTTTAAAGTTGAAAATCATTGTTCATTAAGTGACATATTTAGAACCTCTTGACATTAAAGCCTTTTATTCTCTAAAACATATATTTTAAACAAGTATAATTACAGTGCAGGAAATCTGAAAAAGGGAACAACATTTTCTTATTTTAATTTACCTGTAAATATTAAGAGAGTGTTTTAGAAAAATAAAAGAAAGACATTAAATAAAACTTGTTTGATTATATTTGTATATGCACCATAGAAATGTGAGTTTACATTTGGTCACACAAGTAAATTCAAAGTCTTATTCGGTCTTAAATCATACTTGATTATGTTTTAAAGGAAAATATCTTCTTTAGGAGGAATAAGCAAAGTAAGTAATTTTTTCAGTAGATCTTTTCTCAGCCATTTAATAATATAAGCATAGAGTTCACCTTCACTTTTCTTTTACATAAATCCATGAACCAGATTCTTCACTAAGTTTTCAGTAATACACAAACTCCTTCAGAGACTTACTTAATATAGCTTTCATTTTCAGTCATAACAATACTACTGAGGCACCCAAACAAAATCATACCATGGCTAAAATAATTATACCACCTGGCTATAGTAGCTACCTAACACTTGAAATTAATATTTTCATAAGCAATCAAAAAAGCTGATTTTAATTATCTTAAAATATATCTATAGTTTTTCTTAATTCAGAATTAAATATTTTAAAGTTTACAGTATAATAGTGGAACTTCTGTGACTTCTAGATTATTCAGCACCTCCTTAAAGTTTTATTAAATTTTACTTTTTCTATTGACTTGAGATCATAGAAAGAAGTGACACAACTATTCCATAGATCAAAACAAAGACCTGGAAAAAGTCTTCTAAGTCTTGGGCACTGCCCTCAGCCTTCTCAGTAATATGAAAAATTTGAGAGGTACTCAATAGATACCTGTCAGTTGACTGTGTGAATAAAGAATGAGCAAATAAATCATCAAAAGGCAGAAATTCAAGAAGATCAAAGTTTTCAGTAGCAAGATCCTAAATATTCCTACTATAGCACAAATCTTCTCAGTGGAAAATGTTACTTTTACACATCAATTTTCAACATGGATAGAAGTTTAAACTAAGCAAACATTGACTTGAATGCAAAATATAGGACATGTTCTATAGTATTAGCTATGATACAGACGAGAAATGATCCTTATGTTTAAATAATCCATTGTCTAGAATTACATGAAAGCAATACATCACTTAACAAAAATTTTATTGTTTCTCATGGAATGTGCAAATTCTTCATCCTGACAGTTATATCTCTGCACATTCTCAAATCAGAATATCCTCTATTTTCACGGCATTAGCCACATAAATACACTTACACCAGAAGCAAAGTCTAATTGCTACAGTAAGTCAAGTTTATGAAAAGATTTGGGATCATATCCCTGCGTATTAGCTATTTATATATCCTCAGTCCAATTACTTACAAGTGAATCTTAATCCTTACATGTTAATCTCATCAGAATATTATAAGTGTGTAATGAGAAACTTAAATAAAATCAAACAAAAAAACAGTAAAATACCAAGCATCTTTCATGGCTGTGGTTCCCAAGCAGAGTGCCAAGGAACCCTGGAGAGTTACAGTGAACTTGGAGGGACACTATGTGTATTTTGAATTTTCAAGAGAATCACAGTAACAGCCACTGGACACGGACACTGTGCAAAGTGCTATTTTGTTGTTTGAATTGAAGTACTAAATAAAATGAACTGTTAGATATTTAATTTTGTCTAGGAGCACTATGAAAAAATTACTGAGAACTAAGTGTGCCATGAACCAAGAAAGATTGTAAATCTCTGGGGCTTTCCCTCTGTTTCAACAAAGATGCCCTATATACAGTATCTTCTTATTTGTCTTTTCTCAATTTATTTTAAAGCTAAACTAGTAGGTTCCTTGCTTGTAAGTAACAAAAAACCTAATTCCGACAAATGGGCAAGAAAGGTTTGTTTGTTTGTTTGTTTGGAATACAGAATAGTTCTCAAAATTAGCAGGAAGTTAGAGAAACATTTCGAAACACAGAGAGGAAACAAGTAGACTAGGTTACAGGACCCACAGTAAAGAGATCAAGACGCAGAAGCAGCCATGCAAGAATGCTGTGCTGGCACAATGGCCACTACAGCTCTCCTCACTGCTGTGGCTGAATTCCATTACCAAGGGCAAGTGTGACTCCTACACTGCCACATCTTAGCATCATTTGAGGTGCTAAGTCCCATGGGAGAGTCTCAGTAAACAAGCCTCACTCGAATGGAGTGAGGAGAAGGAGCAGCTGCCCTTCTTATGCGTAGTGTGAGGCAAAGCTGTGTCTCCCACTAAAGTTACCCTATGGAGCATTAGCCTCAGCTGAAAAGATGTCAAGATTCTGGAAAACCAAAACAATACGTCAAGTGTCCACCACAAAAGGCTTGCCCACCTTCAGTGACAGCTCAAATTCCACTCTGGCAAAGTAAATACTTTGATTTGCTCATCAAACCCCTACTTTCCTTATATTTGTATGATGACTTTTTGAAATATTTCTACTATAATAATAACTACTCTAACTTTTATTAGCCATTTTTATGTGTTTTCCTATTTCACTGGATTATGACTTTTGTGAGAGCAGATGTCATGGCATTCTTTTAAAAAAGATCTTGCACAGCATTTAAACTTTTAATCAAAATTTTATATGAAACAATAAAATAGCTACTAGAAAAGGAAAATATAAGTATGTTTTATTTCCTGTGATTATTCAGTTTAATAGGCTATAACAAATTTAACTAAGTCAACATTCCCAGAAGTATGTCTCAAGTAACACAAATCCTTGGGCATATTTATAAAAATGAGTATTAATATAAGGTATAAACACCCTTTATTGAAGATTCCTCAATATGTGCATTAGTGACATTCAAAAATTCTGAGTCATCTCTCTGGTAAGAAAAATATTTAATTTTATTTTATCAATATGATCTAATATATCAAACATATGTGCTCATTAGTAGTGTGATTTACTACTTTTACCCAGTCTTATAGAACACTTAAGACCATCTATTAGCCTGTAGATTGTTACCTGTCTCTTTCAAATTCTTTTTTTATTATTAACTTTCATTTTAGGTTCAGGAGTACATGTGCAGGTCTGTTATACAGGTAAATTGCATGTCACAGGGTGTTGGTGTACAAATTATTGCATCGCCCAGGTGATAAGCATAGTACCTGATAGGTAGTTTTTCAGTCCTTACCCTTCAAAATAAATTTATTATAGTCTATTAAACTGAATAATCATAGGAAATAAAATGTACCTCTAGTTACCTTTTCTATGTAGAATATCCATCCCATTGGAGTTGTGTTGTAAGGAACAAAAATTAATATTGAGTCAAAACTAACACGAATTTATTTCACTTAAGTCCATCCCTCCAACATTTGTCAAATGTACAAACTACGGTAACATTTGCTTTTTTAGGCCTTAGCTGAGATTTAAATATGACTTAAGTTATAAATTAGTCATGACCAAAATATCTATTAAAAGTCAATTCTTAATCCCTTGTAAAATTAATTTTGAGTTGCTATTTTGAATTATATATATTTAGATATAGACATACTCAGTTGAGTTTATTAAAAAACTTATTTCTTGGAAGATAAATACTTAACTAAAAAATAAAACGTTATTAATAATAATTAATACTAATAATTTATTAATAATTATATATTAGTGTGCACATATATGGAGAGACAGAATATAAGAAGAGAATATAAAAAGAAAGAACTGGCCATGTGTGGTGGCTCATGCCTGTAATCCCAGCACTTTGGGAGGCCAAGGCGGGCAGATCACGAGGTGAAGAGATCAAGACCATCCTGGCCAACATGGTGAAACCCCAAGTCTACTAAAAACACAAAAATTAGCTGGGCATGGTGGTGCACACCTGTAGTCCCAGCTATTCGGGAGGCTGAGGCAAGAGAATTGCTTTAATCCAGTAGGCAGAGGATGCAGTGAGCCAAGATTGCGCCACTGCACTCTAGCCATGTGACAGAGTGAGACTCTGTCTAAAAAAAAAAGAAAAGAAGAAAGAAAGAACTCTAAAGTTTCAAATTATAATAGTTTTTAAATATTCTTTGGCAATAGTTATGGCCATTGATAGGTGGCCATAGATAAAGTACTATAGTTTATATAAAGTCAAAGAAATTGTGTGTCTGTGCATACATGTGAGAGAAAAAAATCTCTGAGCATACATTGACTTGAGAAAGAAGTAAAAATCATGATTAATGAGGCAAGTAATGTGTTTTCCTTTCCTTTGCTGTTATTGGTATGAGATTCTAAGTCCATATTTACCTAGTCACTTTTCACATCACAATATTTTAACTGTTATCTCAGCAGATAGCATCTATCTACCTACTTATCTATATACCTACTTACTTATCTATCTATAATAATTAAGACATATGCCAGAGAAATAGAGATACCTTCACAAGAAAAGTTTAACCAGAAATTGCCATTTTAAATGTTCAATTTCCCACTGTATGTGCTGTCAAAACTTAAATAAAATTTTATATACAAATTTTATATTTTAAATATAATATTGCTCAAATGAGATAGAAAATATTTTCTAAATACTCAATGCAAGGACACAATCCTGAAACAGACTGAACTCCATCCTTAGTTTTTAATCATTAAAGTCACAAAGAGATGAATGTTCAATATTTTTCATGAGCTACTTTGATTGTATTTCTTTGTAAAATATATTCCACCTCCTCATTTTTTTACCTCAGTAAGGATTAATCAATATACATCATAATTATATAATGTAATTATATTATCAATTAATGAAAGAGATTATATTATTCTAATGGTAATAGTAATATGAGCTCTTTCATTAATTTTCAACTTAATCACAGTGATGTATACAAAATGTACTGGAGTTAGAAATGTCTGTGGCTACCTGAAGTGGCTCTAAAATAACTATAGGCTGGTGCAAAAGTAATTGTGGTTTTTGACATTGAAAATAATGGCAAAAACTGAAATTGCTTTTGCATCAACCTAATACTTGGAAAGTTTGGACTCTTCTTACCTAATGCTCTGTGTTACCTGTTCACTGTCTATCCCCATTTTCTCTTTTGGCCTCCTCCTCACTTTGTTGTGCCTATAAACAATAATCACAGATGGAAGTACTGGCCCCACCACTCAAATTCACATGCACACATCTATATCCAAACCTTAATCCTGTACCTTGCCAGACCGACTAGAAAAAATGCCTACAATTTTATTTGACTTTCCATGTGTACTAAGCAAATCCTGTTTTCATTCTACAACCTGTCCCTCTAGTGTTCTTAATTGATTGCTTTTCTCTAATTATACTTTCATCTTAGACTGATTTCCAAAAATATCTGCTGGGTACATGATGGAGTTGGAAAGTGATGTTCCCCACTCTTCATTGCCACTTTTCAACCACTGTTCATCCCTGACAAACTAGTCTCCTCTTTGAAATCTCTATTGTTTAGTTATCCTGTCCATCTATGAATCTCATTTCCATACACCTTCAGCATCTTTTCAATAGCTTTTATCCCAACTTACAGCCCCTTTTCCATCCTATCTTCTCTGACCTTGATATTAATGTAGTTGATCTTTCCAGCTGTCTGCATGGAAAATAAAACATATCAGCTCCAATGACAGTTTTCTGAATTATGTTTTAGCTACCTACCCATATGCTACTCCTGTGACGTTAACATTATACTGTTCACATTCTAGCTGTTGACTCCTCGGCATGATGCTATTGACAGCCTCTCATTTTCATATATTTTTAAAAGACTAAAGACAAAAAGCAAAGAACAAAATGAATATAAATCCATCATTCTAATCCATTTATTTTCACCTAAGAAATGTCTTTCTAGCCCTTATAAATTTGTACACTAATAGCAAAAACATTTTATTTAAGTATATAATTTCTCCAAATAATACTCAGCTATTATTTTAATGGTTTCATAACATTACATCAAATTTTTGAAAGGCAGTTTTGCAGATAAATTTCAAAATTTAGAGCCAGACTGTCTGGGTTAGCATTTTGATTCTGAAATATGCATTACATTGGGAGTTTAGCCACATCTCTGTGCTCAGTTTCCTCATCTATAAAATGAGGAGAATAAAAATATATGGTTTTGGATATTTTGTGCTTGGAACCTGGCACCCAAGCAGGTTCTTAGTACCTACTAGATCATACAACTTATAATGTACCATGTTTTCTTTATATAATCATGTCTATTGCTGTAAATGTAGGCCTCTACAGTTTTTAAAATTCTTGCTAATAAAGAAAATACTGCAATAAGCATGCAGCTTTCATCTACAGAATAATTTGTATATTTAAATTCTCAAGGATGATATTAACAAGATCCAAGAACACAGATGCTTTTTATGCCTTTTTTAATAAAAAGATTTGTAACAATTTATAATACAGCTATTAATATGTCAATTTTATCACCATATAGTTGACAATCACTTGTTTTCCTTAAATATGTCTCTTTTCTTGTCTTCAAAATGCCTCTCCTAGTTTTCCCTTTTTGTCTAATCGCTCAATATGCCATGTTTTGCCTTGTTCTTCTTTCCTGACAAAATGTGTCCTTTCCTAACTCTCGGGTCATATGTTCCCTTTCTATGCCCTTTTCCTTGTTATCACAATCCAATTTCATAACTTTGACATCATTTCTATTCTGATAACCTCCAAAATAAAAGGCTGTCCCTGAAATATCTTCTGAGAATTAGACCTGAGTAATCTAACTTCCCTATGAACACCAAAATTCCATTATACATGAATATTACTCCAACTTTACTTGATTTTACAATTGCTGCTTCAATATCAGGGTAAAAAGTTTAGAGTTATATTTATCTGTCCACGTCCACACATGCAGTCAGTTGCCAAACCCTGTCAAACCCATCTCCTCCACTAGAGAAAATTATATGAGCTTATTTCCTATATAGTCTGGTTCATTTAGCAAAGCAATGATAAAATTACAAAATAAGATCAAGCACTGAATTGTAAATTTATATGGACTTCTTATTACTATCGCAAATAAAGAAAATGATGCATTAATATTTTAGTGTGGAAGACCTTAAAGGAGAGATTATGTCAAAAAGAGAACTTTTGATACTGCTTTAACTCACTCTCCTCCCTTCCATGTGATTTGAGATGAATTTATTCTGATTTACATCCATATGTCAATGAATTATCACTATATACTTATGTATGCATGTCCTGTGACAAAATCAATTAAACAGACATTCCCTCCTTCACAAAATTTTATTAAATTCAATCACTCAGTTACCATAGTAGGCAGAATTCTAAGACGTATCTTTCTACCCCCAGGATTTCTGCCTTCTGGAATACACACCTTGTTTAATTCCCTCCAGGTGAGTGTGGGTGGAAACTGTAAATATTATGGGATATTACTCCACAATTAGGTTACTAATTGGTTGACTTTCCAGTAAATCAAAAAAGACACCATCCAATTAGGCTAAATCTAATCAGGTGAGCTCTTCAAAGGACCGGAGCCCTTTCTCCAGTGAGGGTTTCAGTGTGAAAAGGATCTTATGTGACAGAAATTTTCATGACTGGCTTTGAAGGTGGGGAACCACAAGAAAAGGAATGTCAGCAGCCTCCAAGAACTAAGTGGTTCCCAGCTGACAGTCCACAAAGAAACTAGACCTCATTCCTACAACCACAGTAACTAATTCTGCCAACAACCTGAGTAACTCCGGAGAGGAACCTAGACCTTGAGTGCAGTCTTGTTAAGATCCTAATCAGAAAGCTCTGCCTTACCATGCTGAACTTCTGATCTATAAAACTATGAGCTATCATTATAAAGTGCTAAATTTGTGGCAACTTGTTACATAGCAATATAAAATTAACGTTGTTGCAGAAAAAATTTACCTTGTAACTTAATGTCTGCTTTTAAGGGGATTCTATGTTTAGATTAAGTTTAAATGTTAACTTTTTAAGGTACAGCAAATCACATCATTTTTAAACATACAAATGGTATGTTTGTATGTTTTAAAAAGCTTATTTTTATGTAAGCTAAATGACATCTATCTGTCAAAAAGTATATTTACAATTTCACTGAGAGTGACAGAGTGTTTTAATTAGGAAATGTCTGTTGTTTTTTTGTTTTTTTTTGTTTTTGAGACAGAGTCTCCCTCTTATTACCCAGGCTAGAGTGCAGTGGCACGATCTTGGCACCCTGCAACCTCTGCCTCCCGGGTTCAAGCAATTCCCCTGCCTCAGACTCCTGAGTAGCTGAGATTACAAGTGCCCGCCACCACACCTGGCTAATTTTTGTATTTTTAGTAGAGATAGGGTTTCTCCATGTTGGTCAGGCTGGTCTCAAACTCCTGACCTCATGATCCACCCACCTCAGTCTCCCAAAGTGTTGGGATTACAGGCATGAGCCACTGCGCCTGGCCTGATTGTATTTTTTTAAGAACAGGAATAAACTATTACAACAATCTAGCTACTGGGTATCATTTAGTAAAATAGTAATGATAATGATAAAGCTTTTTCTTAATCCAATTTTTTTAGACATACAAAAGAATGAATAACTCATGTAAATGTCAAGAAAGAAAAGAAATCTCAGACCACAGCTGACAAATGAAGCCATTTAGCCATAAATTTCAGAGAATATTTCTCATGTCAGTATATTCTTGCTGGTAATCTCTTCTCAGCAGTTTTCCAAGGCTTTCCAAAGTATACTCATTTTAAGCCAATTTATGATAAAACTTCTCTCCAGAAAGCTCTTTTCAAAATCTTAGAGATATTTTCCTTCCTTTCATATATAAAGAAAGCATTCATATTAATAAGCCATGAGAGAAAAAGCTCATTAAATAAGTAAAAATTAGAAGCAGTGTTGACATCACAAATGAAAGAACACAGCAATGCATGTGTTTTCATTTTAGCCAAGGACCATTACTTTTTACCAAACTATAGAAAATAATCTGAAATAATCTTTCAAGCCCGGAGTAAAGACCTCCATTTGCCCTCTAACATCAAAATTCATTTCATTAAGCAGCTTAACTCTTAGAAGTGAAAGTTCAGTCAAAAAATGATAATTTTTATCTTGTCTCTTTAGTAATAAGTATATCTTGATACCACACATCTTCTAAATCTGGCAGCAGTAGCTATCAAAGCTAGCATTTATTGAGCTTTAGCAAGAGCCATGTACTGTTCTGAAAGTTGTACATGTATTTACTTCCTAATCATTACAGCAGCCCCACACAGAAGGTCCTCTTATCATCATGTCATTTTACAGATGAAGAAAGCCATAAGAGGTTAAACAATTTGTTCTAGCAAGATGGCTAGGAAGCTATTGAATGATTTTGAAGCCCTAATGATCTGGCACCATAGTTACCATCTGGACAACTCTTGCTATGCTCCCTCTGCAGGAATCACCATGCCTGTTTTCTTTTTTCCTTGAAGCTTAGTTTCATCCATTTATCCCCCAGCCTTAGCTGTAGATGTATTCTACCTTATAGATCTGATTTTATAATGAGAATTTATTTGGAGAAAATTTTTCAATATATGTGGTATGGTGCGGCTTCTCTTTACCATTTGAAATGGGCATAACAGGAAAAAGCAAGGTAGGAAGCTGGTTAAAACATGTACAGCTAACCAGATATGAAGTTGACCAACATTCCAGTTTATTTTATTCAGCTACTATATCTATAATAACATATAGGATTAATTCACTCATGCTACAAAGATTTTGTCAGCATCTACTGTATGCTAAGCACCTGGAATAATGCTTGGCACTCATAGAACTTGCATTCTAGTGAGGTAGAAAGGTAATTTTGTAAAAACGCAATAAATTACTGAATGAACAATTATGTTAAAAGATATTAAGTGCTACAAACAAAAGAAAAAAGGAGCAGGGTAAGAAAACGTTACATTATGGAAAGCAGGTCATAGTATTAAATAAGGTGGTCAGAGTAGACCTCATTGAAATCATATTTAGTAAAATAATTTACAAATATAAATTTCTTAATGTTTCATATATAAAAAAACTCATTTTCTTTCTAATCCTTCTATATCTTAAAAGAAATATACAAGGGGATACATATTTGTACTTAAGACTTTTTATGAGAGCTTAAAAAATCCTGACAGCCAATATAGGAACAAACAAGTAAGTCTCCATTGTAGTC
The DNA here is from genome assembly GCF_006542625.1 of Nomascus leucogenys. Taxonomy (NCBI): domain Eukaryota; kingdom Metazoa; phylum Chordata; class Mammalia; order Primates; family Hylobatidae; genus Nomascus; species Nomascus leucogenys. The sequence goes on from NC_044391.1 coordinate 13,699,015, forward strand.
TTAACTACAATTATAACTCTATTAAGAGAAAGCCTGCATTTCACTCTACATGCCATTTACCTAAATGCTGTTTTTCCTTCACTGAATAAACATGTATTGATTACCTACCATGTGCAGGCATTTTGATAGTCCTGAGGAGATTAATTCCCTGTGCCCTGGGGATTCATATTCTGCAGAGATTGTACAAATAAACAGGGAATTGCGATGCTATAGAAGAGGGGTGACTGGAGTATTAGGGAACATGATGTGGGGTCAAGAGAAAGTGATATTTGAGATAAATCTCAAAGAATGAATGAAAGATAAAGATGTGGGGGTGGTGAAGAGCATTTGGTGAACGTGCAGAGGATGAAGAATTAAAAGTATATACTTTGCTCCTGGATCTGAGTATAGTCCTACATTAGAAATGATTAAAGATTCAATAGAACATGATAAATAGGGAGACTGCACAAATCATCAGACATCTATCAGGTGATGAATTTTAAAGAAACTTTTGCAAAGTTTTTTGACCAAGAAACATGTTTTTAGTGTAGCATCCTATGTGACAATATTTTAATAAAATAAAATGTTGGGGAAAAAACTATCCTAGATTATAAAAGTAAAAATAGTTTTTACTATTCATCCAGATGTATTATCAGATTGCACTGGGCCCATTAGTTTGTGTATGTCTTTAAATGGCATACAATGCCATGAGAAAATTGACTGTAAGTTGCTTAGTATCCTGATAAGTGAGCAAGGTTATAAGGATGATTTGTTTTATAAAAGTCACGAAACATATTCAATCTTTTGTTTCATATGGCTCAGCTGACACTATTCACTTCTATTTATTTGAGTCTTTCAAGTCTATTATTAAGGGTTTTGTATAGTACTTAGATAATACCTACATAATTACTTCTGCATAAATGTGATTATTTAAAGTGGAGAGTGGTTATCCTTCTAATAGTTACTCATGTTATTGCAGTATGTTGATGAATTAAACAAGAATGAGACAATAAATTTAGGACATGTTAATGGATGTCAGACGTCCACAGAGTTTCATGAATGCTATGTAAATAGAAAAAAAAATATTAATGGGCATCCTTGCAGAGAGTTTACTCAATGAAAAGGTATATTGTTACCACATGTTCTAATTGGCTTCCCTTTGGAAGTATGGTTCAGGTAGAGTAATTCTATTTTTAGCAGATACAAAAGAAAATTGCTTGTGAAGTACTTTGAGATAATGAGAGTAACGGCAATATGTTGAAAAAAATCATTCCACTTTCAATGTTATAAATAGTGAGGTAAACTAAAACTGGGTGAAAATGTATAATAGTTATTCTGCCATGGCTAAAAGGTAATCTAAATAATATGTCTAATTTTAGGATTTAAAAGATAAATGCCACAATCTTCATTGACCTATGACTTTTATAAGCTGTTAAAACCTTATTATAGTATTTTAAAGGCAAAAATGGAAATGCTTTAAATGAACAGCTCTTCTTTCTGTAGCTTTCCAAATTGATATTTCAAAATGATGCCTTTTCATACCTAACTCCATAAACATGTTTTCTCATCATTTAAAAAAATACAACAGAGAAGCAAAATATATTTAAGTCCAACTTTAGGCATTTCACACATAGAGACTGCAGGTTATTTTTATCCTTGTGGTTAATTCCATGTATAAGCCATTTTCAAATACTACTCCTGCTTCTTATATTTCCCCTTGCCAATACTCCTTACTTTTCAAAGTTGACAAGGCAGATGTGATTCACAGTTCTATAGATTAATACACAACACCATCATATCATCCCCCCAAATTAAACCTTGGGGTGTTTTCAGTCCCAAACTCTTCCCAGAGAAATTTTTGTTTTAGATCTTATAATTAACACACACAAGCACACATATACATACTCACATGCACACGCACACACATATGCACACATATACATATATGTATATCATTTTCCCACATTAACATTAAAGAAAAACATATTATTTCAATTAAACGGATGTCTAGTATGACCATTTTTTCTCCAATAGTAAGATAGATCTACATTAAGTAGCATGAAACTACCATGTAAATTCCATCATCAGTAGTGCAGACTGTCATATTTAGATCAGGAATATTGTTTTGCCATCTGATTAGGCAGATTTCTATAATTCAAGGATTAATCTGAGTCATGTTCACAAATTTGGCTGACTAGGAGAAATGCAAATCAATTTATTTAAAAATCATACTAACATTTTAATAACGTGGGCTTATGTAACCCACACATAATGCAGCAAGAAAATGTTAGTATATATTAAATTATAGAACATGTGTTTTCTGCTAGAGATGTTCTTATTCGAATATAAGATTGAGTTATTTGTTTCACAAGTTTTCCTATTGTTTCTTTTGTTCAGTAAGTTTCAGTAAAGGAAACAACTTTTTTCTTTTTAAATTTTTTTACTGAATTTTTAAAAACTAACAAGTTGTATGTATTCACCATGCACGACGTGATGTTTTGAAGTATGCATAAATTGTGAAATGACTACATCTAGGTAACTAACATATGTTTTACCTCACAGTTATCATTTTTGTGGTGAGAACACTTTTATACATCCACTCTTTTAGCATTTTTCAATAATATAACATATTATTAACTATATCACCATGTTATAGAATAGAAGACTTGAGCTCATTCCTTCTAACTGAAATTTTGTATCCTTAACTAACATCTTCTCAACTCCCACGCCAAACATGTCAGGCCTGGTAACCACCATCCTACTCTCCACTTCTGTGATATCAACTTTCTAAAATTACACATGAGGGAGGTAATGTGGTATTTTACATGTCCATGTTTATTGTAGCATTATTCACAATATCCAATATATGGAATCAACTTGTATCCATCAATGGATGAATGAATAAAGAAAATATGGTATGTATAGACAATGGAATACTTTTCAGCTATAAAAAGAAAACATTTTGAAATGCTGTTACTTGTGACAACATGGATAAATTCAGAGGACATTACGTTAAAGATGAAATTTTTAAAAGGAGTTACTGAAAACAAACTTAGTGAAAAGGGTATTTTTATTTAGTACTGTAGCAATAATTACTAGCCCAAACCTTAGGCATATCATTCATTTTCCTGAGCCTAATTTTCTTCATCTGTAATGTAGAAGGCCTGAGAAGTAGTCCTTCTTCAGAAGAGTCTCTTGGGGTAGCATTAGAGGCAGGCCCAAGAGTAAGAGTGGTTGCCAAACGGGCAGCTTCCAGCCCTTAGTTAACTGGCTGAAATTTGCCTCAGTGGGTGCACTTTCAATTTTTATCTGTTTTCTATACTAGGTTTATATATTTAGCATTGTTTAAAGAAACAGTTCATAATATAATATTCTCCCACACATCTTGCTGTTTATGTCAACAATGCAAGGTCTTGGCCACTTTTTATCCTGGCCATTTCTCAAGCATGTGTTTGCAACAGGCAGCCTCAAGAGCTGACATACTATCTCCCTCTGGAACAAAATCAAGCTCGCTAACTGCTGCTATAAAAGAGGTGGATTCTACAAGCTCAGTGTTCTTCACCTGTGATTCAAACTCACTATATGTACAGCGTAACTCTAAGTCCATATTGCATCACCCCCATAGGAGTCAGGGACAAAGGCAAACAGATGCAAATATGCTGATGCTCAGGCTGCCTGATGTGCTGAGAGTAATAAAGGTCTTTTTCTTTGACCCAGGAGTCTCATGTCTACTGTTGGATTCTCTGAAATAATAACAGGTTAACTTATTAGTGAAGTTGGGTAAAGTCAAATCCCAGGACAGATAATAACCTATTACTAGGCTGTTATTGTCAAGGTTTACATGGATATTTAATGTTTAATATTAGAACTAGTCTAATAAAAATAGTAAGGTTCTGACACTGAACAACATATAACAGTACAAACTAAAGAATCTAGGAACATAAACTGTGTTTTAATAGACATTTATTACATGATAAAGGTGGCACTACAAATCAGAGTACAAAGGATAAATTACTTGGTAAATAATTTAGTGACAAGCAGCTATGCATTTTGAATACATAAAATTAGACCTTTCAGCTCGCACTATAACACAAGATTTATAGAGTTTTAATTTGAAAAAATAAAACTACAGATGCTTAGGGGAAAATGTGGAAGTTTATTTTTATAACATAAATGTGAAAAATACCTTATTTATCAAACAGGTAATCACAGGAAGACAGAACAAGATGGCCAAAAAGAACCCTCCGGCGATCATCTCCATTCAGGAACGCCAAATAGAACTACTATACATACAAGAAAGCACCTTCATAAGAGCCAAAAATCAAGTGAGCAATAATAGTACCTGATTTTAATATAATATTAAGGAAAGAGGCACAGAAGAGGGTACAAAGGACAGTCTTGAATTGCTGACAACACCCCCCCACACCCCACCCCCAGCAGTGAGCATAGAGAGAGAATTTCTACCCTTGGAAGAGGGAGGGAGAGCAAATGATTATAGGACCTTGCATTGGAACTCAGTGCTTCCCTGTCACAGCAGAACACAACAGAGGGCAGAATTTGGCTGGCATACAAGAAGGAGGCATTTCAAGCAGCCCCAGCCAGAGCGGAATCCTCCACTCCAGCAGTAGGAACTTGAGTTCTTACTAACCCCACTACCAGTGGACTAAAGTGCTCTAGGGTCCTGAATAAACTTGAAAGGCAGTCTAAGCCACAGAGATTGAAGCTGGGCTCAAGTACTACAAGGACTGGTGGTGTGGTAGGCTTGGAATAGTGGAGCTGGGGTGCATTCTAGCCAATGAGACACCATCTGGGGGAAACATGGGAATGTTTATATCACCTCTTCCCCAACTCTAAGCAGTATAGCTCAGGGAGTGACTCTTTACCCTTGCAAAAAGGAGAGGGAAATATAAAAAAAATTTTATCTTGCAACTTGAGTACCAGCCCAACCACAGTAAAATAAAGCACTAAGTAGAGCCCTGAAGCCCCTGATCCCAGGTCCTAACTCCTGGATGGCATTTCTGGACCCATTCTGGGTCAAAAGGGAACATGCTGCCTACTGGCAGGATTCACTACTTGCCAAATAAGGAGCGCCTAAGCCTTGAATAAACATCAGTGGTAGCCCGGCAATAGTAGCCATAGCCCCGGGGTGAAATCTAGTGCTGTGCTGGTTTCAGATGTGACCCAGTGCAATCCTAGCTGTGGTGGTTATGGGAGTGCTTGTGTCAACCCTCCCTCAACTCCATGCAGCCCAGCACAGAGAGAGAGGCTTCTTTTGTTTGGGGTGAAAGTGAGGGAAGAGAACAAGAGACTCTGACTGGTATTGTAGGGAATTCTCCTGGATATTACTGAAGTCCACCAAGACAGTACCTCTCACAGTCTCCAAGAGTCACAGTATTGCTGGGCTTGGGGTGATCTCTAGCGCAGATAAAAATGCAGTGACCAAAGACTTCAATCAAAACCCAACTCATTTCCTTTTTGAATACCTGGAAAGCATTCTCAAGAAGGAAGGGTACAAATAAGCCCAGACTGCAAAGATTAGAATAAATACTGAATTCCTCAATGCCCAGACATCAATGAACATCCAAAAACATACAAAACATCCAGGAGGGCCGGGCGCGGTGGCTCACGCTTGTAATCCCAGCACTTTGGGAGGCCGAGGCAGGCGGATCACGAGGTCAGGAGATCAAGACCATCCTGGCTAACACAGTGAAACCCCGTCTCCACTAAAAATACAAAAAATTAGCCGGGCGTGGTGGCGGGCGCCTGTAGTCCCAGCTACTCAGAGAGGCTGAGGCAGGAGAATGGTGTGAACCCGGGAGGCGGAGCTTGCAGTGAGCCGAGATTGCGCCACTGCACTCCAGCCTGGGCGACAGAGCAAGACTCCGTCTCAAAAAAAAAAAAAAAAAAAAAAAAAAAAATCCAGGAAAAAAATGACCTCACTAAATGAACTAAATATGGCAATAGTGACTAATCCTGGAGCAACAGAGATATGCAACCTTTCAGATGGAGAATTCAAAATAGCTGTTTTGAGGAAGCTTAACAAAATTCAAGATAACACAGAGAAGATACCCAGAATCCTATCAGAAAAAAAAAATAGCAAATATTGAAGTAATTTAAAAATCAAACAGAAATTGTGTAACTGAAAAATTCAATTAACAAACTGAAAAATGCATCAGTTTCAACAGCAGAATTGACCAAGCAGAAGAAAGATTTAGTGAGCATGAGGACAGGCTATATGAAAATACAGTTACAAGAGAAGAAAAATAATTCTAATAAAGCATGCCTACAAGATCTAGAAAATAGTCTCAACAGGGAAAATCTAAGAGTTTTTGACTTTAAAGTGGGGATAAGAGACGATCAGAGTAGAAAGTTTATTCAAGGAGGCCAGGCATGGTGGTTCATGCCTGTAATCCCAGTGCTTTGGGAGGCCAAGGTGGCAGATCTCTTTAAGTCAGGAGTTTGAAACCAGCCTGGCCAACATGGCAAATCCTAATCTCTACTAAAAATACAAAAAGTAGCCAGGTGTGGTGGCACGCACCTGTAATTCCAGCTACTCAGGAGGCTGAGGCACAAGAATTGCTTGAACCTGGGAGACAGAGGTTGCAGTGAGCCAAGATCATGTCACTGCACTCCAGCTTGGGTGTTGGAGTGAGACTCTGCCTCAGAAAAAAAAAAAAAAAGTTTATTCAAGGAAATAATAGAGAATAGTCCAAACCTAGAGAAAGTTACCAATATTCAAGTACAAGCAGGTCACAGAGCACCAGCAGATTTAACCCAAATAAGACTACCTCAAGACATTTAAACATCAAATTTCTAAAATTAAAAGATATACAAAACATACAAAAAAACAGCAAGAAAAAAGAAGAAAATAACATGAACAAGAGCTCCAATACATCTGGTTTTTAGTGGAAACCTTAAAGGCCAGGAGAGAGTAGCATGACATATTTAAAGCACTGAGAAAACTTTTATTGTAGAATATTATATCCAGCAAAAATGACCTTCAAACATGAAGGAGAAATGATGATTTCCAGACAAGCAAAAGCTGAGGGATTTCATCCATACCAGACATGTCTTACAAGAAATCCTAAAAGGAGTTCATCAGTCTGAAAGAAAAGAATGTTAACAAGCAATAAGAAATTGTCTGAAGGCACAAAACTTGCTAGTAACAATGATAACAAAAATGTATACAGAATATTCTAACACTGTAATTGTGGTGTGTAAACTACTTATAACTTGAGTAGAAAAATGAACAACAAAAATAACTATAAAAACTTTTGTATCCCAGCACTTTGGGAGGCAGAGGTGGGCAGATCACAATGTCAGGAGATCGAGACCATCCTGGCTAACAAGATGAAACCCATCGCTACTAAAAATACAAAAAAAAAAAAAAAAAAAAAAAAAAACTTTTGTAAAGATACACAGTATAAAAAGATATAAATAGAAACAATAAGTTAAAAACTGGGGAGGGAGTGGAAGAAGTTGAGGCGTAGTTTTTATTAGTTTTCCATTTGCTTGTTTGTTTGTTGTTGCTACTGCAACCAGAGTTGTCAAAAATTTAAAATAATTGGTAATAGAAGGTTATTTGTAATGTCATGGTGACCTCAAATCAAAAACCAATAACAGATACACAAAAAATAAAAGCAAGAAATTAGAACATACCACCAGAAAAAATCACTTTTATACCTAAGAAGACAGAAAAGAAAGAAGAGAAAACCACAAAACAATTAGAAAACAAATTTTAAAATAACAGTAGTAAATCCTTATTTATAAATTATAACATTGAATGTAAATGGACTGAACTTTCCAATCAAAGACAGAGTGGCTGAATGGATTAAAAAGCAAGACCCAACAAAATTCTGCCTATAAGAAACTCACTTCACTTATAAAGACATACATAGACTGAAAATAAATGGATGGAAAAGATATTTCATGCAAATGAAAACAAAAAAAAGCATGGATTGCTATACTTAGACAAATGTTGTAGATTTCAAGGAGAAAAGTATGAAAAGAATCAAAGAAGGTAATAATATAATGATAAAGGATTCAATTAAGCGAGAGGCTATAGCCCTGACACCAAAACCATAGACACAACAACAAAAAAAAACTACAGCCTAATATCTCTGATAAACATTTATGCAAAAATCCCCAACAAAATACTAGTAAACCAAATTCCAACAACACATTAAAAAAATCATCCATCATGACCAAGTGAGATTTATCCCAAGAATGCAAGGATGGTTCAACATACACTAGTCAATTAATGTGATACATCATATCAACAAAAAGAAAGACAAAACCCTACGATCCTTTTAACTGATACTGAAAAAAGCATTTGATGAAATTCCAGATACCTCATGATAAAAACCATCAAAAAAATGGGGATAGAAGGAACATACCACAACACAATAAAAGCCATATAAAACAGACCCACAGCTGATGTACTGAATGAAAAAAAAATTAAAAAACCTTTCCTCTAATATCCATAATAAGACAAGGATGCACTCTTTCCTTCTTTCTTTCTTTCTTTTTTCTTTCATTTTTTTTTTTTTATGGTGTTTTGCTCTATTACCCAGGCGGGAGTGCAGTGGTGCAATCTCAGTTCACTGCAACCTCTGACTCCCAGGTTCAAGTGATTCTCCAGCCTCAGCCTCCCAAGTAGGTGGGATTATAGGTGTCCACCACCACGCCCAGCTAATTTTTGTATTTTTAGTAGAGATAGTGTTTCACCATGTTGGCTAGGTTGGTCTCGAACTCCTGACCTCTGGTGATCCACCCACCTGGGCCTCCCAAAGTGCTGGGATTACAGTCATGAGCCACTGCGCCTGGCCTAGGATGCCCACTTTCACCACTGCTATTCAACGTAGTACTGGAAGTCCTAGCAATAGCAATTAGACAAGAGAAAGAAATAAAGGGCATACACATTGGAAGAAAAGAAGTCTAATTATCCATGTCTTTAAATAACATAATCTTATTTTTTGAAAAACTTAAACATTCCACCAGAAAAACAATTAGAATTGATAAACAATGTCAGTAAATTCGTAGAATACAAAATCAAAATACAAAAATCAGTAGCATTTCTATATGCCAACAGTGAACAACCTCACAAAATAAGAAAGTAACTTTTTTTACAATTGCTACAAATTAAATACTTAGACATAAACTTAACCAAGGAAGTGAAAGTTCTCTACAATAAAAACTATAAAATATTGACGCAAGAAATTGGAAAGGACACAAAAAGGAAAGATAGTTCATGTTTATGGATTAGAAGAATTAATATTGTTAAAATGCTCATACTACCCAAAGCAATCTACAGATGCAATGCAATCTCTATCAAAATACTAGTAACTTTCTTCACAGAAATAGAAAAAAAATTTATATAGAACCACAAAAGACCAAGAATAGCCAAAGCCATCCTGAGCAAAAGGAATAAAACTGGAAGAATCACACTACCTGACTTTAAATTATAGCTAAGATTTGGAATCAGTGTAAGGGTCCATCAACAGATGAATGGATAAAGAAAATGTGGTACATATATACCATGGAATATTATCCATCTATAAAAAAGAATGAAATTCTGTCACTTGCAACAATATGGATAGAACTGGAAGACATTAAGCAAAACAGGCCAGTCACAGAAAGACAAATTTCATATATTCTCACTCATATGTGGGAAATAAAAATTAAAACAATTGAACTCATGGCGATAGACAGTAGAATGATGGTTACCACGGGCTGGGAAGGGTAGTGGGTGGAGGAGGGCAGTGGGGATAGTTAATGAGTACAAAAATACAGATAGAATGAATAAGATTTAGTATCTGATAGCAAAACAGGGTGACTACAGTCAACAATAATTTATTATATATTTAAAAATAACTAAAAGAGTGACATTGGAATGTTCCTAACACAAATAAATGAGAAATGCTTGAGCTGACAGACAACCCAGTTATCCTGATGTGATTATTATATATTGCATGCCTATATCAAAATATCACATGTACTCCATACATACATACACATACTATGTACTCATAAAATTAAAAATGTAAAAATAAGTAATCATAAAGAAAAATTAAAATACTTGATTGCATAAAAATAAAAAAATTCATATAAGAATGAATCTCATAAAGATATTTAAAAATGAGTGACAGATAAGGGAAAATCATTTCCAGATAGATAAATTGATAAAGAATTAAATTATCTAAAACATAATATACAGACACTCCCTCCCCCAAAATCACCAACAGGTATAAAAAGGAAATTTTTAAGAGGAGAAATATAACTGGTTAATAAACTTGTGATGTTGATAAAAACTTATATGACGTTTACCCTCAAAATAGGCAGGGACAGTTAAATTTATGCAACAATGCAACATAATTTCTGGCTCATGAAATTGATAAATATTATATACTAGTTAATGTAGGAAAAAAGAGATACTTATACATTGTTGGCAGGACATTGATAAATATTATATACTAGTTAATGCAGGAAAAAAGAGATACTTATACATTGTTGGTAGGACTATAATTATTATCAATATTTAACAAAGTAATATGGAAGTTTCCATAAAATTTTAAAACCCATTTGCCTTAACCTTATACATCTATTTCAATGAATTTATATAATACTTAAAAATACAATGTAAATTATATGAACAAACATTTTACTACAGCTTTGTTTATAAAGTATCAAGAGCTAGAAACACTCCCAATTTGTTAGTTTTCAAGAGGAGAATGTCTGTGAGTACTGTGAGATATTGTACATCTATTTGCCTTATAAATACAACGATACCTTATAAATATAATGAGGTAAGTTGGTGAGTGTTCACTTGAGAATGACTAATGTATAATGCTTAGTGAAAAAAAAATCAGTGAAAATATGTGTAAGTTCACATATTTGTTTCAAAATAAATAATTTTCAAAAACATAACTATCCCAATAAAGTTTCTAAAAACGTCAAATCCTTCCATATGTCACTATGTGTATATAACCATTATAAAAACAAGCAAAAAGCATTAGAAGGTATGTTTAAATAGATAAGATATCACTTTCAGGGGTGCAGAGGGAAGAGGAACCCATTCATTTTCCTTCAGACATTTCACTACTCTGTGGATTGTAATAAGAAAGAATACTACTTTTGGAATTAAAATTATTAAATACAATTTTAAAAGTAAAATGAATGACCATCAAAACATGAAAGGAAGAAAATACTGGACATGGTGATATATTCAATTTCTAATATTCTGCATTCTGAGTCTTCTGGTAGCAATTACTTCAACAGCTGAACATTTCCCCTAAAGCCACAGAGATAGTATAAACAGACCCAAGTGTTCTGAAAAGAACAGAGGAATCATTTGGAACCAGAGAGGTCAGTAGAAAATATAGGATGTTCTGACCCAAAGTTTGATAGAGCCAAAGTATTCTAGTAGGTAATGTGGATATTGCTTACTAATGATGAGCAGGACCTAAGTACTTTGATCGTTAGGTCACACCAGGCATCAGCAGGGTATCTCTTGACAATGAGAGCCTTGAGATCTATCTTCTCTGTAGACCATATAAAAATAACCACACAAATATGCTACACTGCATGCATATGCAACGTCAAAGTTAAAAGATAAAAAGACAATAGTAACAATAGTTAAGGAACAAAAGCCTTACCCAATATTAATTGCACTTGAATGAATTCAGAAGGAGCCAAAGGAAGCCTTACATCTTTTATACATTTTAGAAATATCAATTAACTATCCAAAAAAGACAACAATCAAACCATCGAGACAGGGATAAAGCCCAAGACTGGGGACGTAAAATGAAATGGCTTGTGCAAAAGATAAGGTGGGAGCTTGTATCCAGAAAAAATGAACAAGTCATAATATAAGAACAATACTAACCCAATATTCTAAAATATCACTTTTATATATAATCAACAAAAATTATTTTTGAGATATTTAACTTTTTTCATACTAAGTTTTTGAAATCAAATTTGTATTTTACACTTCAAGCGCATCCTAATTTCAGTTAGCCACATCAGCACATGTGACCAGTGACTATTATTTCAGATCATCTCCAGAAAAATAGTAGCATACACGCAAACTTCGTTAGAATATTAATACAACCACTGTGGAAAACAAAGTTAGAATGTGCATAACCTATGGCCCAATAATTCCATTTCTGGGAATCTAACAAAAAAAAGACTACACAAAAAAGATAGAAGCAAAGACTTGACCACCACGACCAATGAAACACTGAGACACTTACCATTTTCACGGAGTAAAGTCTTTGCATGCATTGGAAATAATATAACAGTATTTCTTGCAACTGGAACAACTATGTTTTATACACTCATACTCACTAGAAAGGCAGATAAATCATTTGAACATTGAACCATATACTTTCACCTAGGAATGGTGGCCAGCTGGTAGACTTAGCTGGAAAAAACACTTGCACAATGATTCCAGCCTCTATGCTTCTCTGAACCTCTGAATCTGCTCCATTCTTCTAAATTCAACCATGTAACACAGCCATCATTATTCCAAGGGCCCCAAATGTTACCTGAATGTTATGCGTATATTTACAAGTTTGTTGGTATTAAAATCCTAGCAATTACCAACTGATGCAACTTTAAGAGAGCACTGAACAAGTGGCATTATTACCTAGTGCCTTAGGTTTTCTAAACAATATAGTAAAGAGACCACTGGCTTAACCTCTGAACTATACCTTGTGGCTTGATAGCTACACCTCTCAGATACTCATTCTCCTAATCTCTAAAATACAACAAAACCTATCCCACAGGGCTGTGGTGAGAAAAGTGCTTAGTACAATGGCCTCACATAGGCCAAGTCAAAATAGCTGCCCTATTATAATTTATTAAGCAGTTATTAATATCAATTTACCTTTCAAACATCGCACAGTTTTTTTTTCTCTGGATCATAATTAAAATCATCTATTTATGTTTAATATCTAAAATAAAAACACATGGTAATCCAAAAATATAAGGCAAAAGAACAACATTACAGCACTTTTAGACTTCCAAATTAAATATTATTTTAGATATTATTCAAGTTTGGAAGGCTATAGTGAGAAAGAAATCACATATACTAGTGGTGGCAATGTTGACTGCTATCACATTTCCAAAGAGAATTTGTTATTCCAAGGTCCTCATCCCTTGATGTAGCAACCCTAGTACAAGTTTTCCTTGGGAAATAGTTAAAAATACTAACATTTTTGTCCAGAAAATTCGTTAAAAATGACAACAGCCTAAATCCTGAATGTAAGAAAAATGTGTATAATAAAAACATACATCCATAGAATTAGGTAATAATTATTTAAAATGTTACTTTGGGTGTTTAATTATATGGAGAAATGTTATATGTTTACTGAGATACAGAACTACTATACAGAGTAGAACATTAACTATGTAAAAATGCATAGAAAAATGGGAACTAAGAAGAAAATTACTTTTGGTTTAAATTTATTTAAACAAAAATACAGCTTTATTTTGAATTACTCATTGAATATTTTAACTAAATATTGCTCAATAAAAAGTACATCAAATTTATCTTAAAAATTAATGACAAATTAATTTCCTAATTTTTTTTAACTGGCCAGCTTATAAACTTTTTTATACTGACTTTAAAATTGCTATCAGGTGTATTCTTTGCCATGGGTACCAGAAATTTTTAATTAATGTAGATCTCCATTATGTTATTTTTGTTGTTGTTGTTATTATTATTATTATTTGAGACAAAGTCTCTCTGTGTTGTCCAGGCTGGAGTGCAGTGGGGCAAACTTAGTTCATTGCAACCTCCGTCTCCCAGGTTTAAGCAATTCTCCTTCCTCAGCTTCCTGAGTAGCTAGGACTACAGGCACAAACCACCATGCCAGCTTTCTCATATATCTAGTAGAGACAAGATTTTACCTTGTTGGCCAGGCTGGTCTCAAACTCCTGACCTCAAGTGATCTGCCCACTTCGGCCTCCCAAAGTGCTGGCATTACAGGCATGAGCCACTGTGCTGACCAATCTCCATTATGTAATTCTTTTGAAACTAATTAATGGTAGAATTCTTTTATCCTTATTTATTTCTTCTTATTGATAATTCTTTTAGCCTTTAATTTCTTTTGTGTGTGTGTATGTAAATGCTTCTGAGTACTGAACATATATGCTTTTTAATATATTAAGTAATGGCCATTAAAGTAAAAGGAAGGTATGTGTTTGCAAACTAAGAAATGCAGGATATCTTCACTAGGCCATTTTTGAGTATTTAATGGAAAATGTGGAAGCCACCCAGGCAGAGTAAAGATCTCAAAAAATCTCAGTTACATCACTGGGTCTTATCTTAAAAGACTCATTTGTTGCATAGTGACAAATATCTCCCAGCAATTCCTACATTATTTAGGCCATGCACAATCATCTTGCCAAGGAAGCAAAATTATGACTCCAGGACTTCTTGAAACATGAGGAAAAAAATTTACTTCTAAATATTATTTTCATAGTAAAAAGTTAGCTTAGAAAAGAGTGCTAACAACAATAAAATAAATATTCATTATGAGTAATTCTGACTCATTTTGAATTTGATGACCAGAATGACAAAAAAATTCACTAGGTAAACTGATTGCCAACTTAAGCTGTTTTTCTCAGCATGCTTCCAAATTCTGTAAGACTAGCTTTTTAAGAAAGCTCAACTGCCATTTTTAAAACTCTTTCCAGTACAAGGTATTTTCTGACTTGGCAGAAATTAAAGCCTAAAAGAATTGTCTCTTGCTGTCAGAGGTTAAGGGATTATAGTGCCATTTATACAAACTGGGCATCAAGCAGTTAAACAGTAAGGCTTAGGTTGAGGTCTGGCTGCACCCCAGGGCCTGCAGGCAGCCGTTGGCACTCCTCAGGTACAGTGGGAGGTGTTGTGTATGAGACAGGAAACAACCTTAGCGACAGGTGTGTTTGATTAATGAGGGAGAAAGAGGGAAACCATCTACAGCTTCCCAACCAATGACAAAATATGATGAGCTCTTCTCCTAACCAGAGAAACAGAATAGCCAAAGGGAGAGGGGGTCAGGGTGGCACCAGCAGGAAAAATGTCCTGTCTCACAGCAACCAGTACAGGAGAAGCAGAAGCTTGTATTAGAGAGTTGGACATACTTTATAAGAAAATAAATGAAATTACCGAATCTTTTCTTGAGAGAATATCATTTATTTAGACTTCAGGCATAAAATCTGAGTATTTTCAGAATGTCCTCTCTGAGACTGGCATGGAAGTACAGTACTAACCAGCCAAGCAGAAAATATTAGATCACAAGAAACATATTACAAGCAGAATAAGGAAAACATAGACACACAACAAAGATCTAAGAGGAGATGCTTTCCTAACTCCTAACTGGGAGAAATGAAGAAAGATTTATTAGTAGGAACACTGACATTGTACCATGAATTACACCTGTTAATAGTATTTACAGTTTGCTGGATACATATACATCTATACATAAGGGTATATGTATATATGTTTATATATACATATGTGTACAAAGGTGTATATATATGCATATACACACACACATGCAAACACATGCCATTCTTTTCAACTAACTCCTTTTGCCATTTTTCCAAAGTCCTATGGAGTAATGATAGAGACTACCTGAACATGTAATAACTCAGCTAACCTTTATTCATTCCCCTGATGCCAAGTGAACTTTACCTAGAAACCAGAGGTCACCAAGATCTTATACTAACTGAAAACTTCATGTACATTAGCATAGTCAAGGCGAGCCAGGAATACTAGTTGCTTTTGTTAGATCTTCTTCCCTTCTGAAACCTAATCTTCCAAAATCAAAGAAACTGCCACAGAGCAAAATAATTTGAACAATGACTGATTATCCAATGCGATCACTCACATTTGAAGTATGACCTCATCTAACTGGTCTAAATACTTGAGACAATTTAGATTTTCAAACTATTCAAAGTAGTGAAATTCCACACATGTCCTTTGTAATTCTCTGCTTCATTCAAGAAA
This sequence comes from Nomascus leucogenys, assembly GCF_006542625.1. Lineage (NCBI taxonomy): Eukaryota > Metazoa > Chordata > Mammalia > Primates > Hylobatidae > Nomascus > Nomascus leucogenys. Next base: position 13,714,994 of record NC_044391.1, read on the forward strand.
TCTCCTTTCCAAATTACCACTTTCAAAATATAATTTGCCAGCACACAGAAAATCAAAGATTTCCCTGAAAGGTGTATTGTCTTTCTACCCAAGGAACTCTCATTAGACTTCCAAATATTGACAGAATTCTAATAATTACTATAATTCAGATACACACACACATATGTATGTATGCATATCCATACACATATATGTAAAATTTTAAGTTATAGTGCTCAACTCACACTACACACCCATTTTTAAGTGTGTAAAAATATACTTTAAATGCAAAAAGTATAGTTTTGTTTTTAGAAATGCAGTTTGCTTCATAACTTCGTTGTGTTGATACTATAAAGATCCTCATTACAAGGTACAATTTTGTTTAATGTATAAAATAAATACAATTGTATTGGGGAAAAATTTTCTCTCATGAATTGACAACCAAAAACTGCTCTTCTAAAAGTGTATTTTTAAGGTTTGTTTATGGTTTTGCTTTACATTGAATCCAAAACACTGTAACTAATAATGACAGTTGTTACCACGCGTGAAGTGCTAAGAGAAACCAAAATTTATGTCCCTTTAAGATAAGTCTTAGTTAAAATTATTCATCACAGCTAAAGAGGAAAAAAAATCTGCTTAAACTTGTAGCAACAACATTTTCATATAGTGTTAATTAGATCAAAGCAAACCAATGTCTTTTTAAAGTAAAATGAAATTTTTCTATGGTTTTTTAAAAAAATATTTAACTCAAGAACACCACCAAAAACAAACTCTAAAGCTTATTTTATATAAATGCTAAAATCTATTCAATTTTTTCATCATAATGAATAACAAAATCAAGGACTTTGGAATGAAATTATTCTTAAGTATTTCTGGTTTGTATGAGAGCTTGGAACAATTATTCAGATTAATTCCCAGACTGTTTATTAAAACATTGTTGTTACTTATTTAAGACAGCAGTAATTGTTTAACCCCCTAGTCTCCCATGATTTAAATATTCTAATAGCCCTAACATGCTATTAACGTTAATAGATTCATTCTTTTATAACTATATTAGAAATTCGTCATCTGCTTTTTAGTCATTTACATTGCAGAAAAAGTATTCTTATCATCCCATTAAAAAAGTCCTTCATGTTAGTTACAGAAATCCATATATCTTTCTTTCTTTCCACAGCTCCTAGTAAAGTGCCATATCATATGGGTGCCAAATAATATTTCAAACAGAATTATAAAAAGCCTAGATATAATATATTTGAACCACTATTTTCTACTAGGCAAAATTTGTAACTTACACAAAAGTTCTTAACAGTTTTTAACTGTTCTTAACATAGTAGATTTTATGGTGTTTATGCATATTCGACCAAACTTCTTTTATTAATGTATTACAGAGACTGGAAGGATTAGAGATGGGAATAAAATATTAAGACCTTTTATCTGGAGTTTACATGTGAAAACCAAATAGTCCTCAAAAGCTATTTTTTTTTCTTTATTTCATGAATGATTGGCTCATTGTTATATTAATTTAATAATTAAGATGTTCATCTAACTTAGCTTATTTCATCTTCTTACTTGTGGAACATTAACCCAGGAAAGTACAAATAACATGAACTCTTAGTAAGAAGGTAAGCTGGTAATAAGTAATTGAAACTTCTAAGATTATCAGTTTATTTTCTTCACTACAAATGTATTTTTTGCTCAGATATTTGGCCACCCAAACATTTCAAAATAAACCCAGAGACTCACCTCCATATGTAATATATATATATATATAACTTACCTCAGTCAAATGTGGTGTAGGGTTAAATCCACAGAGATTACACACTTGATTCTTGCATTCAGTGCAAGTATTGAAGTTAGGAGGATCCTTAGAACCTATGTTGAGTTCAGTTTTGCAGAGAGGACAGGTTGATTCTGGTTTGGGAGATTTCTCCAGTTTTGTGGGAAGGACAGCCTTTTGAGGCTCAGCTGTTAAAGATTTGCTATCCTTAATAGGTGGTGGCTTTTTTTCTGTTTCTGTTCTTTTTACTGTTGGAGCTTGTTCAGCTTTGGGCTCTAATTTTTCAGCTGCTGGGGCTTTTGTTTCCTTTTTCACAGGTATAATTTTTGCAGGTGCTGGTGGTGCTTGACCTGTGGATTTGGGAGGCCCTTGCGAAGTAGGTGGCTGTGAAGGGGCAGGGGCTTGTTTCATTGGGGCCCCTGGTCCACTTTGTGAATGAGGTCCAGGTTGGCCTGCAGTGGAAATTAAATTTGATGCCTGGCTGAAGATTGATGCTCCAAACCCAAAGAGTTTCCCAGTCACGGTCTCTTGAGGAGTTGTAGGCTGTGATTTGGGGGCATCAGTAATACTTCCCAGATTCAGACTGAAACGTCTTGACTGCTCCTGAGGCTTTGGGGACTGTTGAGGTGTGGGGACAGTTTGGCCAGCGGTAGGTCGTGGGCCAGGGGGTGCTGGTGACCCTTTTGGCATTGGCTTGGCGTCTGGTTTAGGACCCATTTTGGTTTGTGCTTTCTTGGGTTCTTCCTTCTTTTGTACGGGGTCAACTTGTTTTTGACCTTTGCTCTCTGAACTGGGACCGGGATGTGAAATAATTTTTGAATCTGATGCAGGTCGAGGTATGGCTTTAGAATCAAATGGGGTGACTTTTTCCCCTGTTGGTGGAAAACTCTGCGAGGGTTTGGCAGAGTCTGTTTTTAGAGGAGGGGTTGTTTTCTCTTCAGCTTGTAACTGTACTTTGGAGCTTGGAATATCAGGTTTTGTTGTTGCTGATGATGAAGATACAAGGTCTGTGGTTGGCTTTACCATCTTGGGCTGCTTTGGTTTATTATCAGCAATAAGGGCCTTGTCCTGCTCAGATGGGACAGAAGGTTCTTTGGCAGGGGCTGGCTTGGACAAAGAATCTGCCTCAGGGGGCTGCTTGGCCTTGGCTGAAGGAGAGCCATGAAGAGTTGGTTGTTTCACTAGTGGCGGTGGCTTTTTAGGCTCAGGTGCCTTGGAGAGATCCTGTTTAGGTGCAGCATCCTTCTTTGGGGAAGTCTGCTGTGGCTGTGGGGATGATTTGCTCACTGCTGATGTAGTGGTAACAGGTGCAGTCTTCGGTTTGGGCTGGGGTGATGACGGAACTGGAGCCAGATCCCCGCCTAGAGCTCTTTTCATTTGACAGTTCAAACAGAGCCACTCTTTCACCTACAAATAATATAAAACAATGGTCACCAAGACAATACTGTAAAAACACAAAAATGTTTTCAAAACATGAATACTGCCATTTGAAACTACGTCTCTCATCATTCAAAGCAGAAAATATAGAGAAAATTACTTTAATAAATTGATATTAAAATATAATTAATGGGCCAGGCGTGGTGGCTCATGCCTGTAATCCCAGCACATTGGGAGGCTGAGGTGAGCGGATCACAAGGTCAGGAGTTTGAGACGAGCCTGACCAACATGGTGAAACCCCATCTCTACTAAAAATACAAAAATTTGCTGGGCATGGTGGTGTAGACCTGTAATCCCAGCTACTCAGGAGGCTGAGGCAAAAAAATCGCTTGAACCCAGGAGGCTGAGGTTGCAGTGAGCCGAGATCACACCATTGCACTCCAGCCTGGGTGACAGAGTGAGACTCTGTCTCAAAAAAAAAAATTATAATCCTCAGGAACTAAAGTACCCTATATTTTAAGGAATATATAAAGTAAAAATCAAAATATACTTTTGTGTTTCTTCTAATGGTAATTCTGTTATTCTTTGCCTTTGATTTACTTAAATTTTGATTACTCCCAGAAATAGAAAACCATGTATAATTTAAGAAAAAGCAAGTTTTATGTTTTTTTTTTAACAAGCTTCCATAAAACTTGTTTTTTCTTAGATTATACATGGTTTTCTGTTTCTGGGAATAAAACATGTTAGATACCATAAATCAGTTATGAGAGTTATTTTCTCTATTGATGGCTCATAATCAGTTTTAAGATATACAGCCCAGAGTAGGATTGCTAAATTATGAACACATTGCTAATTTTTAAAATTAGCAAAGCATTACTCCCCCCTCCCAGGTGACATTCAAATGTTTTAAAATACAAATTGTTAACAATGTTGAGTTAGAAATAGGATATTCTCTAATAACAAAGTAAATAAAAAACAATAGCACTCCCTCAAATGATCACAAATAGCATGATTTAACAGAGAAAACATGGTTTCCTTAGAAATTTTATGAAGATACTTGAAAAATCAACATAAGTAACGTACATATTTGACTGGTGATATATATATGTACATGTATGCATGTGAATGAGAGAGATTTGTATACATATGAGATATACATATATATATACACAATATGCAAATGCTTTTCTGCATTGCATCTATTGTGAAAAGATGTTGTGTTTGATACCATATTTTAGAAGATAATTTAAAAGTACCTATGTTCAATATTTACCTTTTTTATTATTCTAAAATAATGTTTCCTTATAATAGATTATTTTAAATATTACCAAAATAATTTAGAATACATAATTATACCATGATCCAACATTCTCCACCCAACGTAACCAATGTAAATAATTTGGCACTGAAATTCTTTGTACAGAATGCTGCACAATGAAAAAATATATATAAATATAAGGAGCACAGGCACCAGACAAACTTCCCACAATACAAAATTGCAAAGTGTTCAGCTGGCAAACAGTACATTTTCTATTTTCAAACAATTTCTTTTTGAAAAAAAAAATTGAATTAATCATTCCTAAACATTTTAAAACTTCTTTGAAATTATTTAAACTCATGTACCAGTATCACAAGGCTTATTTTGCACTCTCATGGAAAGTAAACTTATGTTTGGAGAAGGTTAAATGAGATTTTCAGTTTGAACTGAAACGTTATACTTCTGTTTTAAAAACTGAATCACAAAGTAAAATTATGATATTGTTAAATATGGGTGGTTGGTACACGGATATTCATTCATTCATTCATTCATTCATTTATTTATTTATTTAGAGATGGGAGTCTCGCTCTGTCGCCCCGGCTGGAGTGCAGTGGCTTGGTCTCCGCTCACTGCAAGCTCTGCCTCCCAGGTTCACGCCATTCTCCTGCCTCAGCCTCCCGGGTAGCTGGGACTACAGGCGCCTGCCACCACGCCTGGCTGATTTTTGGTATTTTTTAGTAGAGACAGGTTTTCACCATGTTAGCCAGGATGGTCTCGATCTGACCTTGTGATCTGCCCGCCTCAGCCTCCCAAAGTGCTGGGATTACACAGGCATGAGCCACCATGCCCAGCCATGGATACTCATTATATTTGTTTTCAATATGGGTATTATACACCTCTGTACTCACTGTATTGTCTTAACCTTTCTATATGTTTGAAGCATTTCACAAAATAAATAACTCTTTATACATATAAATATTTGAAGTCCTAAAACAATCAAACAGTTGCCACTTCTGCAAGTACCATGGCAAAAGGCAGGCAAAAATGTAAGAAAATTTCACTCCATTTTCCTCATTGGAAGGAAAGATGTCTATAAATATGCATCTACCCACTCACTCATATCCTCTATTATCAATGTCAACTCTGCTGTTCTACTATGTTTCTCTCATTAATTTTCTTCCATAGCCTCACATGATCACCTCATAATCATGCAGCCAGACAAAAGAAGAAAAATAGAATTAAAGGAAAAATTCTTACATGTATAGTCACTGAAGTTTTTCTATAAAATACCTATTACGTGCAAGATCTGTACCCACAACTAGTTTAAATTACAAATTTCCAGGATTAGTAATTTTCATTACCATTAATTGCTTTTATTCTTTTTAACAAGTGTCATAACCAAAGTAGTTTCAAAATAAACAATACTTATTCTTTTATTGAAATATTTATTGAGCACCTTCTACAAGGCAAATACCACCAAATGAAAGAAGCAAAAATCAGGCCGGGCGCTGTGGTTCAGGCCTGTAATCCCAGCACTTTGGAAGGCCAACATGGGCGGATCTCCTGAGGTCAGGAGTTCAAGACCAGCCTGGCCAACATGGTGAAACATTGTCTCTATTAAAAATACAAAAATTAGCCAGGTGTGGTGGTGCATGCCTGCAGTCCCAGCCATTCGGGAGGCTGAAGCAGGAGAATTGCTTAAACCTGGGAGGTGGAGGTTGCATTGAGCTGAGAAGCACTCCAGCCTGGGTGACAAAGCAAGACTGTCTCAAAAAGAAAAAAAAAAAGAAGCAGCAGCAAATATCCCTGTCCTGATGGAGGCTATATAACAATCAAACAAGTGAATGCATAAGACAATTTCAAGGTTATGGTAGATATCATAAGTGGGAGTTGAACGATGAGAACACATGGACACAGGGAGGAGAACATCACACACTGGGGCCTCTCGGGGAGTGCAGAGATAGGGGGTGATAGCATTAGGAGAAATACCTAATGTAGATGACAGGTTGGTGGGTGCAGCAAACCACCATGGCACATGTATACCTATGTAACACACCTGCACGTTCTGTACATGTATCCCAGAACTTAAAGTATAATAAAGAGATTAAAAAATTATGATATAAAATCCCAATTCAAATTGTTTTAAAAAGAGAAAACAATTATCTTTAGATAACAGTCAGCAGACAATATAGATGGCAGAATTAAAGCCTCGTCATGTTTTCTAACAGAACTTTCTGGTAAACTTAATTAAATAAAAATTTTAAATATCACTAAAGACATAGAAGAAATAAACTTAAACCTTCACAAAAAATAAAGTACAATGAATGAAGACAAGATGTACTTGAAAAAAGAACTGAATAAATATTCTACATACAAAACAAATCTGATGATATTGTGGTGATTCTTTGATACTAGTTTCTCTTTTTTTCCTCTGAAAAATTTCTTGGGATGTATTTGGTTTTATTAGTAAAATTCTAAGTTTCTTTGCAATCTGAACATTGGAGCTTCATACATAGCCAGTATGCCCTAACATTATCTTTGGACAGCTGTAAAATTAGAACACTACCAGACATATTTAATGTATCATGTATATCAACACTGGGACACATTTTATACTATCTTTATTCCAAAATCAAATGATTCACTGTGGTTTATAAATGTACATGGATATATCTCTACCTAAGCAGATAGTTAGGAGAGTTAGTAAAAAGGAGGTGGAAAATAGGAGTCACTGTCCCTTCACAGGGAGAGAATTCTGCTTTTCTCCTAATATACCCTTTGCTTGAACAGACTCCACCCCCTCATCTTTTGTCCTTTAAATGACCACATTTATTTTAACTTTGATAAACAACACAGAAAAGATATTTGATCCATCAACGTTCCCCCTTATTGCTAGAATACAGGTTGAACCTCCTTTTATTTAATTATACTGGCCAAATCTGTTGAAGGTAGAAATGATTTGTATTTCAGCACTTAACAGTCTTGTACTGAAAACAGCAGCATTTGCAAGCCCCTAATGCAACTGACAAAAAGAAAAAAGAAAATGAAAAAAGAAAAAAATCTCTCCTACATATTGACCAAATGAAAAAGTCCATAACCAGCCCCAGCATTAACATCACCAACCATCTTTGCTGTCAGTCAGGTCTTTCACAGTGCACTGAGGATGAGCAATGAATAGTAATACTTCCACTGCTTTCTCAGTTACCCAAGTTCAAAATCTCATAATATTTTTACCACATTCCGATTTATTCTGAAGTGGGTCTGGATTGCTTGTGAAAGTTTCTCTCACATTTCCAAAGCCACTGTCTCTCATTTGGCCATTATTATTTCTCAAACACTTCACATTTTCACCAAAAGTAACCTGTTTAATACAACCACTCGCCTTCAAACCTCAATGCCTTTATCTATGAAATAAAGTAAAAATTTTTACAAGAAATTTAAAGTATATAATTCTGTTGGTGTTCTTATGCTAGTATTTATGTAATTCTGCTATTTCCAAGCCTGTATCTCCCCAAAGGCTCAAAACAACAAACTGTAAAGACTTACTCATGGTAGTCTTTCTATTAATCTCCAGTGTATAAATGACACTTTAAGCATCAGTTATGTTCACAAACATTTTTTGAACTAGTTTGAATTAAACAAATTAAAATATTTAACTGCGCTCTGTGTTTACTGTGAATCTTCCACTGTTTAGCCAATCTGTACAGCATTCTCAAGATGCATGCCATTCTCCATAGAACCCTACTTTGTACCTTAGGCCACTGAAAATCTATTCTCATTTCGATTCAAATTGAAGAGTCTCTCATAATTACAACATCTGCTAGCCATAAATATTTTTCTTGCCTGGAGATAATCACTGTCTTGTTTCACTTCCAAAATTAAACCTTTATCTCCAATACTGAGTAGGGACATACCTGCCCCAGACACTTGCTGCCAGTTACACACAGTACCTATAATACACTTGGTCCCTTCATTCAGCATGATTGGGTTTCCATCTGCTATAGCCATAAATGAAAATCTTAGATGATTTTAGTCCTTATCACTTCCTCCCCATGCCTGATTCACAGAAGATGGAGAACATTAGGCAGACAATCTCTGCAGCCAAGCCTGATTCACAGCAGATGCCTTCCACAAAGGTTTCCTAAAGAACTTCCCAAATGCCCTGTCAAAAGTGGCACTGCCTCTGCAACATTATACTACAATCCACATCCATTTGACAAATGGTGGGAGAAATGGAATAAACTCTACCAGGAGAGCCTACAACCATATCAATGTGTCCTGAAACGACTCCTACTTCAATGTGCAAACATTAAAAGGGAAGAATCCAACTGTCTTAGATAGATCTGTCAAGCCTGAACTTTTCCTAAATTCCAGATTTTATATGACAAATAAGGAAAAATAGCCATCTTTGCTTTCCCTATCTATAGCCTTACTTACAGAAGCTGCATAAATGAAATTCAAGGTGTGAAGATATAACTGTTTAATGAGCTACTTAAATTCAATTATCTCTGTGGAAAGGAACGAAAGGAAGGCATAAAAGTTTTTGTTCCTTTAGTCTTCTGATTTAATGTGCTATATAAATGGGGGTAAGAAGATGATCAGACAGGATTTCTGCTCATTCTGAGACCACTGTGTATTCTAATGTGGATCTGCATATAATTCCAACACACCTGTCTGCTTAATTCAATCCTTGCAGTTTTATTTTGTTAAGCCTTTGTTATGTATGAGAGGTGTCAAATATAGTAATACAAGTTCATTGGCTAAAGCCTTTGATAGATAATCATAAGCACCCTATTTAGATTTTTCAAGAAGCACTACTTGAACGTTTAATTGTGAACTTCACATAAAGAGTATCAATTAATGGTGCCACTTTCAAAATAAAGTATCAAAGCTATTGATTACCAAAAAATTATATTCTGATTTTTAAGAGTGTATCTTCAATAATGACTCAAAATAATCAATTTGATATATCTAAGCAATGAAGTGAGTTGATAAATTTGGGGGTTTCAGAACTAAAGCATATTCCTGCTCAGAATTATTATTAATTTATTAAGATTCAAAACAGAATGGAAGCCCTCCCCACCCGCCCCCCGCCCCGACACACACACAATTCCAGAAAGCATAATGACCAACATCTTCTCTTCTATGTAACTCTAACTGGAAAATTTAAACACATCAATGTAATATTCATAATATGATCTCTGCTCAATTACATAGCAGTAGTACTTGGAATAATGAAACATCAAAAGAACAAACACAATGTTAGGAATCTATATTTGCTCTTTTTGTACTGTTCACATCAGCTGCTAAATTTTCTTCAATCGTGCTATTTTCCTGTCTTTGTACAATAAAACCTGTTGGGCTCTTACTTTTAAACTCATCACAACTAAACTTTTCTGCAAACCATAATATCTAAATGGACTATGTACTCCATCAAAGCAGTATTCCTATTCTCTCTTACCTGAGTCATGACTCCCAGTCAACTTTGGGCTCCTATCATGTTTATGTAAATGCTATTGATCTTTTACAATCCACATTGAATTTCCTCCTTTGTCATGTTTATTCCATCATCAATGAACGTCTGCTGTTTTTCAACTATTACAGTACCATTATACCCCGAACCACAGCATTTAAATTCAAATATGTAGTGATTTACAGTATTTTCCAATTGTTTCCTCTTGTCTCCTCATATAAACTTTTAAAAAGTGCAAACACGGCCAGGCACGGTGGCTCACATCTGTAATCCCAGCACTTTGGGACGCCAAGGCGGGCAGATCACCTGAGGTCAGGAGTCCAAAACCAGCCTGGCCAACATGGTGAAACCCCGTCTCTACTAAAAATACAAAAATTAGCCCAGTGTGCTGGCATGTGCCTGTAATCCCAGCTACTCGGGAGGCTGAGGCAGCAGAATCGCTTGAACCCAGGAGATGGAGGTTGCAGTGAGTTGAGATCACGCCACTGCAATCCAGCCTGGGAGACATAGCAAGACTCCGTCTCAAAAAAAAAAAAAAAAAAAAAAAAAAGAGCAAACACTTCTGCTTACTTTTACCTCTATGTTGGATACCAAGTAATTTTTAGATATTATTTAATGGTAAACTATGCAAAAGTCTTTTCTCCTATTTCTCATCATATTATTTTGAAATACTTATTGAAGACCTTCTATTACTTTGAATACCAAAAATATATAATATAACCAGGCTAAAGGTTTTAAAAATCAGTATTAGGAAGATGAAATTGAGATAAAGTTTGATAACAGATTATGTTTTGTGCTACTCAAGGACTACTCAAGCCACATGAGCTCCCCCACAGAGGCAGTTACTCCCCAACAGCAGTGTGGATTCAGATGACTCACTGTAGTTGACATCTTTAGCTATTCATATTCATGCATAATTTATTTGGGTTAAAAACTAGACACTAGCATTCCTCAGAACTGTGATGGCATACTCAGCAATTTAATAAAACAATTTTCTTTAAAATAATACATCCAGAAATTGAATGGACATCTCCTCTCTGAAATTGCATGGATTACAATTTCTGCTATGTAATTCAGTAGCCATAAACAAACCTTGTAAAACATAAACTAAATATGCACTCTTTTCACCATAATAATGCTAACTGAATGCTAGCAATAACATTTCTAAATCATTACAAATAGGATCAAGTGATAAAAGCATATTTTAATATGTTTGTCAGGATTGTCCAAAAAAAAAAAAAAAAAACCTGACACTTTCACCAAAGCACAATTTATAAAATAATTACAGTACACGGACATGAAAGTGTATCCATACTGTATCACAATTACACAAAGAGAGGAGGATCTCAAATCAGTAAATTGAACTTACATGCATTATGCATTAACACTTCTAAACTGCCTCTCGTGGTGAATTCAAACTTTTACACCTCAGTTGATTAACATACACCTAGATCTACCACAAAATATTGCAGCCTGTGATCCAAGGGTTCCAATTAGACAGTGTGTGTGTAAGTATTTGAATAGTTTATTGCATTGTCCTCTTATTACTTTATTTAGAAATAACAAAAGATTATATTAGTGAAAAGAATCAAAGGTCTAAATATGAACTCATTCTATATGCTGAAAGCAGCATATCTTTAAATCAGACGCTCACTAGAATTAAGCCAATTACTTGCATGTTGACTTGAGAAGGAAATAAACATATTTTTTAAAATACATGAAATCGCTGGGTGCAGAGGCTCATGCCTGTAATCTGCACACTTTGGGAGGTTAAGCGGGGCAGATCACCAGGGGTCAGGAGTTCAACACCAGCCTGACCAACATGGTGAAACCCTGTCTCTACTAAAAATACAAAATTAGCCAGGTGAGGTGGCACATGCCTCTAATCCCAGCTACTCAGGAGACTGAGGCAGGAGAATTGCTTAAACCTGGGAGGCGGAGGTTGCAGTGAGCTGAGATCACACCATGGCACTCCAGCCTGGACAACAAGAGTGAAACTCCTTCTCAAAAAAAAAGAAAAATTTATGAAATCCTTAAATATATTAAGGCCTCTATAAAAAGAATGTTCATAAGGAACTTTTAGCCTATTTTAGCTCTCTGTGAATAGATGCTCCTTACAACTGTCAATTATTAAAATTTTACATAGATATATGTATAACCATTTAACAGTATGTTTAAGAAAAATCTGAATTTAAAATTATGATTAATCCGATTAATCTGTATTACATTATTTTCAAAAATGTTTTACAAATCTTATCTACATTTTTCATTGTCATTTATTTCCTTCTGACTATTTCTTTAACCCATTTACAGGATTAACTATCCTGTCAATAAGTTAAAAACTTTAAATAAATTTAAAAAGATCTACACATTAAAAATTTTCCCCAAAAATACAACTACAGAACCCTAATCACATGTTCACATAGTAAAGCCTGCTACTTGATTTCTTTAAATTACGTTGCATACGTAGAAATCTGTTCATAAGAGTTGTTTTAAGTATTCAACTGGTAATGCTTACTTTGCTGAACAAAGAGTTGAAGTGTCATATTTCTATAAATTGTATTGCAAGTGATTTTTTTATTAGAGAGAAATAATAGGAAAGGCACTTTACTACTTTATATTGAAGTGAGAACTGATCTCATCTATATGTACTTTTTCATATTCTCTTTTACAAACAAGATTCCATCTCAAATTGCTAAGCATTTGGCTCTCTTTTTAGACTCTGAATTCTATTTCTGACAGTAGCCCGTTAAAGTTATGACCTTCATCATCTCTAGTCTGAATTTTGAACACAGTGGCCTGCTCAGAGTAGGAGTTCACAGCTTTCTTAGAGAACAAAGAAATATGAATTAATGTAAGTCTCTGGTTTGGACAGAAGCATGTATGAAGGAAAAAACAAGTACTCTTAAACCTCGATTTTTTTAAACTAAGTATTCTGAAAATATCCCTGCCAAGAACATTAATTTCTTTATAACTTTAAGGATATGTAAATGTACACACATACATACACTTGCCATAACCTAGAAATTTAGAAAATGGTATGGTGAATCAAGTAATCCAATTAAGGACAATGTGATCTCCTATAAAAAGGTGCTAAATTTTGGGTCAGCAAATCTCATTTCTTGTATGGGATCCATTGCCAAGTAATTCTGTGACTGTGCAAAAGTAATTTAAATTCTTGACCCCAGTTTTCTTATCTACCAATGGGGTCAATAATGATGGTGCTATCCCTATCTGCCTATTAGAATGTTATAAAGATTTTTATCAGTAGTGGTAATAGTAATAACAATGAATGTTTATCTACAATTTTAATTTCAGAGCCCTTCCACTTATATTGGAAATGTGATTTTTAGCTTATGAATACTCTCACATTACAAATAATGAAACTAAACCCTTAAAAAAAAAATAAAGTCACCTGAGCAAATCACACAACAAATAAGTAGCTGATCTAGGTAGGATTCATACCCACGTTATCCAACTTTAAAATCTCGTATTTTCCAGTTTTCCAAAGCACCATCTTATGATTAATTTATCAAGAGGCATGGCAGATTTCAAAATACTTTATAATATGAACTCTGATTTTCTTAATTTCTTTACTCATCTTTAAAATGTGGATACCACCTCATTAAAAGAGCATAAAATGACAAAATGCATATAAAGTGCCTCGTGCACAGTTTGAAATGCATGGTGTTCAAACTACAATCTCTCTTCCCTGTGACAAGAGACCAAACTCCTTTCTTATTGAAGTAAGATAAAGACAAGAAACATTGTTTGTAGTGAAAATGTTGCTTCCTTATCAAAGGTAACAAGATATACTTTTCAGTGAATTCATAGTCATGTCACTAAGAGTGGACATATGTGAGAGGCAGAGCTAGGACCAGAACCCATATTGTTTGACACCTTACTGATGCACTTCATACTATTATTACTTTAAGGATAACCAGTATAAACTTCTAGCAGATTATTTACCTCTTTATCTTCAATGTAATAATATATTTGAATTATTTCTAAATGGAGATTATACTTATCTACACTAAGATTAAGATACCAAGAGAATTTAGTTTAGTTATAAATTAAAGATGTAAAATAGGGGAAACTGTTAGATATGTGTGCTTCCTCAAGGAATATAAACAATGAGAAAGTTAACCCTTTACTATATTCAGCTTACTGATCCAATAAATACATTTTTTTTTTTTTTTTTTTGCTGAGACCGTTTCACTCTTGTCGCCCACGGTGGACTGCAGCGGCATGACCTAGGCTCAGTGCAACCTCCGCCTCCCGGGTTCAGGTGATTCCCCTGCCTCACTCAGACTCCAGAGTAGCTGGGATTACAAGCGTCCACCACCACGCCCAGCTAATTTTTTGTATTTTTAGCAGAGACAGGGTTTCACCATGTTGGCCAGGCTGATCTCGAACTCCTGACCTCAGATGATCCACCCGCCTCAACCTCCCAAAATGCTGGGATTACAAGCATGAACCACCGCACCCAGACCCAATAATGATCTTAACGGTGGGTATCTGCCTTCACAGCAGAACATCTGTTCCTACCAAGCTAATAATATATAACAACAGGCTTACTAGACATTATGAAAGCTGGCTCTCCAGAAAGATACCTGAAATATCTAGTCATTTAAAAGCTGAAGCTAAAAAAAAAAAAAAAAAAAAGCTTTGGTTCTAATGATTAAACTTATGTATATAATATTAATATTACATATAATGTATATTATAGGTGTATATTAACACATAAATACAGGGCATATCCAAATCATAAGAAAACAGTGCAAACTGGATCACATCAACGATGAGAGCTAAACAAATATAGTGTTTGTAAACGTAATTAAATAATACATGTTTTTAAATCATTGAATTATATTTCTTTAATTAGAAAACTACTTTAAATAAAGGTAAATTCGCCGGGCGCGGTGGCTCACGCTTGTAATCCCAGCACTTTGGGAGGCCAAGGCGGGCGGATCACGAGGTCAGGAGATCGAGAGCACGGTGAAACCCCGTCTCTACTACAAATACAAAAAATTAGCCGGGCGTGGTGGTGGGCGCCTGTAGTCCCAGCTACTCGGAGAGGCTGAGGCAGGAGAATGGCGTGAACCTGAGAGGTGGAGCTTGCAGTGAGCCGAGATTGCGCCACTGCACTCCAGCCTGGGCGACACAGCGAGACTCCTTCTCAAAAAAAAAAATAAAAAATAAAAAAAAATAAAGGCAAATTCATTTCGTTATAATTAGGATATTCTCACTTTAAACAGTATGAATACCATAGAGACTATCAGAGAATCGCAAAAAACCCAATAAACTTTGTTTTCCAAAAACCTTATGCATAGAATAGAGGTATTTTATTTTTTTCTATTGGCTTCATGCAAACATTAGGACCAGTTAAAGCATACATGGCTGTGACAAGCAAAGAATGAACAAAGAAACTGACCAAACTTGGCATCACAGGCTTAAAATATTTCAAATCCTCATTGTTATTTGGAATGAAAAATCCTTGACATTACACCAAGAAGAATACCAATTCTGAAGATGTAAAAATGAAGAATCAAGTCCTTTAACCCTTTATATCATATACTTGTTTAAGCATTTGATGATTTAGAGTTTTTAAATTATACTAGTGTTAATTTTAGTTATAACATGAATTTAAAAAATAAAAAAATAGTGCATAAACGTATGGCATAAAAAGTAAAAGCCTCCCTCACTACCGCCAAGCCTTACTTTCTGGAATCAATCAGTATTAACTTTTGCTTTTAGTTTTTTTTGTGGTAGCCATTAGAGTATCAAATAGTAGATTTTGATTTTATTTTTTATGTATAAATTAAAAATCTAATGTATTTTTACCTTGTTACCCAAGGTGAATTTTTTCATAAGACCACATTATACTATTACCTGTTTTTAGGAATAGAAATAGCTCCTTATGCTGTGGATTTCACAAAATGCTCATTCCTCTACATCCACATTACAACAGGCAGGAGTGAAGAAAACATCTCAGAGTTATCCACACTCCTGGGTACATTCACACCCTTTCCTTCCTTAGTACCCTCACCCTTGACCCACAGCCTCAGTTGGGACTACAGCCGATTAGAATTTTAGTCAACATTAAAAATTCTAGATTGCCAAGTAACTCATCAATTTCAGACTGTAATCACCCAATAGAAGGGAGTGAGGGAACCCTACAACCCAACCCCATCCCTCTCTTGGAACACACTACAACCCTCCCCTACTTCAATTTTCTTCATAACACATTGTCATCTGTCTCACCATATGTTTTGTTTATTTGTGACTCTTACTAGAATACATGCTCCATAAGGGAAGGACTTTGTCAAATTTGTTCACTCTCATATTCCCAGAGTCTAGAACATACCTGAAGTATGGTAGATGTTAAGTAAGTAAATACCTTTTTTTCTTTTGTTTTTTAACTCTATGTAATCTGGGAAAATTCTAGGTCCTTATTTTTTAGACCATTAAATGAGTTCCTTTTTTTTTACCCTCGACCAGCCCATTGAAATTTGTGTATGTTAATTATAGAGAAAATATCTTCTTACATATCTCTCAGGAATAGTAAGAATTTTCTTACATTCTTTGAAGAATGAATTTTTTCCTATGAGGTTGATTGTTATTTTTGTTATTGTTTCTGTCAGTTCATGTATGTCATTCATGCTGTATTATTGCTAAAATGTCTAGTTAGGCTCTTAATCCACTCATAGGTAATCAACAGTTTTTTGTCTGCTGGTAGACAGTTCTGCTTCCCCATTTGTTCTCTACTTCGAATGAGAGAAAACAGGATGGCAGGGGGTCAGTATCCAAGTAAGGACAGTTTTACTCTGATGGTAATAGTTTAGGGCATTTGACTCATAGATGCGCAATGTTCTATTTGTTTTCTTTTTAGCAATACCCCATTGTGGGAGAGGAGCATCACCTCCACTTCTATTCTTCTTTTTGAAGGTCCTAGTTTTCTCAGGGGGGCCCTTCCTCAGGCAGGTCACCCTTTCATTTGTGGATTAATCTCTGGCTTTAGCCTGAAGGGGTTCCTCCTATACCTTGTCTTCCCAGTGAAGATTACAAAAGAGACCAATTGTCCTTTTGTTCCTACTGCAGTTCTGAAATTTATTCTTTGATTACTACCACATCCCACTACTGCTTTTTATATTTTTTGATTCCAAGTTAGGGCTTCTCTGAGGTCTCCTGAGTAGCCACTTGGACAGTGGTTTTCTCAGCTCTTTGTTCTTTCCATTTTCTTTCTACCTTCAAGGAATTCTTCAACATACCAACTTATGTTTTTGGAGCTCTTTCACATTTCTTGGAATGACTATACTTTAAATCTTTTAAAAAGTGGGACTTGAAGATAGAGGAGATGAGCATTTGTGTGCTCAGTCCTCCTTTTTAAGAGGAACTGTGTGGCAGTTTTTGCTTAGAATTTAAGGTTAAAAAAAAGTCTTTGTGCTAAAAACAGCAAGCAACTAAAAAGAGAACATCCTCTTTTCTAAAAGTTCTTTCAGTTACTTCACCATCAGGAATGTCTTACAGGCTTTCTCTCTCCACAGATTCCAGCCTCCTGACATTTGGCATAGCTCCACTATTTTCTACCAGCTCTTCTGAACAACTTCTCCCCATTTCTCTTACTAGAAAAATAAGATGCAACAGGATTATCCACCGAAAGATCATGGCCAGTTAAGCCATTTAACCCAACTGAAGAATTTCAGTCATTATTTGTTTTGTTTTGTTTATTAAGTGGAGAAAGTTTATATGAAAGTTGATATATGCAAGTCAAGGAGTTTTTTGTTTGTTTTAGCTCATTAAAGGTGGCTGTGGTTTTGTTAGACAAAATATCTGGCTTCTGCCAAAAGACTAATATATGTGCCATAATGACTAAAAAAAAAATGACAAGAAAACTTCATTTAAATCCATTTTAATCCCTAAAATTTGGTTCATTTTCAACATTCTGAAAAGTGATAAGTCATTTTCATTTATTATGAAATTTTATAAGAGTTGGGAAAATTACCAAACATTAAGGACAGGCCTTTAGATCTCTGTTCCTAAATATATCTTGAGTGAGGCTACATACCAAAAGAGATAAAGCAAATCAACAAAAACAATATACTTCTGCTTCCAATTAGAAAGCAAACGTTCAGGTTCTGTGTCAAAATGCAAACCCAAAGAGAGGACAAATATCAGAGAGATTTATTCAATTAATGGGCCACAAGAAGAGATACAGCTATACACCCCTCTGGTCAAGGTCTAGGCATCAAAAGTCTAGGCTTGGAGCCAGTGGATCCTTAAGGTTTGTTTGGAATAGCACACATCTTGATAGCCTCCAGAGAAGGCAGTTAATTTAAAGGTGATCCTCTTCACACAGATGTTTGGGTTGCCTGAAGTGCTCATGCGTGGCAGGGTTGGGTTGGGGGGTGATGATTCGTGAGTTTGGAACTAAGGGAGTAAACACGTCCCCTTCCCTAAAGCTTGTGGCTGAGTGTAGCTAATTATCTAGTCCTTCCTTCCTTCCCAGACCTGGTAGTCATTAGAGAGCCATGATGGTCACAAGCAAATATAGGCATAATTCTGATAGATTGGTAACAAAAAATGTTAGAGAAATTCTTCCTTTTTCAAGGAATGTTAAATGTATCTATTTCACCCATACACTACACAAGCAAAGAGTTACATGTATATAAACATCAAGCTGGAAAATAATAAATTCATGTAATTGTACCAAAGGATGTCCAGCTTCTGTCCCTATCTTGCATAGAAAATCTGTTTACTCAATCTGAATATTTGAAGGCAACTTGACCCAGAGTGTTACATCCTCTTTTGAAGATGCAGATTTACTTTTTCATGGATACGTACGAAAGTTATGGTGTTTACACCACAACTGTGACAGAAGTGGTGGTTGTCCCCAAAATTTCATCAACCTTATCTCCTGTAACAGAAGCTTACAGCCTCTCTCTAGAGCTCTAACTTCTCAATTCTGACCTCCATAAAATTTAGGAGTTAGAGAAACTGGCCATTTGGTAGGCAGTATTAGAAAAGACGCCTTTCTAGAGTTCAGAATTGGAACTTTTGATTGCATTTTTTCTTATAGGAAAAAAAAATCAATGAAAGTTAAAATGAAATGATATCACTAATACTATTGATCGAATGTCTTTAGATGGCTGCCTCAGCATCTAAGAATTTATGATACTGTTATCTATGTAAAAAAGAACGTACAATAAATTTAAAGGCCAAATTCGTTTCAAATATTAAGATCATCTGTGTTGCAATATATTGCAACTTTAAAAGCACCTCATGTATCTAAAATACTTTCTCATATACATTTTCAGTTAATCTTCCAGTGTGTCTGGCAGAGAGCATGTTATTATTTTCATATGTCAAATGGTGCCATTGTAACAGAAAGTGTAAATGGCTTGTCCAAGTTTATTCAGTCAATAATGAAATGCCTTCCTTTACATAGCTAGAGAGCCTCTCTACCTGCCCTTATGTTCCTAGCTTCTTCCATGCTCATTTACGTGTGTTCAAATTCTTATTATCTTTCATATTCCCAGCTCACATACTTCACCTTTCATGAAGATAGCTCTAATATCCCCCACCGATTGTGATGGTTTCTTCCTTTGACCTTGTAACACTTCATCTCTCCTCCTACCACAGGTAAAATGATTTGGAATCAGAATGATTGGCTTCTGTCTGGGAATATACTATCTGGGTGATCCTCACAACTAAACTAACTATAGTAACTACTTGAACACCAGTTTCCTCATTGGTATAATAGAGAAGAAACATACATGTCCACAAAATTATGGGAAGTTTAATTTTAATAAAACAAAGGTTGGCTGGGCGCGGTGGCTCACGCTTGTAATCCTAGCACTTTGGGAGGCCGAGGTGGGCAGATCATGAGGTCAGGAGATCGAGACCACGGTGAAACCCCGTCTCTACTAAAAATACAAAAAAATTAGCCGGGCGTGGTGGTGGGCACCTGTAGTCCCAGCTACTCGGAGAGGCTGAGGCAGGAGAATGGCGTGAACCCAGGAGGCGGAGCTTGCAGTGAGCCGAGATTGAGCCACTGCACTCCAGCCTGGGAGACAGAGCGAGACTCCGTCTCAAAAAAAAAAAAAAAAAAAAAAAAAAAACCAAAGGACTCTGTGAACTAAAAAGCCCTATACAAACTTACTTTTTTTTTTTTTTTTTTTTGAGAGGGAGTCTTGCTTTGCTCTGTTGCCCAGGCTGGAATGCAGTGGCGCAATCTTGGCTCACTGCAAGCTCCGCCTCCCCGGTTCAGGCTATTCTCCTGCTTCAGCCTCCCGAGTAGCTGGGACTACAAGTGCCCACCACCATGCCTGCCTAATTTTTTGTATTTTTAGTAGAGACGGGGTTTCACTGTGTTAGCCAGGATGGTCTCCATCTCCTGACCTCGTGATCCGCCTGCCTCGGCCTCCCAAAGTGCTGGGATTACAGGCGTGAGCCACCACGCCTGGCCCAAAGTTACTTTTTATAGAAATAAATATATAGATGTTCTTTTTATGTGCAACTTGTATTTCCTCTATTTATGGTTGACAGAAGACTGCACATCTAACAAATATTTCAATCTCCCATAGCATTCAATAATGTTTTATAACTAGGCATTTGATAAAAATTAGTACAATGAACCATCAAATGTATATCATATTAATTGAGGTACCTTTCAAAAAGTAGAAAGCTCATCACTACCTGCTAAATGTGTAAGGCTAAAATCTGACTTCGACCTATCTCCAATCTCATTGCCCATTTCTTTTCCATCACCCTAGCTAACCTACATTTATTCTTGACTCCCTAAAATATACCCTGTACTTTTGTAACTCCAAGTTTGGGCCCAAATCATTACACTCTTTCATGTCCTATATCTATTGAAATAGTGCCCATCCTTATATGCCCAGCTCAAATGCCATTTTCCCCATGAAGTTTTCCTTAATCTCATCCCCTGGAAATGAGCACTTTCTACTCTGAAGTCCACAATATTTATTTATATCTATAACAGCTTTTATAATCTGGTCACATATTATATTTTCTTGTGCATGTATTATCTTATCTAGTAATTTTTAATCTGTTAAAATCAACATTCATGTTTTGGTTATCTTTATATCTCACCAAACATATAACAGAATATCTTCCACATAGCAGGTATTCAAATAATGTCTTTCTTATATTGTGTGTAGAAATAACATATACAGCTTAAATTTCCAGCTGCATATTTCTGCCATGTAAATTGCCACAAAACCAAGACAAATCCAAACACTATAAAATGATCATCTATCATTTGAAGTCATTATTACTTCACATTCCTATAAGGGGAGTATAATATGGGGAGAAACATATTTTACCAAGACTTAAAAAGCTACATATATATATGTATATGTAAAAACATATGTATATGTATATATATGTGTATATATAAACATATGTATATGTATATATGTGTATATATAAACATATGTATATATATGTATATATGTGTATATATAAACATATGTATATATGTATATATATAAACTACTTATAATCTGATTTCTTCCATAAGTCAAATGCAGCACATTCTTATTAATTGTAGTTTTATAAGTAAGTGATCATTTATTTGAAAAGTTAAATTACTCAATATTACTTTTGTTTAAAAAAGTAAAAGTTACTTTAGAAAACAACCAAAAGTTGACATATTTTAAATTTGCATTATTTTTCATAAGTATCCACATTAACATAAATTACTAATGATCATCATTATTGTTATTATCATGATAGATTTCATTTATAACAAAGTATACAAGCTTCACGTCTCAGGGATATTTAAATCACATAATCCTTCATTGCCTGCTGTCAGTTACTTCCTGGGCTGTTTGCAGATGTAATGCACAGATAGCCCACTAACAGTTGTCCTTCAGACAGGCTAAATTATTTCTGTGCCTTCTCATTAAGTAGAGACTATTAGATCTCTTAAAAAAATGAATCCCTCATGTTCTCTTAGAGCCTAAACCTCTTCTCTATTTATATGCTGATCACTACCTACTAAATGTGGAAAGCCAAAGTCTGACTCTAACCTATCTCCAATCTCACTGCCCATTTCTTTATACCATCTTCACTGTTTTATTTCTTAATGGCAGAGAATTTCTGAGTTTTTAAAAATGCTTTGTATCTTCTTGCCTCTTCCCCTAAAAAAAAACTCTGAATCTCTACCTATTAAAATGCTACATTATTCCAGGCCTTTTCATGCTAAACTAATATTAATAAAGTCAGCTGACTTACTGAGAACTACTCTTCTATCCTCAATCTGAATAAACAAACTTGTACTCATCTATATCACAATTAACCCTTTTATAATTTGATGAGTCAGAAAGTATTACCCAGCTAACCCTTGGAAACATAAGGCTACCCGGATTCAAGCCTAGGAGATATAAATTGTCATCTG
The DNA here is from genome assembly GCF_006542625.1 of Nomascus leucogenys. Taxonomy (NCBI): domain Eukaryota; kingdom Metazoa; phylum Chordata; class Mammalia; order Primates; family Hylobatidae; genus Nomascus; species Nomascus leucogenys. The sequence continues at coordinate 13,737,282 of NC_044391.1, forward strand.
AGAAGTCACCCCTACATTCTGAACCTGCTCTAACAACTTCTTCATTTTGTGAAATGATTTAATACTTTTATTAAGGACTCTCAACATGCCCTCATTTGATATATCAGAATTACTAGAAGGGAAAAGGGATGTGCAGATTAAAAAACTATATTCAATTTTAAGTTAAAATTATATTCAGAATTCGAAAACATTGTCCACATTTTTTTCTAACACAAATATAAATAACATTTATGAGTACCAAAATTTTGATAGGTAGGAACACCAATGTAAAAGTTAAGGCAATAACATTGTATGCTAAATAACAGTGTGGGTCTTACATACAGAGCGAAATGAGTAGACGCTCAGCATCTTTCAATCAATTTATATTTGTCTTATATGTCAAATTTTCAGAAATTGTGGCAATGTTTGAGGCTTCTAGTCAGAGAAATGTTAAAAAAAAATTACAACTGGCAGAAAACAAAACGAGGGAAGGGAGAATCCAGAGAAAGACAATGCCATCATGTCATATATGTGTTTAGTTAAGCATCATTTGTGTAAGATGATGATATGGCTGAAGAGTATGGACTCAGTGAATAAATGCACTTACCTCCGATAAATGAGGATTGGGATTAAAACCACAGAGGCTACAGACAGTGGTTTGACACTCAGTGCATGTGTTAAAATTGGCCTTTTCTGGAACATGCAACAGAAGTTCAGTGGTATTGCAAAGAGGACAGATGGTTTTAGGGAGGCCTTGTGAAGGAGGCTGTTTTGCAGATGGAGACATTGTTGGTGGCTGCAGAGGTTTTCCAGATCCTGTTTGGCTTACTGGTTTTGTAGATTGCTGAGCCGAGGGCTTTGCTGGGCTAGGCTGTTGAGCTGAGAGTTTTGCTGAGCCAGGCTGTTGAGGTGGGGGCTTTGCTGAGCCAGGCTGTTGAGGTGGGGGCTTTGCTGAGCCAGGCTGTTGAGGTGGGGGCTTTGCTGAGCCAGGCTGTTGAGGTGGGGGCTTTGCTGTGCCAGGCAGTTGTGAAGGAGGCTTTGTTGGGCCAGTCTGCTGGGCAGAAGTCTTTCCGGGTCCTGCCTGTTGAGCTGGAATCTTTCCTGGCCCAGGCTGCTGAACGGGAGTCTTTGTAGGCCCAGGTGCCTTAGCTGGAGACTGTAGCCCAGGTTGTTGAGCTAGGGGTTTTGGTGTCCCCACCTGCTGGGTTGGAGGCTTTGCTGGCCCTGGCTGTTGAGCTGGAGTCTTTCCAACTCCAGGAGGCTGAGCTAGAGCCTTTGGCCCAGGCTGCTCCAAAGAAGGCTTCTCTGACCCAGTCTGCTGAGCTGGAGGCTTAGCAGGACCAAGTGGCTGAGCTGGAGGCTTTGTTGTCCCTGGTGGCTGGACTGGGGGTTTCACTGTCCCTGGTTGTTGAGCCAGTGGCTTTGTTAGCCCTGAGGGCTGAGCTGGGGGCTTTGCAGGCCCAGGCTGTGATTTTTCAGGTCCAGGCTGCTGTGCTGGAGGTTTTCCAGGAGTTGGTTGCTGAATAGGCGGTTTGGACGGGCTTTGCAGTGAGGGTTTAACTGATTCTCCCCTTACTATGTCTGCCTGTTTAGTCTGAGGCCTGGATGCATCTCGTTGAAGTGGCAATTTTGCATGGTCTGTCTGAGGAGTCTGGGCAGGACCCTGAATTGGCTTTCCTGTACCTGGAGGTTGTGATTTAATTTTTTCTGGTTGTTGAGAAGATATTGATTTGGGAGGGCCATCCTGCTGAAGTGGATCCCTACCAGGTCCTTGCTGTTTAGGAATGGGCTTGGGTGGCTGTTGTTGTGAAGGAGGTTTTGTGATTCCCTCAGGTTTTCCTTGTTCCTTCTGAACTACTTTTTGTTTCTTGGTGGTTTCTTCCTGGGATGCCTCAGAGTCTGATATCAAATCAAAAGGGTTGAACTTATTTACAACAGAGGAGACAGCACTTAAAGGGTTAACCTCTGAGAGGAAGCCAGGCATCATACTAGACTTGTGCTCTTCCTTAAAATCAGTTCTAGACTTTGATTCTTTCAAGCTAATAGTGGAAGGACTCCTCCCAGGCAATTTCTGCTCTGACCTGAAAGTGTCTGTAGTTCTACTTTTACTGAGACCAGGTTGAGCTGGACGCCCAGGGTCCGGGGGTCTTCCTGATTGCTTTGGAGGATGACTACTATCCAACTCTTGTTTCCTAGAAGAGTTAAAAAAAAAAAAAAAAGGTGAAAATAATGGAAATTATTTCAAATCAAAGCAATACGAAAAACCTATTGCTTATATCTTCAAAATTATGAATGTATAAATATAACCAGAACCCATTTTTGTAGCATCCTTCAAGTGATCATAAAACTTTTAATGCTTTTTTTTCTTTCTTTAAATGGGTAGAGATTTTCAAGAAGGAAGTGAAGAAAAAAAAACTTGCCCTTATGAGTGATAAAAATTAAAATATATAATTAGAAAATACTTATAACAAAAGTAATTTACCTTTGCACTTAATAGAATCTGGCCTTAAAACTTAACTAAATATAGGTTTAAATTAAAACCTCAATAAATCAAAACAAAGTCATATTATAAGGCATACATGTTCACAGAGTGTATTTTTTTCTTTTTATCAAAAGTCATGGTCAAAGAAAGTCTTCCAAATGCTAGCAGCATTGAGAGTTACAAATATTCATTTTTAAATGTAGGAGTCTGCTGAGACTTTTAAAAAATTTCATTTTGAGAATTTACACAAATTAAATAGGGAATACAATGTGAAATAAGGGGAGTTTCTGATAATGGAGTTTACATGATGCTTTCCCAGGAATGCTAAAAAGTTTATAATGTATTTAATTTTAATTGTGTTTATAGTGTTCCAGGACACTGGCCAGGAGAGACACAGATGTGGGCATCTAAAATCATGACAGTCCCAGAGAGTGACTGGGGATTATCCCCATGCCTCCGTCTAGAAAGGCACTATTCATCAAATGTTATCCTTATGAAACCTTACAGAATGAGAATTTCTACATTCATTATTTAGACATTCTTGAGGAACAACCCCATCTTTATTATTGAAGATCAGCATTATCTTTTTTAAAAAAATAACTAATTATTAACCTAAAATTTTTATGGGAAGCATAACAGATGCTTAAATCATCTTGAGATATATCTTGGTATCCATATATCTTACTCAGTGTTTGCTACACTATCTCTTAATGCCATTGATTATTAGTAATCTATTACTGACATTGAGATTAAATGTAGCAAGTAGTTAATTTTCAAGATATATCTTAATTCATAGACAAATATATAAGACGTATTTTTTAAAACAGGCTTGGAAACATGATACATTTTAAATGACTATGGTTAAATAATTAAAAGAGGAGTTTCTTATTTTTTATATATGTATTGTTTTAGCCAAAAGTCATATTAAATACAGAAACTTTTAAAATAATTCATACTTTATTGATAAAGTTGCAGCTAAAAGAATATTCTGAATTAGAATTGTGGAGAAAATCAGATTGTAAGTATTTTGTTTGATATATGAGGCTTTTTAAATTTTGAAAAACGTTTCCTTTTCATTAAAGGAAACAAGAATAAAGAAAGTAACTTAGAAGCACCTAAAATATAATATGACAATAAAGATTTATAGGTTCTAATTGGGTTTATCAAAATTTACCTGCTAATGAGACAGACTATAAATATTTTATTTCATATTCAATACTTCTTATGAATTAACTTTTTCCAAATTTCCTGACATAGAAATTTGAGTACAGGTCAGGATGTAAGGGATAGCAGAAAGAGCCAAAGAAGCATTACTTCTAGGTAGCAAACACTTAGAAGAAAAGAAAATCTATAAATGGCAATGTATGCATAAAGTGATTTTCTGGTAAAAGACAAATAAGTAGATTCTGAATTTTTGCAATTTCCTCCAAGGAAAAGTTTACAAAAATATACATATTCTACCATGTCTCTGAAGTCTTTACTTAAACAGAACTAAAAGTGTTAACCCTAGTTAATTCCAATAGTTCCAAGCTAGCTCTTAAAATGGACTGCTACATATTTCCATTTGGAGAAAATCATTCTGAACATTTCTTTATAGGTACACTATTCAGACCTTAACATTATTCTATAAATCTTCTGTATTTACTTAATATATTGCACCATTCCCTTGAACAGCACATGCTTAGGGCTGATTACAGGTATGGCAATCCTATGAGTAATTATTAGGCATTTTATTTAAATAACTTCCCTGTACAGAGTCCTATAAATCTAACTTTAAGCAGAGTACCAAAAAAAACTACCTTAATTATACTAAATTTTTCTCTCTTGAAAATGCTACTAATTTTAATCATTGTTTTAATATTTCACTTAATCCATCATATTTGCAAAACAACAAAAAACAACTTCATGAATGTCAAATATTTGTGATAATCAGAAACAGCAGAATTGAAAGCAAGCTGCTTGCACCAGGAATTATAATTGCATGTACTTCCTACAAATATAAGTTGTACTTTACTATAGAATCCCCATCAGAAAATAGGCATACAACCCTAAAGACTGTCTTATAATTTAAACTTAGTTTTAGTTGCTATAACTATGTAAATAAAAGTAAAACAGAGAGCTTTGAGTGGGAAATGGAAAGAAAATCAGGAGAAAAAATTGTCAATACCAAACAAAAATGTAAAGGTGCTGTTGTCTTTTGGTGAAATTTTGTTAGGCATAACAGTTTTACTGTTAAAAATAAAAGTGATTAAAATGCCATCTCTGCCTTGTATACTGGACTGTGAACTCCTAGAGAGAGAGGATATATTTCACTTATCTTTGCATCATTAGAACCAAGCCTGGCAACTAGTAGATGAGCATTAATATTTGATGAATTAATGAATAAGTGGATGATTAACAATGAGTGAACCAAGGAACAAATATATCATGTATTCGTTTTACTTTAATGTTTCTTGAATTGCTTTCACTTAAAATTCTTCTATAGGCCATCTGAGATATAAATGGATAAATTCCATATTCTTTTTAGAACCCGGATTTGGCCTGCACCTTTAGGAAGAAGCCCAGTAGGGGAGGCTGAAAGTAGTAAAAAAAATAATCAGTTCAGTCAGAATTCTTATTAAATGTTCTACTAATCAGAGAATTTTTTTTCAATAAAGCCCTTCTCATATGATGTATCTGTAACTGTAAATAGAAAGAGTAGAAAAAGTAATGAAATTGCACTTCTCTGGGTCTACAATGAATAAAAAATCCATGAGCATTTCATTTGTAACCTGCCTTCTACTGCTAGCTTGTAAGTATATTTAGTACTACACCTCCCTTTTCATTTTACTATTGTCATCCTTGGATTAGAATTTTTTTTTCAAATGTTAGCCGAAAACAACATATTTCCCCTAAGATGAGGAAAACATATATGCAGACTGTAGGAATGTAAAAGCATCTGAGATAATAAAATCTTTTATAAACAGAACACAACAAACAATGACACTTGACAGTGCTGAGTCACATAAAATTTTATAATATTAGAAATATAAGCAACTTTGGGACTATCTGTTAATTTTTATATATTATATGAATAAATGAATATCTATGCATTTATGCTCTAAGTCCCAGGATATAGGGACTAAGAGAAGCTGAGTGACTAATTCAAGGTCATAAAACTAGTTAGTCACAGAAATCTGGTATCCTCACTCCTGGTTTGTGGGCAGAGGAGGTGGTTTACACTCCATTGAACTGATTTTTCCACATGTAAAAGAAAACTGACACATCAAAATAACCCAAAAACAATGTAAAATTGAACAATTTGTCCGTAGCCATCAGTGACAGTGTCACCCATTGCTGATACCGATATTACCACTCTTTATATTTGTAGGGTTCGTGTAAATTACAACTCAAACAAAAACATTCATGTCAACTTTTAATTGATCCTCAATGGACTCTCTAAGGTAAGATAGGTATTATTAGCCTTATTTAAAGGCAAGGAACATGAGACACATTGATTGAGAAGTATTTGTAATTTGCTATAAGTTGGTTAAAATCAATAGGATAAAAACCTATGCTCTCAATCTTTATTTTTAAAATTCTATGTTCAATTCACACCACTTAAATGCTTAAAAGTTCAAATAATTTGTGTATGCCATCCTATATTAATTAAATTTACATAACTCTATAACTTTAAAAGTCTAAGTGATAAACCAAATGTTTCTTTGGTAATCATATATAGGGAAAATAACTTTAAAAAGTTATGTACCTTTTATAGAAATCTTTCAGTAAAATGTAAGAGTAAGTTGCAAAGGTCAGAAAATTATTGTTTATTTTTTAGTATTTGGATGAAGTTTTCACCAATACTGTTTGGGCCACACACTAACTATTGATAAGATTTCCACCATAATAAAATTATCAATAGACAGCTTTAAAAGTATACTATCCGATACAAATACTGCATGAAGCAACAGTTTTATAGGTGGAAATAATGTTTCTCAGCCACCCTCTAAACAGAAGAAAAGTTAGAAATCTAGAAATCAAAGATCTCACTGTAACTGGTATTGGTAACCAGCATGATAGGCCTGTTGCTTTTGCCTCTTAGGAAAAAATATAAAAGATCTGGCATACAGTTCTAAAAGGCTAGTAAAAGTATCATACCTTGTTATTGTCCTGTGAAAGTCTAGTGAATGAACACTAAATTTTTTTTCTAGTAAAGTTTTCATCAAGTAGAGGAAAACAGTACATATCATAAACTGGATAAGAGAACAAGAAAGACTTTTTCCAAATAGCCCCATAGATTACTAGTTTAAAAACACAGAAAAACATATTTAACATAAAGGGGCTAGTTTTCACTAGTACTAGTGGTTTCAAGACAAACAGACTTTTTACCTGGTAGATTTTAAGCATTTAAGATTTTATGTGAAAATACTGTCACTATCCATAAAACATTTTACATTTCTCCTATAATTATTTGGCAAAATTATGCTTACGTGATAGTGACTAAGTTAATTTTTTTTATTTTATAAAGTGGAGGATAAGGATCTACACCTATATATCCAGGTCTTTCGTGCTTACAATATATCAAATGAAAATTGTAGGTTTGCCTTCAGTTGTCATAAAAGAGGAATTGTTTCAGGACCACGGATAGAAAACTGTTCTCTACTAGAGGGTGCAAAGTTAAAGGGTTTGTTTACAATAAGAAAGGCAAGGCAGGCACAATGATTATACCCTCTTAGTACTCTAATTAGAAAACAACTAATCTATTGGGATGAAGGAAAATGGAGAGTTACAGGCGGAAATGAATACATTCATATTACTGATTAGCTCTTATACTTGCCTATGCAAGTTGCCATTTATTTGCTTTGTTTTTAAAAGTACGTATTGAAAATTATTTTCTAAGGTAATAAAATTCACATGTTCTTCCCTAAACTGAAGGCCACTTTTGCATAAAACAGAGAAGTGGCTTAAAAATAGCATATGCTAATTTAGAAATGTATGTACAGCACCTGCTCTGCTGTGACCAAACCATCTGTTTAATGCCACACATATTTTAGGGTTCCACAATGAATATAAAAGGTATATTCATTCTATTCCTTCTACCTAAACAGCTTCTGCTCTCCTCTGCGGGTAGGGTGGCAAGAGAGGACAAATCACCTACAAGGGGATTAAAGTTACAGAAATATTTAGACATCATTCACAGAGAAAAAGACCCCGCAGTGGCCAAGAGGTTTAAACAGAGACAGGTAAACACCCAGCTCTATCCATTTCCCAACACGTCCGTGTTGTATTAATGGAAGACTTCCAGATTAGTAAAACACTGGAGGGCGTCTCTCCACGCCATCCTAGAGGGGAAGGGCTCCAAAAGGCCAAAAATCACAACCTAAAATCACAGTTCCAAGAATGTAACCCTTGACTATCCCACCAGAAACTCTACAATGCATCATTTTTATTCCGCCCATCACAAGGCTTAGGATCTCTCTATGGCCACCCCACTGGGGAGAATAAAATGAACGGAGGCGACATATATGTACCGCCGTGCTGGCACATACGGGCTGGCACATATGTGCACGGGAAGCTGTACATATATGCCCGGACATATACATCATGCTGTGCATGCCTGTGCATGGAAGGCGACTCCGCAGCAGCCGGGGGGACGCTTCCCTTGGGCAGCCCCTGCGCCCTTGACATGACAGCGGCGATCTGTCTCCTCTCCTCTTCGCTCAGCTGGCTCAAATCCGCCTCCATGCCGGCCGGGATCGCGGTGTGCGAGGGGCTCCCCGCCCCGCTAGCTCCTCCTCCAGCCGCTGCGGCCGCCGCCAGCCCTTCGGAGAGCCCTTCCCCTTCCAAGCTCGCCTCATTGCCCATGGCTCAGGGAGACTCGGGGCCGCCGCGCTCCCTCCTCGCGCCGCGTCCCAGTCGAGAAGCCCGCGGCCAGGGGAGCAGTCAGAGCCGGGGTCCGCCTCGGGGCGTGCAGGCAGCCGAGTCCCTAGACTCCGGACCAGGCACTGCCGCCCGGAACGCCAGGCAAGGGTTAGTCCCGCTGGCAGGTAACGCCCGCTGCCGGTGCCTCCTCCATGTTGGACAGCGCCAGGCAACCTTTGCAGAAGACGCCTCTCGGACGCCGCCTCGGCGCCCCGAGCCGGGGAGAAGCAGATCTGAGCGGTGCCAGCCGGGCGCCGTCCGCCCCTCCCACCGCGCACCGCCTCCTCGCCCGCGCCCTCTCAGTGCGCAGGCGCCTCTCGGAACAGGTGATGCCGGCGGCCCACGCCCACCCCATCCTGCGTCGCTCCGGATCCTTCCTCGCTCTCAGCACCGATTTAAAGGAGCCCAGTGAACGCTCGGCTAAAAACGGAAGAAATAGGCGACGTTTCTTTCAGGCATATTTCAGGATGCCTCAACTTGAGTTTTAGCTTACTAGACTCCTAGATTTAAAGGGGGCGGGAAGGGCAGGAGAGGAAATGTCTGTTTTCAGCTTTGGCTCCTGGGGTTTGTAGTTTCATTTATTTTCTTTAAAAGAAGGTTTTAAAACATTCTAGGAAAGGGTTCAAGTAGTTGAAGATTAGCAGGAGAGACCCTGATACCTTTGAGGCACATTTCCCAAGGGAGCTAAGAATGGCCCTTTTCATTTAGAACTTTCACAGAACAATTCGATTGTTAATTAGATTATTTAAAATGATACAATATTAGTAAGCAGCTAAAATTTTGAGTGCTTATAACTAGTTCCCTAAAGAGAGGGACTACACAATAATAAAGGATTATGGGAAGTTGTGGACGTGGGGTTCTGCAGTAATATCGAGATTGTAAAAATATTAAAATGTTTTAGTATGAAATTTTGAAAACATGATTTTATTCCCCCGCCCCTTTTTTAACAAATGCGGACAGAAGAACCCCACAAAGTTCATTTAATGTGTGACTGTTAAGTTACAGTCACACAATTGGTTAGCAGCACGTTATCATAATAACCACTTTTTCAGACCCACTCTCGACTATCACTCCTACACTTTTCTTGCTGTTATATTTCTTAGACGGGACTGTTCAGCACTGCATCTGCAGCCTCAATGTTGTTACCTACCTTTCCTCAGAATGTGGACTTAATGTCTCAACTGTTGAGGTTAGGTAACAATAGAGAATGAATAAATAAATCAAACAGAAATGAATAAGTTGCTCAGAAAGTAAGTCCAGGTTTTTGCAATAATCATTACATAGTTCGATCTTGTACCTTCCAAAGTGAATTTGTAGTTTTACATTATAAAAGCACCAATAATTACAACTGATTTTTAAAAAATGACAAAAATAATGGAGTCTCTAATGAGGGAACCAAATGCTAACATCTTTTGTAACAAATGTCGAAAAAAATGACATAGTGTATATTAATACCCCTAACTGATTTTGTGTGTGATGTAATGAGTAATAAAACTCGAGCTATTCTCATCCTTTGTATGTTTAAAAGTCCATGCATTTTCATGTATGTATGAATGTATATGCTTGTATAACTATAGACAATATGGCTTATAATTTTTATATAGGTGCATATGAAGGTCTTTAATATTCCTTCCTAATAGAAGGTGAGAGAAGATTGTGTTCATTGAGTGGAGAAAGAACCTGCAGTGGCTTAAAGTCCAACGCTTCATTTTTTGTTAAGGCTGAGTTGCTTCTGAATTGCTGCTCTCAGCCATTTTTGTTAGCTCTACTTTAAAGTGGGATTTACAGCTAGAGTGGAAGAAATTCAAGTAAGGTTACAACTGATTATAAACTGGCTTCTCAATTTTGACAGAAAAATCACGAGAAGTATTTTAGTGAAAAGTTTGATAAATTTAATTTTGAATTCTTAATATCTGAAACATCAATTTTTTTCCTTTATACTTAGTCCAAAGTCTATCTGTAATTTAAATAAAAGAAAAACTCATATTTAGAATGTGTTCCTATAGACATATAATGTATAAAATATTAAGTAATAAAATTAGTTTTGTCACTTTACAATACTTGAAAATTGAAAAATATTAATAAGTCATGAAGTTATAACTTACATGATCAGTATTATTTATTCAACCATTTTATAAATGGACTTTAGAATTTAGAACCCACTCTTTGGAGAAAGGGTACATGTGTGCATGTCTTATACTTCAGGTTTTTTCTGTTGACGATGTCTGGTTTTAAATCCTAGCTCTGCATTCTTATAGCTATTTGGATTGGTAAGTCACTGACTTTTCAGATGTTGAGGTTCCTCAACTGTAAGAACAGAGACAATAATATTACTAACGTTACTATCTGTCAGGTTTGTTGTGACAATTAAATTAGAAAAAGCTGTGAGTGCACTTGTAAACTAGAAATATGTTATCAGAGTGTGGTATATGGTTACCAGGCTAGCCTGGGAAATTACTGAGTCTTCCATGCTCTGAAGAAGCCAAGGAGGTGTGACACATGGAGAGAGGATCCTAGCTGCCTCGGCTTCATCCATCTCAGCTGAGGCTTTAGTGAGACCCCCCCCCCCCAATTAGCACAACCTACCCCAGCTGAGCTACCTACTGGCTACAATCACATCAATGAACCCAGTGAGACCGGCAGAAGAACTGCACAATCAATGGAAATAATCAGAGAATTAATAATAATAATGATAATAATAAGATGCGTTTTTAAGTCAATAAGTTTTTTTGAGGGGCTAGTTAAGCTATATAACTGATATTCCAGGTTTTTCACATTATGATTATGCATAAGGCTTCAAAGTTTCCCTTCACTCTTTTAGTGACTTTTCTCACTTACTGTCCAGCTGCACTTGAGTTGTTTGTTCAAAATTTCCAAATACCACCCTTCTAAACTATAAAGTGGAAAAGAACACAATTATCTTGAATACTTATATGCATGTTTCATGAAAGGCTCAAACAAGAAAATATATGTGAAGACGACCTTTAAACGATGTAGCATTACCCAGATGTGAAGTTATATAAGAAATGCAAGATTTCGCATGGCCCGGTGGCTCACACCTGTAATCCCAGCACTTTGGGAGGCCAAGGCGGGCGGATCACGAGGTCAAGAGATCAGGGCCATTCTGGCCAACATGGTGAGACCCTGTCTCTACCAAAATACAAAAAATTAGCCGGGCGTGGTTGCATGCACCTGTAGTACCAGCTACTTGGGAGGCTGAAGCGGGAGAATCACTTAAACCCGGGAGGTGGAGGTTGTAGTGAGCTGAGATCACATCACTGCATTCCATCCAGCCTGTGAACAGAGCAAGGCTCCGTCTCAGAAAGAAAAAAAAGAAAAAAAAAAGAAAAGAAAGGAAAGGTTTATTTATAAGAATTTTCTGAGGAACATCAGTGTATTTATTTGAGAATACATTTGGAGTCAGGTGACACTCTCGAGGTCCTACTCAAGAGGATTAGACTATAGGTTTACATCCCTGGGTAAAATGCTTAGGGTCGGAACTTCAAAATTATTTGTGGGATTTTACAAAGTTAATATTATATACTGTACATTATATAATAGTACTTTTAATATTTATCCAGGAAAACCTGTTAATAGTCACATTAACCTCTAAAGGAGTTAAGATGAAATCAACTAGAAGATGCTCGGTTTTTCTGAGCCTGGTGACGGATTGGAGTTCATATATATATATATATATATATATATATATATATATATGGAGTTTTGCTCTCATTGCCCAGGCTGCAGCGCAATGGCGCGATCTTGGCTCACCACAACATCCACCTCCCGGGTTCAAGCGATTCTCCTGCCTCAGCCTCCAGAGTAGCTGAAATTACAGGCATGCACCACCACACCTGGCTAATTTTGTATTTTTAGTAAAGATGGGATTTCTCCATGTTGGTCAGTCTGGTCTCGAACTCCTGACCTCAGGAGTTCTGTCCACCTCGGCCTCCCAAAGTGCTGGGATTACAGATGTGAGCCACCTCACCTGGCCTGGAGTTCAGATATTTTTAAAACAGCATGGGCTTATTTAAGTGTTCTGCAGAATAAAGATAAAACAACTTGAATTGGTAAAGTAGCATGAATTGGAGGACAAAAGTAGAGAAATCTATAAGAGAAGGAGGGGACTTGATGCCACTTATTTTTGAAAAGGGAAAGAGAAGTGTTCCCACTGCTAGCTCCATTGGCAATATGGCCTACTGGACTTTGTAGGACCAACATGTCAGTGAGGCTGTAAGATGTTTTCTGTGGACTGTGCACTGTAAAACCCTGCCTTGTCTCTCTCATGCAAAGGCGGGAATGTCTATGTTGCTTAAGTGTTTGTACATTGTGATGGTTAATTAATGTGTCAATTTAACTGGGTTATGGAGTGCCAGACATTTGGCTGAACATTGTTTTTGGGTGTGTCTGTGAGAATCATTCCAAATGAGATTAGCATTTGAATCTGTGGATTTAGCAGATTGCCCTCCCCAATGTGGGTGAGTATCATCCATCCTACTGAGGGCATGAACAGAACAACAACAATAACCAAAAAACAAAGCAGAAGGAGGGAGAATTTTTTTCCTTTCTGCTTGACTGCTTGAGCTGAGCATCAGTCTTCTGCCCTTAGACTTAGATTTACATCATTGATCACCCAACCTCCGAGTTCTCAGGCCTTCTTGCTCCAATTAAATGATATCACCAGCTTTCCTGGGTCTCCAGCTTGCAGATGGCAGATCATAAGACTTCAGCCACCAAAATTATGTGAGCCATTTTCTTATTTTATAACATATGTGTGTGTGTGTGTTTATACACATATAAATGTGTGCATATATATATTAGATATAATAAAAGATAGATCCATATACATACATATCCAAATATATAGACAGATAGATGATAGATAGATAGATGATAGATAGATAGATAGATAGATAGATAGATAGATAGGTAGATAGATAAATAGATACAGGTATATGTCTCTCCATACGATTGGTTCTGTGGTTCTGTTTCCCTGGAGAACTTTGACTAATAATATATGCATGGGTTCCTTGAGAAAGGATGCCGTGAGAGTTCAAGGCATGGAAAGAGTGCAGGGCTTTATATCCATGTAAATACACGTTAAAAATATTTGCAATATAGATATCATGTACATACACAGGAACTGAGAGAAAAAAGACATCTAATGTATATGTTTTAGTCATTATCATATGTACTAAAATGTAAGGTTTTCTCATGTGTTAATTACAACCTAATAATCTTTCAGGTATGTTCTTATCAGCAGCGTGAAAACAGACTAATACACTCATTGACCTCCAAACATACCATGCGAACCTCTTCTTTAGTTCTGCTCTTCATCAACTTGGCAGGATTGTCCCCTTTCCTCTATCCATCTGTGCATTTTTCAAGGCCAGGCTTAAGGCCCATTCACCACAGTCAGACCTTTCCCTATTCTGAAGCCACTATTATTTTCAATTATAGTTTGAGAATATTATTATTTATTTGATATTTATTTACAGATCATGTTGCTTTATTTGCTTAATTGTTTTCAGTACTAATTTCTTAGAACAATGCAAAATATTGCTGTTTCTTTTGCAATACCATCACTACCTAGTGCACATGGTGAATGCTCAAATCAACAGACATTAAATGCATTGCTTAGTGACCAGTCTTCAGGTTAAAAGTGTAAATAATGCAAAAAAATGCAATAGGCTATTTTGTAGAGGACATCTATAAAGGAAAAATAAAGGAATTCTTTTGTTATGATTAAGGAATTATCTTTTATAATGATACAATTTTAACCTATACATATTATATTACATTTAATATATTACAAGACCCTCTGTTAAGTATTTTATCAATTTTATCTCAATTCTTCTGACGATCTTGTCATGTAACTATTGTTTTGTCCATTTTAAAAATTAAAAAGTTGAGATTCAGAAAATTTATTTAAATTTCTTTAGTTCTGTTAGGCAACAGAGGTACCTTAATGGCGCCGGTTCCAGGTTCTTCTCCCCTCCTTGACCGGGCACTGTCTGAACCCGCCAAAGGAGGGCCAATCAGAAAGAAGCATCTCCCGCCTTCCCTTGGGCCTGCCCCACGTAGGCCCAAGGGATATAAAACCCAGCACACCAGCAGCTCGCTCTCTCTGTTTTCTCTTCTCTTCCTTCTCTGCTGGATATCTCCAATAAAGATCTCTTGACCGCGACCGGTGTAGTCTGATCCTTGCCTGGCCCCTTTCACTGGTGCCGTGACTTGGATCGGGAACACCTCACCCTCCCGTGGGATCCCGATCCCTCTTCGGGCTCGGTCCAGATCCCGGCCGATCTTCGCCCATTTTCCTGTTCGCCGACCTCTCCACCCAACACCGGCCTCATCTCGGTAAGTCTCCCCGCCTGGTGTCCAACACCAGCCGACCAACTCCCGTCTCAGCCGCCCGCTCTCGGCCGCCGTAAATCTTACTTTAGACTCAGCCTGCAGGGAACGGAGTTTTCTCCCTCTCCTCCTCGCGTCTCTGGCCTGGGCCCCTCTCCTTCTCTCGCTAAAATCCTGGTACCAGGTGACCCACGGCCTCCCGCCTCTCAGAGCCTCCTCAGTCCTTCCGTTTTGGTGACGATTGATCCGGAGGCTCTGACTTGCTCTGCGGCAAGCGGCTAGCAGGGGACGCCCTGCCTAGCTTGTCGCCGTCTATTCCTTCCTCTCATTATGGGAGGCTCTGCATCCCTGCCGGCCGACTCCCCGCTACAATGTCTTTTAAATAATTTGTCAGCCCTTGGCCTCGCCTCAGACATCAAACCAAAACACCTAATTAAATTTTGCACTCAAAACTGGCCCACCTATCCCCTAGACAACCAAAACAAATGGCCTCCTTATGGCTCTCTCGATCCTGATCTTCTTCGGGATCTCTATAACTATTGCGTGCGAACAGGAAAATGGGTAGAGATGCCATACCTTCATGGCTTCTTCCTCTTACTGGACAGACCCGACCTTTGCCTCCCTTGCAAGCTCCAACAACTTCTCGCCGCCCTTAAACTGCCAACCCCTCCCTCTGCCCCTGACTTTGCACCCTGTTCTCGCCCCCCTCAGAGAAGTGGCCGGGGCAGAGGGCATCGTTCGCGTCCACGTCCCTTTCTCCATAGCTGACCTATCTCAAATCGAAAAACGTTTAGGTTCTTACACCTCTAACTCTTCTTCATACATCAAAGAATTTCAGTACCTTTGCCAAGCTTATAGCCTCACCTTCCATGACATCTACACAGTCCTTTCTAACACCCTTCTTCCTGAAAAGCGTAGGCGAGTTTGGGAACATGCTCGCGCTCATGCAGATGAGGTCCACCAAACAGCCCCAGCCCTGCCACTGGGGGCGCAGGCAGTGCCAGAACAGGAGCCCAACTGGGACTATAACACACAAAACGACACAGCAGCCGGAGACCATTTCGCCACTTGCCTAACAGCTGGACTGCGTAAAGCAGCTCAGAAGGCAGTCAATTTTGAAAAACTTCATGAGGTAATACAGGACAAATTACAATGCCCATTTCCCCACTTCTTAAAAAATAAACAAGGGAGGAATGTTAGGCAACAGGGGTACCTTAATGGCGCCAGTTCTGGGTTCTTCTCCCCTCCTTGACCGGGCACTGTCTGAACCCGCCAAAGGAGGGCCAATCAGAAAGAAGCATCTCCCGCCTTCCCTTTGGCCCGCCCCACGTAGGCCCAAGGGATATAAAACCCAGCACACCAGCAGCTCTCTCTCTCTCTTCTCTTCTCTTCCTTCTCCACTCGATACCTCCAATAAAGATCTCTTGACCGTGACCAGTGTAGTCTGATCCTTGCCCGGCCCCTTTCAAGTTCATTTAACCAGTAAATGACAAGACAGAGCTCAAACTTAGCTTAACAAGAATCTAAAACCTACTCCTTTCTCCCTTTTATTAAAATGCCTCCAATTTCTAATGGGAAAATATAGTCCTGCTAAAGAATGTATAGACCCATGGGATGGTACTTCTTGTGGCCACTTTTGGGGCTTGATAGTGCATTAAGTATATTGGAAATGTATGTACATTTTTAACAAGCTGTCTAAAACATATAATAATAATTGGAAAATGACACATAGTACTTTAACTATTTAAGAAATATTCCATGCAGCCAAAAAGAAAAATAAAAAATAAGGATATTAATAGGTTTGGCTGTGTCCCTACTCAAATATCATCCTGAAATATAGTTCCCATAATCCTCACATGTCATGGGAGGGACCTGGTGGGAGGTAATTCAATCTTGGGGACAGTTACCTCCATGCCGTTCTTGTTATAGTGAGGGGCTTTTCCCTGCTTTGCCCTGCATTTCTTCTTGCTGCTGCCCTGTGAAGAAGGGCATGTTTGCTTCCCCTTCCACCATGACTGTAAGTTTCCTGAAGCCTCCCCACCCCTGTGGAACTGTGAGTAATTTAAACCTCTTTCCTTTATAAATTACCCACTCTCGGGTATTTCCTTATAGCGGCTAAGAATGGGCTAATACAGATGTTGAAAAAAACGCAATAATAAAACTTCTCACTATTCTAATTTCATAATATTATTCACTAAAAATATTATTATCAATTTGCCATGTTTTATTTGCAGTTAGGGTTAGATATCTTTACCTCAAATCATAGAGTAATAATTTTATCATTCACCATTTCAGGAGCCATTTGGGGAATGTTTAATTTTATTCCAACCAAGTTCTGGATTTGCCAGGTTAACTGTTGATGAGTAAGCGCCAAGGATGGAAGATATTTTATATAATTCTACCTGAGGCTTCGCATTTCTTTACCCACTCAACTTACTGCTCATGTAGAAAGATCAGTGTCAGCTGTTGGCAAGATGGTCCATAATCTGTCTGTAATAATAATATTTCATATTTTCTAATGGCCTTCATTGCAGGGGTCTCAAACTTTTGAAACCTGATAGCCATGTAATACTGCAGTAACCATGGTTGGTTTTACAAATTTTTAAACTGTAGAAGTGAAGCAATGATCCATTCTCCAGCATAACTCTTGAGTCACTTACACTTGCCACTAGAGAAGTTTAATTTTTCACACATTTTATCTCATCATTCATCTCATAAGGCCAAAGACATACCAATCACAGATTCAAAAGCTGAGCCCTTCAAAGAAAAAAAATAATTTTATCAATATAATAAATGACACTCCAAGATAGATCATCATGGTCTTATTGATTTTCTTGCAATTCTTGGCAGGAAGTGGTGGCTATTTTTTATCATAGATAGTAAAAGACTCAAAGAGAAGCTGTTCTAGAGATTTTCCATAGAAAAAAGGCTCTTTCTGAAGTGATGAATATAGTCTCTTTCTAGGCATTTGTATTTTCATTCCATGCTCAAAGACAACCTGAGGAAAGATGGGCCATCTACTGTCAGGAACATGGCCATACCTTACAGCTTACCTGTTGGCTTTAGGTGGCCAAGAAGCAGACATCCTGAGGAAAGATGGGCCATCTAATGCCAGAAACATGGCCATACCTTACAGCTCACCAGTTGGCTTTAGGTGGCTAAGTAGCAAGACTTGGAACTCTGTCTCTTGCCTGCTTGCCTGTCTCCCTTGCCAGTTAGTGATGATCTCCTAGTTTTGTTCAGCAGGGCAGAATTCCTTCATGCAGCAACTACTTAAACCACCTACTATGTTCTGATGCTAGAGGTATAGTGGGATGCAATAGAGACCTGGTTTCTGTGCTTAGAATTTATATTCTAGTGGAGGAGACAGACTTTTTAAAAAATATTCCATCTTTCTGGGAAGAGTAGGGTTCTTGGACCTTCCACATAAGCATCTAAGAGTTTGTAGGAAAACAGACTCTCAAACCTGACCCCAGACCTACTGCTTCGGAATCTGCATTTTAACAATATCCCCTGGTGATTCATGTGCACCTTACAGTTTGAAATAAATAACGAAAAGAATGAACTCTAAACTAGATCAGTGAGGATGGGTAAGGAGAGGTATTGATGGAAGAGTAGATGTTATATATTCTGATTTTAGAGGCCTTAGACTGGATAAACAGACTGTAGTTTCTAACTTAAGTACCCGGAAAGTGCTGCTTCAACATGCTTTTTCTGTCCCAAGGCATACACAAAGCTGATTAGGAAAGAGAAACAATATTATGTAACTCTTTTTTCCCCTGTATGCTATTGGCTTAGTGAATGTGGGCATTTAGACTGGACATATATTTGGTTATACTGGAGTTGTAACTGGAATTCTGTATTTGAGCCTGGAACTGGTCTTTATTCTGCTGAGCATATTATAAGATAGAGTCTTTTTGAGGTGTGATGAGCAAGGCTAAATACAGAAGAGAATTTAACAATGTTTTAAAAACTAGAAATTTTTATGCTACTCTGATAAATGTCGATGTCACTTTAAGCATGAAGATAGGCTATTAAAACATTTCACAACTTCTTTTTATCATCTATTATTTTTCTGACAATAGTGTACTGTAATTTGTTCCCAAAACATTGATTATTACATGCAGAGCCAATATTAAAACAATTAAATTTAAATTTAAAACAAACAAAAACAGGAAGGGAACAAAACTTTGAGTTTAATAAAGGGAGAAAAATTAATCTTGAGAATTGGGTTTAGGTAAAAATGTTTGGGAAGTTTTAGAAATCCTTATTAATGTATAGGTCAGGATAATATGGTGATCACATGTCCATTTCCCCTTCAGAAGTGACTAGAGATGAGAAGCCAAGTGCCAGGGGACTTAATGTGTTCCATGGATGTGTTTTGTCCTCCCCACACACGTAATTTTTTATGTGCTATATTTTTAAATTGGCAGATTGCCCACTACAAATTGTAGATTTCTTATTTCTTTGGAAAAATGAAGTCTGAAGCACCAAGAACATTATTATTTGGCAACAACCAACGGCAGTTAGGTAGCAGGCTTCTCCTTTAAACCTGCACCTACCTGGCTTCTTAATTTATGTTCATAGCCTGTCTTCTGCAGTCATGATGTATTTGACTGTTCTACAATCTCCGCTTCTCTCCAAGGGAGGACGCAATCTTTCTACCAATTAGAAATATCTAGCTAGGACTTACAAATTTCATAATTGATTTTAGTCCTGTCTGCTGAACTACATTTTTAAAAGATAGAGGACAAGATACACAATAAATTATAGACTTCAGTCACAATTTCTTCTTTGCATCTCCACTAATTCCTATTATTGATTCTCCTTTGAGCACATTGGTTTGTGTGCCTGAATTATAAGTAGTGACAGGTTGAGCTTCCTCCACTCCTGTATGTGTCAGAGTTGCAATTAACAATCATGTAGGTCGGATAATAGTGCTGACAATATAAAGGAAAAAATAACTTCCTCCTAACTTAGTGTCGGAGGTTTTCTGTAGTGAATATGTTCCTTTACCTACAAAGAATATTTGCTTTCAAAATAATTTCTAATAAATGTCATATGTCAACTCACTTCCCATGTAACTATTTCTATTTCTAGAAATCTGTTTAAGGTCAAGAACTAACATTAGTTGCTCTTCTTTTACAAGCCTCTGTCGACGGCGTTCATAAATTCTACAGGTCTTACTAACTTTCAGAAGAAGTTAGCAGTATTTTGAAATCCATTATAGATAATCTGAAAGATTAACATGCCTTACATCTGACCATAAATTTAATACTAGTATAAAATTCTATTCAACCTTTCAGGCCCACAGTACATTTTTAACTTGTTTCAGAAGAAAATCTGGCCCAGGTCAGAGTATGTGAGTCACTTGAGATACCTTCCTTTACTGACAGCTTTTAAGTTATATACCCTACAACCTCTAGTACAAATATGCCCTTCCTAATTATTTTCCCCTTGCCCCTCACATGAACCTCCTTTTCCTTTCCAAGATATATCTCATATTACCTCTTTGTGATGTTCAGACATTCCTTAGCATTTGTATTCTCACCCCTTTCCAGTCTATTCAAATCCTACCCAAGTTTCATGGACCTTCTGAAATGCACATCCTCCATAAAATTATTCCTGCTCACTCTACCTCTCTGATTCAATCATTTGGCAAATATCATGTGCTAGATTGAAATATTATTTATCAAGTAAATATGTTTTAATACCTTTAGCAATATGCTTACAAAAATGTCCTAAATTCCATGTGTTTTTTAATCCAATAAATTACTTTTCATAAGAAAAACTCATAAATATTCATCAGTGGGTAACCTAGTTCTGAGATCTAATAGCTTAAATCAAAGATCCAATATCATCAAATTTTCTCTCTCTCGAGTATCTTTCCCATCAACAGACAAGCATGTTTCTAGTCCCAGTATGTTTTTTAAAATTTTCTCTTGACCTTATTTCTCCCTCCTGCTACAGCCCGTCTCTCTGTTCCTCTTTGTAGCTGAATTGATGCTCTTATTCAGATTTAAATGTCCAGCCCATATGATATTTAATACTCATATAAAAATTTACATGTCCAAAATCAATACTGATTTCCACTCCTGACCCCAAACTTGCTATTCCATTTCCACATATCATTTAATAGTAATTTCACCCCTCTCATTGTTAAAGCTAGATATTAATATATTGGGATCATTTTAACTTGTCTTTCTCATATACAAAATAGCTAATCCAGTGGGAAATCCTATTGTCTCCAACTTCAAAATTTATCTGGAATCCAAATATGTTCCATCTCTGACACTGCTATTTGACTATTTAATCCCACTTGAATAATTTCAATAGCTTCCGTCTGGTCGGCCAACTTCCCCTCTTGCTCAATTTTAGTGTATCTAGTCTGTAACACAGTAAGTAACCAGTGTGATGCTATCAGATCATGTCAGTTCCTCTGCCTCAAACTCATCCAATGGCTTCCCATCTCAATAAAAGGAAAAACCAAAGATTTTGCGAATCCTACAAAGTTCCATGTGATCTTAAACCCACCCACTTTTACTTCTAATGCTCTCTTCTTTGCTCACATCCTTCCAGCCACACTGACCAATGTATTCTTCTTCAAACATACCATCTATGCTTATGCCTCAGGGCCTTTGCACATGCCATTCCCTCTGCCTGGAATACTTTTCCTTCCTATAAGCATATAACCCCCTTTAGGCCTTTGCTTATCAGTAGTTAGCATCAGCATCACCTTTTCAGTGAGAATTTATGTGAACAGTCTCTTTAAAATGTTAACCCCTACCCACCTTAGCATTCCCTGTTATCCTCATTGCTTTATTTGTCTTCACATCAATTATCTACATCTGATATAGTATTTGTTTTACTTATTTTGTCTTCCCAACTAGAATGTAAATTAGGGATTTAACTCTAATCCTCAGAATAGTGGCTCACATGTAATAGGTATTCAGTAAATATTTTCTGAATGTAAGAATAGTTAAATGAATGAACGAATAACAACAGGTTACCTATAACAAAACTAGATTCTAGGTGAAATTGAATTATAATACATTTCCTCTAATAAATTCTGGGGGTAACTCCCATGCTATCTTTGTGTGATACAAATCATGCTTCTTTTTTTTCCTGGACTAAAATACCACATATGCACTGTTCAGTTACTATAATTTTGTCTTCATTCTTCACTGTTTCTGTGAACTTTATACTCACCTCTCTGCTGGACAAGGCACAGTAACGTTGCTCAGCACTGTAAGTTCAAAATGCCCAAATCTTACTATACCTCCTCAAACCCTCTCACTCTGCTTTGCTAAGCA
Source organism: Nomascus leucogenys (assembly GCF_006542625.1). NCBI lineage: Eukaryota > Metazoa > Chordata > Mammalia > Primates > Hylobatidae > Nomascus > Nomascus leucogenys. Next base: position 13,759,314 of record NC_044391.1, read on the forward strand.
TGTCAATAAACGGCTACACTTCTTGCCCAAGCCAGATATGTGGCAATTGTCTTAGAGTTTTCATCATCTGGTCTAAGTACATCTAAGCACTCCAAACATAAAAATTGAAGGCATATCCACTCTTTTCCTTATCTTTCTAAGCAAAGGTGGAAAGAAAATTTTTGCGAGAAGTATTTGTGTGGGTTTTTTTCTGTTTTTCTCTGTCTTTTACATTAAATAGGAGAATAAACATGTAACTATTTTCTTGCCACAGGAACTTTTTCAGGGTAGAAAGAAGAAGCTGTGTAGAAACTCAGGGGCAGAAGGCGAAAAGAAGCAAAAAAGAGAGAGATGAACAACTAAGACATGAGAACAGATAGTTGTATAAAGTACATGGTGTTTCCAGAGGCGCTATCCTATGTATAGTGGTGTTCAGACTCTCCAAAGAGCCACACACTTCATATAAGACCTGAGAGCTGGAAAGTCTCCAGACTTCAGGCTATTTGCAGACTAGAACAAAGACACATTGAAACCAGAAAGACCAATGACCAGTGACCTCCCTTATTGCTGCACAAGACATTGAATGGTTGCAAACACAAGAAGCACTGAACCCCGATAATGACTAAAACTGACTGTTTCATCAGCCCAGAAGAATGGGCGCTCTGTCCAGCTTTAAGTTTATTTAAATAAAATAAATATCCATGGAATTTCAGCATTTGTAGGCTAAAATTTATATATTTTGCTCAGTAAGCCGTCTCTCTCTCTCATTTTCGAAAAACAAAGCCACTAGAGTGACTAGAATTTCAGAAAAAGACATTAGTTCAGAACAACTATAGAATTATTTTTTAAAAAGTTTTGAAGTCCCAAGGACTGCAATTTTTCATCACACCTTTTAAACTTGGGAAAATATGGTCTTTCCTTCCGTCTCTCATTTCTCCTCTTTCAAATAAAATTTAATAAATAGAATTGTCCACTAACAAAACAGAATTGTGCACACAATAGCATCAACTCATTTAAGGTCACAGTCTCTCCAATAACTTAAAATCTTAGATCAGCAATGAAGCAGACAGAATAGGAGCTGGCAGTAGTTGCAGAGATGAGGACAAGGGGAGGAAATTATAAGCCTGAGCACATGAGTCATTTTAATGCATCCATTTTGACAAGGGAGCATTTTTGATGTAGCCTAAATCAGAAAATTATAATTGCTTTTATGACCCAGAATTGTGACAAGTGTATCTTCCTCACCCTTCTCAGAGCCATATCCTTTGCTGCCTCTTACTTTCATAGATAAAGTGAAAGGTAGGGATTGACTATGGAGAACATACAAGGCAGGGGTTAGGTTCTAACAATTACATAAACTATATCTCACTAAGATTTCTGTGGTTATCAGACTTATCTCTAAGGGAACATCGGTCATTCTAAGAAATGTATGTATTGCCCAAGAAGTCTTTTTTAAATTGAATATTTACCTTTCAAATTATCTAATTTCTCTCTCAAAATTGAACTGTTTTATTTACTCCAATGAATACATAAAATTGCATGCTTATTAATGGTATTTGGATTTTTTTAAATGTGAAATTCTGAAGGGCAGAAACATCTCCCTTTTGTAGGCTTTGTAGGCTTCCTGATTATGCACCATTAGAAACAAGTATAGGACATTGGATGTGAAAGGGTTGTATAAAAGCTATTTGTGTCTTTTGAAGTGGGCTGGTCAGTTATTTTTCAGATTATTGCTTAATTTGTGTTAGTCTGGTGTCTTCCTATGATTAGATTTACATTATGCATTTTTGGCAAGAACACTACAGAAATAATGTGCCTTTCTCAATGCCCTTTTGTTTTGAGATCCAGACTGCATAGAAGATTTCCCAAAAACGTCCTTTCATTTCAGTGACTAAAAAGCCTTTCCTTGGTTATATTTAAAGTTTCCTTTGCTTAACTAGTCTATGCTTCTTTTTCTTCCTCTGTACAGTTTGGATACCAATGGTACCTTCATCACAAAGTTGTTGTGATGATTAAACAAAGTCATACTAATAAAATACATAGTACAGGACTTGGCACTTAGTAAACTCTAAATAAATAGTAGCCATTATGAATATTCATTAATTAGAAACAAATATTTAACGTGAAATAAGAACTTTCTGTGTTTACATTATTTTGCTTATTTAAGCTAGTGAACAACCACATCAAATAGAAAAGTCATCATTAGAGTACTATCGTAATGCAGGCCAGATTACTAATAAATGGTAAAATTAGTGGGTGAAAGATTAAGAAGAAGTAGGATATTTGCATAGTCTCAATGTATCTCCCTCAAAATATTTATTATAAATGGGAAAATAGTTCCATGAATGCGAGTTCCATGAAGGCAACTTTAAATTAGGGCACCTCAATAGATATAAATTTAAAAAGCAAATTCAAAAGGCCTGAGTCAGCAGGCTGCCTTCTTGATACAGAGGAATATGGAGGCCATTGTGGCTAAGGGCAGACAAAGCAAGTGGTTAACTAAATGTTCAAGGCTAACATCACATGACATATTAACATCATGTACTACTGCCTAATTTGCTGCCTAATATAATACAATGAAAAGGGTACATTATTTTTGCACTCTATCCATAAGGAGTATCCTCACTCTAATCATGGGAAATCATCATATATACCCAAATTGACTGACATTCTGCAAAATATCTGACCAATGCTTTTCCAAAGTGGCATGGTCAGAAAAGACAATGAAATACGGAAGAGTATTGCAGATTGAAATAGACTAAGGAAACATGGAAACGATATCCAATATGGAATCCTGGGTGGATGTTGGACTAGTAAATGGATATTAGTGGAAAAAAATCATGAAATTTGAATAAGATCTGTAGTTTAGTAAATAGTAATATACCAATGTTCACTTCCTAATTTTAATGAACACAATGGTTATGTAATATTTTAACCATAGAGGAAGCTCAGTAAAGAGTATACAAGGTCTTTCTCTACTACTACTGCAAATTTATCTGTAGGTCTAAAATTATTTCAAAATTTGAGAAGTTTAAAAAAAATCCAGTAGATACTACTATTTTCAGATGAGGAAATGAAGTAGAATGTGTTAAGGTCACACAGCTAGTAAGAGTAGGAGATGAAATTCTAAACCCATCAGTTGGGATACAGAGCCTGCACATTTAAAACTTCATAGAACTTCTCATTAAAATAAATATACATTATTATACAATGATAATTTAGGAGGTTGTAAAACCCACCTAGGTTTTAACTCAATTGTAAAAAAATGTTTATTTTTATAGTTCATTTTTTTCTCATTATATTGGTAATGAATACTAATATAAGAAGTCTTGCCTAAAAGACTCCTTCCTGTATCAAATTACAACCTCCACATTCACTTATAGCACCTCCACTCTTTTTCCCTCCTTTTTTTCCTCTCCCCAATTTTCTGTCTCTCTCCCCACAACCGTCTCCTCACATACACACTTAGAAAAAAAATCTCTTCATCTCTATGCCTTAGAATGTGAGTTCCATGAAGGCAGGTATTTTTATCTGTTTTATCCCAAGTTCCTAGAGATAGTAAGTGATCAATTTCCTGAATTAATAAATGAATTAATGAAGAGTCTCTACCCTCATGGAAATGCAAGGATTCCAATTTTAAATGGAAGGGAAGACTGCACTAAGAGGGCATTTAGGCAAAGATTTGAAGGACATGTGTGGGCAAGCCATGCATATAACTGGAGACAGATAATTCAGGCCAAAGAAAGCAAACTCGAAAGGCCTGAGTTGGCAGGCTGCCTTATTGATACAGAGGAACATGGAGGCCAGTGTGGTTAGGAGAGACAAAGCAAGTGGTGGAAGCCGTGAGAGATGACATGAGAAAGACAACGACGAGCTGCAGACACACAGAAGCTAGTAAATTAATTGTAAAGACTTTCCCCTGGGTGAAATGGAAATCTACTGGAGAGTTTTAAGCAAATAAGTGTTATGGTTTGACTTAAATTTGTACAAGATCATTCTGGCTATTGTGCATAGATTCTAGTGAGCAAAAACGGAAGTAGGAAGACCAGTTAGAATCTACTCCAGAAACAGGCGAAATACTGTATTGGCATGGACAAGTCTGGTAGTGGCTGAATTCTGACCATGCTTTTCACAGGATAACATGCCTTTCCCTATCTTCCAAACAGTTATAGTCTCGTCTCCATAAACTTTTCCCAAAGAAACATCTTATCTTATGTTATCCTGTTCAGCAATTACAACTCTCTAGTAGGCCTTGTGTGTTTACCATTGTGGTAGCTGCGCTGTGAACAGTATAAAATGATTACAATTGAAGGGGTTAATTTTTTTTTTGGTATGAAATAACTTTTTCAACAAAATCCTCTATCCACTCCCCCTCCCTATACCCATAAGAGTTATTATCCTTGGATGTGGCCCTATTATGATAACCCATATCCCACAAACAATGACATTTGGATTCACACATTCTTTACAGATGTGTAAACAGGAGTATGCAGTCCCATTGAGGATAAGGGGTTTGGACACAGAGCCAGAATTTATAAAAGAATGTTCAACAGTTTCTTCCAAGTTTTTCATAGAAATGGGCCTCTCAGGGGTGGAAGTAGCATAAAGTATTTGGTGAAAGTTTTTCCCTAGTGGAGCTTACATTGTTTAGAATAAGAATTGTTAACCACATGTAAATACACAACTAACAGGAAACTTACAGACCTTGTCAAATGCCAGGAAGTAAACAAATGGGAAAATGAGATGGAGTGACAAGAGGAAACAACATCTGATGGAATAGCATGGCAAGGTGTCTTCAAAGAGGTGACATTTAAGCTGAGACCCAGAAGTTGAATATGTGAAGACCTGGGGAAAAAGTATTCAATGGAGAAAAAGCATCTAAGTCCAAAAATCATTAAATAGCAAAGAACTTAGTTAGTTTAAGGAATAGAAAAAAAAGTCAAGTTTCTATAGTTGGAAAGGAAGTCATGAGGGAAAGTATCTGAGATGAAGTAGAGAGAAGTAGGTGGAAGCCAGATCATGTCGGGCATTTAGGCCAGGGCAAAGGATTTAGATTTTATTCCAAGAGCAATGGGAAGCCATTGGAAGCTACTGATGACAAGAGTAACATGGTCTGACTTACAATTCTTAAGTTAAGGATTTTTTAAATTGACACATTGTAATTATACATTTACATATACATTTATATGGGGTACACGCTGATGTTCCAATACATATGTATGTTGTATAATAATCAAGTCAGGGTATTTAGCACATCCGTCACATCATGCATTTATCATTTCTTTTTGTGGTAAGAACATTGAAAAGCCTCTTTTCTAGCTATTTTGTAATATACGGTACCTTGCCATTAACGATCATCACCCTATTTTGCAACAACACCACAATTATTCCTTCTAATTGTAACCTTGTACCCTTCGACCAATCTCTCTCCATCCTCCCCTTCCTTCTCTTTCCCAGTCTCTAGTAATCATTGCTCTACTCTCTACTTCTATATCAACTCTCTCTTTATGATTATTATTATTTAGTTTTCACATATGAGTGAGCTTATGTCATATTTGTCTTTTTGTGTCTGGCTTATTTCGCTTAAGATGATGTCGTCTAGGTCCATCCATTTTGTTGCAAATGACGGGATTTCATTCTTTCATAGGGATGAATAGTTGTTTCATTGTGTATAATTACCACATTTTCTTTATCTATTTATCCACCGTTGGATGCTTGAGTTGATTCCACATTTGCTTATTGTAAATAGTGCTGTAATAGACATGAGAGTGCAGATAGCTCTTTGATATACTGACTTTATTTCCTTTGGATATATACCCAGTATTCCTGGATCATATGTTAGTTCTGTTTTTAGTTTTTTTTGAAAGACCTTCATACTGTTTTTATAGTGACCTTACTAATTTATAATCTCACCAACAGTATGTTAGTGTCCCTTTTTCTCCACATCGTTTCCAATACTAGTTTTCTTTTGTCTTTTTGAAAATAGCCATTCTAGCTAAAATGAGGTGGTATCCCATAAATTCGATTTGCATTTCCCTAATAAATAGTGGTGTTGAGAACTTTTTAATGTACCTATTGGTCATTTATATGTCTCCTTTTGAGAAATATGTATGAAGGTCTTTTGTCTATTTTAAAAATCGGGTTATTTGGTTTTTTGGCTGTTGAATTAAGTTCCTCATATATTCGAAATATTAACCCATTCTTTGATGGATTGTTTGCAAATATTAGTTTGCATCCTGTAGGTTGTCATGTAAACATTTTTAGTTGTTTCCTTTGTTGTGAAGAAGTTTTTAGATTGGTGTAATCCCGTTTGTCTGTCTTTTGCTTGTATTGTTTATGCTTTTGAGGTCTTATTTTTAAAATTCTTGCCCACCCCAGTGTGGTAAACCATTTATCTTGTTTTTTTTCTAGTAGTTTTATATTTTCAGGTTTTAAATTTAAGTCTTTAATATATTTTGAGTTTATCTATCTATATAATAAGAGGTAGAAATCCAGTCTCATTCTTCTGCATGGGGATATTCAATTTTCCCAGCACCATTTATTGATGAGACTGTCTTTCCCTCATTGTGTGTTCTTGACACCTTTTTTTGAAATTTAGTATGCTGTAGTTGTGTTAATTTATTTCTGGGCTCTGTATTCTGTTCCACTGGTCTATTTTTTTTTATGCCAGTACCATGCTGCTTTGGTTAGTATAACTTTATAATATATTTTGAAGCCAGGTATTGTGATGCCTCTAGCTTTGTTCTTTTTGATCAGGAGTACTTTGGCTATTTGGGATCTTTTGTAGTTCCATATGAATTTTATAATTGTTTTCCCTATTTCTGTGAAGAATGTCATTGGTATTTTGATAGAGAGTACATTAAATCTGCATATAACTTTGGGTAGTATGAACTTTTAACATTATTAATTTTTACAGTCCATGAACACAGGATATCTTTCCATTTATGTTTATCTTCTTCAATTTCCTTTACCAATATTTTATAGTTTTCAGTGTAGAGATATTTCACCTCCTTCATTAAGTTTATTCCTGTCTTGTATTTTTGGTAGCTATTAAAAACAGAATTGCTTTCTAGATTTCTTTTCAAATAATGTTATCTGCAAACAGGGACAGTTTGACTTTCTCCTTTTCAATTTGGATGTAATTTATATTTCCTCTTGCCTATTTGCTCTGACTAAGGCTTACAATACTATTTGGAATAGGAGTGCTGAAAGTTAACATACTTGTTTTGTTCCAGATTGTGGTGGAAAAGCTTTCAGCTTTTCCCTGTTCAGTATGATGTTAGCTGTGGGTTGTCATATATGGCCTTTACTGTGATGAGATACATAAACTTCCATACTAATCCATTCTCACATTGCTATAAGGAAATACGTGAGACTGAACAAGAAAAGAGGTTTAACTGATGAACAGTTCTGCAGGATGTACAGGAAGAATGACTGGGTAGGCCTCTGGAAACTTACAATCATGGCAGAAGGCAAAGTGGAAGTAGGCACATCCTACATGGCTGAAGAAGGAGGAAGAGAGCAAAAGGGGAGGGGCTGTACACATTTTAACAACCTGGTCTCATGAGAACTCACTCGCTGTCATGAGAACAGCAAAGGGAAAATCCACCCCATGATCCAATCACTGCACACCAGGCCTCTCTCCCAACATTATGGATTACAATTCCACATACGATTGGGCAGGGACACAAATAAAAACCATATCATTTCACCCCTGGCCCCTCCCAAATCTCATGTCCTCCTCACATTGCAAAATACAATGATCACTTCTTAACAGTCCCTCAAGTCTTAACTCATTTCAACATTAACTCAACAGTCCAAGTCTGAAGTCTTATCTGAGACAAGGCAAGTTCTTTCTGCCTATGAGCCTATAAACTCAAAAACAAGTTAGTTACTGCCAAGATGCAGTGCGGATACAGGCATTGGGTGAATACACCTATTCCAAAAGGGAGAAATCAGCCAAAACAAAGGGGCTACAGGCCCCATGCAGGTCCAGAACCCAGCAGGGCAGTCATTATATCCTAAACCTCCAAAATAATCTCCTTTGACTCCATGTCACACATCCAGGCCACAATAATGCAAGAGGTATGCTCCCAAGGTCTTGGATATCTCCACCCCTATGGCTCTGAAGGGCACAGGCCCCTTGGCTGCTTTTGTGGGCTGGTGTTGAGTGCCTGCAGCTTTTCCAGGCTTGTGGTGCAAGCTGTCAGTGGATCTAGCATTCTGGGGTCTGAAGGATGGTGGCCCTCTTCTTACAACTCTAGTAGGCAGTGCCCCAGTGGGGACTCTGTATGAGGACTCCAACTCCATATTTCCTTTCTGCACTGGCCTAGTAGAGGTTCTCCTTGAGGGCTATTCCCTGCAGCCAACATCTGCCTGGACAGCCAGGCATTTTCATACATGCTCTGAAATCTAGGCAAAGGCTGCCAACCATCAACTCTTGCCCTCTGTGCACCCGCAGGGTTAACACTACATGGAAGCTGCCAAGGCCTACAGCTTGAACCCTCTGGAGCAGTGGCCTGAGATATATCTGGGTCCCTTTTAGCCGTGGCTGGAGCTGGAGCAGCTGGGAGTCAGGGAACAGAATATCAAGGTTGCACAGGACAGTGGGGTCCTGGGTCTGGGCCACAAAACCAGTCTTCCCTCCTGGGCCTCCAGGCCTGTGATGGGAGGGGCTGCCATGAAGGTCTCTGAAATGCTTTGGAAATATTTTCCCCATTATCTTAGCTTTTAACATTCAGCTCCTCTCTACTTATGCAAGTTTCTGCTGCTGGCCTGAATTCTACCCCAGAAAATGGGTTTGTCTTTTCTACCACATGGTCAGGCTGCAAATTTTCCAAACTTTTATGCTCTGCTTCCCTTTTAAACATAAGTTTCAGTTTCAGGTCATCTCTTTGCTCATGCATATGATCTTACACTGTTAGAAGCAGCCAGGTCATGTCTTGAGTGCTTTGCTGCTTAGAAATTTCTTCCATCAGGTACCCTAAATCATCACTCTCAAGTTCAAAGTTCTTAATAAGTTCCTCGTCTCCATCTGAGACTTCACAGGTCTGGCCATCTCTGTCCAGATCACTATCATCATTTTGCTCAGAACCATTCAAAAAGTCTCTAGGAAGTTCCAAACCTTCCTATATCTTCCTGTCTTCTTCTGATCCCTCCAAACTGTTGCAACCTCTACCTGTTACCCAGTTCCAAGACTGCCACCATGTTTTCAGATATCTTTATAGCAATGCCCCACTCCTGGTACCAATTTTCTGTATTAGTTTATTCTTACATTGCTATAAAGTACTACCTGAGACTAAGTAATTTATAAAAAAAAAAAAAAGAGGCTCACTTGACTCACAGTTCTGTGGGCTGTACAGGAAGCATGGCTAGGGAGCCCTCTAGAAACTTACAATCATAGAAAAAGGTGAAGGAGAAGAAGGCGTGTCTTACATGGCTGGAGAAGGAGGAAGAGAGTGAAGGGGAAGGTGCTACACACTTTTAAACACCAGATCTCATGAGAACTCATTCGCTATTATGAAAACTGCAAGGGGGAAATCCACCCCCATGATCCAGTCACCTCCTATAAGCCCTTATTGAAGATTACCATTGGATGTGAGATTTGGGTGGGGACACAAATCCATATTATACCTAATACTTCTATACCTAATTGGTTGAGCATTTTTTATCATGAAGGGATGCTGAATTTTGCCAAATGCATTTTCTGTGTCTATTGAGATGCTCATGTAGTTTCGTCTTCCTTTTTTATTGTAATGTATCACATTTATTGATGCATATGTTGAACCATCTTTGCATTCCTCAGATTAATTCCACTTGATCATAATGTATGATCTTTTTCATGTTCTGTTGAATTCAGTTTGCTGGTAAGTTATTTTGGATTTTTTTTTCATCTATGTTCACCAGGGATATTGTCTATAGTTTTTCTTTTTTTTGTTATATCTTTGTCTGGTTATGGACTCAAAGTAACACTGGCTTCATAAAATATGTTTGGAAGTATTTTCTTCTCTTCAGTTTTCTGGAATAGTTTGAGGAGAATTGGTATTAGCTCTCCTTTAGATGTTTGGTAGAATTCAGCAATGAAGCCATCAGATATTGAGGTTTTCTCTTTTTTTCAAGTTTTTATTAGTGATTCAATTTCCATACCTGTTCTGACTTACATTTTTCAAAGTTTATTCTGAAATTATGTGGAGGACAATTTTTAAAGTATCAATAATAGAAGTGTTTTATTCATCTTTTTATTGCCAGTTCCTTGTGGTATATTGACCAGAGAATGAGTTACAATGACTTCAGGTTGCAAAAGCTATTACTTTTGGGAGTTTACAGGCAAGAAAGGGGAGAAGGCTGTAACGATCCATGTAGTAATATATCAGAGTTGAAGATATCAGTATAAACTCTTGTTTACCTTAGTATAAACACAAATATTTACATACATAATTATTTACAGGTATTTACATACATGAGTTAGCTTACACACATATATTTTCTTGCTCTGTCTGAAGAGAGGACTTAGAAGCAATATCTGGCTGACGCCTGTAATCCCAGCACCTTGAGAGGCCAAGGTGGGTGGATCACCTGAGGTCAGGAGTTTGAGACCAGCCTGGCCAACATGGTGAAACCCTGTCTCTACTAAAAATACAAAAAAATTAGCCAGGCATGATGGCAGTCGCCTGTAATCCCAGCTACTCAGGAGGCTGAGGCAGGAGAATCACTTGAACCTGGGAGGTGGAGGTTGCAGTGAGCTGAGATCATGCCACTGCACTCCAGCCTGGGCAACAAGAATGAAATTCTGTCTCGGGGGGGGAAAAAACGAAGCAATATCTTAGTAACAAGAAGAACCGACAAGAACACCTAGTACCCAGTTGTTGGTTCCTCACATCATTCTTTAATAAAAAGAACCAGGACTCCTTGGAAAAGTGACTAATTCCAAGGCTGAGGCATGGAATATGTAAGAAAAGCCTTGGGCATCTTGTAGTGTCTAAAAGTAAGAAAGTCCTAAAAAAGGACTAAAAGTAAGAAAGTCCTAAGAAAGTCCACAATGATAGAGTATGTTAAAATGTCAGAGGAGCCAACTGAAAGAGCTCTCAATGGCCATAGATGGAACAATATGAAAAACAAAACGAACAAAGTAATATTTGATTATAATCCAAAGTATAAAATCAATATCCATGAGTTCATACTAATATAATTGAATGAAAGAATGAATAAATAAATTGATGGGTGGGGAATGAGACAACTCTGTCATGCCGAGTAATTCCAAACAATGGAATTGTCTCCACTTCTTAAACATGGACTGCAAAAAGTAACTTTATTCCAAAGAGTACAGTATGGAAACTGGGTGAGAGATTCGTCAGTGGAGAAACCCAACAAACGATACCTCGGTCAGGTGTTCATAGTCAATATTAATAATAATAAGTCATGTTTATAGTGTGTAGACCTGATATGATGTGATGAAAAAGACACTTTATGTCTGTTGTCTTTTTCCCAAAAGCCTATAATCTCTGTCTAATAAAAAGGGAAATGTCCGACAAATCCTAATTGAGTGACATTGTTGACAAAATACCTGATTCTAAGTTGCCAAGGTCATAAAGAAAAAAAAAATGAAAATGTAAGAAACTGGCACAGCCAAGAGCCTTGAGAAGACATAGTAAATAAATGTTAATTGGTGTCCTGCATGGAATCCTGAAACAGGAAAAGGGCATTAAATAAAAGCAAAAAAAAACTGAATAAAGTATGGAGTTTAGTTAATAAAAAGATATAAACATCTATTCTTTGTCACAATGTAGCAGTAATGTAAGATATTAATATTAGGGGAAATTGAATGTGTATATACAAGCTCTTTGTACTGTCTTGGCAAATTTTTGGTAAATCTAGAACTATTGTAAAACAAAAGATTTATTAAGAAAACAGTTATACTAACAAAATGTACTATCTACTAGGTGGACTGGGTTTTGCCAAATAGACACAACTTGTCTTAAAGGGATTCCAATAAGATTAGGCTAGCCTTGCAGAGAGGAAAGCCTGGAGTTAAAGTCATCAGCTGAGAGGCTTGGTTGGAGTAGCTGACCTATAACCTTGACCTTGAAAATCTGCTCTATAATCTATGGCTTCAGATCAGGAAGGAAATAGGAGCAGCTCTGGGCTTAGCAAACTTTTGTGTGATCATGTTCAGTGTGTCTCCAGCACCTAAAGCAGTGACTGACACATAGTAAACCCTCAGTAAATCCGTGGCAAATCCTTGAGTATGAGAAGCAGAACAGCATTAATTGTTATGTATGTATACTTTGGAGTCACATACCTGGATTTGTTCTATATCTTCCACTTAATAATTGTATCATCATTTGGCAAGTTTTCTCCTCTGGCTCAAGCAATATAATGCCTCTGTTTTGACTCAGTTTTCTTATCTGTTTGACAAAATTTTAGTGATTCATCTAACTACTATAAAATTAAGCAAGATAGTGTTTGAAAAGCAATTAATACAGTATCTGGAGCAAATAATGAAAAATTTTATTACCTTAAAATTTTAACCAATAAAAAATAAATTTGCTTATTATTTGTATCCTCTCTCCCATTTCTGTCTCCTAGTATTAAGGCAGAGAAATGCTATCTATGAAAACAGATGGAAAATTTCTGATTATTTTCCAGACTACCTGATAAGACAGAAAGTATGAAGCCTTTATGCTCCAATACCATGGGATTCCAAAATAGGAGCCCACTGAGCAGAAACCTGGCCAACCATCTAGATTGTGAGGCTTTTCAGTAGAAAGCAAAAGAGAATAAAAGGACTGCAAAGTATGGCAAAGGAAAGCTTCTCACTACCATTAGACCCTGGGGTTCATCAGTTTGAGACCACAAAACAATAGATTTCTGAGGAAAGGAAGATGGTATAGTAGATCCAAGACACTGCTTGGGAATTCCCACCTATCCCAGTAGATTTTGCAACAAGAATTGGAGCTGTGAAATTGGAATCAGAAATAAAGAATTGTTTTCTGTGTTCTGTGTGTATCTAATGGATTTGTTAAAAGATTGGTTAAAGCACAAGTTATAGGCTGGCATCACCCTCACCCTTCCTTCCTTCTGCCTTCTCTAAAGAAGCTACAAGACTCAGATTATGGAACACGTTAGAAAGTCAATTCATTGCATGAGAATGAAGCTGGAGAAGGAATAAGGATGTAAGAAGTCACTGAGTGGTCTTATTACTTAATATAAATCAATCAATAATTCAGTGACTTTAATTTTAACAGGAAAATGTATGCTGCCTTTTATAAAGATATGTGTGAGTGAATGCATCAATATATTCTGCTTCACTGAGCTTTAGTTGTGCAAAGTTCTTGCCCTGAGTTATTTGTTTGGAAAATTGCTTAATTTTCAACTCAGTTGATAAAGCATAGCTTTAAACTAATGATTTGAAGACTTTTACACTTTACCCTGAGAATTTAGAGTCACCTTCTTTTCGAAAATATAGTTAAGACACCAAATAATAATTGTCTAGGAGAGTCTAGAAGCTGTGCTATCCAGAGAAAATAACCTTTTGAAACATTTAGAATTTCTATTTCTTGACTGGAGAATTCCTTTAGTATTTAAACATTAAAGAAAAGCTAATGAAATGTTACAACCAACCCTGCTCCCATATATTCTGTTTTGTTTTGTTCATATATCATAGGAAGGCATTTTATTTTATTTTTATTTATTTTTTATTTTTTTATTTTATTTTTATTATTATACTTTAGGTTTTAGGTTACATGTGCACAATGTGCAGGTTTGTTACATATGTATCCATGTGCCATGTTGATTTCCTGCACCCATTAACTCGTCATTTAGCATTAGGTATACCTCCTAATGCTGTCCCTCCCCCCTCCCCCAACCCCACAACAGTCCCCGGAGTGTGATGTTCCCCTTCCTGTGTCCATGAGTTCTCATTGTTCAATTCCCACCTATGAGTGAGAACATGTGGTGTTTGGTTTTTTGTCCTTGCGATAGTTTACTGAGAATGATGTTTTCCAGTTTCATCCATGTCCCTACAAAGGACACAAACTCATCATTTTTTATGGCTGCATAGTATTCCATGGTGTATATGTGCCACATTTTCTTAATCCAGTCTATCGTTGTTGGACATTTGGGTTGGTTCCAACTCTTTGCTATTGTGAATAGTGCCGCAATAAACATATGTGTGCATGTGTCTTTATAGCAGCATGATTTATAGTCCTTTGGGTGTATACCCAGTAATGAGATGGCTGGGTCAAATGGTATTTCTAGTTCTAGATCCCTGAGGAATCGCCACACTGACTTCCACAATGGTTGAACTAGTTTACAGTCGCACCAACAGAACAGAGCCCTCAGAAATGATGCCACATATCTACAACTATCTGATCTTTGACAAACCTGACAAAAACAAGAAATGGGGAAAGGATTCCCTATTTAATAAATGGTGCTGGGAAAACTGGCTAGCCATATGTAGAAAGCTGAAACTGGATCCCTTCCTTACACCTTATACAAAAATTAATTCAAGATGGATTAAAGACTTAAATGTTAGACCTAAAACCATTAAAACCCTAGAAGAAAACCTAGGCAATACCATTCAGGACATAGGCGTGGGCAAGGACTTCATGTCTAAAACACCAAAAACAATGGCAACAAAAGCCAAAATTGACAAATGGGATCTAATTAAACTAAAGAGCTTCTGCACAGCAAAAGAAACTACCATCAGAGTGAACAGGCAACCTACAGAATGGGAGAAAATTTTTGCAACCTACTTATCTGACAAAGGGCTAATTTCCAGAATCTATTTTATTTTTAATGTAAACTCACAACTAGTTCTACAAGTTAACAGAAGAAAAGGGGGTGGCTTATACAGGTACAGTTTCAAGGACATTATCCAAATCATGTCTTCTTATTGCTGAACTTTATGTCTCACAGTTCACCTTTTTGGTATCACTTTAATGAAACTGTCTTTTTTGTGTGAATTGCTGCTGATTGAAAAATGGCTAAATCTTAACTGAGATGGAGAAGTATGTTTACACCTTAGCAGTTCTAATATACCTGCTTATTGACCCACTTAAAAGAGTAAAACTGAGGTCCAGATAAAAAAGGCAGCAAAATGCTAGGAGCAGAAGGAAAAGAATGTGAGAGAAACCTAGAGAATGAAAAGTGAATGCCCAGGATTTATGAAAACCATGGGGGAACCAGGGAGTAGCAGAAATAAGCTGGGGCCCTAAAGAGGAAGTCACTGAAATGACTATGGTGATTCCCATGATACTTCATCCTCTATTCCATCACCACTTCTTTAGAGCACCTGAATTTTTATGGTCTAAGGAATAAAGTTTTATGAAATTGGAGCTAAATTGATATATTCATTCATTTATGTAGTCCCTGAAAGTATGTTTTACTTTTCCTTTGTCCAGCTACTATGCAACATTTATAAAGCAGCCTAGAAAAGACCGTTAGTAAAGAAGGTGGCAGAGGATTTCAGAGGTTTAATTCATTCTCTGTGTTAAAAGTAATATGCCAATTGCTCAGCAGTTCATATGTTAGAATGTATTATTAAAATAAGAAACACATCAAGAGTTATGGTAAAAATGAAGACTAAAATATAATTACACTTTTTTCTGGAGTCCTTAATAAATTAAATATTTTTCAAAATCAAGTTACACAACTTTTAGCTTCTGTGCTGAAAACTTTTCTGAGAGACTGGTTAATTAAATTAGTGTTGCAACTAAAATTCTTTAGTTTTAGAGATTTTCAATTTAACTTTTTTGTTACTGACTAAACAAACAATTCAGAAAGCCTTCTATTATTTTAACATATATTAGCTGAAATTTTACATTAGGAATACATTGTTCTTGACTTATAAAAACGTGACAATATACTGGCGGCTTTACTAGAATTTTTAAGGGATTCTATATGAGTAACAGTACTCCTTACTGATTCTTCCTGCATATAAAGCATGAAAAATTATTAATACAACCAAAAAAGTCTTTTGTGATATCAATCGTATTTTTCTAGACCTAAAATTTTTAGTTACTAAGTCTTTTAATATTAGATGTGTGAGATTACTGATTTTGCTTTTTCTAAGGCTTTCTATTTAGGCTGCATATTTTAATAAACAAAGGATGTCATACTTTTAATTCTTATGGTTCCACACATTCAAAACTCTTTTACTTTACTTGGTGAAACTGTTTTTTAAAAACAGTTGGAATAATAATAATTCTTCTCATGGTATAAATTCAATACAGGCATGTCAGACTGTGATACATTCGTCTCACTACTCTATAGTCTCCGTGGAAAAAAATGAATGCATTTTCTCACTCTTAATACTACATATAGATTGTAAAATATGCAATCCTTTAATTTAAAATAAATGTTTTTTATAAATAAAATGCATTTAGACTACAGTATTTATTTTTATATTTATTTCATAGTGATTTTTGAAATTATAATACATTATACTTCCCATTATTAAGAAAACCTGCTCAATAAACAGATAAGTATATATAATTAAAGTTCACACATATCACACTCAATGAATACCAAATATAACATAAACTATTAAATGTAATTTTTTTTAAAGCATATGGTTGCTTCTTACATGGCTATGTCAGAAATATCACATATTCTTTTAGTAAATAATGGGAATGTAGTTAAGTTAAACAGAAAAGTGAATAAAGATGCTATCAAATAATAATAATGTTTATTTGTAGGTCATAAGTAGAAATGAGGCTTACATTTTAAAACTACATTTTGCAAGTGATACTAGTTTTAGAAGTCTGATCCCAGATTCTTCCCAATCCCATCTTAGATTCAGTGAGCATATTCTATATTGTGTGTTTTGGTAACTACTGTGAAATTTGTGTCTAGTTTCCCTTGTCCAGAGTTCAAAAACATTTTTCATATTTTTAAATATTTACTTATAGTAGAAAAATCAATAATTAAAGGATGAAATTTAAAAAGCAGAAACATTAAACAGAATTTTCTACTCAGTGGGCACAAAGCAGACCCTCAGAGAAGGGAAGATAGTATTATGTGGCCATAATATCCTGCCCCCTTCTAATGAAGAAACTGAGATCCATTCTGCCCTCAGATATCACTTCTCAAATGTTTGAGGATACATTTTCCTGTTGTCACAAGAAATCAAGGCACAGAATGGGATAAAGGAGGGAAAAAAGCAGCTACAGAGAGACAATATTATTATCCAGAGCTTCAGTGCAAGGGTTCAAAACCCAGTTCTACTCCATGACCTATGCAATTTGTTGAATAGGCATAATAACCAACCCACCTAGAGCACTTATGGTGGGCCAGGTGTTGCTCCATGCATTCTGTCATTTTCACTTAAGCTTCTCAAAATATTATTTTACAGATTAATAAATCAAAGTTACTTTGCTTCTCTCTGCTCACTTTAATAGTTAAGATCGTATTTCAAGTCATCATCTCCAGTGCTCATACCCTAAACCACAAGTCTACATCCCTTTAAGTTAGAGTTTACAACCAAACAAAATGAGGGCATGAATGAGTATAACTGTATGCTCTGCTTACTGTCATAATAAATTTAATTATATTTAAATGGATGTTGAAAACCTCCCATATAATAGGTTTTAGGTAAGTATAGAAAATTGCAAAGCTGTAAGCAGAGTAGATACAATGCCTGGAATCATAAAATGGAGTTTTAGAGTTTATCTTGTTCCATTAAATTTAGATTTGCAAATCAGATAAATCAAATCTAATCTTGAAAGGGAATGGACTTCTCAAAGCCACTGACTGCTAATCAAATAAACTAATTTTGAAATATCAACTTTGTTTGATATTGCCTAGAATGTTGACTTTTGAGAAATACTTAATGAATATTTCACATGCAACAAAGGATTTAAAAAATAGTTACTCAAGTTGGCAAATTCAGGAATCTAAAAGTTTTTGATTGACATTGGCATGATAGAATAATAAATTCCAGCACGCAGTTTATTTGATTGATGGCCTGGTATTGTCCCAATAATGTTAAACCCATAGCTTTTCCACTCATATACAATATTGGTTGCCATATATCTGCCATGTCAGATACCAAAGGCTTTGATACTAGGGGCCAGCCTGGTGAACTGAACAGGGCAGTGGCCTGGGAAACCATAGGCATATCCTCTCGACACAGTTTGCATAACTCTGAGCAGATCACTAATCTTTGTTGAACCTCTGTATGAAGAGCATAAGGTATTTTATTTAAAGAAATAAGTCATGAACACTTTGATATGCCAGGAACTATTCAAGGTAGCCTTAATTCATGTCCTGAATGTGTGTAGACAAATGTACAATTTAATGAACTGAGGAGCTCACACTTTATTTTGGTGAGTGTGTATTGTGGTTGGAGGTCGAGGAAGGAAGGAGCAATAATGAATCAGATGCAAATGAACTGGCTATATGTCTAAAAAGAGTGATTATATGTGACATGTTTTATTTTTAAGTCTATAGAAGATGTTTGGTCATCTAAGAGCCAGGAGCTAGTACTGAATGATCTTCAGCTAGAAAGCTGAACTGGATGACCTTAAATTAAAATATTTGCATCAGTGTTTCAGTGTTATCAGCTCAGAGAACTCTTGTGTTTCCTCAACACTTTCATACATAACTCTTCCTCTGTATGTAACACTGCTGCTATTCACTTTTAGCTTTCTTTACATAATATCCGTAGAGGGCAACTAAATCCAGACAGTGATTTTAAAACAAAATAAAACATTGTATTAGTCACAGAGACAATATAGCTTTCAGAAGTTTTATTAATGTCTGCCTTTCAGGAGCTGCTTTGAAAAATGACATGAGAATATCATAAAGTAAAATGCTTATAAGATTCAGATATACTAAATATAATTTCCTTGAACTTGATTAAAATTATTACTAGTTAAGCAAACTGTATTTCATCCACTGCTTTCTACTCTTTGTCACTTTTCAGCAAGAATTTTGGAGATAATTCATAGGGAGGAAAACAAAGAAGCAAAGACCTTGTAAGGAAAATCCAAATAGAATAAAATTGCAAGTGAAAAGAAAACTGTGTGCTTAAAAAAGATTTTCATGCTTTAAAAAAATACGTATATGCCTCCAAGTTTGGGTAATTAGAAAATTGTCTGTTATAAATAATTTGCTTTTAGACATTTTCTAAATTATTGCCCTATCATTTAACAGTTTTTCCCCCTGGCTAACATCACACTTTTGTTATTGTTCTATTGAATAGGGGGATCAAGCTGTTACTTGAGTTGTGGCACCATAACAGTCTTTAATAAACAGAAGTATATCCTAGGTGAACATAAACATTGTTGTAATTTATGGAAATATTAGTTTCAAGTAAAATGAGCAGCTTTGGTTGTCAACAAACAAAAACAAATCGGCTAAATTTTAAAGATATAATATTTAACATAACTAGATTACTGAACTAGTGTCTCAGGTGTGTTTGTCTACTAATAATAAAACATTCACATGCCTTGAATAATTTGCTATTAAATCTTTCACCTGTTAAACCAACCATAAAACTGCTCCTTTACTTACTATCAGATGACAACATTGATTTATAGTGACATATAAGTTCAACTGAGGAGGTAAATACTCCTAGAAATATACTTTGGCCTACATGAACAAAATAGAACTTTAAATTAAAAATACTATGAAAAATATTTTATTTTTTCCATATGTACTTTTCACTGTGTACTCTTATTTAGCTAGTAAAAATGTTTCACATATAACTATTTCAAAGTTTTGTTGGAAAATAATTCTGTTGAAAAAGGACAGATGAGAATACATACCTACTTATATAAATTTCAGACTTATTCTTACCTTTTCATTTTTGGTAAAATTTATAAAAAATACCTTATGCAATGTTGGCAGATAACTCAGATGCAAGGCTGATTTCATGAGCATGCAGCATGCACAGTCAGAGAGGGGTCTGGACTTAGAAGGACCCTGCTCTTGATTTAATCCTCCATTGTCACCATATTGAAATTCTTAATATTTGAACAAGGACCCCCCGTTCTTATTTTGCACAGGACCTTGATAATTACGTAGCCTGTCCTTCTCAGATGCTCACTACATCTGTGATTACAATATTGCTTGTATTGGTAAAATAAATATAATCAATTTAGACATGTAAATAAACCATCTATTAGGTAGCTTGGCAGCACTTTCACTGGGACAACTGCTCACTGAAGACTGGGCTCTAAAAATTACATTGCTGCTTTGAGACTCTCACCAAAGCTGATTGATATCATCTTTCCCAGACTGAACCACTTCAGCTCTTCATGGGATATCCCAGGAACCATTTAATTAATTCTTTTTTAGCTTAGCAGAGCCTGTACAGATTTCAGTTGAATTGAAACAAATAAGAATTAAGTTATACACACATCATAAATAGAAATTTCATTAAAATAAATAATAGAAACTCAACTAAATATAATACAATATTAAGAATAATGAGATGGAACTATAAATATGTCCAGAAAATTATACAAAGTATGAGAAAGACGCATGACAATATAGGGGGCAGTGTCTCCTTTATGTTGTTTTGTTTAAGAAATACATTCAAATATAAACAGATTTTGAAGAGATCAAAGTGTTAACAGAGATGGTTATAGGAGGTGGCTTTACATATAGTATGTGGGATATATGTAAAGCTTTGCATTCAGATTCAGATATGTAAACCTTTACATACATCATATATATATATATGGCCTTATATATAAGGGTTGGCTATAAGATAATTTATATTTCTATAGTATAAATACATACATAAAATTTTGCTTTATTTAAAAAATTTTACCAAAAATGTTTCCTTTGTAGCTAGAGGAAACTTAAGATTGGTCTTTCTAACAAAACAAATGTCTGATATGACTTCCTTTGTTGAATATATTCTTCCATATTCTCAAAAATATTTGGTCATTCCCTAAATAAACACTTTAAATTATTGTGAGTTTGAAACTGTAACTAGTAGAGTTAAAACATGAACTATTGCAATCATCTATATTCCCCCTAGATCATGTTAGTTACTCAACTATTTCAAATTTATGAAAATGAATTCATGTTTGACATTGTGCATATACAGACTCTTTAAGCTTTAAATATAGCTTACAGCCAAAAAAAAAATCAGTTAAGGAATCTCATACAGTGATTAGATATAAAAATGCAGCCCTTATCCTCAAAAAAATCACAGTTCAGTGAACCAGAGACATAGTGATAGGACAACATGTATTTTAAAAGAGATGAGCAACCTATTGGGAAACGTTATAATATGTTAAATGTCAGAGCCAACTCCCTGTTTTGTTCTCTTCCTGGCCATAAATGAGAATTTCTTCTGAGTATCATAAAAGTGATTAGCTAACTGTGAAGCAAGAAAAAGAAAGAATTCTGTTAGGATATATTTGGAGAAATTAATCTATTAATCTCAAAATGGTCCAAATATAATGATGACCTAACAAAGAAGATCAATGAATAGTGCCATACTAGATGATCTTATAGTGTAAAATAAATTATATATACCTTAAATATAAGGTATTGGTAATTAAATATAAGGTATTGGTAAATTAAATAAGCTAGTGGTAAATTTAACTGACCATATCAGTATGCCCTTTTTGTAATTATATTAATATTCTGATAAGTTTGTCCATGAAACAGGCAACTGCTAAAAGTTTTGGAGTATTCTTATTGTTTTCAGGTCCTCTTTGCAATATGCTTCTCCCAAATCCCATATTATAATTGAAAATTATCACTTATCTATATTCTCCAAACTCAAGTTTATAAGATTTGTTGTTAATGGAGAGTAAATGCTTCTGGTTCATGCTCCAGTTAAACATACTCAGAAATAATTTGATATTGAGTTGTTTCAAAAAGATATCATTTTACCAGATGCCCCCCATAATCTCCTTTGTTTAGTGACTTCCCTTTATGATAACTTCATGAAATTGAAGAATCATTAACAGAAACTTTTGCTAATAAGGTCAACATCACCCAAATCTTGTCTAAACAGTTTGCACGGAAAACTACATTAAAATTATGATGCTCATGTTCAAAAATATAAGAAATATCAAATGACAAGAAAATTATTTTGCTATTATAACTAATAATAATAAAGGCTGAGCCCTGACAAAGGTTTGAACTTTCAGATTCGAATTCCAAAAACTTCAGTTTTTACTTCTTATATCAAATCTTATATATTTGAGTAAATTGCTAATTCTATAAGGATTTTACTTAAACACACACACACACACACTACAAATCAGGAAAAATATAAAATGATGTCATGAAAAATATAAAATGTTTGTTTATGCAATTAAACTGATTCTTATTTCCAAATCTAAAGGCTTTTTCAAATATCATAAGCCTTGTTATGATGAATTCTTTCCCCCCCAAATTCATATATTAAAGTTACAGTACCTCAGATTGTGGCTGTATTTGGATATAGAGCTTTTAAAGGTAATTTTAAGGTAAAATGAGATCATATGGGTGAGCTCTAATCCAATATGAATGGTGTCTTTATAAAAAAAAAAAAAGATAAGGACACAGACATACACAAGAAGACAGCCATATACAAGCCAAGAAGAGAGGCCCTTAGAAGAAATCAACCCTGCCAACACCTTGATCTTAGAAGTCTAGCTTCCAGAATTGTGGAAAAGCAAAGCAAATTTCTGTTGTTTAAGAGACCCACTCTCTGATGTGTTTTTATGGTGGCCCTAGCAAATGAATATAAGCCTTAACATGGACTACTGAAAAAAAGCAATGTTTTGTACTTATATTTTGATACCATTTGCATTCAGAAGCATAAGTAGATTCTCAAGACAAGCTAAATAATTTAATTAATTCAAGTGATTACTTCAGAGAGGGATTTTGAAGGCCAGCTACCAAGTTCTCAATACTAAAAATTGAATGTGAAGCCTTAAGCATTTTAAAGTTTTCAAATAAGTAGGGTGGCAAATATCCAGGATATAGTAGCTATTAAATCTAACACAAACATATTTATGGGCTTTTTAGAAAACTGATGAATAAATTAATTGTTCAAAACTTTGACCAGAAAC
This sequence comes from Nomascus leucogenys, assembly GCF_006542625.1. Lineage (NCBI taxonomy): Eukaryota > Metazoa > Chordata > Mammalia > Primates > Hylobatidae > Nomascus > Nomascus leucogenys. The sequence goes on from NC_044391.1 coordinate 13,782,320, forward strand.
CAAAAGGGCACAAATGTGCCATGACCCGAACTTTGAGCTGATGGATGCTGTTGTAGAATTGAAATGAAGGATAATCATAATCAGTCAGTTAGATATTCTGTAAAATAATACATCTCACAATTGGTATTGTGAAAAATAAATGAAAACATATGAAGAAGTACATGACACAGTTCCTGAAGTGGAATTGATACTCATTAAAAGAATAAAGGAAGTGAATAAAAACAAATCAAATGGTTTGGAACTGAAGGGAAAATGTTTGACTTTAAACAAACCTAATGATAGAGGCCACTCAGGAGGAACTCCTTTAGGCTTCAAATTTCTTCCGAGTTAAATGAACAATCTGAGTGTGTATTGAAGAATTAACAGCTGAGCATATAGTTTGTGTCCTGAGATGATCTCACACATCAATAATATTTAGTTGGGTTCATCTGCATTGTGCAGGAGTGGCATATGAGAAATAAAGGAAGACTAGAATTCAGTATCAGTCCTTGACAGGATAAAGTCGTTCTTTTAAAGATCAATGATGGCATCCAGACTGCATCTTACATAGGAAAGGGGATGGGGCTCAAGATTATGCTAGCTTTATTCCATTTTTCTATTTCTACATGGAAAAAAATTACTCAGGTTTTCCTTCCTTTGTATTAAAATAACATCATTTGTCTCAAAGTTAATTCTGTAAATTTAGACAATGTAATAATAAGCTATGAAATTCTCAGCTTTCAAGATGAGGGAATACATTACACAATGTTGAAAACAGTGATTAGTACACGTGAATGATGGTAGTTGACTTGTGATTTTCACAAATGGCTTTTGGCCTATATAAGGCTTGGAGAGCCATGGGTTTGAAAACTACAAATGTTAGATACATATATTTTTAGAAAACTATACTACAGGACTACAGTAACCAAAACAGCATAGTATTGGTACAAAAACAGACACATAGACCAATGAAACAGAATAGAGAGATCTGAAAAAAGGCTGCACACCTACAACTATCTAATCTTTGACAAAGTCAACAAAAACAAGCAATGGGAAAAGGACTCCTTATTCAATAAATGGTACTGGGATAACTGGCTAGCCATATGCAGAAGATAGAAAATGGACCCCTTCATTATACCATATACAAAAATTAACAAAAGACAGATTAAAGATGTAAATGTGAAATCCAAAACTATAAAATCCTGGGAGACAAACTAGGCAATACCATTTGGGACATAGGAATGGGCAAATATTTCATGACAAAGAGGCCAAAAGCAAGTGCAACAAAAGCAAACTTGACAAATGGGATCTAATTAAACTAAACAGCTCTGCACAGCAAAAGGAACTATCAACAGAGTAAACAGACAACTTACAGAATGAGAGAAAATTTTTGCAAAATATGTATCTGACAAAGGTCTAATATCCAGCATTTATAAGGAACTTAAATAAATTTACAAGAAAAAAAAAAACATTAAAAAGTGGGCAACAGACATGAACAGATACATTTCAAAAGAAGACTTATGTGTGACCAAGAAGCATGTGAGAAAAAGCTTAACATTACTGATCATTAGAGAAATGCAAATCAAGAACACAATGAGATACCATCTCACACCAGTCAGAATGGCTACTATTAAAAAGCCAAAAAATAACAGGTGCTGGCAATATATCAGAGAAAACGGAATCCTTATACACTGTTGATGGGAGTTTAACCGTTATAGAAAACAGTGTCACAATTCCTCAAAGACCTAAAAGTGGAAATACAATTCAACCCAGCAATCCCATTACTGGGTATATACCCAAAGGAATATAAATTGTTCTATTGTAAAGACACATGCATGCTCATGTTTATTGCAGCACTATTCACCACAGCAAAGACATGGGATCAATGCAAATGCCCATCAATGGGAGACTGGATAAAGAAAATACGGGACATATACACCATGGAATACTGTGCAGCCATAAAAAAAGTGAAATCATATCCTTTGCAGGAACATGGATGGAGCTGGAAGCCATTATCCTTAGAAAATTAACATGGGAACAGAAAAATTCTGCATGTTCCCACTTATAAGTAGGAGTTAAATGATGAGAACACATGGACACAAAAAGGGATACAATAGATACTGAGGCCTACAAAAGGTTGGAAGTTGGGAGGAGGGAGAGGAACAGAAAAAATAACTAACGGATACTAGGTTCAATACATGGGTAATTAAATAATATGTACAACAAACCTGTGTGACACAAGTTTACCTATATCATAAACCTGCAAATGTACTGAGAACTTAAAATAAAAGTTAAAAAAAGTAAACTTTGAAGCAAAAAATAAAGCCAATCAGAGCCATTAAAAAATACTGAAATCTTGAAAGCATAATTTTTTTTATTTGTGAGAATGAGTGTCAATTTCTTAGTTCCAAATTTTGGGTGGTTGTGGACTTTGTGTATTAATACCGAAAGGTTCAGAAAAAATGCTACTGAAATACTTTATTATTATTTCAGTGGAAGAAGGAGGGGCAAGGCTTGAGTCATCTCAGTTCTGAACATTTGCCTGAGAGATAGGGAATACTTCTTGGTGATGACCACCTGTGGGTAGTTATAGGAACTTATGATAGATCTTTCCAATTCTTGACATGTTTATTGTAATGAATTCATTTGTTGGATCTCCATTGGTCAGTACTCCAATAACTTCCTTTGGCTGAAAAAGGGTAAGTTAATTAATGAAATTTAAGGCTTTTATGGGCTTTGGAAAGATAGGAAGGCTTTTTTTTCTCCTTCTGAGTCTCAGAGAGTCTAGGTGGTTTAGACAAGATCACTGAATTAGTTAATGTCCGAAACAAAACTAGTCAGATATAAAAGGTTAATGTATTTTCTAGTACAATATAGTAGGCATTTATGGTTTTACCTATCCCAACTTTTGTGAAGTTACGCTTTTCCTTAACACCTTCTTTCACATTTTTACAGTGGGAACAACTGTGTGAATGAAGCAAAACTCTACTCCTCCTGGCTACAGTTGATTGTCCAGGGCCATTTAGCTGACCTAAGTCCTGGACATACTTCCTCCACCAAGGATTTGGAATTGAGACCAAAACTATCTAGTTTTAATGTTTGCTTTTAGTGTTGCTGGTCTCTTGAATGAAGAAGATGAAAACCTGAGAACTCTGGACAGCTTCATTCTGCCCTGTTGGCAGGTAATCAAAAAAGCTGCAATTGTACCAAGAGAAGAAATAAGCCACATCATAGAAAGGAGCATAGGCAAGACTGGGCTATGATGGCATTCAGATTCCTGGTTCCAGTTCACTCCTAAAGTCTGACTACATCCCTGCCCTCAGGTTCACTTGAATATAATCCCCTGTGGATTCTTGAAGTATATTTCTCTTTTCTGCCTAAACCGGTTTACTTATAGTAAAAAAGACCAAGTGAATACATACTTTATGTGCCCTTGCAATGATCAAAATGACACATTTAGACTCTGTTAAATGATAAAAAATAAAAAAAAATAAGACAGAAAAGCCTACATAGAAATATATGAAGCTGCACACATTTATGTCATACATCTTTCAACAAAACAATCAATTCAAACATTAATTTGATTAATTTCTTGTGTTTTTTTTTATGCACCTACTACTGATTCTAGTGGTGGTATAAATATACCACCATTTCATGGCAGAGGCCATATTAGTGTGCCAACACGGTCTCTGAATTATTGGCTATGCCTCTGTGGATATTGTACTTATGAAGACATTCATATTTTATGTATGAACATGCTTTTCTTGAAAAATTTACACCATTTGCCAACTAGATGCTAGTAATTTCCTCTATGACTCTGTCCTTTCAAATATGCATGAGTCTTTGAATCATCTGTCCAGCAATGATCATATTTCTACTATCATCTATTATGTCTAACAATTGTAATACTCCAGAGACTTGCACATTATTTTTGTTTCAGCATTTTTGTGGAGTTTTACTCAAATGTCTGTGCTAACCTCTTTGACAGCTAAGAAATTGTATTTTATCCTTTTCCCATGGTTGAAAATAAAATCACCCCAAATTATTTAAATGGGTATTTTAACCTTCATAGACTTCTCCATTAAGGTCTATCAAGATTTTTCATTGTCCTTGGTCAAGAACTTTCATGTAATAAATTCTTTTTAATGCATTCTTCCTTTTACATAAAATTGAAGCCTCCACAACAACCTGCAGCTATTCACCAAATCAACGTTCTTCATAGTTCTTCATAAAGCCGGCCTTGTCAGTTATATAGCTCACTACGATCCTTGGTCAGACTATGTCACGTGGTAACTAAGTTAGAGAATTTTAACTTAATGAAGGTAAAATGATTTCAACTTTGTGGATGAGATTCTCTGTAATTATATGAACTAAGTAAGTTTCAACTATAGTTAGTCCCCATTTGCTTCCCACAAGTGTGTGATAACAAATATATACACATTAGGATTCTACTGAGGCATAGGAAGCAAAGGTCTAAAAACCGTTAATCAGTCACATTTCTCTAATAGCCTTAAACTAGCAACCAAATTGTTGGAGTTAACTGAGCAAGAAGTCCGAAGTATCACTTCCATGAAATACCTCTTTTTGGCTATTATTTGATGGCCTATTATGTTATAAAATAAATCAACACTGGACCAAAGAAGGTAAATGTTAAAAATATTCAGAAAAATAGAAAAAGGAAAACAATATTTCTTATTCACTGGTGCTGCCGCAACATAAAAGAAAGAAAAATAAGAGAAAATGGAAGGACTGGTAAAAGAAGATGTGGGACTTTGGAGCTGCACTGCTCAGAACTCCCTTCAAGAGAGCCTGCTGTAAGGAGCTTGTCTGGCTGACGGCCTCCACTGGCTACATCTCCACCTTCAACAGAGTACTCAAGTCCACACTGCTGAGGCCACACTGCCACTGGGTAGCTCCTGGCCATTGGCTGTGCAAAGCAGCAATAGTAGAGCTGGCTAATTTCTGCCTGTACCTAGGACTCCTCTATAGGGCAACCTTTGCTCAAAACCTCACCAAGACTTTCTCAGAACTGCATTGCAATATGAAGTTATTCATATTCAACAGCCTTCTCTTTTTTGTTTGTTTGTTTGTTTGTTTGTTTGTTTCTCCTAGTGTCTAGTATCAGGCATTATGTACACATCTATCTGAAGGCTATCTACACCTTCCTTTACTCCCTCTCTTTATCCTTTACAAGCCTTTCCCTCCATAAATGGGATTTGCATAACAAGTCCCAACTTAGTATCAACTTCTCAGAGGCCCCAAGCTGACCCAGAAACTAAGGTCAAAGAAATAAATTTTCCTTTATGAAATATAACTTTTACACCCTATTTTTGCTTTTTGCCACTTAAAGGTGAGAAAAATTTATAATTTGAAAAATGTTTGACATCAATGGCAAAATAAATTAAAAAACAAAGAATGTTTTTGCGTCTCTTTCTTTTACCCTTCCTCCCTCCCCCTTTCTTTTCCTCCCTCCTTCCCTGTCTGTTTTCCTCCCTCCCTCCCTTTTAAAATTTTTTTTAAATACGAAAACTGAAATTTGGCAAGGCATTTTATTTAAAAATTCTGTCCTCTCTATTGTAGATCTGAAAGATTGTAAACAATTTTTTGTGGTGTTCTTTGTAGTGCCACTCATAGTGATAATTGTTGTAGTCTTTGATAGCTATTCTTGGTGTTCATACGTGGATGCACACAGATTTAAGAAGAAAGACTGCTATTACCAATGTAATTTAATCAAACTCATTATTGGACAATGACTAGCTTGCATACATTACTAAGAAATAGACATCTTTAGAAAGATTTCACTGGTGAATTTTTTGGGATAATGATATAAGGAAACAAAAAACTGTTCAATTTAATATGTTATGATTATGCTAATATGATAATATATTAAGAATATGCTATACACATATTCTTCATATAGGTAAGATCAAATTTGGGGTAGCATATGCCAGCTGAAGTGCTTTGTTAAAACTCTCTCTTTTACTTTCACATCTATTCCTTTATCTTTTCATTAATATTTAGAGACAACATATACTATTCATTATTAGAATGCTCACAATAAACTTTAACAATATTTGAATTATGACACATAGGTAAAGAAAGTTTCATTCTCTACTATCTGACTGTTATAATTAGTTTATGGACTATAACCAGACCACCACAAAGACAAAATAAAGAATTACATATATTTGTAAGAACAAATATATGGAATAAAAAGCATAATATTTATTAGTGTAATTGTAGTTGTATTCTCACAGAAAGAAAGCATTAGTTAAGGTACAGAAATAATAAAAAAGAAGAACAGTTGGTATAATTTTGAGATTGCTTTTAGTTTTGATTTTGCCTTGTTTTGCTTTAATACAAAAAGGTATTAAATGCTAATAAGTAGCATCTTATTTTGTTCACTTTAATTTTAATATCAAGATCACTGTATTCCTATCATATTTTCATTCTGATCTCTCACTATTTTCCAGCAGTGATTCAAGTGTGACTGATCCATTTGCCATTCCCTAAAATCACTTTTTCTTTCCTATCTCTATACTTTGTTTACAGCTCATCTTCACCGAGAGACCTACTGAAATCCACCCACTTACCTTTCATGTCCAGAGCTACCCAAGCTGCTTCTGATCCACACAGATAAAATATATCACCCTTCACAGCTAATATTAACTCTTTTGTTCAGGAAATGTGTGCCCTCCTATATTTAAAACTCTTTGGACATAACTGTAATTTCCTTTAATAACCACTATCTCTTTTCTAATGACTGCTTCTTATCTATCATGTCCTTCCAGTTTTTGAACTTATTTTGTTCATATTTGGTAGTACCAACTTGAGCAAATCTTTACAGAAGGCCCAAACATAGCACAGTGCCAGCATCCATAGACATCTAAAAATGTATTTATTGTTTCCTCATATTTAAATGAGAATTTGCCTGAGTAATGAACTGAGTTCTTTTACCTTTCTTTTGAGATTTTGAAAACATACTTCATTTTCTTCTTGTATCTATTATTAAAGATAAGATGTCTGAAGTCCACCTGTTTTTGGAACTTCTTTATAGATAAGTTGTAGAAGATTTTGTTTTAGGGGTTGGAATACTTTTCCAGGGTCTGTATAAGTGCTGGTCTTTTCTTAGTTATTTTGCTCAATCCAAAGAGTTTCTTTCAGTCTGAAAAAGGATGTTTTTCTTCAAGTCAAGGAGACCTTCTTTTCTTATTTGTTTGATTTTCTGCACTCTTATCTTTTTATCTGTTTCCACTGATATCTCTTTTTAGGAAGGTATGGCAAGTTCTTTCATTTCCTAAAATTTTTGGAACATCTTCTTGACTCATCTTTGGGTTATTCGTTTGACCTATCATTATTTAAATCTAATATCCAGCCCTTTCATTGATTAAAAAAACTTTTCGATCTATTTTGAATAGTTCTCAAACTTTTTGTTGTTTTCTGATTGTTTCTTTTTATAGAAGCTTGATTTTGTTTTCGGATGCAGCATCCTCTATAATCCTTCTGAGGACATCCATCAGAATTTTTTTTTCTTTTGTTCCCTAAATTATCTGTTCTCTTCCTTGTCATTTGTTCTGATTAAGCCTTCTATTTCATGCTGTTAATTTTCCTAAATTGTGCTGATCTTTGGTTTCCTAGACATACATTTAGGTGGCCAGCAAAGATTTTCTCAGCGGTTGTGTCATCTGTCTCTCACAAAAGCATCCTTCTCAGTGGGAGGGCTGATAAAGCTGAATTATTTTTTATCTCCAGAGCTTCATCTTTCTGCACCAAAAATCCTGTCAAACTTTTCCTGGGCACTTCCCAGAATGGGTCTAACTAGTCCCTATATGTCTCTAAGTGCACATATTTTCTCTCTTTTCAAAACTATATGCAAAAAGCTCTTAACTACTTGATTAAACTCCCACTGTTTTTTCTTTCCTTTTTGTTCTCATAAGAATATAAACACAATAATTTTCCCCTTCCTAATTTTCTCTATTTCTTTCTAAGGCCTTGCTGACCTTACTTATTTCATTGAATTCATTGCCTTTCTACATTATATTTCAACTAAGGAACCCGTTTTTGTCTCCTTTTGAAGAATTGAATTTCATCTGGCACTTCTAATCAATTCTGATCACTCTACAATCTTTGTAACTTGCTCTCTTGTCTTTCTGTTGCTCACCATGTGGATGACTCAAATATCTGTCAGTGGTCAAAGACCTGGGAGGAGATCTGAGAGGTATAGTTAAATGATGTCCTTTGTCTAAACCCATTTACCTGAAATGGGAGACTCACTGAACAGTGTACCTGCTGGGCTATTTCTTTGACTAGAGAAGAATGTATTCTCATTGATTTTCTCTTCCTCAAACCTTTTCTCCATGTCTTCATTCACCACTTCTCTTTTTCAAGGCTGTGTCCATTACCATCCCCTTCTCTTTGAAATCTTTGGATCTCCAAATGGGAATTGCCTACCTTTTTCTGCTGCTGTACAAAGGGAGGCAGTAGAAATATGTAGGAAAGGAGAAAGCAAATCAGGGTAAGCACGAGGGACTTTGTGACTTTAGATAAGAGAGAGAATATTTTGCAAATATTAAATCTTTGATTTCACTTTGCCCTCAAAACATATTCTTTTGCAGCCTTCTGAATTCAAGTCCTAATCCCATAGTGTATTACGCAGGAAGAAATAGAAAGGTAAATCCTAGAAGAAAGAAGCCACTTGTCAGGATTGAGTCCTGAGGCTGAATTTCTTCACATCTTTAGCATGACAATGATTATCAATGCTAGAAGCACTTATAAAGAAATGTTTCTAAATTACTTTAGATGCTAGCATATTGATATTTGAGATCTTTCTTACTCTAACCACAGCAGAGATCTCAGGAGATTCACATAATTCCAACGTTAATTCAATGACCTTCTTAATCTCTCTTTTATTGCATGGTTACATAAACTCCTACTCCATGTACATTGATACCGTCTAGAGAGGAGCATGAGAGCGTCATACGTGGGACACATTTGAGCACATCCCTGAGACATCCAAGCAGAGGATGAATTACCCGAAAAGACTATTTAAATTATGATATATGCAATTACTTATTTATACATTTAATTATCTATATTTATTATTGATAAATATCATTTTATATGTATTATTTTTATTTACAGAGAATTTACTATGTGCTCAGTAAATATATTAGAAATAGAGTGACAAAACAGAATAATGAATCCCCATTCTTATGGAGCTTTTATTCTACAAAAATTATTGGATCACCATAAGTTCACCAACATTGGACCAAACATTTATTTTCTGAACACTGTGACTTTTTTTATTTTTTAGTGTAAAGTTTTTGGTAGTTTCCCAGCCCTTTTAGCACTTTTGCATCTTCTTTGTAGAGCACAGGAGCAATTTAGAGTCCTTTATATGTGAGGCAACACAAAGGATCATATTGTCAAATCCAAGTGACACCCAAGTCAGATATATTATCCAGTGTCTAACTTTCCTAAACAATGTCAAATATACAAGTAAGTAACCAGACGAAGAAGGAAAATGTCTGGATACACCAGGTCCCATGTTCTATGTGCTTCCTTCACACATCAATCATGCTCTATGACCAAGAAAAATACATGAGCTCTTTAATAAAGTGCACAAGACTGCCGCACGCAACAGGGAACATCTCAGTTATTTAATGTCCTCATTTATACTTATATATTTGCATAGCTCACATGATACAGTCTAGAGTGATGCTTCATGAATCCATAGATTCTATAATTGTTTACCATAAGCAATCCTAAACCAGGAATATCCTGTTAAAAGAATTCCATAGGTAAAATTCTCCCCCGATAAATATTGGTTTATTTTCCAGGAGGTTTGTTATTAGTACTTTTACCAGAAGATTAGACCAGATTACCTGCTTTTTTCTTCCCCAGGAATATCTTGGCCTCCCTTCTTAATAGGATTAACAGGGATTACAGGAAAGTTGCTTAACTCCATCTTTTCCAAAATGGAACAAGTTCTGAAGAACCAAGACCACAGTCTTAGGCTCATCTATTTATCTGCTTTTCTCTGCCATGTTCATGTACCTACTAATAGGGCATTTTGATATGGCAAAACTGAAGGGGGAATATTTCCTAAGGGCCTGCAGCTTTCTGACACTGTCCTCCCCTGGTTAAATTTGGAAGCCTCTATGGCACCCAACCTGAGCTGCGGACCAGGTGGGAGCATGAGGGAGGATAAGAACTCTGCCTCTGATATCCTTGCTCCTTCTCACTCTCCCTTTTAATTCCCAATAATCTACCAGAACATGAACGACTGGATTTTTCTCTCTTTGTCCTCATCCTTTATAAAAAAGTTGATGTTCTGCTATGCTCTTAATATCTTAAAAGTAGAGCCAAAGGGACTTAGAATTTTTTAAAATTTCATGACAAAGTACAGTTTTCAAAATTTCTTCAAAGGAATCAAGAAAGCTAGTCCTGTAATTGAAAGTTAACATGAGGTCCCTTTGTTTTAAGCAGAAGCATTTATTTTCCATGTATACTAGAAAGTCTAGAAATCAATGACTTTTGAAGCTGGTTTAGTAGCTCAGGAATGTCAGGGCCAGTGTTTCTGATCTTTAGCCTTGTCCTCCTTTCTTTCTCCTCATTGTCTATTGGATGATGCTTCATCTCCAGACAGCACATCTGTGCTCAAAGCAGAAAGAAGGATACAAAGAGAAGTGACAGTCTCATTTTTCCACTAAATGAGAGAAACCCTCTCAGGACTTGCAAAAGGATGCTCTATCTCACAGACCTGAAATATATTATATGGTATTCCCTAGCACTAGAGAGGCGAGACAAATGAATATTTTTCATGGAATAAGAAATAATGTTGCTCTAAATAAAATTATATTTTGGTTAGTAAAAAAAGAAGGGAGGAATTTAAGATTTGGCTTATAATTAATTTTGTCAGTCACAGACCTATATACTTGTTTCTACTGTATCACATGTGCATACCCACTTACATAGTCTTTTATCATCATTGAGTAACATCGTTTTCATTTAGGTAACCTAGACTTATTTAAGTATCATTATACTATTTTTATGGAAGATAGATATATCTCATAAATATTTTTTCGCAGTTTGAATCCTCCAAGAAGCAGACTTTGAGAAAGAATTTTGCATGAACAATGATTATTAGAAATCTCTGGGATCAACATCTGTAAAGGAGAAGGGAAAGAAAGTGTTGGGTAGCTACATCCTAAACTGAGCCAACAGGAGAAATTTGGAAGAAGAATGGTCCTCCATAGTGGTCTTGAGTTCAAAAGAAATAATTAGTCCTTTGTAGCCCCATGTCCGTCAATCATTGAATGTGAGCCACGTAGCCTTGGACCTAGAGGCTGGGTTAACACAATTTCAGAGGGTCTGGCTATGAAAGGGTGGCAGCGGACATACTCGCAACAGTAAGGACAACAAGATGTTGATGGTTTCACTGAAGGAAAATCTGAATGGTGCATCACTAGTTAACAAGATAATTATTTACCACAAATAAAATGGTACAATTGTATTATCTTGATCCTTATTGCTTGACATATTTTATTATACACTGCTATATTATTCAAGTCAGAGATCCATAGCCTTAAACCTGATATTGAATTCTAGAGGGAAAATGCAATTACATGCAATAGCAATTACATGGCTAAGAGCTAAGTATCTAATTAGAGTTGAGGTTTATCCTTTTAAAGAAACTGTGGATAGAACTTCTGCTTATACAGCACTGTGAAACATCTATTATCATCTATTCTATAGATGAAGAAACTGGTTAGGTTACTTGCCCAAATAACTTTTTTATTTATGGAAAGTATTCGTCTTTAGAATTAGCATATTTATTGCAATTTGGGAGACAAATTAGACCTAGAAACACTGTTAAATAAAGTAATATATGTGAAAAAGCTTTATTAACTGCCAAGTTCTACACAGACATCTATTAATTTTATTATTCCAGAGTAGTTAAATGGTGACATTTTAGCGACTATTTAATCTACCTTATTATTTTTATGTATGAGGAAAGCCATTCAAAACAGTCTCAGAATCTTTGAATTTTAAAATTTATGATTATGTAGTCATTGTGTTAATAGCTAACTCTGAGGTTCAACTCTTTAGATTCTAAGCTGAGCTTTTTCTTTTATCCGTAACTCATTCTAAAGAGGTTTCCTCCATATCATTGGGGAGGTGATAATTTAAAACGTAAAGAGTGAAAGAATATTTCGATTTTATCATTTAAAACACAAAGATGAAAAACAATTTTCATGATGCTGTTAAAGTACCATGAAGCAGGAGACATGTTATGTACAGACAATTTTTTTAAGTGAAGAGTGAAAACCAGACCTGAAGAACAAAAATATGTCGTATTTTTCTGGCTCACATCAGGAGAGAGTGCTGTTATTTCAAAAAAGTCTCAGTGTTTAAGCAGATAAATTCTAAGAATGGAGAAGAACAATTCATTGGACTATGTTGTCCTGATGACAGTATATACAACACTTTTAGTTTGCTTTTAGCAAGTACTTTAACTTTGAATTGTTTATCAATAATGCATTAAACAACAAGACGCCCCATGCAGATTTGAATTTTGGTACTTGGGCCAGGTATAAAATTGTAGGTGATAAGAGAACAGCACATATAAATCATTCCATTAAGGTGATTTTAATCCATGAGTCATAAGCATTTTGTGGGATAGACTATCTTAAGAAAAGTGAATCTGAACCTGAAAAGACGGACTTCCAGATGTCGTGTGACTGCATGAAATGGCTATCAAAACTTATGTTCTATTTCATATGTTTTGTGTTTTTCTCATAGAAGTTCCCAATAAACACTAGGCAAATACCTGAATTAAAACAGTATATCCTTTATTTGCAAAAATATATACATTAATACATGTAAATTAGATACATCAGAGAGTTTTTATATTATAAAAATTCTCAATACATTAAAATATTTACCAAGTTTTAAAGATGTACATTTGAAACACAAATATTATATAAAGATTTATTTGATTCACCCTATAAATTATGGAGAAAGTTTTCCTTTTTTAACAAAACTTAGAAAAAAAGATTATAACTTGTGATAGTTTATTATTCAAAGTACACTGCACTGGTAACCAAGAGAAGTAGATGTTTTTTTCTTTTTTCTATTTTTTTTTGAGATAAGGTCTTATTCTGTCACCCAGGGTAGAGTGCAGTAGTGTGATCATGGCTCACTGCACTGCAGCCTCAAACTCCAGGGCTCAACTGATTCTCCCACCTCAGCTTCCCAAGTAGCTGGAGACTATAGCCGTGCACCACTATGCCCGGCAATTTTTTTTATTTTTTGTAGAGATGGGATCTCACTATGTTGCTCTGGCTGGTCTCAAACTCCTGGACTCAAACAATCCTCCCACCCTGGCATACCAAAGTGCCGGATTACATGCATGAGCCAACATACCCAGCGGGAAGTAGGGATTTTAATATGCACACTCTCCCTGAATATAAACACTAACAAGGTATATTTATTAATGAATTTGGGTAGTTAAAATCTTCCTAAATGCACACATTTAAGAATCACTCTGAGGCAGGGCATAGTGGCACATGCGTGTAGTCTCAGCTACTCAGAAGGCTGAGGCAGGAGGATCGCTTGAGCCCAGCAGTTCAAAGCCAGCCAGGGCAACATAGCAAGAACTCATCTCTAATAAACAAACACACAAACAAAGCCCCTGAAAATATCATTTTACTATTGAAATCTGTGAAAAATGTGAAAATTCATGTATTAGGCAAGTATGTCTGATTTAAATTCTGAAGATATGACTGAGCCTACACAATCAAAAGCTCAATCTTGTGCCTTCAAATAAGTGTTTATATTTTTCTATATTAATATATGTGGTCATAAAATGGCATTAGTAATTGTATTTTTAAGTAAGAATGACTAATTTATCACACTTAATTATGACTAAGAAATAAGATTAGAATAAATTATATTCACTTTTGTGGTGAATATAATATAGAGTGGCCTTGCTAGGCTGTGACTCATTGACAATGACAGAACATTGATACATGGAAAGAAGAGCTTTGCTTTGTTTTGTATGTGTGGCAGGATCTCCCTTTGTCACCCAGGCTGGAGTACAGTGGTGTGATTTGGCTCACTGTCACCTCCACCTCCTGGGCTCACTTGATCGTCCCACCTCAGCCTCCAGAGTAGATGAGACTACAGGCGCATGCCATGAAACCCAGATTTTCTTTTTTAATTTTATTTTTGGTAGAGACAGGGTTTTACCATTTTGCCCAAACTGGCCTTAAACTCCTGAGCTCAAGCTATGCCTCACCCACCTGGGCCTCCCAAAGCATTGAGATTACAGGTGTGAGCCACTATTCCTGGCCAAGAGCTTTTCTTTATGAAGTAGTTATGGTGGTTTTTAATTTTTTGGTTGATACTATTACTGTATCACTTATTCCTATGTGGAATCTTAAATAATGTACTAAGTTTTTTTTTTTACTATGTTTTAGAAGACTGTACTAACCTGTATATTTTGCTTGCTGAATTCTTTTAGATGTTCTGCATACATAGAAAAGCAAAGTCATATTTCATTACCTAGAGCATTATAAAAGCTTTATTATTTTTAATGACATCTTTATTAATTCATTTTTATATTTTGATTGCAAACAAAAGGTAAGGTGGTCATTCTGCTTTAGGAAACAGTATCGTTGAACTATTAGAAGAAAGTCAAAGTTCTACAATATTTAAAAATTACAGATAACAAATGAGAAAGGTAAACATTTGAGTGTTTACAGGTTGATAGAGGCCCTCTTCTGAAGTAAATGTAGACACTTGACGAGCAGCAGTGAAAATTGCTGAACAGCTCCCATAAGTTACAAATAAAAATTAATGACAAAGAAAATGACTTTTTACTTCTTTTCAAAGTGCATAAAAATAAATTCTAGATTTAGAGAAGAAGCTAAAATTTGCTTATTTTTAAATTTAAGACAGAAAAGCAGTAAATAATGCTTAATATACTAACTATGATTGACGCTGAATTGCAAATATTTTTGAAGAAGAAATAAATTGTGACACAAATAAATAGTAAGTGTAGATTACATGATTGGGAATTCTTGTTTCCAAAATCCCATCTCCAAGAAAGAGTGAATTGCTTGTGCTTAAGTCCTTAGCGTCTCATTGTAGAGGCATCCTTTCCATTTCTTTAAAGTATTGTTTAGAAATTATTAACCTGCAATGGTATTAATTGATTTTACTTTGAATGCATATTGAGCTCACCTGGTGAATTAAGTGAAAGAGGGAGAAAGTGAGAGAGAGAGAAAAAAAATTTTAGCATAGAGCTAGTAATTTAGAGAGGCCTGACCTCACACTTATAAGCAATTTTATCATAAAAAAATTCTTTTAAAAATTCTTTCTAACGGTACACACTAAGTAATATATTATGGAGGTCTCAATGTATACCCACAAGGAAAATGTTAAAAACAAAACCAAAAACACTTTGGGAGACCGAGGCGGGCGGATCACGAGGTCAGGAGATCGAGACCACGGTGAAACTCCGTCTCTACTAAAAATTCAAAAAATTAGCCGGGCGTGGTGGCGGGCACCTGTAGTCCCAGCTACTCGGAGAGGCTGAGGCAGGAGAATGGCGTGAACCCGGGAGGCGGAGCTTGCAGTGAGCCGAGATTGCGCCACTGCACTCCAGCCTGGGCGACAGAGCGAGACTCTGTCTCAAAAGAAAAAAAAACAAAAAACAAAAAACAAACTATTCCAAAGTTATGTGAATGAGCAATTGGGCTTGTATAAAATTTCAAATGATCTTCAAAACTTGCTGTATCTGAACAATTTAGTCAGTCAGAAATAAAGACAATAGGTTCTGAAAAATTGTTAGATGAGTCCAAAAGTGCCTCTAGTACCGATAAACGTACAATGTCAAATTTATGTGTGAAGACATTGACTAAAATAGTGTCATAAAATGTGAGAATAAAATTAATGTTTTGAAAAATGCTTTATATATGATATTTTTAGTGTATTTATAGAACTAAATTTAAAAATGAAAGAACAGAATTTTATCTAGATCCATAAGAATACATATCACAACATTTGGGGGTTACTCTAATTAGGAAACTATGAACCTAAATTTGGCTTCACCTAATAAATAAACATACTTATTATTTAAAATTAAGTGAACTTAATTAAGAAGCAAGTCATTTAAAAATTCTTATTAACTCTAAATTTCAGCTACATTTTTTCTCGATGTAAAACAGCAGTGCAAAATATAGCCATATTTCTATGTGAAAAAATATTACATAGAAATGGTAAATTACCTTTTAATGATTAGAAAGTTTAGGCAAATTACTCCATTCTTCAGTGCAAGAATTAAATTATATAATAAAATATACTTTAAAGGATTCTATTAAAAACTAGTATTTTAAAAAATAGATGAGGAAAAGTAAAATTGTATGATCATAATAGAACTTACATCTTTAAATTAAACATTCGTATCTTTTGATACAAGTCCTTTGATTCTCTTAAGTCATAACATCTTGGTGGACTTCTACAAAAGATGCTTGCAATTTAAGGATTTTTCTGAGATGCTAATTATTAAATGAGATATCACATAACTCCACTATTATTGATCTTAAAAAAAATCAGAGAATTCAGAACACACAGCACAAACTGCTGAATCATATATTATCTCTTTAAAACCGGTTCTTATAAAATAGCCTGTCAGCATGGAGCATTTCTGGGAATGCGATCAGAGAGCACTTACCCGGCAGAAATTCTGAACATTTTTGACAGATAAATTTGAGCTGAAGAGCTATTTTTATATTTCCCTCTCTTTAGTCAGAGTTTGGATTAATAAGCCTAACGATATTTTATTGTATATAAGGTATCCTGATGGTCAACAAGAAGATACTAGCTTTCATTATCCCATCACATAATGTATGAGGAGAGTCAGAAAACATTGCTTTGTTTCTGCCTTCTTCAGGACAGGGCCTTCTTAAAAATGTAGATTCTTGTGCTCCATCCCAGACCAGATACTAGGGGCAAATATGTACTTTTTAAAGCTCTTGGGTTTATTCTTATGTATCCTGAGGTATGAGTTCCATCTATTCAAAGAATAACAGAGTGACCTAATTTATATTAGTCTTTAATAGATATAATTATGCATATACCTGTAGAGGTGAGTATGAAATATGTCATTGTAGAGGAAGAAATCTATATAGATATGCTGTTTGTCCATTTATTTTGAAGCGACTTTTTTAAAAATGAAAGATGTGTTTGAGAATCCTGTAAGATAATAGTGGCTGCTTATATCCCTTCCTAACAGTCCAAAAAGTCTCATGTATACATTGTAGATTAATACAGCAAATAAAATCCCTGATGGCTCACACCTCTACATAAATAGAAGTCTACACACCCAAATCTACATGTTATTGAGAAAATAAATGCCAGAGATTGTCAGGAGACCAGCAGAGATGGCTCTGGAGTCCAGAACACGTGGGGTGGGAGGTGATTGGGCAAAATAAAGGAAAGGGTCACAGGCTCTAGCAGCAATGGAGCACAGATAACAGCAGTT
Organism: Nomascus leucogenys; assembly: GCF_006542625.1. Taxonomy (NCBI): domain Eukaryota; kingdom Metazoa; phylum Chordata; class Mammalia; order Primates; family Hylobatidae; genus Nomascus; species Nomascus leucogenys. The sequence continues at coordinate 13,799,850 of NC_044391.1, forward strand.
AGGTTTTGTTCCCAGAAAGCAAAGGACTATTAGTAGAAACTACTGAAATAACTTCTAAGTCAAGGTAGATGATAATCCTGGATACTGAGTACCTGAAGGGAAGGGTCCTGGAGAGTGTGCAGGATCTAATGTGGCAGTTTCAGGAAGGCACTGGTGCTCAGAGAGAAAGTGGCATCTTGGAAGGCACTAGACTTTTTTGGAAATTTATTGGTGAAAGGACAAAATGATGTTAAAAAAAGTTCTCAAAAAATTAGAAGAGGTCAGACATAACAAAAGACACAATTTATTACTAATATAAGGAAACTATCCTTTAATAATTGAAGAAAGAAGCAAATGGACTGAAAAACTAAAGGAGTTGCATAGTTTCTCCCAACTACTTGCCCATAGGATCACCAGATATTGCTGATTCAGAAAAATATAACCCAATTAAAATAAAATAAGAACAATTTCAATGTCATTCTTATAACGTTACTATAAACATTTTGGGAGGACGGGGCGGGAGGATTGCTTGAGGCTGGGAGTATGAGACCAGCCTGGGCAATGGAGCAAGGCCCTATCTCTACAAAATAGTTTATAAATTAACCAGGTGTGGTGGCGTGTACCTGTAGTCCCAGATATTCTGGAGGCTGAGGCAGGAGGATCCCTAGAGGCTATGAGTTCAAGGCCATAGTGAGCTATGATCATACCACTACACTCCAGCCTGGGCAACCGAGCGAGACCTTGTCTCTAAACATAAATAAATAAGTAAAGTTACTATAAGATATATATATATATATGTGTGTGTGTGTGTGTGTGTGTGTAATATATATTTATATTATTTTTAAATTATATAATTACATAAATTATGTTATTTAATATTTATATTATTTATAAATCTTAAGAAAAACAAAGAGAAATTATGGCACCTGAGATCAAGGCTTATACACACAACAGTACACCTGAGGAGAAACAGATAAATAGAACAGAATAGGGGGTTCAGAAAAAGATGTACATGTATGCTGTCTCCTGATTTACAACATTGCTTTGCAAATAAGTGGAGAAAATGGGATATATATGCAATAAAAGGAACTAGCACAATTGGGCATCTGAATGAAAAATAGAATACAGAGTCCTACCTTAGAGCATACCAAAAGGGGAAAAAAAAGAATCATATAATTTAAAGTGAAGGGTAAAACTATTCGTCATTTAAAAAGAAAAAGAATTGAGAATATCTGCCTGACAAAGATGTTTTAAGCAGGACACATAAAACATTAACCATAAAAGAGCAGATCACAAGGCACAGTGGCTCATGCCTATAATCCCAACACTTTGGGAGGCTCAGGTGGGAGACTCATCTGAGCCTAGGAATTCAAGACCAGCCTTGGCAACATAGTGAGACCCTGTCTCTACAAAAAAAAAAAAAAAAAATAGCCAGTCGTGGTGGCATGCTTCTGTAGTGCCCGCTACTTGGGTGGCTGAGGAGAGAAAATCACTTGAGCCCAGGTGGTCAAAGCTTCAGTAAGCCGTGATTGTGCCACTATACTCCAACCTAGGTAAAGAAGTGACACCCTGTCTAAAAAGAAAAAAGGAAAGAAAGAAAAAAAACCACTAAAACTGGATTGCATAAACATTAAGAACTTTTCTTAACCAGAAACATCAAGACAGTCAAAATACTCCAAATATTTATATCTGACAAGGGCTTATATAAAGAATATTTTAAAAAATAGAAATGAAAAAGAAAGCATAACAATAAAAAATGTAAACAGGCAAAAGATGTGGATAGTCACTTCAGAAAAGTTAATATTGAAATGGTCAAAAGGCACATCAAGTTCTCATTAGGAAAATGTAAATTAAAGCCATGATATTATACCACCAATCATCAAATAGAATGGCTGAAATAGAAATAAGATAAAAATATGTATGTGAATGTTCATAGAAGCACTCTTTATTATTATAAAAAATATTTTTAAAAATTAACTCTTCTTCAGGAGGAGACTGGAAAAACTGTAATTTATTAATCCAGTAGATTATTATAAGGTAGTTCAAGTGATCAAACTAGGGCCAGGCATGATGCCTCACACCTGTAATGCCAGCACTTTGGGAGGCCGAGGTGGGCGGATCATGAGGTCACGAGTTCCAGACCAGCCTGGCCAGCATGGTGAAACTCCGTCTCTACTAAAACTTCAAAAATTAGCTGGGCATGGTAGCACGCACCTTTAATCCCAGCTACTCAGGAGGCTGAGGCAGGAGAATCGCTTGAATCTGGGAGGTGGAAGTTGTAGTGAGCCAAGATTGTGCCCTTGCACTCCAGCCTGGGGGACAGAGCGAGACTCCATCTCAAAAAAAAAAAAAAAAAGTGACCAAACTAGATCTGATGTATCAACATGCACACATCACCTTTAATGGTGATGGGGGATCACCAATTGCAAAATTATATATACCGCCTGAAATCATATACCTATTCTCTATTTCATGGTTATACTGATATAATAGAGTCCACAAATGCATACTGAAACTAAAAAAAAAAAAAAAGGGGAATGGAGAGGAAAAAGTGTATGGGTATATGGACTTAGGCTACATCTATATTATTCTTAAAAAATGAAAGAAAAGTTGAAAGCAAACATTTTTTAAAATGTTAATATTGGCTTAATTTTAGAAGTCAGCATATCAATACATAGTTTACATTGTTTTAGGTACTCATCTCTATGTTTAAATTTTTCACAATATTTAAATGTAAAACCAAGAAATAAGAAGACAATCGTAAATGAAACTGTCTTTTCAGAAATACTTACAATCTACCTTTTAGACAACTATGAGAAATAAGATTTTGCTGAAACTGTTGAAGTAAATAATAGTGAAAAATATGGTTGATGATGGTGAAGAGCCACACACTCAGTAAGTACCTGAGATAAATAGATGTTGCAAGGACCCAGTGTTTTAGTGAGAATAGAACACTAGTTGGAAGTGAACTGTATGTGCTGGGTAAGACAGTGAGCTATCATAAAGAGACAAACCTCAGAATATTACATCAACATTTCCTCGTACAACAGGATGGTTGGAAACGGCCAGGTTCTCAAAGCTATTTGAGAAATGTTCACAGTAAGCCAAAATCTAGTGTTATTTTGAGATTTTACTATTATAAAGTTTTTAAAAACCAAAAGGCATTTTAAGAGAAAATTAAATTCCTAATCCCAATACTCCTCCATTATATCTGCAAGGGGCACTGTTCCCATTGTATTATATAGAAATAGTCTACGTGCTATGTATATGTGGCAGTTTTGGAATTCTGCTAATAGCTTATTTCATCAGGTAGTCATATTTCTTGAGATATTCTCCACTCTGGAATTAAAATTGGAATTGAATTCTCCACTCTGGAATTGAAAACAGCTGACATCTTTGGTTCTCAACTTGACTGTATGTTTGGACTTGGGAGTTTTGAAAACACCCAGTGCCAAAGACACATGCCTGAAAAGTTAATCAGTCTATGGTTGTGGATCCCAGGTATCAGTATCTTTTAAAGCTCACTAGACTTGTGCAATATACAGACAAGTGTAAGAGCTTGACCTAAGAACTGACTGTTCTTTTTTAAAAAACTTTTAAGTTCAGGGATACAAATGCAGGTTTGTTACATAGGTAAACTTGCATCATGGGGATTTGTTGTACAGATTATTTCGTCACCTAGATATTAAGCCTAGTACCAATTAGTTATTTTTCCTGATCCTCTCCCTCCTCCCACCCTCTACCCTTTTAAAGGCTCCAGTGTGTGTTGTTCCCCTCTATACGTCCATGTGTTCTCATCACTTAGCTCCCACTTGTAAGCGAGAAAGTGCTCTATTTGATTTTTCTGTTTCTGTGTTAGTTTGCTAAGGACAATGGCCTCCAGCTCCATCCATGTCGCTGCAAAGGACATGATCTCATTCATTTTTATGTCTGCATAGTATTCCATGGTGTATATGTACCACATTGTCTGTATCCAGTCTATCATTGAGGGGCGTTTAGGTTGATTCCACATCTTTGCTATTGTGAATAGTGGTGCAATGAACATGCACATGCATGTGTCTTTATGCAGAATGATTTCTATTCCTTTGGGTAATGATATGGTTTGGCTGTGTTGTGGGAGGGACCGGGAGTGGGGTGGGTAATTGAGTCAGGAGGGCCAGTCTTTCCCATGCTATTCTCCTGATAGTGAATAAGTCTCATGAGATCTAATGGGTTTATCAGGGGCTTCTGCTTTTGCTTCGTCCTCATTTTCCCTTGTTGCTGCCATGTAAGAAATACCTTTTGCCTCCCACCATGATTCTGAGGCCTCGCCAGCCATATGGAGGTGTTAAGTCCAATTAAACCTCTTTTTCTTCCCAGTCTTGGATATGTTTTTATCAGCAGCATGAAAAGGGAGTAGTACAGTAAATTGGTACCAGTAGAGTGGGGCATTGCTGGAAGAATACCTGAAAATGTAGAAGCAACTTTGGAATTGGGTAACAGGCAGAGGTTGGAACAGTTTGGAGGGCTCAGAAGATAGGAAAATGTGGGAAAGTTTGGAGCCTCCTAGAGACTTGTTGAATGGCTTTGGCAAAAATGCTGATAGTGATACGAAAAATAAGGTTCAGGCTGAGTTGGTCTCAGATGGAGATAAGGAACTTGTTGGCAACTGGAGCAAAGGTGACTCTTGTTATGTTTTAGCAAAGGGACTGGTGGCATTTTGCCCCTGCCCTAGATATCTGTGGAGCTTTCAACTTGAGAGAGATGATTTAGGGTATCTGGCGGAAGAAATTTCTAAGCAGCAAAGCGTTCAGAAGGTGACTTGGGTGCTATTAAAAGCATTCCATTTTAAAAGGGAAACAGAGCATAAAAATGCAGAAAATTTGTAGCCTGATGATCAAACAGAAAAGAAAAACCCATTTTCTGAGAAGAAATTCAAGCTGGCTGCAGAAATTTGCATAACTAGCACAAAGCCTAATGTTAATCTGCAAGATATGGAGAAAATGTCTCCAGGCCATGTCAGAGACCTTCACAGCAGTTCCTCCCATCACAGGCCCGAAGGCCCAGGAGGAAAAAGTAGTTTTGTGGACTGGGCCCAGGGTCCCCATGCTGTGTGCAGCCTAGGGACTCGGCACCTTGTGTCCTAGCCTCTCCAGCCATGGCTGAAAGGGGCCAAAGTAGATCTCGGGCTGTGGCTTCAGAGGGTGGAAGCCCCAAGCCTTGGCAGCTTCCACGTGGTGTTGAGCCTGTGGGGGCTCAAAAGTCAAGAATCGAGGTTTGGGAACCTCCGCCTAGATTTCAGATGTATGGAAATGCCTGGATGCTCAGGCAACAGTTCACTGCAGGGCTGGGGCCCTCGTGGAGAACCTCTGCTAGGGCAGGGTGGAAGGGAAATGTGGGGTCAGAGCCCCCATACAGAGTCCCTAGTGGGGCACGGCCTAGCGGAGCTGTGAGAAGAGGGCCACTATCCTCCAGACCCCAGAATGGCAGGTCCACTGACAGCTTGCACTATGCACCTGGAAAAGCTGCAGACACTCAGTGCCAACCTGTGAAAGCAGCCAGGAGGGAGGCTGTACCCTGCAAACCCATGGGGGTGGAGCTGCCCAAGACCATGGAAACCCACCTCTTCCATCACCATGTGCTGGATGTGAGACCTGGAGTCAAAGGAGATAATTTTGGAGCTTTAAAATTTGACTGCCCCGTTGGATTTCAAACTTGCATAGGGGTTATAACCCCTTTGTTTTGACCAGTTTCTCCCATTTGGGAGCTATATTTACCCAATACCTGTACCCCCATTGTATCTAGGAAGTAATTAGCTTGCTTTTGATTTTACAGACTCATAGATGGAAGGGACTTGCCTTGTCTCAGATGAGACATTGGATTGTGGACTTTAGGATTAATGCTGGAATGAGTTAAGACTTTTCGGGACTGTTGGAAAGGCATGATTGGTTTTGAAATGTAAGGACATGAGATTTGGAGGGGCCAGACTGGAATGATATGGTTTGGCTGTGTCCCCACCCACATCTCAACTTGAATTGTATCTCCAAGAATTCCCACGTATTGGAGGAGCGACGCAGGCGGAGGTAATTGGATCATGGGGGCTGGTCTTTCCTGTGCTATTCTTGTGATAGTGAATAAGTCTCATTAGATCCGATGGGTTTATCAGGGGCTTCTGTTTCTGCTTTTTCCTAATTTTCTCTTGCCACCATCATGTAAGAAGTACCTTTCACCTCCCACCATGATTCTGAGGCCTCCCTAGTCATGTGGAACTGTTAAGTCCAATTAAACCTCTTTTTATTCCCAGTCTTGTGTATGTCTTTATTAGCAGCATGAAAATGGACAAATACAGGTATATATCCAGTGACTCAGTTCTATTACTGAGTTTGCACCTACCTGACATAAACTCAGGCTTTTGGCTTTCTCATTCTGATAGTAACTGTTCCACATAAATGACAAACAAACAATAAACAAACAGCTACGGTCTGTTATTTGGGAAGGTTATTACATTATTTTACATAATATAATTTTTGCTCATCTTCTGGACTTGCTCAAATAAATGTCTGGTCTTTTGGGAGATGCTCCACAGACACATGAAGTTGTTTATATGCTTTATGAGTCCTCATTTGCTCTGGAGCCATTTTTATGTATAGTGCTCCTGGCACGGTACAGTAATTATGTGCTTTTCTATTTTCTCCTTTAGGTCAAAACAATTTAAGGTAAAGAAATGTTTCTTATTCATCTAGCACATAATAAATAGTAAATAAATATTTGTTAAGAATGAATAATCCAATTAAAAGATAATATTTATTACATTTTTGTAAATTCAATGTATTCTTCATTGCTGATATCATGTCTTTAGTAAAATGATGCTAAATTTATGTATTTTGGCTTTTTATTTTGAAATAATGTAATTTCTCTCTGATACCTCCTAGTAGTGTAACAGGACACTTTTTCTGGGATGAGCACTTATAACAACTATAGGAACACTACTGATCAGATATGACTAACTGTCTCTACTTATTCATTTTCTCTCTCTGTCGAGGTACTCACCAAAATTATGGTCAACATTTTTTCAATTTTTTGAAAAAAAAAATCTATGCGCAGTTTTAGAGGTTGCACAGCTTTACAAAGAGTTTTACCAAAAAGCAGTTCTTTCTGCTCAGCCCTCTTTTATCCTCCCAGAAACAGCCACTTTGAGCTCCTCACTATTTCTTTATTATAATTCTTATCATTCAATCAGATACTAAGACTCCTTTTTTATTTTTCAATTTCAAGCATTATGCATTGACTTCCTAAAATGGAAGATGAAAATTTAGATTATTTTCATAATTTCCCCACCCCCACTACACAGTTGCACCCACTACAAACATGCATCCAATGCATACATCCTCCAAAAAGAGTTATAGCGTAATTTTGCCTAGATTCAGTATTGAGCATTTATAGTATTATGATAATAAATGCTTTTCTTTGCATAAATTGTTATTTCTTTCAATTATTTTCTATCTCTGTTTTTATGGTTGGGTCTAAATTTTATGTTAGTTAATTTTCTAAAACGTTTAGTGAACTTTGGCTGCTAACTCATAATTGAGACTTGGGCTTTAGAATGCTGATTGGAAGTTTTGTGTGTACGAGCAGATTTGGCAAATATGGCTTTATTTTAGACCGAAATGACTATGTTCTTTTTTTGGAATACCATCAGTATCAATCCCATTTATAAATGTTTTATTTTAGATGTCCTGGAGAATAATTGTCACATTTCTTGCTTAGAGGTTGTAAGTCTAATTTCCAAGATTCTAGGAGCCAATAGGTGACTGGATTTGGGAGATTAATGACCAGGGAAAAGCAAATTATAGGTACAATGGGATATAATAATATTTATCAGACAATAAATAGCATATGTTGGTGAAGACGAGAAGCAGTTGAAACTCCCACACGGTGCTGATTGAAGTAGAAATTGGTACAACCACATTAGAGAATGGCTTTGCAAAATCAACTAAAGCTAAACATATCCATACCTTATGATTCAGCAATCCCACTTCTTAATATATACCCAACAATTGCATACATATTCCTATAGATTTCATCTTAAATAATGAAAGAATTTTACAAACATGTTTAGCAAAAGAACCTAGAACAAGAAATATTATATACTGTATAATTCTGCTTAGATAATGTAGAAAAACAGGCAAAACTAATCTATGTTGTTAGAAATCAAGATACTGGCTAATTTCAGAGGGGAATAGGAACTGGATGACAGCACAAAGTGGTGCTTCTGGAGAGCTGGTGATGCTCTAATTTTGTGTGTTTGTTTTTCAGTACTTTTTACATGGATGCATTCAGCGACAAAAAGAAGTTCTCACACTGGTAGGCGAAAACTGATTCTTTTTTATTTGTGGTAATAAGTAGTCATCAGAACCAGTTTTTAAACTTGTTCCATTGATCAAAAACTCGTATCAGTGAATGTGCTTTTAAAATCAGTGACAGTCCTTTACTTCTGAAAGTTAGTCTGTCAGGAATAGATTGTCTGCACTAAAGCACACCTCTGAGTGACAGCTAATCAACTAAAAATCACACCCGGCTGAATACTACAGCTGATGTTAACCTCTACAAAATGACTTAACCTCTACAAGGATATCAATACCTGAACTCCATACTTTCCCAAAAACTTTATATTAAGACCACCAGTCTGCTCTGCTCAGAGACACTGACTGACTAATATAATTCTCCTTCACAAAAATAAGCAATACCTTCCACTCTTTTTTAAACTCTGTATTGAGTAGTGGTTTTATCCTTTAATTCCAGACTGTGAAAATTTATCTTACTGCCTACTTATGATAGTGGCAGGTTTTTATGGATATCAATTACAATGCAATTTTTTTTTTTTTTTGAGACATTGTCTTGCTCTGTCCCCAGGCTGGAGTGCAATGGCGCGATCTCGGCTCACTGCAAGCTCCTACAATGCAATGATTTTTAAAAATTCAGGGGGATATCTAGTTTTGACCAATTTGCATGAATGGGACCAGATTTACCCTATTGCCTTAAAAAAAACAAAAAGCAGACAAAATATATAAATCAATGGGCTTCAAGACATTGGACATTAGTCAATGAAGGGCACAGAGTTCTGAGAAAATGTCAACAAACTGATTCCTAGGGTTGCCCCAGTGTACCACCTTGAGAGAATTTCCAGGTGACGGCAAAGGCAGGAGGAACCCGAGGGGAGCCTGATGGATTCCCTGGGTTGAAGAAACAGAGCTAAGTATCTAATTTTTAAAAAGCACTCAGAAAATTCTGATGTATGTAATCTGTAAACAACAATTTGAGGTGAGAAACTGTTGTATAAACAGTAATATTGTATTTAGCCTTTTCCTGGTAACTTGTTGATTGATTACATTTTGTTCTTTTTGGCAAGTCACTTCAATTTCTCTTCTGTAAAAACGAGAATAATAATAGCAACTACCTCATGGAGTTGCTTGAGTAGGTGAATTAGTAGATCTAAAACTCATAGACTAATTCAGTGTATATGAATAGAAACCAGAGTTAGTCGTGATACATTTGATTGCTGTCTAGGCTCTTCACAATGTACTGTGAGAAGCTTCAAGATTGTCTGATGGACATCAGGTAATTCAGATGTCTAAGTAAAATATTTCTACCTCAATGATGATATGGCTGAGTAAATTACTAAATTTCTTTGGTAAAAATGAGATTATCTATGATTTACTTTCAAAATTCTTCATGGAAATAATATAAATAATGATGTGCTAAGTGTAAGTCTTTTCTGACGTGACATCTAAAATAATATTTGTTTAGTCATTTTTTCCTTGAAGTGTCACATACCCTCAATATTCTGGTCATATTTAAAAGACAAATTACTAGTCATTACTAGTCATTGTGTTTTTAAAAAGGTTTTTTTTTTTTTAATGACAATGCATGCGAGTTCCTTTTCTGCTTTTTTTTTTTTACAGTGACAAAAAGATTGAACAAAATGTTGTGAGAATAACTTAGCTATGTTATACAACCATATTGACATATGCTTCCATCTAGAAACCTTGGAACCTTTTGAAATTTCTTCTGAAACTTGGCTGGACAGAATGGATGAGTTGGCATAGAAAAGCCACATGTTGTACTTGCATCTAAGTGAATTACAAAATTACAAAGGTTTGCTAGGTACTCTAATACAATTTCAAATGGTACAAGGAATTTAATGCTTTAGACTTGAAATATTTACTATAAGATTTTTGGGGAATCACGGCAATGTATGTATTATTTGAAAGAGCAGAACCAAATGTGATAAATAGCCTGTAATGTTCACCTCTTCCCAGGAGATAGCCAGATGGCTGTGTAATGCTTTAATCTGGCACAACTACCACCTGTCAATTGTTTAGACTTTTGATTTTGAGCTGGATATTAATCCCTTGTGTCAACATTCTCTTTTATGGTTATACTCATATATAATCTTCAACTCTACTTATGTCTAAAGGTTAAAGATCCTCTAGAAATCACTTTTGTCAATGCGAGGAATTTCTAAGAGTATAGTACAACAATTATGGGAACAATTTTAAAATATATATTATATTTTTATAGATAGTATCATATTTCCAATTAATACATTTTAAATATGGATTTTTGTTTGCTGGAGCCATTTTTAATGCTAGAGTATAACCCATTGCGATTGTGCTTTGCTGATTTAGTGAATTCAATTACTGAAAAAAATTCTCAAGACCAGATATAACCCCAGAAGTACTCATCTAAAGACATAGTAATCTATTTAAAGAAAATCCTGGTTTATTGGTTCAGTACAGATACTTGCTTCTTTAAATTCATTTGTATTTTGGAGTCTCAGAAGGAAGCAGAATAAAGTCATTGACAGTAGGCATGGTTACAGAGGCAAAGTCACTGATATAGGAAGAATGAGGAATTATTTTATTCATAGTAATTAGACACTTTCCCTCTGAAAATAAATATATTTATTTTAACATTTTTTCCACTTACCTCTTCTTCTAACCATAGAGCTGGTTTCTGCCTCAGCCACTCTAATGAAATTTTTGTCTCACAGTTATGGAGGGATGGCCTCCCTATTGCAAAATTAAATATATTCTGTTTTTAATCTTTTTCAGTGTTTTCTGTGCCGTATGAATTCCACTTCTCTGGAATGTGTCTCCTTTGGAATGCAAGACTTCCCGCCACCTTAACAAATACTATTCTGTGAATTATTCTGATCTCATTAAAAAGTCTTTGTTGCTTCCTAGATCCTTTTTTCTACTTACATGTCTCATGCAATTCTGTCTCAGAAGTTCCTTAATTCTAACAGTGCCTAATAAAGTGAAGCCCGATGTGGCACCCCAATTCTCTTCCTCATATTTCAAATACTGTACATTCAAATCCAATCCTATTTCCTACTATTAAAACAGTTTCCCTTTAATTTTCCTACGACTTTCATCACATATCTTTGAAAGTAGATACTTGAATTCATCTTTCCCATTTTCCCTAATATTTATTCAATCACGAAGTCCTGGCCAGTTTTACATAAAATATGCCTTATATCCATTTTACTTTCTTTAGTTTCACTGGGATGATCTGAATCTGCATCATTTCTTAGAATCTAAAATGCTAAGCATCTTCCTAGCTATATTCCTAGTATCAGTCTTCCTTATAACCAGTATTTATTCAGAAAATAATTCTCTATTAATATTTTTACATTTCTACACAGTCTGGGCTTTCTGAACAGATTGTTGACAACCTGGGTTGGCTTAAAGGATGACTGAATTGTAAACTGCCTTGGAAGTTAAAGATAATGAACTGCTCTGGAAAAATTTGAAGACATTTCCTGCTATCATGTGATTGTTCCACCCCTTCCCTCAAATTCATATGTTGAAACCTACTCCCTAATGCAATAGTATTAAAAGGTGGGGTGTTTAGGAGGTAATTAGGTCATGAACATGGAGATCTCATGAATGAGATTAGTGACCTTATAAAAGAGGACCAAGGGACCTTGCTTGTTCTTTCCACGGTGTGAGGACACAACGAGAAGGTGGCATCTGTGGAAGAGAGAGCAAGCCCACACCAGACATCAAATCTGCTGGTGCATTGACTTTGGACTTCCAGGCTCTAGAACTATAATACATTTCTGTTGTTGATAAATTATCCAGTCTATTTTGTTACAGTAGCCTGAACAAACTAAGATATCTCCCAAAGCCATTTGCTTACATTGTAAAGGTAATATAACCCAGACATATTTCCCCCCTGCCCTGCCCCGCAAAGACAGTTACTTTCTTCCAGGGCAGTGCCCTCTTCCTTCCTGGAAAGGATTTACTTGTTTACATTATGGAGTAAAAGCCAGTCTCTCTTTCTCTCTCTCGCTCTCTGAAGGGAAGAAAGTATGACATGTCAGCCTTATTATAGAAGCTCCAAGTCTCAGAATTTTGGGGTTTCTTCCTTGTGATGCAAACCATGCCGTGTGCACAAATGTCATCAGGTCCTCATTATGCAAAACTTGGGGAACTGGATTGAAGCCCTGCTAAGATGCTCTGTAAGTAAATGGTCTGTTTTCTGATCCATAGATTTCATGTTTCCTATTAGGACAAATTAACTAATTAAACACAAAAACAAATTTAAAATTTTGAACAATCTAACCAAATAAATATTATTTAAACAGTAATTTTATCCAATTACTTCTTTGCACAAAATAAGGGATATTAATATAGTTTTTCATTTGTTTATTTTTTACTGCTGGGCTTTTAAAGTCTTTACTGTTTCCTAACATGATTATATATTCCAGTTAGTCTTCTCTGTTTCATAAACAGCTGGGCATGGTGGCTCATGCCTCCAATCCCAGCACTTAGGGAGGCAGAGGCAGAATGATTGAGCCTAGAAGTTTGAGACCAGCCTGGGCAATATAGTGAGACCCCATTTCCACAAAAATTAAAAAAAATAAAATAAGTTTAAATGCCGTTTCACAAATAAAGCACATTTATTACTGCTTCTTGAGAAAGTGAAATGTTTTCCTTACTAAGTGGTATTATTACAATACCACTTATTAACAGCCTTAAAATTTGATCCATAATTCATATCATAGGCCAGGATAGATAGGAGAATTAACTGTAAATAATGAAACCATAAAAATATGAAAATACGAGTGACTTGCCCAACTATGACACAACACTCAAAAGCATAAAATTAAAAAAAGAAAAAATCATGGCAAAGACATCATATGCAAAGTAAAAAGAAAAATGAAAATCCGTATTGAAAATGTTGATATTTATATAAACAAAGATTTAATAACCCTAATGTACAAAGAGCTTCTGAAAATAAAAAAGGCAAATGTACAAACTTATAGCAGAAAAATCACAAAAACAAAACACTGACAGAAAAAAATATGCAAATGCCATATAAAACGATGTTGGGTTTCCATCTTTTCTGATGAAAAGTCTATCATCCTTCATAGTGTTGTTCCTCTGTATTTAGGGTCTTTTTTTCCTTGTGGTTGCTCTCAAGATTCTCTCTTTTTCTTTCCTTGTTAGCAGTTAAACTATATGTAAGTAAGAATAGTTCTTCTTACTTACTATGTTTGTAACAGTTTGCTGAACTTCTCTGATCTATAAATCAGGATTTTTTTAGGTCAAACTTGGGAAGTTTTCACCTTTTACTGTTTAAATCGTTTTTTTCTTTTTCTGCCCCAATCAATAGTTTTCTCTGTCGGTGGCTTCAATTACCTATATGTTAGAAACTTCTGCTATTGTTTCACAGATCCCTGAAGCTCCATTTTTCTTTAATATTTTCAGATTGAATAGTTTCTAGTGCTTTGAGTTTACATTTAACAATGTTTTTATTCTCAATCATCTGTTAAGCTCATTCAGTGAAAATTCCATTTCAATCATTTTATTACTTATTTCTAAAATTTTTATTTTATAGATTCCATTTCTCTGCTGAAATTTCCTACATTAAGGAATTAATAATTAATATATTTTAATTAATAATTTGAGCACATTTTTCTTTAAATATTTCCATATACTTGCAATAGCCACTTTGAAATATTTGGGTGCTAAGTTAAACATCTGTGCCATCTTGGATTTGGTTTTAACTGATTGTTATTCAGTCCCTTTATATATTTATTGATTCTTTATTGAAAACCTTGGATATTTGGATTATACAATGTAAAAACTCTGATTCAGTATTAGCAGAAATTTTACTTAAAATGGATCACCTTGTACTTGCAAAGACTTGGTTTTATGACCTTGTGAAACTGAATTTGTGAAAAGGCCAAGGTCTTTCCCAAGTCTCTCTAACTTAGTGGAACTCAACTTTCAAATTATGTCTGTCTCGTTAATCTTATTAAGCCTTTTTAAAGGCTTCATTTTGGTGGGTCTAAAGTAGGCACAGGCCTTTGGTTCTTATGGTTCCAAAACAAACCCATTAAAACCTAATGAGTCCAAGCATGAGCACATTCTGTCACAGTGCACGTGCTATTCTTTACCTTCTTTCCTTCTCTGGTTTAGCACTTTCTTGTCATCTCTTGCTTCCCATTATATTCTTTATTTTCTTCCTGCTCACTTAATTTTTTAAAGATCTTTTTAATATTTTACCTGACATTTATGTATGTTCTATACCAGAAATTTATTCCAAACATATAGTCTGTTCTATTTTCAGGGAAGAAATTCTTATAATACAGTCTTCATGTTTCCAAAAAATGGTGTTTCTTGCAATTGGGAAGAACCTTACGCAGATACAGAGCTTTAACAGAAGCGTGGATATTCAGAAGAGAAAATTGGAATACATAAGTGAAACTGGAATTCAGTATTCTTAAGCTAAGTAAATTAGCAGACAGAAATGAAACAAAACGGAATCATCTGTATGAAAGTAGAGAAGGAGCTGGAGTCAGGCTCAAGTATTCTCTGATAAGAATATGTACCCAAAAGAACGAGAAATGGTATGAAAACAGATCAAAAAGAGGAGCCAAGAACCTGTGAATTATTGTGACCAATTTGTCTATTCATTATTTATAATACGTATCTTATATTGAACTGCAAAGCCAATCTGAAGTTTCATTTATTTTACTCCCTTTTTGCAGTTCCCTGAATTATCCTTTCAA
Source organism: Nomascus leucogenys (assembly GCF_006542625.1). Classification (NCBI taxonomy): domain Eukaryota; kingdom Metazoa; phylum Chordata; class Mammalia; order Primates; family Hylobatidae; genus Nomascus; species Nomascus leucogenys. The sequence continues at coordinate 13,814,893 of NC_044391.1, forward strand.
CAGTTACTTTCTTTTCAGACAGCTCAAAGATATTTTCTATACATACCTATGATTTACAAATAGCTGTAACTTTTTACTGATCTGAGGAAAGTTATTTAAACTCTTTGAACTTTGTTTTTCTTACCTATAAAATAGGAATAATAACTTTCTTAAAGGAGTATTAATGAGATTAATAAGAATTATTATCAATGAGAATAAATTAATAAGAAGTATGTAAAAATTACCACAGCCAATTATTTCTTTTGCAAATATTCTGCAAAAATAATAGATACCTCTATTATTATTTCCTTAGTAAAATTAAATTTAATTACATAGTATCTTCTTCTAAATAGCATATCCTGGCTTGGAGAAAAACAGTAGACACAATGGAACATTTAAAACAATTGTAACTTCTTAGCATTCCTTCCCGTTGCCTCTAAATTTATGTTTAACATTCTCCTTAATTTACAGTTTTAAGCTTAGATTATTTTTAGGTAACTTATTACCTACCATGATTGAATCAAATGATTCTAGACCCAGGGAGATAGAAATCATGTAGTCCTGCACGTCTATTTTGTAACGAGACTGATACAGAGAAAGAGGTTATGACTTGCTGAGTGGTTCCTGCTTAGGGTGAAATACGCAAAACTAGGATCATTTCTCCTGACTCCTTTTTCAAGGCGTTTTCCACTCCATAGGGCAGTCTCTACTTACTGAATCCTAGCATTCATCCCATGCAATGTGTTTTAATTTTAGAAGGTTCTGTCTGTGATGGTAAGATGTCCTAAAAATTACTAAGGGTTTTGAATATTTTAGTGTAAATTACTACCACTTCTATAAATATTCTCGGTGGGGATTTTTTTGAGCGGTGAAAGAACAGCCAGCAAACTATCTTTGAGACCTATTTAAATACTAAGAGGTGACAAGACAACAGCAATGGCTGTACACAAACTTTATCATTGTATTTTTTAACAGTAATAGCTTATGTTCTTAGACTATGAGTGGGAGTTAAACAGGGTTTGATCATTAAAGAAAACTCATAGGACCCAAAATGAAATGCTTACAAATCTACAGTTTGCTGCATTATTGTTGAAGTAAGGATATGCGTGAAGTAAGAATATGCCTCTCAACAAAGGCACAGGTGCAAGCTTCAATTATTTCCCTTCTATAATGGTGTGCTGGATATACTCCTGGATCAGAAATCACTGGTGTGTGTACAGAACATCTCAGAAACAGGGAGTCCACATGGAGTCTCACTAGGGATGTCCGAAAACCAGGATATTTTTACTGATTATATAAAAATATTCCTGCTACATAACCCACCCCCCAAAATACAACCTTGCTATATAACCAACCCCCAAAAGACAACCTTGCTACATAACCAATCCCAAAAGCACAACCTCAAAAGCACTTCACTGAGACTAGGTATAATTCACCAATCTCTCTGTTATCAATAAACAGTGCTAAGAAGCAGTATAAACCTCCTGAAACTCTTTGGATCATGGTTGCAATGAATACAATTAATCTTATTTTCATATTTCTTATTTTAATTAAACAGATCAGGCTCATTCCTGACTTGTTGGAATTAACCTTCACAGCAACACCATCCATGTCTCTTATCTTTGCTCAAGGCCTTGATATGACAAAACAATCACTCTAGGTTGACAGCAATTACTTGCCATATTGTGTAACTAGAATCCATAAACAAAATCACATACCTATTCCAAACATTTGTAATAACCATTGAGGAGTTATATGGATTTAAACAGAAAATAGAATCAGAACCATATGATAATACCAGCACGAACTTTCTCATAGTTTTCTATTAACCTAAGTTTCTTGTTTCGTCCTTGATCTATATATACCTGCACTTTAGGGTTTGCATCTGCTGAATGACTAAGAATTATAATATATTTATCATTGATAAGGTTTAAATTTTTTTCAGGCCACTTCCCTTTCGATGACATCCTGAAAAAGTTTTAATTCAATCTCTCAATACACTTGATCTTCAGCGTTACTAGGTTCCATAATATTACTAGGTTCCATAGCATTACTAGGTTCCATAATATTAAATTTACATGTGATCTCTATTATTCTGTATAAGAGCATCATGGCATACTCTGAATATACGGTTGTAATGTAAACAAAATATTATTGCAAGATAATTAGTTTGTTTCTTCCATAAAATTTACCCCTTCCCATATATCATATGTTATTTCTGATAGTAGGTTAAAGATCATGTGTAACAGGCTAAATTTTGTCCCCCACCAAATTAATATGTTGAAGCCCCAGTACCAAGAATGTGACTGTGTTTGGAGATGGGGCCTTTAAAGAGGTGATTAAGTGGCCGGGCGCGGTGGCTCACGCTTGTAATCCCAGCACTTTGGGAGGCCGAGGTGGGCGGATCACGAGGTCAGGAGATCGAGACCACGGTGAAACCCCATCTCTACTAAAAATACAAAAAAATTAGCCGGGCATGGTGGTGGGCCCCTGTAGTCCCAGCTACTTGGAGAGGCTGAGGCAGGAGAATAGCGTGAACCCGGGAGGCGGAGCTTGCAGTGAGCCGAGATTGCGCCACTGCACTCCAGCCTGGGCGACAGAGCGAGACTCTGTCTCAAGGAAAAAAAAAAAAAAAAAAAAAGAGGTGATTAAGCTAAAATGAGGCTGTAGAGTGAGCAGTAATCCAATCTGACTGGCATCCTTATAAGAAGAGGAAATGTGGATACACAAAGAGATACCAGGGATGCCTATGCACCAAGGAAAGACCATGTAAGGGACACAGTAAGAAGGCAGCCATGCTAACTAACATGCAAGCTCATTTCACTTGCTGATTTGGGACATGTCATCTTAATGTTCGCTTTAATTGCAAGGTCCATTTTTGTCAGTGTTATATCATTCTAGTTGGTTTGCCATCTTCTGGAAGAAGACCATGCGCTATTTGATCCCCACAGATCTTCCCCAATTAAAAGCAAACTTCACCAGGCAATTATTCCTATCCTTACTTCTAATTTTTTAAAGCTCTTTTTTTTGAACTGGCCAGTGCCATTTGATCCATTAAAACTGATGTTGCCATTAGGTACTAAACACTTCAGAATGTATAGGAAATAAATCTGGGAACAAAATTGTTGAATCTGCCAAGATAAGGTCACATTAGTAGTAGTCATCATTATCCACATTTTACGTTATTATCCACATCAAATCTCTAACATCTCATTTCCAGTTATGCAGGCTTACCAAGGTATACCTGGTTATTTTCCTTTGTCAGTGCTTCACAACTCATTTTTTCCTCCACCTACTTTAGAGTTTCCACCTACAATAAGGCAAATTGCTAGTTTCTCACATAATACTATGACAGATGGGACTTGCTACTGTCATTAAACCATAATCACAATTAATGGCCACATCATGTTCTTTTAGATTGTGAATTAACACACAGTGTTCTCCAGATTCAACTGGGAACACACATTCCCACACTTGCTTCAAAACACAGGTCCTTGATAATAGTTGTACTTTGGAAATGAGAACTGAAAGAAATAGCCACATTTGTATTGCTCCACATAGCCATAGACAGAGTAAGGCTATAGACCATTTCCAAAAACATGTTCATTAGGTTGACCATTGCTTAGCTAATTTCTTGGTTCTTTAAAAGAAGAAGAGGTTTTGAGAAAGTACTTTACCCTAAGGCACTTTTCAACCTAAGTTTATTATTCTCTTGCTCTAAGCCTTTATCTGGCTTATATGTTAGAATCCCTTGTATAAAACCCACTCATTGGCTCTCTTTCTTTCAGAAACAGTCACAACTTTCTTCTTTTGATAATTAATTTTAATCCACCTTTCACTTCTGAAGTAGGTCCTTCTGGTTTGCCCTCTGGTGTATTTCATATTACACGCATCAAGATGTACTGTGCCAGGGCTTTCACTTTATTCTCAATAGTAGGAAGTAAGGATAGATGAGTACAAAGAAATGGAACAGTCACTTCCAACTTGATGATGTGTAGGTAAGAGATAAAACATTTCATAAATCTTTTTGGAATTCTTGCAGTTGTGTTCAACTTAATAGACATGAATTTTGTTTTGCAGTATTACCAGCTATTCGGATCCTTAGTGATAGTGTCATTGCAAGGACTATTGGGCCTTTTTCATTGAAAAAGAAAACTACGTTGAAGTACAAAGTATTTTTATGTTAGTTGCTGTGTCATTGTCCAGCCCTTCCTTCCTATTTCTAACACAAATATATAATAATTTACCTAATGGAGACTCATGTTTAGTTTCATCAGTTTATAATAAGTGGTAAACAGAATTCTGTTTGGAGACTAGCTCTTCAATAGTTTGGCGACCCCCATATTTTTAAGAAGGGGTTATATTTGTCCATTCCAATTTTCTATTAACCCATTGAGTGGCACCAAAAATATAAGTTTATTGAACTGATATTTCTTCATGCATAAGTGCTTCATGTGGGCAATGAAATTAACATATTGATCTGATGAAATCTAAGTAGAATGGCCAGACTATTTACAATATTCTTGTTCAACTTATTGGATCGTATTATCAACATTGATCTCAGTCACTGCTTATGCCAGACCAAATTCAGAGTATATCATTAAGAAACCTTGTTTCTTGTTTGGCTCATCTCTTCATGGCCTGATTTCCCTCATGTGTACTCATTTCATGGGACTGGGTTGCCATTTGAAGACACAGATCGAGGACATGAACATTTTGATTCAATCACCATCAGATTTTGATATAGGATTTCTTTGGTGAACAGTAACATATCCTTTTCAATGTGACCTCAAATTTTCCATAGGGATTCACATATAGCAGTGTCCTACATGAGAGTCTCTTTTATCATGCAGGTAGCTATGGACCGTTTTCCAGAATAAGTTGCAATTCTTTTTTTTTTTTTTTTTTTTTTTTTTGAGACGGAGTCTCGCTCTGTCGCCCAGGCTGGAGGGCAGCGGCGCGATCTTGGCTCACTGCAAGCTCCGCCTCCTGGGTTCACGCCATTCTCCTGCCTCAGCCTCCCGAGTAGCTGGGACTACAGGCGCCTGCCACCACGCCTGCCTAATTTTTGTATTTTTAGTAGAGACAGGTTTCACCGCGTTAGCCAGGATGGTCTCGATCTCCTGACCTCGCAAAACATCCGCCTCGGCCTTCAAAAGTGCTGGGATTACAGGCGTGAGCCACCGCGCCCGGCCAGTTGCAATTCTTTTGACAACATGCCATAACTTAGCACTATACAAAATTAAATTGTGTCTGTGTGTGTGTGGTGAGGCGGGGGGTGTGTATGCAGTTTTTTATCATTGCTGGAAACAGAAATTGTAATTCAGGCCACTAGGCTAACCAACTATGAACTTTCTTGATAAGGAGTTTGATTTGCTAAAAAGAGAGCAGGGGTAGCTTTCCATAATGAGCCTTGGCCCCTGATTCTGGAACTGCTATCTGAACTAAGCCAACTGCCTGGCAACCTTGGTCAATTGGTCTAAAGGAAGGGCCCATTTACCAGCAGCAGTAGGGAACTCCTTAGGAAAAATCTAAATTAGGTACTGTTGTTAGAGGTAAATTGGCTACTTGTTCGTAAATATAATGATATCTGTTATGGACTGAACGTTTGTGTTCCTTCCAAATATGTATGCTGAATCCCTAATCCCCACTGTCTTAGTTTGTGCCACTCTAAAAATACCTGAGATTGGGTGATTTATAAATAACATAAATTCATTTTCTCTTCGTTCTGTAGGCTGAGAAGTTCCACATTAAAGCACAGGCAGATTCAGTGTCTGCTGAAGGCTTCTCTCTACTTCCAAGATGGTACCTTCTTGATACTCCCTCACATGGTAGAAAGGAGCAAAAAGGGATGAACACTGTGCTCTCATGTGGCAGAAGAGATAGGCTACTTTCTGAAGCCCATAATTTATAATTTTATAAGGGCACTAATCTTACCCATGAGGGCAGAGCTCTCATTGTCTAATCACCTCCCAAAGTCTGCATCTCTTAATGCCATCAGCTTGGTGTTTAAGTTCCAACATATGAATTTTGGAGGGACACATACATTCAAACCATACAACCCAATGTCATTGTATTTAAAGATGGGGCCTTGGCAGGTAATTGGGATTAAATTAGGTCATAATAGTAGGACCCTCATGATGGGATTAGTGGCTAAGACAAGGAAGAGATAGAGAATGCTCTCTCTCTGTCTCTCCGTTATATAAGGACACAGTGAGAAAACAATTGTCTACAAGACAAGAAAGGGGTTCTCACCAGAACTTGACCATGCTGACACCACAATCTTGGCCTTTCAGAGTCCTTGAGTGTACAAAAATAAATTTTAGTGGTTTATGGAACTCTATAATATTTTGTTTTGGCAGCCTGAGGTAGCCAGTGCAACTTTCTGTGATGCATCCCAACCATTGTTTCCTGCTCCTGTGTATATCTTCATATTATGATAAAACTTCTTTGATTGCCTTGTTGGTGCGCTTTTCTGGCATCATTCATGATATGGTGGGTATTTCAGGTCTTAATGTAATATCACATACTTCAGTTATTGGGGCTGTCTCAGTGCACAATAACTACTTCTAGAATGTTCTGTTACTTCAGCCTCAACATGCTCAATTTGAACTCCTGTTCTTTTTCTTTCCTTCTTTCAAATGGGATGTATTTGAGAGCTGTATACAATAATTTTCCAGTCCAGAAGCCCAGAGATTGCTGTTGAGCAGTGATTATGAGCTTTTGCCAGAGATTCTAAATAGCATGAATCTGTGGCTAACACTTTAAATATAATTCTAGCATTATGATCATATAGCCTTAATAGAATGGCTTGGGCTGCAGCTTCTTGTGGTTTAAGAAAGCTCTGGCTGTTGGGTGCCCAATCAAATTATACATATATATATATATTTTTTATTTTGAGGAAACTTTCTAGATGGGGGCTAGCAGAATGCTTAATAAGATATATGATTTCACCAAAAGCCAAATAGATTAACTAAGCATTGAGCCTTCCTTTTAGTCTGAGGGGTGAGGAGTAATAACAATTTATGCCAAGGCTATATGGTATGTCATATATTGCTCCAGCCTATGTAATCACCCAAAACTCCATAGGCTGTGCAGTGTCTTGAGTTTTACTAGGATTAAAGAATGATCCCCAGTCAGCCACATGATTTATGACTTTAGTATGGTCATTGTTAGTTTGATCCTCAGTTTCAGAAATAATTATATTACCATCAACATATTATAGGAGAACACAGTCAATTTGCTTTGTATCTAAGCCCTGCCTTACCAGATTGTCATACTTTATAGGAAAGTTCAAATGCCCTTGAGGTTGTTAGTACAATAAATGCATATGATAACTTTTTAACATGATTGAAAATGTTGTGGCTCTCTTTGCTGACATATTAAGAATAACCCATCAGTCAAATTCAACTACAGAATACTAGTTACCTTTACCTTGTGTTTGTGAAATAGCACCGTATCAAGGACTACTAAAGCTACTGAGAACACTGTTCTTTTAATCTTCCATAGTCAAGTGTCATTCTCCATCATACACCAACCTGCTTCACTGGCTGTGCTGGTCTATTGTATAGCAAGTTTGTAGGCATTAACACACTTGAATTCCACACTGCGTTAATTATTCTGGCAATTTATTGTTGCCTTCCACATATTCTGAGTTGCTTCAAATATATCACTCGTATTGCTTAGGAACTCTAAAGGCACTCATGTTGCATTTCCAACTAATGCTGGATAGAAGGAAAATCTACAAGTTATTTTTTGATTCTCACACTATATCTATACCTTTTCATTATTATATCCAATTATTTATTGACATAAAAAAGATGCTACCACAGTATACTTTTTAAATCAGAATTTCAACCTTTATCCAGATTTTCTTTTTTTTTGCTCTTTACAGAGTAGTAGACCAAAAAGAATTTCTTCTCTATCCACAGACATTTCACCCAAGCTTTGTAAAAGGCCTCAAGTGTCCCAACAGGGACTGAGTCAAGAGACTGACTTTCATGTCAATCATGTCAATCTTCTTCCTATATCACCATATTAATATTTAAACATAGTATTTTCACATCTAATGCTAGAGGTTCAGCTGAACCTTTCCTTTGAACTTCTTCTGAGCTCAAATAAATCAATCATCTAGGTACCCTGGAATCTTCACATCCTGGAAAGTTTATAGAGAGGCAGTTGGGGGCCCCTTCAGCTTCTATAAAATTCTATCAAGGCTTTGCTGCTTTGCTGGGTACTCCATCAATTTCTTTCTTTTTTATGCCATTTGAATGAGCCATTCCCAAACTTCTACACTTATTGCCTGAATTGTTGTCCCCATTTTTTTTTTTTCTGTTTACAAAGTCCTAACATTCAGGTATGTATTGGTCCATTTTCACACTACTGATAAAGACATACCCAAGATTGGGCAATTTACAAAACAAAGAGGTTTATTGGACTTACAATTCCATGTGGCTAGGGAGGCCTCACAATCATGGCAGAAGGCGAAAGGCATATCTCACATGGCAGCAGAAAAGAATAGAGAACTTGTACAGGGAAACTCCCTTTTTAAAACCATCAGATCTCATGAGGCTTATGGTCCTGCCATAAAGACCTGCCCCATGATTCAGTTACTTCCCACGGGACCCCTCACACAACAGGTGGAAATTCAAGGTGAGATTTGGGTGGGGACATAGCCAAACCATATCGAGGTTTTATGTGAGATAGCTTGGATAAAAGTTCTGATACTACCTCTTTATATACTCCTGAGGATCCAGCAACAAAATCATACAGAATGACCATGCTGGAGGGTTTTCTTTTAATACAGTAGCAGTTACTACATAGGTGAGTGGAATATCATTAGTGAGGTTGCTTTTGTTGTCATACAGACACTCCAGTATTGCTTGTATCCAAATCATTACCATAAAGAGAGCAGCCACTTGAGTATCCATGTGAGCCCAAACATTCTTCTCTAATCCGAGTTGTTCAATGCCATAGACAAAGCTCTTTGATCTAAAGTTTTCAAGAGTCATTTTAACAAGTACTCATCAGAGAATTTCTTCTAATGATCTGCAGTTACTTGATTTCTTCAGTATACTACTTTTTACTTTCATGACTTTTTTCCTTTTGTTATCAACTTGCCCAATTTTAACTACCATTTTAATTGTAACTGGTCTCATAGGTGTAGCCAATTTATCAAATGTTGTAGTTGCCCAAGTTCCTATGGTTGGAGCTCCTCTTGCCTGAGGGCAAAGCTCAACTGAAAGATTTTCTTTGGCTAGTCCTGAAAGCAGTACCTATTGAACTAAATTTTTAGCTAATCTGCTATCAGCTTGAAGTTCCTCTTAATCCATTTTCATAGTTCCTGATGTTAAGATTCTACCATTTTTACATTCCATGGAAAGTATTATTATCAGTACTGATTCCAAACTTGTATTAGGCAACTACGCAACATCAATGGTTCATTTTAACACATTTAAAGAATCATTTTTTATCTCTGAATAATAGTTTAATCATATTATTGGTTAACAGTAAGTAAATGATCTTTTAATAAATCCCACTTTGACACCGTCTTTACTAACTGGACAGTATTCAATTGCTAAATAAGACTCAACAATACTCAACATGCAATGCTTACAAAATTATAATTTACTACTGGAAATGTGTGTCATTCAGCAGCAGCATTAAAGCAAGGATATGAATTATAACCAATGGCTGGTTCACAGCAATTAATCTAGAAAGGCCAAGTTCCAATTTACAGGTGCAAGCTCCACCTGACTTCCATTTGTAAAGATCATGCTAGATGAACTTTCTCTCTGAAGTCAGGAACCACTGGCAAATATACAGAAACCTCAGAAATCACAGAGTGTAAATGGAGCTTCAACCAGGGTTACACATTCCCTGCTAATCCTACTGGCATATTCTTGCTATGTGATCAGCTCCAATCACAGAGCCCTTAAAAGGTCTCACTGAGACAAGTTGCAAGTCTTTAATCTTGACAAGCTGATATGGACCTGTCCCCAAACTTCTCAGACGCATGATTACAAAGCAACACTCATAATCAGTATGATTTATGCTTTGACCATACTTCAGTGCTCGGTACATTCTTATTTCAGTAAAACGTATCAGGCTAATTTCAATCCTACTAGAATTAACCCTCACAGTCCAACTCATGTTAATATCTTCTTCCAATATCTTAATCTAATAATCATAAATTATAATATATTATATTGCCCTGAAAACTTTCTTGGCGTAATATAGAGATAAGATCAATTAACAAAAATCTGTATTTAATAATAATTTAGGTATTGGTATATGTACATATATGTATAAATGTATAATTATTTTTAAATGCTCTTTTCACCATATGATGCCTATTTCAAATTGTCTGTGTGTTTATCATCTCACTTATCATGAATTAAGATATGGAGTCTTTCCCTTAGCAACTCATCATCAATAGGGCATACCCGTCCTGCTTTAAACTTGTTGGATGCTTTACTGCGGGGAGCTCTTTCCGTCAATTTTCTGTTTTTTGGGATCCATGGTTACTTGGCATTTGCTATCTAGCCTCAACTTTCATGTTTCCCTGAAAGATTTACTGAAAAATCTTAATACACATACAAAACACTTCCGTAATTTGCTAAGAAAATATTTACTCCTTTGAATGTCCCCTATTCTAATGCCTTCTTTTCTTCACAGGCAATATAGTTACTTCTATCCTTTTATCTCTCATCTTCCATGAATATCCAGTCCCTAACAACATTTCACTTGTTAAGTATGCCCGGTTATCGTCAGGTTACAAACATTTTAGAAACACTTAGAACATTTTGAAAACTGAACAAATTACACAGTTTCCATCACATAGGCTCACCTTTAATATTTCAATAGTCCATCTCAGTTTCATTTTTTGTGAATTTCTTTGTTATGATCAGCATTATGTACCAATCCCTGAACTAGCAACTGTGGCAAACAAGGCTAGGCAATTCCATTACCTGACTGCTCTATGTCTATCACATTTAAATTGCAGGAAATGGTTATCCACCATTTCCAAATATACATTTTGTTATCATAAAAAGAAAAAGAAGACTATGCTGGGGAGCAAAAATCATGGTTACCATGACTCCGTACATATAGCAAGATTGTAGTAAAGAGAGATGTAGAAGTAGGAAGCTAGGCATGCTCACAGCAGGAAGCTGCTCAAATAAGTGAGTATTGGAGATTTTGTTTGTTTGTTTTTAAACCCCTAAGTACTAGGCTGAAACAGCAATTTTCTAGGTTTGACTTAATCTTCTTCTGAATTCAATTCCAAAAGAATAATATCTTTTAAGCTTGTTACCCAATAAATAAAAAATCCTAAAATAAAAACTCAGCATTTTTTAAAAACTAAAAGAATGATACAGGACATGCCTTGAGTTATAGATGTGACTGCCTTCTCAGCCATCTTTAACTCCTTACTACATAAAGGAAACAAAGTGGAAGCCTAATGGAAAAAGAGTCCAAAATGAGGATGAGAGTGTGGGGATGGTGAGAGGAGAAAAATAGAGTATCGTATTTAATTATTTGAAATCCATGTTCATTATCTTTTACTAACTTTTCTCATGACTCACTGAAGGATATGAGATGAATTTAAACATGTTAAACCCATTATAATATGCTCTACAATTAATCTTATTATTTAAGAAGGTGAATACTTAGCTACAGCCATTAGACTTACAAAATAGAGAGGAAACAAGAAAAAAACGCGCAAGTTTTAAAGCAAGAGTTACAATATACTGAAAGCTTATAGACAGGTATATATTTTATATGAGCTTTACTAATTTGTTTTTTCATTTTTTTAATTGTGGAAAAATACACATTACATAAAATGTACCATCTTAATCTTTTTAAGATTATAGATTAGTAGTAGTAAACACATTCATAATATTGTGCAGTCATCATCACCATCCATATCTTTTCATCTTGTATAACTGAAACTCTTACCCATTAGCAATAAATTGTCATTACCTTCTTCCTCTAGACCCTGGCAACCAGAATTCTATTTTCTGTCTCTATGATTTTGACTATACTACCTACTTCATAAATGGAATCATGCAGCATTTTTTTTTTTTGGTGTGTGACTAGCTTATTTTACCTAGCATAATGTCCTTAAGATTCATCCATGTTGTAGCATATGTCAGAATTTCCTTCCTTTTTAACGCTGAATAATATTCCATTAGAGGTGTATATCACATTTTGTCTATCCATTTACACCAAAGGATACTTTGGTTGGTTCCATATTTTAGCTACTGTGAATAATGCTGCTGTGAACATGGTGTATAAATACCTTTTCAAGACCCTATTTTAAAATTCCTTTAGTGAATTACTGCATCTTATGGTAATGTTATCTTTAATGTTTTAAAGAACTTCTATACTGCTTTTTACAATGGCTCTACTATTTTACATTTTACACAAGTGTTCTAATATCTCCACTTCCTCTGGAAAACTTACTATCTTTTTTTATAGTTACCATCCTAATGGGTGTGAGGTGATGTTTTATTGTTGTTTTCACTTGAACTTCCTAATGATTAGTGATGCTGAGTGTATTTCCATGTACTTATTTGCAATTTGTATGCCTTATTTGGAGGATAAATTTCTATTCAACTTTTTTGCCCATTTTGAATCATATTTTTTGTTGTTGAGTTTATGTTTTCTATGTGTATATTCAGGATAGCAATCTCTTAGCAGATACATGATTTACAAATGTTCTATCACATTATGTGGGTTGTCGTTTTACTCTTTTGCTATTGTCTTTCTAAAAAAGTACATTTTATTGTATATACTTAAGGTGTACAGATTTGTCTTGCACACTGTATTTTTATGAAAATCCAATTTGTCTATTTTCTCTTTGGTTGTCTATGCCTTTACTGTTAGATGATCCAATAAACTATTGCCATATCCAATGTCATAAAGGTTTTGCCTTATGTTATATTCTAAAAGTTATATAGTTTTTTTTCTTCTTTTTTTGAGACGGAGTCTCGCTGTCGCCCAGGCTGGAGTGCAGTGGCGCGATCTCGGCTCACTGCAGGCTCCGCCCCCTGGGGTTCACGCCATTCTCCTGCCTCAGCCTCCCGCCTAGCTGGGATTACAGACGCCTGCCACCTCGCCTGGCTAATTTTTTGTATTTTTAGTACAGACGGGGTTTCACCGTGTTAGCCAGGATGGTCTCCATCTCCTGATCTCGTGATCCGCCTGCCTCGGCCTCCCAAAGTGCTGGGATTACAGGCGTAAGCCACTGCGCCCGGCCGAGTTATGTAGTTTTATGTCTTACATTTAGATCTTCGATGCATTTTGAGGTAATTTTTTGCATATGGTGTTAGGTAAGGGTTCAGCTTTATTCTTTTGCATGTGCATATCCAATTTTACTAGTATAATTTGTTGAAAAGACTGACTCTTCTTTCCCACTGAATGGTCTTGATACCCTTGCCAAAATCATTTGAAAACAGATGTGAGGGTTTCTTTCTGGGCTCTCTATTGTATCCTGTTGGTATATATGTCTGTCTTTATGCTCTTATCGCACAGTTTGATTACCGTAACTTTGCAGTAGGTTTTCAAAATCAAGACGTGTGCATTCTTCAGCCTGTGCTTTTTGAAGATTATTTCAGATATTCCGGGTCCATTGGGATTCCATACAAATTTTAAGATGGATTTTTCTATAGCTGCAAAAAGCATATTTAGAAGTTGATATTTTTATAGGGATACATTGAATGTATAGATTTGAGTCGTATTTGCATTGTAACAATATGAAGTCTTTCAATCCATGAACATGAGATGTGTTTCCATTTATTTATAACTTCTTTAATTTTTTTCAGTAATGTTTTGTAGTTTTCAATTTACAAATCTTTCACATCTTTGGTTAATTCCAAAGTATTTTATTCTTTTTAATACTATTATAAATAGAATTATTTTTATCATTTCTTTTTCAAATTGGTCATTGTTAATGTGTAGAAACACAATTGATTTTCCTGTGTTGATTTTGTATTCTACTACTTAGCTGAATTCATTTATTAGTTCCAATAGCTTTTTTTTTGGTAGAATCTTTAGGGTATTCTACATATAAGAATAGAGATAATTTTTCTTTTTTCTCTCCTATATGTCTTTTATTTCTTTTTCTTGCCTAGTTGCTCTGGTTAGAACTTCCAGTACTATATTGAAAATAAGAAATAAAAGCATGCACTGTTGCTTTGGTCCCAATACAGCAGAAAAGCTTTTAGTCTTTCACTATCAACATTTTTTTTGTGTTGCTTATAAATAGCTTTTATTATGTTAAAGTAGATTCCTCTTATTTCTATGTTATTTAGTGCTTTTATTGTGAAAAAGTGTTGAATTTTGGCAAATGTTTTTTCTATGTCAACTGAGATGACCATGTGGGATTTTTTTTCCCTTCGTTCTCTTAATGTGGTATACTACATTCATTGATTTTTTTATGTTAAATCATCCTTGTATTCCATGAATTAATCCCACTTGGTCATGGTATATAATCCTTTTAGTATGCTGCTGAATCCAATTTACTAATACTTTGTTGAGAATTTCTGCATCAAAGTTCATAAGAAACACTGGCCTGGAGTTTTCCTTTTTTGTATGTTTTATTATGGTATCAAGATAATGTTGGCCTCATAAAATGAACTAGGAAGAGTTCTTTCTTCCCCAAGTTTTTGAGAAAAGTTTGAGAAGAATTGGATTAATTCTTCTTTAAATGTTTGATATAATTCACCAGTGAAGCCATCAGGTCTAGATCTTTGGGTATTTATGTCACAAAATTACGTTTTTATACATTGTGTACCCCAAACCATAAACTAATAATTTTTTAAATGTATTAATCTCAAATCATATAGAAAACAAAATATAGTGTTATGAGCCAAGTTGCAATAATACTTGCTTTTAGACAAACAATAATTGTTTTTTTAAAATGTACATCTCCAAAATCACGTAGAAAACAAAAAAGAGCAGTTACCAACTATTGTTACAATCACACTGGCTTTTGTAATTGCTCACATATTTATCTTTATTGATATTTTATTTCTTCATACAGCTTTAAGTTACCATCTAAGTTGTTTCATTTCATCCTGCAGGACTCCCTTGACTACTTCTTGCTTAAAGGTTTATGGTAATGAAATCCCTCAGCTTTTCTTTATCTGAGAAAGTCTTAATTTGTTCTTTACAGTATTTTTTTTTTAGCACTTTGAATATATTTGCCCTCATCAGTTTCTGATGGGAAATCTGCTGATAATCTTACTGAGTGTCCCTTGTGTGTGATGAGGCACTTATCATTTGCTGCTTGCAATATTTTGTCTTAGGCATTCAAAAGATTGATGATAATGAGTCTCGGAGAGGGTCTCTTTGAGTTCGTCTTATTTAGAATCCCTTAAGCTTCTTGAAGGTTTATATTCATATCTTTCATCAAATTCAGCAAATTTTCACTGCTTTCTTTAAATATTCTCTCTCCTTTTTGATATCTTTCTTCTCCTTCTATGTTATTGGTTCACTTGATAGTGTCCCAAAGGTCCTGTAGGCTCTGTCTACTTTTCTTTATTCTTTTTTTTAATTCTGTTCCTCAGACTTAATAATTTCCATTGTTCTATCTTCAAGTTTGATTATTTTTTCCTTCTGCTTGCTTAAATCTGCCTTTAAAGCCCTCTTTTTTATTTTTGGAGACAGAGTCTCCCTCTGTCACCCAGGCTGGAGTGCAGTGGTGTGATCTCAGCTCACCGAAGCCTTTGCCTCCCAGGTTCAAGCGATTCTCATGCCACATCCTCCTGAGTAGCACCACCACACCCTGCTAATTTTGTGTATTTTTAGTAGAGACAGGGTTTCACCATGTTGGCCAGGCTGGTCTCGAACTCCTGACCTCAGGGGATCCACCTGCCTCAGCATCCCAAAGTGCTGGGATTACAGGTGTGGGCCACCATGCCTGGCCTAAAAAGTCCTCTTGTACATTTTTCATTTCATCTGTTATTGTATTTTTCAGCTCCAGATTTTTTTTTTTAAGTTTTCTCTTTATTGGTATTTTATTTTGTTCACACATAATTTTCTTCACTTTCTCCACAACTTACTTTAGTTCTTTCAGTATCTTTAAGTTATTTATATTAAAGTTTTTGTCTAATAGGTCTGCCAACAGCTTTCTGTTTCAGGAATAGTTTTGAATGATTCATTTTTTCCCCTTTGAATGGGCCATACTTTCCTACTTCTTTGTATGCCTTATGTGTTTTATTGTTGTTGTTGTTGAAAACTGAATGCTTGAATCTAGTAATGTGAAAACTTTGGAAATCAGATTCTCCCTCTTCCCCTGGTTTTCCTGAGTTTTGTTATTTTTCTTTCTTTCTTTATTGTTGTAGGTTGTCTTTGTGGAAAAGATCAACCAGAGGTAGAAACCTAAGGTCTTCTTAGTTCTTTTCTGAACCTGTGCATTTCCCTGGGCTTGAGACATCACTTTCTATATTTCTCTGTGTATACAATTGTTTTTGAATATTCTAGTCTTTAATATCTGGCTCCCAAAAGAAGAAAACAGGAAAAATAAAGAATAGAGAAGAAAAGAATGCCAGCAGCCATCTAAATCTGCTGGAAGTCACTTCAATCAGCAGGGGATAGGCTTTCAGAAATGGGGGTGAATGCTACAACAATGACTAACCATCTCTTTGTCTAAACTTGTGTGATTAGAAACAGCAATGAATGATAAGAGCACAGATCACTAATATTTGGAACACAGTTTTTGTTTTTGTTTTGTTTTGCTTTTCCCACTCTGGCTTCCATAACACATGCACAGATGCATGCTGTGGGGCTGAGGTTGGGTGGTAAGCAACTGCTACTGTGCTAGAACTCTAATTGACTGAAATTAATCACAATTTGAAGTCCGAATTTACCTTTGAAAGTTGAAAGTCTTCAATACACACCAGAATTCACAAAAAAAGTTACATCAGCTAGACTCTGACAGTGCAATTGCTATTTAGATGATGAGACAGATTCTTGGTGCTTTTTATTCTGCTCTCTTCCCAGAATTCTCTTCTCCATTAATATTTCTATTTGATATATATCCACAATACTGATTTCAGAAGTCATACAGAATGTTATCTGACTTGCTTACAAATTAATATTTCCAAATGATTTCTGGCCAGTTATGACTAAAAGATGTTTGAATATCATAGCCTTTCAGAGAAGCTTAAACAGGTACTTAAGTATATTTGTACTACAATTGGCAGAAATCACTACAGAACATTATTAATTCAATCATCTTTTTCATTTCCTATTAAATATTTCCCAAATCAAGCTGAAGAAACATGAGAGACTGTGGTTTGAGTCTCTTCAAATCCTTTGGTCTCTAATGGGAACACATATTTTACAATATTTTTTTAAAAAATAAATATAATGCAAACCTATTCATTATTTAGGAATTCAAACTATAGAAGTTCATATTCACTTAAAATGGTTAACATAGATAGGCAATCAATATGTAAGTTTATGTGTAATTTTAAGGTACATACATACTTAACTATATGGACATATAAACATGTAAGATACATATATTACATATGCATATGATTTAGAAGTCTATTCTTTCAGAAATCTTATCTATACCTAATGAATTTAAAGTATATTTATTGCATCTTTTTTCTAATTATCTTTATATTGTATTGGTTTATATTACAAAATTTACAAAATATTTAATATTACATTTTAATGAAAGATGACATGGGTATTATCATGCTTGATATATACAGATGATCTCACTTATAATGGAGTTATGTCCTGATAAACCCATTGTAAAACTGCAAAATCGTAAGTCAAAACATTATAAGTTGGGAACCAACTGTCGTTTACTTTGGATAAGAAATTAAGTTACAATTAAATATTATACTTTGTATCTTTGCCTGATAATTGCTTGTCATTCATTCATTAATCATAGACATCCTCTGATGTTGGTTAAGGTGATGGAAACTCAAACAAGATAGAATAAAATACAGCTAGTATTGAAAACCCAATAAATATATTTAAGCATTTTAAAGCTTTATTCTAAGTTAATCATATGAATATAAATATCAGACCATTCTAAAATATATTTAACAATTTAAAAATAACTTCAAATTTTATTGATATTGATAACACTTCCACATCATTCAGATTCATGGTTATTATCAATATCAAAAAATATGTATTAGAATGTACAGCTCTCTAGAAGATATGTATGTTTATATATGAACGGGGATATATCTATTCCCATTGATTTGCTCTCCTTTCCTTCTGTTTTACTCATTTGCCCCTTATGTTTGGATACCCTAATCTCCCTGTTATGAATTGAATTGTGTTCTCCAAAAATGCATACATCAAAGTCCCAACATCCAGTACTTCAGTGTGTAACTGTATTTAGAGAAAAGATCTTTAAATAGTGATTAAGTTAAAATGCAGCCACATGATGACTCAGCAAGAGGGCAGCCATCTGCAAGTCAGGAGAGACCTCAGAAGAAATCAAACCTGCCAACACTGATCTTGGACTTCTAGCCCCCAGAAATGTAAAAAAAAAAAAAAAACCCTTCAATTTTGCTGTTAATGCCGCATGCATTATTTTGTTGTGGCTGCCCTAACAAGCTTACACCCTTCATTTGCCCCATCTCATTATGTTAAAGTTTTGTTTGTTTGTTTGTTTGTATTTTGAGAGAGAGTTTTGCTCTTGCTACCCAGGTCAGAGTGCAATGGCTCAATCTTGGCTCACTGCAACCTCCGCCTCCCCAGTTCAAGCGATTCTCCTGCCTCAGCCTCCCGAGTAACTGGGATTACAGGCACCTGCAACTATGCCTGGCTAAATTTTTGTATTTTTTATTAGAGACGGGGTTTCACCATGTTGGTCAGGCTGGTATCGAACTCAGGTGATCCACACACCTCAGCCTCCTAAAGTGCTGAGATTACAGACGTGAGTCACCACGCCTGGCCTGTTCAAGTTTTATCTATCTAGCAAGAGTCTATGAAATGCTACATATTCCACAATATGCTATTTATTCCTTTCCTCCCACACCCATTTTGAGTAACCATTCCATCTTCTTAATTCACAGTGTACCTTGTCACTTTTATCTCTACTGGCAAACATAGCTCTTTGAAATCATGTCCATTTGTGAATCTAACAAAATGCTTAAAATACTTTCTTGATTCATCAATACAAGCTAAATGAACAAATGGAGAGGTATGTGACGGGGGAGCATGAGTGGATAACAGAATCAAAGGAAGGGTTCCTGAGATATGAGACAGAATGATAGAAGTTGAAGGTGCAGAATGATTTCAGGGTGGATAAAAGCATAGTTGTAATTCCTGGCAAATGGCTCTTATTTTAGTAGGACAAAAATGGATATTGTTAGTAAAGGTGGTAAGGGTAAGTCTAGGAATTTGAAGGGAGATTTGAAGCGATACACGTTCTATAATTTATAAAATTTGCAATTTGTTATCTAGAAAAATATCAGCACCTCTGTACTTAGTAATAAAAGCAGGAATATCTATATAGTCCCTTTGTAGGGTCACAGCAAGCCAGATATTCAGAGCCTAAATCCAGGCTTCAAGAAAAGCGGGGCCCATGGGCTTTGGTGCAGTTATGTGTTTGGATAGCTTTATGAGCCCTGAGTACTTAGGGACTAGAGAAAGAGAAGATGCACACAGTTCATGAAAGGGATTAGAAAGTGAAAAAAAATATATTTTTTTTGAGGCAAGAACTCCACTGGAGATTATATAAAAGGATATGATCTTAATTTGTAATTCCACTTTACTCTGGCAGCATCGGAGTTCGAGGACTAAATAACTTGAGAGATGTGAAAGTAAGAAAGGACACTATTTAAACATCATTAGTATAGAGTCTTACTTTTATAACTATCTTTTGCCTTTTTTCACAACATAGGGAGCTTTAGAGAAATAAAGTAAAAAGGAAAATGAGACCTTCTGAACTCAACCCACAGAAAGGACTTAAACTTAGACCCTCTATAACAGCAAAGGTCTCTGTAAGCATTGTGAAATACAGGTGTGGCATGATCAGCTGTAAGGTGTATCAGAAGTCATGGAATATTACAAAGCATGTGCTTAAAAATTAAAATTTTGATTTTAAAACTGCTATTCTCATTTATTTATATTTACACATGCTTCTTTTAGCGGGAAAAATAGGTAGAATTAGAATACTGTTTCTCAAATCACAGTCTAAAGATCCTCGAGGTCCTCAAGCCTTCTTGAGTTTGTGAGGCTCTCTCTTTTCTAAATTCGTATCAGTATGAGGCTGGACTTCATTTCTTATACTACAAATATACAACATATTATGACATGTGGAATGCAGAAACAGCATTCAGTTCTCATATAATTTTTTTTGTTTTGGAAAACATTTTTTCACCAAAACATGAAACCAAATTAATAAGTATGTTTTAAATTCTATTTTTCAATTTGTAGTACGGTAAATATCAATAATATAATTTACATAAACCAAACCAAAGTTCTTTGAGCTCCTCAAGAATTGTTTTTATATTTATGGGGTACATATGATATTTTGCTACAGGCATACAATGTGCAATAACCACATCAAAGTAAATGGGTCATCCACTACCTCAAGAATTTATCCTTTTTTGGAGTTACAAACAATCCAATTATATTCTGTTAGTTTTTTGGTGTTTTTTTTTTTTTTTTGAAGGGTCTCACTTTGTTGCCCATGCTGGAGTGCAATGACATGATCCTACATCACTGCAACCTCAGACTCTTGGGCTTAAGTGACCCTCCCACCTCAGCCCCCCAAAGTAGCTGGAACTACAGGTGTGAGCCACCTCATCCAGCTCAGTTCTCTTTTTTGCAGAGACAGGGTCTCACTCTGTTGACCAGGCTGATCTCAAACTCCTGACCTCAAGTGATCCTCTCACCTTGACCTCCCAAAGTACTGGGAGTATAGGTGTAAGCCACTGTGCGCAGTCGTCTTTTGGTTATTTTAAGATGTACAATAAAATATCATTGACCGCAGTCACCCTGTTGTGCTATCAAATACTAGATCTTATTAATTTATCTAATTATATTTTTGTACCCATGAATAATTCCTCCCTCCCCCATCCCCACCCACTACCTTATGCACTTTATTTTTAGGGTAGTTCCAGGTTCAGAGCAAAATTTAGCAAAAGATACAGCAATTCCCCATATACCCACACATACACAGCCTCTCACCTTATCAATATCAACAACCAGAGAATATATTTGTTATGCTTGATAAACCTATACTGACACATCATTATCCTCTAAAGTCTATAGTTTACATTAGGGTTCACTCAGTGTTGTGCATTCTATGGGTTTTGACAAATGTAAAATGAAACGTATACACCCTCATAGCATCATACACAGAAGTTTCACTACCTGAAAAATTCTCGGTATTCCACCTATTTATTCCCCTTCTCCCTAACCCCTGGCAATCCCTGATTTATTATCTCTACAGTTTTGTCTTTTCCAGAGTGTCATAGAGTTGGGGAATTGTACAGTATGTAGCCTTCTCAGACTGGCTTCTGTCACTTAGAAGTATACATTTAAGTTTCCTCCATGTTTTTTCATGGCCTAATAGTTCATTTTAGTGCTGGATAATACTCCATTGTCTGGATGTGCCACAGTTTACTAATATAATCACATACAGAGGGACATTTTGGTTGCAAGTTTTGGCAATTATGAATAAAGCTTTTATAAATATCTGTGTGCAAGTTTGTAGATACAGGTTTTTGATTCTCTTGAGTACACTCCTTTGCTTATGTCTTTGTCCCCTGAGAATAGTGTTGGTGTAAAACAGACCATTAAGAATTATTTGTTAATTAAAACAAAATTTACCCCAAACTAAGAAAGTACCTACAGAAGCTATCTAGAGAATATAAATTGGTGGCTGGTGAAAGAGCACGAAATTCAAAAGCTTATGTAGATACCCATGTTTTTCTCACTATCGAGATACATATATTATATATATATATATTTATACATGTATAATATACCTATTGAACACATCTTTCTCACTATCAAGATAGATACATATACACGTATGTATGGATAGATGGTTATATACATATACATCTACATACACATATGAATGTACGGACAGATGGATACATACATATATATCTGGCCATCCATACACATGTGTATGTATGTATCTTGATAGGGAGAAAGATGTGCAATATATAGAGATAGATAGTGAGAAAGACACATGCAACAGGTAAATTGACAATTTAAATACTTAGGCCAGGTGCGGTGGCTCACGCCTGTAATCCCAAACACTTTGGGAGGCCGAGGTGGGTGGATCACAAGGTCAAGAGTTTGAGGCAAATATGGTGAAACCCTGTCTCTGCTAAAAATACAAAAATTAGCTGGGTATGGTGGCACGCGCCTGTAGTCCCAGCTACTCGGGAGGCTGAGGTAGTAGAACTGCTTGAACCCGGGAGGCAAAGGTTGCAGTGAGCCAAGATCATGCATGCCACTGCACTCTGGCCTGGGTGAGACTGTCAAAAAAAAGTTGTTAACTCACCTCTTTCTGTTTTTACCAACTAAAAAAATGTCACACAGTCCTTTATAATGTACATACAGAAGACACCAAGTAACCATTGGTTATATGCAGCATTATATTTTTCATTAAAATATAGTGAAATGTGGGCCGGGTGCCGTGGCTTATGCCTGTAATCCCAGCCATTTGAGAGGCCGAGGCGGGAGGATCATGAAGTCAGGAGTTCAAGATAAGCCCGGCCAACATGGTGAAAACCCAACTCTACTAAAAATACAAAAAATTAGCTGGGTGTGGTGGTGCGCGCCTATAATCCCAGCTACTTGGGAGGCTGAGGCAGGAGAATCGCTTGAACCCAGAAGGCAGAGGTTGCGATGAGCGGGGATCGCGCCATTGCACTCCAGCCTGGGTGACAGAGCAAGGCCCCATCTCAAAATAAATAAATAAAATAAAATAAAATAAAATATAAAAAATAGTGAGATGTATATTTGCAAATCCATTTTTTATAAACAGATTTTTTAAAATTTCATATTTGTTTTAAGTTTTTTCATTACAATACTTGTCTATTAATGTCACAAAAGAAAAAGAAAGGCTAAACAACACTGCAAAAAGTCTAATACTGCTTTGGTAATATTTTGTGGGGCTTTTGTTGTTGTTTTTGCTTTTACTGTTCTTTTGTCTTTTTTGCCCCCAGAGAATCTAGCAGTCAACTTGACCTCACTTCATGGTTAATAAATCATCTGTTGTTACATTTCAGACATAAAAGCACAGCCTCACTACCTTTTTAAAAAGCTTATAAATGGTTTCTCAAAAGAATTAAGAAAACCTTTAATACATCAAAACAATGAGATTATAGACATGAAACTCCACTATCTGCAGCTTTTCAAAAACAGAGTCCTGATGGAAAATAGACTATGAATACTCAAGAAATTACACTCCTCTGAGTGTGTGTGTGAAATATACTCCATGGAAAAAATTTATTGGAAGCTCTCTTATGAGAGAAATAAGATGATCAAAAAATAAATCCTCCAAGAAGTAAATACTTTTTATTATTTCTGATCAAAATTCATTCTTAAAAACAAAAGTCTTCAAAAGAAGTTTTCTCAATTACCTCCTTTTATTCTGAATCTACAATTTTGTGGCAATTTATTAGGTAAATTCTGTTTAATCAGAAAACCTACAAGTGATTCTTACATGTATTTAAGTATTCTCCTCCAGATATATGTGAACCATCTTGTAGCCTTTGGCAAAGTTTACTACTGGCTTGTAATAATAATAATGAGACTCTATATGGATATATATTTCCCAAGTCAAATATCAGGGAAAAAAAACAGTGTTATTCAGAGCAACTGACCTGTGCATGCACATGAATTCTTAAAATGAAAATTAAAGAAACATTGTTATTTCCATAAAGCTTTGCTGGAAGTAATTGATTCATATGTAAAAAACATCAAATCTATTGGGAGGCCGAAGCAGGTGGATCACAAGGTCAGGAGTTCGAGATCATCCTGCCGAACACGGCTAAACCCTGTCTCTACTAAAAATACAAAAAATTTAGCCGGGCTTGGTGGCAGGCGCCTGTATCCCAGCTACTCGGGAGGCTGAGGCAGGAGAATGGTGTGAAGCCGGGAGGCGGAGCTTGCAGTGAGCTGAGATGGCGCCACTGCACTCCAGCCTGGGTGACAGAGCGAGACTCTGTCTCAAAAAAAAAAAAAAAAAAAAAAAATCAAATCTAAAAAGTGTTCTTCATTATATTTTGGTTCACAATTCATTAGTAATTAAATGGAATGAAGGAATATATCAATGCAGGAAAAGTTATGGCTCTGTATGTTTTAGGTAATTCCAAAATTTATCCATGAGGCAAGGCAAAACACTACTTATCTAAGTCTATGTATTGAAAGCAGTTACATTTTTTTCTTTCATTGGCAGTGCTTTTATCTGGAGAGGAAATATAATGAGCAATATCATATTATATTTTATTCTATTTTCTTTCACTGTAAATATTTCGAAGACATTGTTATTATTACTGTATTATTTTATTTTTTCTCTATTCCAGGAGGTAGCCAGATTTTTTTTGTGTGTTGAGTTGAAAAATGAAGCTTTTGAAGATAACTTTCTCATAGAAATCTTCTATCTTTCATAAAAGTTTAAACTCACTGCGAAGTTTAGACTTGGTCACCGATGCTGGAGACTCCTGGGGATCCATGAGATCATTGTAGGGGTCCACAAGGTCATAACAATTTCTTTTTAATAACTAAAATTATATCATTGTGTTGACAATAAACAGAAAGTGCGCTTGCATACTTTTGTACTCTAAAAGTTTCTTCTTTCATTTCTAATATGATAAATATCAATAGGATAGAATCTGCATAAACAAGAGTTCTTTGATATACTCAAAAGCATTTAAGAAAGTAATTTTTTTTTTTTTTTTTTTTTTTTGAGACGGAGTCTCGCTCTGTCGCCCAGGCTGGAGTGCAGTGGCACGATCTCGGCTCACTGCAAGCTCCGTCTCCCGGGTTCACACCATTCTCCTGCCTCAGCCTCGCGAGTAGCTGGGACTACAGGCGCCCGCCATCACGCCCAGCTAATTTTTTGTACATTTAGTAGAGACGAGGTTTCACCATGTTAGCCAGGATGGTCTCGATCTCCTGACTTTGTGATCCACCCGCCTCGGCCTCCCAAAGTGCTGGGATTACAGGTGTGAGCCACTGCGCCTGGCCCGAAAGTAATTTTTAAAAAATTTTACAACTGCAGCTTTAAGTAATCTAGAAGCGGAGGGATGAAATTGGAGTGCATTTTTAGGGCTGAGCAGGGTCATGTTGAGAAAGAGGAAGTAAATTTTCCACCACTGCAAAGTAACAGAGATCAGTTTCACCCAATTTCCCGGCAATTATTTTTCCTCTGGGAGGTGGCAAGATCAAAAGAGGCTGAACACTAAGCCCTAAGTACTCTAGCTCTACTAAGATCACTTAGCAACTCCAAGTTGGTAAGGCACTGCAACTTGATAATGATGTAGCTGAATTGCCTGCCTTCATGGAAATAGGTGGACTTGAGTAATTAGGATACACCAGTGGCAATCATGATGTACTAAAGCATAGAAAGTTCTCTCTCTCTTTTACAGTTAACTTGTGTAATCATTTGTTTGTCCAATCTCTCTTTGGGGAAATCTTCCCTCTGAGTTGTCTAATTTTGGCATGAAGAAGATTCCAGGTGCCTGGCCCTCATTATAGACGCAAAATACCTTTTCTTTTCATACCTTGGCATAACCAGGAGGCTGGCATGAGACTAAAATATGACAACCAGATGCTCTCTCCTGTGTACGTGTGTGTGTATATATGTATATATTTTGCTAAGGAGATAAAGGCCATCTCCACTGTAATACACAAACAAACTCTCAAACCACTGAGATTGAACATCTCTCAAGCTCATCGAGATGCAAACATGAAGCTAGACTAAATTTGATTTTTTAAATGATATAGAAAATGTCACAATTCATTATATTCAAAAAAGTAATTCACTCATTTATTATAATTTCATATTTACTGTCAACAATTAGCCACCTATATAGTTATACTTTCTGTCATAAATTCCATTTATTTAACAACCCTT
Organism: Nomascus leucogenys; assembly: GCF_006542625.1. Classification (NCBI taxonomy): domain Eukaryota; kingdom Metazoa; phylum Chordata; class Mammalia; order Primates; family Hylobatidae; genus Nomascus; species Nomascus leucogenys. Next base: position 13,840,964 of record NC_044391.1, read on the forward strand.
TTCTGTAGTTAATATGAAAATTATTGAATCTAGAACTAGAGATATATAATAGGATTCCTGAAAAGGAGGATTTTTAACATGCAAAAAAGGTGTCATTTACAATTTGGCAGACACTTTTTATTCTAAGAGAAAGCAGCAAAGTATACCTAAGAAGAGATTTTCATACTCTGCAAAAAAAAAAAAATTAGACTTCAGTGGTCATTATTATATAAATGAAATACCTAGAGAAGGAACTTTTTTGTTTGTTTGTTTTTTATGTATTGACAAAACATCCCTTTTCAATATCCTTTGTATGCTGAGTAGAATTTTAGACAGTACATAGGCAAGTGTGAAGTAGCAATGTATTGTAGTAATTGATAGGACAAGCTCTGGAGTCAGACTGTTAATGGATTCTGATGCTAACACACATAAACACATGCACACACACACGTAGTTGACCTTTGAATGACATAGGGGAGGCTATGAACCCCCCTACACAGTCAAAAACTTAAGTAATAGCTTACTGTTGCCTGAAAGCCTTACTAAAAACATAAACAGTTGATTAACACATACTTTGTAACACATATTACAATTACTATATACTGTATTACAATAAAGTAAGCTTGAGAAAAGAAAATGTTATTAAGAAAATCACAAGGAAGAGAAAGTATATTATCTACTAAGTAGAAATGGGTCATCATAAGGGTCTTAAACCTCATTGTCTTCACATTGAGTAGGCTAAGGAGGAAGATGAAGAGAAAGGGTTGGTCTTGCTCATGGGTAGCAGAGGCAGAAAAGGAGGAGGAGGAGGAAGGGGAGGTAGGAGAGGAGACACACTTGGAGTAAGTTTTATTGAAAGTAATCTGCATATATGCAGACCTGCACAGTGCAAACCCACGTTGTTTTAGGGTAAACTGTTTATTTATTACTTTGGGAAATTTTCTTAATTGATCAACCCTCAGTTTCTTTATCTGTAATATAAAACTATTTGTAATATATCATCTGTGATATGGGAGCTATAGGGTTATTGTGAAGATTAAAAGAAAACATACATAGCTAAATACATTTTATCATTTTTATTAGGGGTTAAAAAAGCTCTTGGGAGAAATCTATTCAAGATTTCTAAATATCCCATTTGCAGTTCAACCATTATTAGGGTCTTTTGAATTACCTGTGATGGTCATGATGGAGGTTCATTGATAGGGAAAGGGGACACATATCTCTAAATGTGAATTCAAAGAAAGTAAAGGGGAGTCTATCAGGTGACACAGGATAGAGAAATCATTAATTTGGTTAAAGAAAATTTCATAAGCCATTAAATTAAAAATGAGATTTTTCCCTCCTATTTTAGTAGATTTGAATTATATTATCTGAAAGAGATCTTAGTAAATACTTATGGAAATTAAGATAATTATTCAATAAGAAAGCTGATTGAGCAAGAAATAGTTTGTATTGAATAACTGGTAAGATTTTCTTGAAGTTTTGTAAGGAATAAAAATCAGCATCTCTTTGGTAAGTTTGAGCCATTCTTTTCAAAAACAATTTTTTGCCATTTTATGTACAGAATGAATTTAAATGACTCATAAAGAAGGAATTTTAAAAAAGGGAGAAAAAAGAAATGTCTTTACTGAGCTGAATAAGTAATACATTTTGAAAGTGAAAGCAGGACAAATTAATGGTCCTTAAAATCGAGGAAAATGTGCAGATTTGGGAATACTAGAGGTAGAAATTTTTAAATATAATAACTTCTTAAACTGAAGTAAAATCAGCATAAAAGATAAGTGTTTTATGAAATAATAAAAAATAAACTTTAGTGAATTAAGGACTAGCATATATTAATGTTATGTTCATAATGTTTTATCTTTGCACTGACTCAGTAATTTTCTATTTATAAAGAAGAAAAAGAGTCAAAATATACCACTAAGAAATGATACAATCTATGACATGGTTTGGATGTACGTCCCCTCCAAATCTCATTTGAAAGGTAATTTCCAATGTCAAAAGTTAATCCCCACAGGGAAACTCTGATGTGTGTATATGTGGCGGTGGTGGGGAGAGGTTGTTAATGGCCCAGTCTTCCACTCACCTGGGCTGGGACTAGTCGAATAGTGGCAACGGAGCTCTGCTAGCACAGAGACTACTTATATATTGTTAGAATTATTTCCATTTTCTTATGTTTTTTCTCTATAGTGCTTTTAATAAACACATGATTCTGTGTGTGTGTGTGTGTCTACAAATATATATACGTACATACACACACACTTTTGGCTGTTGTGGCTGGAGTCATTTTCTATTTAGATTATGTCCATCTCACCTGCAAGAAGAGCTCTCCAGGGATTGCCTTTAGATTACATATTTATTACTGCATTAATTCCATTCTTGAAAATAAATTGAATACTGAAAATTGTAGGATAGGCTCTCCATTTTATAAAATTCCATTGAACTTCAGAGAAGTGTGTGTATATATATATATGGATATATATGTGGATATATATGGATATATATATGGATATGTATATATGGATATATATATGAATCCATTAGCATTGCTATAAAGGAATACCTGATAGTGGGTAAAGACAAAAAATATTTAAATGTTAAAAAATCAAAACATGGCCGGGCGCGGTGGCTCACGCTTGTAATCCCAGCACTTTGGGAGGCCGAGGCGGGCGGATCACGAGGTCAGGAGATGGAGACCACGGTGAAACCCCGTCTCTACTAAAAATACAAAAAATTAGCCGGGCGTGGTGGCGGGCACCTGTAGTCCCAGCTACTCGGAGAGGCTGAGGCAGGAGAATGGTGTGAACCCGGGAGGCAGAGCTTGCAGTGAGCCGAGATCGCGCCACTGCACTCCAGCCTGGGCGACAGAGCGAGACTCCATCTCCAAAAAAAAAAAAAAAAAAAAAAAAAAAAAAAAAAAAAATCAAAACATGTCAGAGAAACTAGAGGGGCTTCTAATATCTGTGTGGCCAGTGTTGGTATTTGAAATAAGCATGACGCCTAGCTGATCAGCTAGATCTCTTCATTCCCCTTCTAATGCTGCTGTATGGGATTTTTGCTGAATTTGGAGAAATGTAAGTGCAACAGAGTTTGGGGGCTTGCCTAGCAAGAAGAAACAGAAACAGGTTTCTCCAATTCTTCAGTTTCTGTTGGAAATAGAGGCCTGTAATAATCACAAACAGGTAGTCTTTACTGGCTTTTGAATGAGGAAGTCAAGTGAAACCGACTATAGCCATAAGCCAGATCTGATCCAGCTTAACTATTGATTGGATTGGATCAAATCAGTCAGCCACTCATATTATCTGGCTGGAAGAAGAAAGAACATTCTGGGTGGAAATAATATTACTCCAGGGTGTACAAACCTTTTAAATATAATACCAGAAAAAAAATACCTGTTTAACTCATTTCTTAAATACATACATATGGGTTTGAAAGTCTATTAATTGTTTGTTAAACTTAATAACCACAGAACACACTTTTGAGATACTGGAGCCTGTTCTCCCTACCCTGGTTTCTGATGCCTTGGCCTGCATCCTTCTGCACATTCTTCTACTACTGTAACATTAATCCCACCACCACCATTGCTCAAAGAACATGAACGTCACGTAAAAATCTGACTTTTTGATTTTTAAATATTGTATCATTTTTCATGACACAGAGAGATCAATAAAAATAGGTTTATGTGAGCTCTGAAGTACATAGAAAACTCCATTATACATTGATTATAAATCTTTAAATGATATAAACTTTATATTCAGAAGATAAAATTATGTGCACCAGCATAAAACCTCTAACTGCAATAAAAAAATACAGATACAATGAAACGGTAGTCTCTTTGCTATCACAGTACTTCAGTGCATTTCCCTAGAAAAAGCTATTGTGTTAATATTCTTGAATACTTCCAAAAATATTCAATTTCCATTTAAGTGTGTGTGTGTGTGTGTATATATACACACGCATGTATAGATATATAGATAATATATATACACATATATAGATAATATATATACACATATATAGCTATATATATACACACACGTATATATATAGATAATATCTATGTATATAGATAATATATATGTATACAAATATGGGAGAAGACTATACTTAACATTTTTAACTTTGAATTTTGTATTTCCTTTTTTTTTTTTCACCACACCCGGCTAATTTTTTGTATTTTTTAATAGAGATGGAGTTTCACCGTGTTAGCCAGGATGGTCTCGAACTGCTGACCTCATGATCCGCCCACCTCGGCCTTCCAAAGTTCTGGGATTACAGGTGTGAGCCTGTATTTTTGTATTTCTTAATAAACGTTGGGGATATTTTCATATTAGCACATGTAAATCTACCTTATTCTTTTAGTAGTTGCAAAGTATTCCAGTGGGTGAATATATTATACTCAGTTAGTGAAATATTGATGGTTGTTTTGATTGTTAATGATCAGTTATCATTATAATCAAAGCTGCAAAATTTATTTTGTCCTGTACAATCTTTGTGTATAATATATACATATTACTTTCCTCAACATTCTTAGCATGATTGTGTATCATTAAATATTTCATCTTTGGCAATTCACTGCTCAAAAATACGTTATAGGCAATTTAATTTGCTTTTCTTTATGAATTATAGTGAATAGTTTTTCATGTTTAAAATTAACTTTTTAAATGAACTCTGAATCCACACTGTCTACCCATTTTCTTGTTGGCTTTTTAAAAATCCATGGTTCAATATTTAAATAAGCCTTCATATTCCAACATTGAGGCTGTCTGCAACATGCAACATGACTGAGGAGTTTTCAGTATACTCAAGCTCTCAGGGAAAAGGCTCAAAACAGTTAGCAGTGGCTCAGATATTTTTCCCCAAGTCATTACTAAAATTAATATAACAATTGAGGAAAGGTCAAATGACTTTTCTCTGGTATCATATCTATAAGGGGAAGTTCTGTGACATACTGAGGAAAAAATATTGGTATATTTGAAATGCATTGTCAAGAATATTTTCTATAAATAAAGTTAACATTGCTATTAAATATACCATGGTATCATAACTATCTATGTTGTCAGCACCAATCCTTGTGGCTTGAGATTAAGCACATACTATTACTGCCAATTGCACACATGCAGTACTTCTAAGTTTCCCAGCCAATAATCAAGATTATCTTCATCATTGTGATAATGGAAGATAATCATGATTTAATATGACTCTTCAGGGAGTCTATAAAACACTTGGAATATCACTTGTAGGATCCTGAAAAAATAAATGGGCAACAACTAATAGAAAATTGTTATTACAAGATGCTCTTTGTTTATATGAACGTTAAGTTCATTAGATAGCATCATACATTTTCAAGAATCTAAAGCATATTGTCAGAGCCTATATTCTATGTTTTCAATATCTAGAATGATCAGCATATGAGGAACACTGATGTTTCAAAGACATTATATTTTTATAGTTCCCTCTGTGTCACAGTCTTATACAATATTCCATAATCCATCATTTCACCTTAGTTACTATCTTGAACATAAGGAATTATTTTTGGAGGATAACCGTCAATTACTTAGAAAATTTTCCTATGAAAATCTATGAATTTCAACTTTCAGATTGTATCTTTCTTGATTCATTATTGTGGCCGTTTCCTCAATATAAGCCACAATAATTGTTCATAAATGTAATGAGTCAAGCAAAAAATATAAGTAATTAATAAGCAAACCTTAAAAATCCCACAGCAATTTTCCTAAAGTAATGATTGGCTTATTATCTTTGTGGAACCAGTATTCTATTCAAAAGTATCCTTATTCTTGTAAGAAATACTTATGGCTTAGTCATCAGGCACTAATTTATGTGCTAGGGCACAGCAATGAACACAGTGGGAATGGAATGAAATTCCTCATGGAATTTTCATTCAGTGAGATGTAATGGAAAGGGTGTTAGGTAACAGGGGTACCTTAATGGCGTCGGTTCCGGGTTCTTCTCCCCTCCTTGACCGGGCACTGTCTGAACCCGCCAAAGGAGGGCCAATCAGAAAGAAGCATCTCCCGCCTTCCCTTGGGCCCACCCCACGTAGGCCCAAGGGATATAAAACCCAGCACACCAGCAGCTCTCTCTCTTCTCTTCTCTTCTTCTCTTCTCTTCCTTCTCTGCTCGATACCTCGAATAAAGATCTCTTGACTGTGACCAGTGTAGTTTGGTCTCCGCCCGGCATCTTTCATTGGTGCCGTGACTCGGATCGGGAACACCCCACCCTTCTGTGGGATCCCGATCCCTCTTCAGGCTTGGTCCAGACCCCGGCCGGTCTTCGCCCATTTTCGTGTTCGCAGACCTCTTCACCCAACACCGGCCTCATCTCGGTAAGTCTCCCCTCCTGGTGTCCAACACCAGCCGACCAACTCCCGTCTCAGCCGCTCGCTCTCGGCCGCCGTAAATCTTACTCTAGACTCGGCCTGCAGGGAACAGAGTTTTCTCCCTCTCCTCCTCGCGTCTCCGGCCTGGGCCCCCCTTCCCTTTCTCGTCTCAAAAATCCTGGTACCAGGTGACCCACGGTCCTCGGCCATAGTCTGCCCCTCAGTCCTTTCACTTTGGTGACGACCGAACCGGAAGCTCTGAGTCACGTCGCAGTGTTCGGCTATTAGGGGATGCCCTCCTTAGCCCTCACTGCATATCCTCTCGTAGCCCCGCAATGGGAGGCTCCGCATCCCTGCCGGCCGACTCTCCCCTACTATACCTCCTAAACAATTTGTCAGCCCTAGGCTTAGCAGCCAACCTGAAACCAAAACATCTAATTAAATACTGCACACAAGACTGGCCCACTTACCCCTTAGATAACCAAAACAAGTGGCCCCCTTATGGGTCCCTCCATCCTGGTATCCTCCAGGATCTCTATAACTATTGTGAGCGAACAGGAAAATGGGCAGAGATCCTGAAAGATCTCTTGACTGCGACCGGTGTAGTCTGATCCTTGCCTGGCCTCTTTCAAAGGGAAACTTGAATAGAATGGAATATTCAGGATGGTGATTTTGGTAAGAAATAACAATTCTGTCCAATATCTTCTGGAGATTTTTATGAGGGCAATCAATCTTCAGTACAAAATCACAGAGTAATTCAAGATTTTGAAGCATAAAAAAAATTACATTATATTGCATATGCTATAGTTGGCAAAATCAGAGTTCAGCTTTTTTTCCCCAAAGTTAGCACATCTTTATGTTGCCACCATATGTAGACCGACATTACACTTGCTTTGGCTTAGTTTGACATTAAAATGTATCAAACATTTTATTTTAACTGTCCCTTAATTGCCCAGTTGCCTTCTCACTCAGCACGGGGAACCACTTCCACTGGTTTCTTATGTATACTTCTAAAGATCATTATGCATACTGAAGTAAATAAATGTTGATTGTTATCTTCTTGGTTGTTTTCAGCAAAAATAATAACATATATCTCGCCTATAATGTATTTTCTTAACAAAATATTGTAGACATCATTTCACATTAGTGTACAAAGAGTTTCTTCAATTTTTATAGCTCATGTGACTTCATTTTATGGATATATCATTTAAAAAATATTTTCCTGAATATATGATAGCCAACTATTGACACCATTCCAAGTAGGTAAAGGTATTGTATAATTTGTTAGTGGTATTTTTACTGTAATTTCTTAAAATATCATATTTCACATTTGTCTCCATCATATTTTAATCTGGCAAAAACAAAATATGCTTCATAAACACTACTATTAAATTTGAACATATCAATGTTATTTTAGGAATTACATTTGGATTTGTTGCTTGCACCTCACCTTTTTAAAATAAACTAACTATTGAAACTTCTCTCTAAAATAGAAGAGTGGAATTCAACCCACCTGGGGAATAACTGAAAAATAGCTGGGATGGCAGAAGGGAAAATATGACTGTGCTAAAAGAGGATGAATTGAATATTAGGGGCTGGATAGAGAGAGATCTCTAATATCTATGATATAAAGAAAACAAAACTGATGATGGTGGGAGGTCGTGCTCTACCATGGAAATTATCTTTTGAAAAACATATTTTATAAATTGTTGAAGTAAAAATGTTGGGAAAAGCTGAGTTTTGGGAGAAGCTGAGGAAGGGATTGCATGTCTGACATAATGTAAAAGAGTATTGGAACATGTCCGGGTACAGGGTCTAAAACCCCTTGTGGCCTTTGGAACACCAAGCTCTGTGCTAAAGGGTGGAAGGCTACCCTGACACACCATAATGTAAGCCCAGGGCATAAAATCCCTTGTGGCTTGGATAGAATCCAGGGCTCTTGGCTCTGGAATGTGTCTAGACTTGCTGGCTCCTTGCTTCTTGCTCTCCCAGGATCGATTGTATCTTGAGTTAAAAGAACCTGCTCTCCATTATCTCAAGTAGCAGAACATATTCCTAATAAGTGCTAAACCGTCATAGCTGTAGATCACGAGCCTGCCCTTTTGACCTCCACATTCTCACCAACTGTTTCTCTGTTGGATTACCAATAAACAGCGTGGGGTCCCAGAGCTCGGGGCTTTCGCAGCCTCCGCGATTGCGATGGCCCCTTGGTCCCAGCTTTACTTCTCAAACTGTCTTTTTCTCAATCTTTTGACTCCGCCGGACTTCATCACCCCCATGACCTGGTGTTGGGTCTGATCACCCCAAAATAAAAATGTTATGATTTTAACTTCTCTTAATGGGAAAAATACACAAGAATATGGAATATTGTGGGTGAAATAGTTATAATAAAAGAGCAGCATTCGGTGGAAATAAATATGAATTCATTGCATGGTTTTTGAGTCTTTCTCTTGCCCCTCTTTATTAGTATCCAGATTTATCTTGGGGAAATTTTATTAACACTAATTTGTCATGTACACTACACTTACCAAAGGGTGTGGCAGCCATGCAGTTTGAGTAAGACTGAATTCACTCTTGACTCTGGAAGCAGAGTATTTCTTTACCAAAAATATTTGTTCCTTTTACCCAAGACTGAACAATCCTCATAGAACTTGAGACTTTGGCTAGCAATACCATAACATGACTGCTTATTCCCTTCTCAACAGCGTGGAGTATAGACGGCAAACTTAGAACTGCAACAGCCATGTTGCCACCATGAAGGGTGCCACCTGAGCATGAAGGTAGCCACAGAGGAGTGCACCCCATGGGGATCACAGTGAGTTGGCTCCAGAGCCCTGTTCAAACCATGCCTGCGTATCATACTTTCTCTGAAATATTTAGGCATATGACCAAAATATACTCCTTAATATTCCATTGGTTTGCTTTGTGTTTTCTATTTCTTTCCGTTTGGATTTACCCTCATGAATATAAATGAAAAAGAAGGGGAAGGGGAAGTTAGGAGAGACAGAAGAGCTGGAACTTATCCCTGGTCTATTGCATAAATTATTTATTTAGAAATTCTCTTGAACTTCTCTGTATAATTCTTTTGAAAATGGACAAGTAAACAAATAAACAAAATTCTGATCATATATCATATATCATATTTCTTTTTTTTTTTTTTTTTTTTTTGAGATGGAGTCTGGCTCTGTCACCCAGGATGGAGTGCAGAGGCATGATCTTGGCTCACTGCAAGCTCCACCTCCTTGGTTCAAGCGATTCTCCTGCCTCAGCCTCCCGTGTAGCTGAGTATTAGAAGTGCACACCACCAAACTGGCTAATTTTTGTATTTTTAGTAGAGACAGCATTTCACCATGTTTGCCAGGCTGGTCTCAAACCCCTGACCTCAGGTGATCTGCCCACCTAGTCCTCCCAAAGTGCTGGGATATAGGCGTGAGCCACTGCGTCCGGCCTGATTATATATCACATTTCTGAATTGATATCATTATTTGTATCTTTATCTTTATCTGTATGCCTACATAAAACTTCCTAAGTTTTCTTTCAATGCTGGTGTCCCTATGCCTTCAATTCTTTATCTTATTTTCCTTATACATCTGTATCACAATGAAGATACCTCTATAAGCTTTGTTTAATTATACCCTATCAGATTATGTTACTTTTCTATTAACTTTAATGGGAACTTCTCAGCTTCAAAACATTATTTGAAAGTATTCAGTTTTTTTTTTCAACATGTGAACAAAAAACCGAACACCACATGTTCTCACTCATAAAAAGGAATGAGATCATGTCCTTTGCAGGGACATGGGTGAAGTTGGAAGCCATCATCCTCAGCAAACAAACACAGAAACAGAAAACCAAACACCGCATGTTCCCACTCATGAGTGGAAGTTGAACATGGAGAACACATGGGCACAGAGAGGAGAACAACATACACCAGGGCCTGTTGGGGGTGGGGGGTGAGGGGAGGGAACTTAGAGGACGGGTCCATAGGTGCAGCAAACCACCATGGCACACATATACTATGGAACAAACCTGTCCGTCCTGCACATGTATTCCATTTTTTTTAGAAGAAATTAAAAATAAAAGAAAGTATGCAGTTTTTAAACGTAGCCTATGATCATTAATCAGTTCAGAGATAGCATTAATTCAACTCAAAAAAGAAAATTACATGTGGTAAATTTTATGCTATATTTCTGTGTTGTACTCAGTGAGCTTCTAAAATACGAATCATAAAAATGGCCATGTAATAACACAGCTTATATACTTCTGAACAGAGAGAATATTGAATATTTGAATCAAGTACCTACAATCATTTTCAAAGTCCTCCAGACTTGTGATGTTGTACCAAAAAGAGAAATGAATTCTGGACAGATCAGAGCCACTGAGGAAAAGAGCCTCAGAACTTGAAAACCATTGACACAGGTTCTTGAGCATTATGGAAGAAAAGTTGCTTTCTAACTAGCTGAGCCTTCAGATACTTATAAATAAAAATCATCACTGTGCATTTCACCAAGAGATAAAGAGTCTTTTCAGCTGTACTCTACAATATTTATTACTAAGAAGTTACATTTTACATTGGTCAACAAGGGTATACAGAAAGTGTTATGTTTTGGTGATAATAACCTTTTAAGATAAGGAGTAGGACAAACACATGTTACAGTTTATTTGGTACTGTTCTTGGATATACTTCTCTGTCTGTTTAATTAATTATTAATAGTTTCCCTTTCACTTTTAAATATTTCCTTGTTTGGATGACAATTTATAGGGTCAACCTACTTAGGGGTGGCTAGTAATCACGTATATGTAAGAAAGGCTAGTTAGAGAAAATATTAGTTATATATATTATATACATATACAATTATATATACATATATAATTATATATATATGCACCAAAATAATTGTCCTCTTGTTACCAGAACATCTGCAAACAGATTATGAAATTGAGTTTATTGACAATTGAAAGTCTTCACCCCTTCGATGTTCCTTCCAGAAAAGTATTTCTTAATTCTTATATTTTTCTATCTTAATACATGTTAAAGTACACATTTTCTGGGTTAAAATAAACAACCAATTCTTAATCCTGCCAAGAGTACAAATAGAGCCATGCCGGTAATAAGGTTTGGGGAAAGTGGGGCAGGAGAAGAGGAGGGAGGGAGGAAAGAAGGGAGATAAGAGAAGCTGATTAACATCAGCATAAAATCCACTACCTTTTATTTTACGAAGCAACTTTTCTATTGTGATGAATGACATAATGAACAATCAAGAGATAACCTAAAAGTTAGAAGACATCCTTCAGATATGTTTATTCATTCAACAAATATTTATACTCATTTGTAAAGAGCCTAGAAATCTTACCTTGCTTTATTTAACTTTTCCCTATAATATTAAGCCTAATATGCAGCACGTGGAATATTCTTTATAATCTCATGACTCAGATGCTGTTCTTAGCCTCCCCAAATGTATATCCTGAAGTCCTCCATCAAAATTTCTTCAGGCCACATGTAAAGTGAGGATAGATGTTGTGAAAACTGTCTCCTATGGAAACCGTATTACAGCTTTGTGTCTTTATGTGTAACCAGGAACAACATTCACTTACACAAATTGAAATTTTATGAGTAACACATTGTACTATGGGTCATGAATTTTATGTGATTTATAGCTTTGGATCTTAAGCTGAAGGTTTTACAATGTTTTATTTGTTAAACATTTTTTTCTGTTAATCTATTTTATGGAGTGTATCTTCGTAAATAGAGCTGCTATGATATTCTTCCCATTTTATTTCCCCTCATTTGCTTGCATATATAAACAAAAGGAAGATAGAGAACTACGAAATGGCAGGGCTGCTTGGATGCCTGAGTGATTGTGAAATGCTAGACTTAAGGATGTTGCTAGGAAGCTGCTGCGGCTCTCTCACTGTAAATTAGCCACTCATTACAGCCAATCAGATAAACAACTTGCATGGGATGACTGGAGGGGTTTTCAGCTCTTTACATTATTTGCTGAAGATTGCTTTCCTACCCACATTTCCTTCGATTTGATTAAAATGCATATATTTCTCTAGCCATCTTATCTTGTCTTGCAGTTCTAAAGTGTGCTGCTAAGAAATCGTCACATAGAATCACAGAAAGGATGATTTTATGATGGAGGAATATTCATCCCATATTTTCTTCATTTCTTTTAGCTTTTTCTTAGAATGGGTTTTTTTCGGTCCCCATAACCAAGAAGTATTTCTTTGTATCTCTCACCCAGGAGAGTTGTCTGTAGTTTAGTCAAAATTATTCCGTTTAAGCCTTGGTGTTGCTACCAATGTGAAGTTGATGGGTCAGTAGAGCTACTCTCTCTCTCTCTCAATTCTCTAATCTTAGCAATGGTGATGATGGTATTTCCTGCATACTCCACCTCAACAGCTCATTCTCAGAGTCAGGTAAAATGTCACAGGAAAAGGGATTTTGAAAAACATATAGTACTGAAAAAATGAAAGATACTATGAAGATGTTTCTGTTTTGTTTTGTTTTAGTTAACCCTCTAAGCTATGATACTGTTCAATAGCATTTTCTGCCGTGATCAAAGAAACACTTGAAAATGTGGCTATGAGCATGTTAAACGTGGTGGATGTGAGTAAGGAACTAAATATTTAAGTTTATTTAATTTTAACTAATTTAAATTTAAATGGGAACATATATGTAGAGGCTACAATGTCAGACAACATAGCCGTAAGGCATTAAATTGTTTTTTTAGTTACTACACACTAAGACTTTTTAAACACTTGAAAGTAATCAACCACTAACCTAATAATTTAGGTAAGTCTAGAAGAGATAAGAATTAATGAGACCTAGATTTCTAGACTTCTCTGGGGTAGACTATCTTAAATATATATGCGCATATATATATATATATGCTATCTTAAAAACCTCTCAGATTAAGAAAGTAATTTGTTAATGACTATATTATCAGTAACTATATTTTATAACTATATTGTTAACAAAACAACTCAATATAGTTGACTCATATCATGAGAATACATATACACACATACATAAAGTATTTATATAGTATATTCTGTCAGGTTCAGTGATTTTACTGTGGAATAGTTCATTAGTGAGTCAAAAAACTTAGATACAAGGTCTTACCTAGGATGCTTTTGTACATGACTTTGGTCGATTTACTCTTCTCCCAAAACACCATCAGTGACAAAATAAAATCTTGACTCTTCAGCTTGGCCTTCACAATCTACCTTCTTCTCTACATTTTTTCATCTTCTGTCACTCCATAACTCATAGTAGGCAACTCAACTATTTTTCAGCTTTTTCGTATGTTCAATGAATAATTATGAAGAACATACTATGTACAATACATTTTGCTAGATACTAAGGATACACTAATGAACAAAATACCATGTCTGCCACTCACGGAAAATAGTAGAAAATATTGATAAAAATTGCATATTATGGACGATATTAGATTCAAATTATATGACATAAAAGTTGTGATTGGAAATTACAACTGGGGCACTGGTTTGGTTTGTGAGAGTCCCAGAAAGTCTTCTCTTTGAGTGTGACAGTTAGTCCTAAAGGTTAAAAGCATTTAGCCAGGATGGAACATTTAGGGGAGAAACGCGACATGACTGTCTTATGGTGCTACCTCTGCCTTTAGCCCTCCCCTTCACATGGTGAAATACTGGTTGTTTGCCTCATCAAACTCACATATTGCTACCTTTGAAAAACAGTCCAAGAACCTTCATCACTGCTAATCTATCTCTGTCATAGCATCTAAGTCTGACAAATTATAATTGCTTCTATTTATGGCAGTCTCCTCTCCAGACTTTGAGTCCCTCTAGAGAAACATCCTTTGTATTTATATCCTCTAGCATTTATTTATTGTGGGGCCCTGAATAAATGTGAGGAATAAAAAATAACAAACTCCCTTCCCTTTTAGAGTTCAAATTAAAAAAGGGAAATAGCTTTGAAATAAATTTTTGTTACTCTACTTGATCCATGCTACAAGAGAGACCTGCCAAACTGCAATAAAATAATGAATAACAGGTTTTAGGGGTAGGAGTGGTGAGAAAAATAAGAAGCAGGTATCCAAATAAATATTTTGTATAGTCTGATAAAATCTACTCCATGATTATTTTAAAAAGAGCTACTAGAATAATGATTGGTAAAAACAGCACAAATATAGTAAGGCAAATGTATTAAAAAGTAAAGATGAATGGAATCAATCTCTATGGAAATAGATCTACTGTCAATATTATTGTGTCCATCAAAGACAGCCCTTGACTGCTGCTAACTAAATTTATAGCATGGGCAATCACTAACGTGAACCTGTTTCCTCTTCTATAAAATGCAGAGTGTAGATGGATGTGAGCAGTGTTTTCTAAAGAATATTCCATATGGCTTCCTAGAATGTTAATACTAAAAAAAATGTTCGAAGCTCTGAATTCCATATAATTCATTAGATTTCTTTAGATTAGGACTTCCCAGAATCTATCATAGGCTAATAAACAGTGTGGCTCACTTGAGGGGCCCATCATACACTTTTCTCAAATCTATTTGAAACATGAAACCTGTGAATCATTTATGTATATAGTTACAATGTACAATAACAGAAATAAAAGGAAAAGAATACGGTGCTATGAAATAGAATAACCCACTTTAGATTGGGTGGCCTGGGTACACCTCTCTGAGATCTGAAGTGTGAGATGAAGGATGAAAAGAAATCAGAGAGAGGAAGGGACAAGCATTTCAGAAAGAGGAAGCAGTATGTGCACATGCCCTGATGATAAAAAGTAACTTGGTTCATTCATTTTAGGTGTTGAAAGGCCACAGTGGTTTGAGCATCTGAAGCTCTGGGTCAGAAAAAGCCAAGTGGCAGAGGTAGATGTAAGCATGGGGCACACTGAGACAGTGCTGCAGTGTTCATAGTTAATCAAGGCATGACTTCATTGAGAAAGTCTTTATAAGAAAGAAAAAGGTCAGCTGAATTAAACAGTGTGCTTACTGATAAGATTGATTTTTCCATGTGTCATCAGTACGTCATAGCAAATCTGTAACAACAGTTCATATTCTGGTACTTTAAGTAAAACTCCAGGAAGCTGGACTTAATTCTGAGTGCAGTGGAAAGCTACTGAGTTTAAGCAGAAAAGTGATATGCATTCTGAAAAAAAAATCACTTTGAAGGTGATAAAAACCAGAGATGGATGTTTCTGCCCTCACATTGCTTATGCATGCATATATACAATGTAATGTTGCCCATTCTGTTGACAAATTTGACTATACTTATGTCCAGTGAGAAACAAAAGGGGAGTAAGGGATTCTCCTTTTCACAGTTTTAATGTCCCTTACACATTTTTAAAAGTAGGTATACAGGGCTCAATATCACCATTTTAATGCTCTAATTTTTCATCCTTCCCTTTCATTTTTGGTCATACTATTTCTATTCTACCCCAAAGTAAAATGAATAGAAGACTTATTTGGGCAGAATCTATTAGAGAATATCTCTTCTTTCTCTTAACTGTTCTACACTAAAATTATTCTAAAGAATGAATTTTAATTCTTCTATTCCTTGCAACAGAAACTCTGAGTTTGGAAAGCTATATTTCCTTTTGTCTTATCATTCAATATACTTTCCCATACCCTGGAAGCAAAATATGAATTGTTCAAGGACTGTGCTCCTTTCTCTTGAATGCTGTGAAGTTTCTTTAGTAAGAGTAGCCCATTTAGAACTGTGTGCAGCACCATCTTGTGACAAATGAAGTAACTGCTTTTAGTGAAGAACATCTGCACATTACTATCTGATCTGCATAATTCAACACCAAATTTAGAGGTTTTTATAAAGTCAGTGAGCAGTGAGGAGCAGATATGGTATCTTGGCATTTCATGTTATTTTTCCATCAGAATTTGAAGTAAAAAATAGAGAACAATAACAATTGAATTATTCAATGCTAAAAATGTTTTCTAAAAAGTTATATCCTAATTTTACTAAAAATATATATATTAATGAAAAAGTAAGCTAGAGGTTAATGATGCACTTAAATATTTAATATCTCCTAGGCTAAAGTTTCTAGATACTGAATCATAATTACCTTATGCTGGTGACATCGCAGGTGATGACCCTTTCCCAAGAGCCCTGCTCCACAAGCAAGATAAGTACTTAGTCTTGTGGCCAGGTGTGGTGGTTCACACCTGTAGTCCCAGGAATTTGCGAGGCAGAGGCTGGCAGATTGAGCCCTGAAGGGCAAGGCTGCAGTGAGCTGTGATAGCGCCACAGAGTGACAGAGCGAGATCCTGTCCCCAAGTTACTCTCTTCATTTTCAATGTACAATTTATAGTCAGCACACAGTTATTCTCAACTAGACATAACACATTGCTTTATGGAATAGAGGAATTTTCTGTGTATATGATTGGGAACACAAAGTCCTGATTTGTTATCATGACCCTTGCTCTGCTTAGCACCTTTGTCTGGAAAACATCTTCGAAAAAGAAACTTTTGAGTTCTATAGAAGGAAAATATATTCTTTATAAAATAGTGGGAAAAACATTTTCTGCTAAATATTATTGAATGGTATGCATTATGTGAAATAGTGTTATTTATAGATGTTGCTCTTTTAGTCATAAGGTTCTCAAATGCTGACTTAAGAATCCAGCTTGTTTTGACCTCACACAGAGAACTGAATAAAATAGGTTAGCACTCCCAACTTAGTAAGTCTTTTAGTGAGTATGCTCAAGAAGGAAGAGAGACTTCAGATTATACAAAATGTTGACCATAGAAGCAAGGAACAATCACAGCATTTCTCCATTGTTTCCCTTTTCTGGTGAAGTAGAATAAACCCCTGATTAAATAAATTCAACTGCTGACATTCAAATACACACTTAAATGTTATGATTTTTTAAATTTCAATAGCTTTTGGGGTACAAGTGGTTTTGGTTACATGAATGAATTATATAGTGGTGAATTCTGAGATTTTAATGCACCTGTCACCCGAGTAGTGTACGTTTTACCCAATATGCAGTTTCTTGTTCCACACCTCCTTCCCACCCTGTCCCTTCTGAGTCTCCAAAGTCCATTATGTCACTCTGTATGCATTTGCATACTCATAGCTTAGCTCCCACTTATAGGTGAGTACATATGGTATTTGGTTTTCCATTCTTGAGTTACTTCACCAAGAATAATGGCCTCAGTTACATCCAAGTTGCTGCAAAAGGCATTATTTCATTCTTTTTACGGCTGAATAGTATTTCATGGTGTATATATACCACATTTTCTTTATCTACTCATTGGTCAATGGGCACTCAGGCTGGTTCCATATCTTTGCAATTGTGAATTGTGCTGCAATAAATGTACACATGCATGTGTCTTTTTTATGCAATGACTTTTTTCCTTTGGGTAGGAAAAGTACATCTAACATTCAGCCCAGTAATTCCACTACTCCTCTTTATTTTTTGGCCGTACAATCCCTCTGGGTAGTGGAATTACTGGATTGAATGGTAGATGTACTTTTAGTTCTTTAAAGAATCTTTGTACTCTTTTCCATAGAGGTTGTACTAATTTACATTCCCAACAGTGGTGTGTAAGGGTTCTGCTTTCACCACATCCCTGACAACATCAATTGTTTTTTGGCCAATGGCCATTCTTACAGGAATAAGGTCGTATCTCATTGTGGTTTTAATTTGCATTTCCTTGATGATTAGTGATGTTGAGTATTTTTTATATGTTTATTGGCCACTTGTATATCTTCTTTTGAGAAGTGTCTATTCATGTTCTTTGCCCACTTTTTGATGGGATTAAAAGTATTTTTCTTGCTGATTTGAGTTCCTTTTAGATTCTGGATACTAGTCCTTTGTCAGATGTGTACTTTTCAAATATTTTCTCCCATTCTTCATGAGAACAAACAATCATGAGAGAAAAGCTCTTTAGTTTAATTATGTCCCATTTATTAATGCTTTTGTTGTATTTGCTTTTGGGATTTCAGTCATAAATTCTTTGCCTAGGCCAATGTCCAGAAGAGGTTTTCCAACATTATATTTTCATGGTTTCAGGTCTTACATTTAATTCTTTAATTCATCTTGGGTTGATTTTTATACGAGGTGAGAGATGAGGATCCAGTTTCATTCTTCTGCATGTGGCTAGCTAGCTCTATATGTGGCTAGCTAGCATTTAATAAATACCCTATTTATTATTTATTAAATATTTAGTAAATACCCTATTTAACATTTAATAATTTAATATTCAATATTTAATATTTAATAAATACCCTATTTATTTAATATTTAATAAATACCCTATTTACTAAATAGGATATCCTTTTCCTAATTTATGTTTTTGTATGCTTGTTAAAGACCAGTTGGTTATAAGCATTTGGGTTTATTTCTGGGTTCTCTATTTTGTTCCATTGGTCTATGTGCCTATTTTATACCAGTACCATACTGTTTTGGTAACCTTAGCCTTGTAGTATAATTTGAAGTCCAGTAGTGTGATGCCTTCAGAAATTTTGCTTAGAATTGCTTTGGCTATTCAGGCTCTTTTTTGCTTCCATATGAATTTTGAGCGTTTGTTTCTAATTCTGTGAAAAATGATATTGGTATTTTGATGGGAATTGCATTGAATGTGTAGAGCACTTTGGGCAATATGATCATTTTCACAATATTGATTCTTCCAATCTGTGAGCATAGGATGTGTTCACATTTGTTTTTGTCATCTGTTTTTTCATTCAGCAGTGTTTTTTAGTTCTCCATGTAGAGATCGTTCACCTCCTTGATTAAGTATATTCCTGGGTATTTTATTTCTTTTGTAGCTGTTGTAAAAGGGATTGAGGAATTGGTTTGATTTGCAGCTTGGTCGTTGTTGGTGCCTAGTAGTGCTACTGATAAATACTGATATATACATCGATTTCTTAACCTGAGACTTTACTGCATTCATTTATCAAATCTAGGAGTCCTTTAGGAGGGGTCTTTAGGGATTTTTAGGTATACGATCATATTGTTAAACAGTGATAGGTTGACTGTTTTCCAATTTGAATGCCCTTTATTTCTTTCTCTTGCCTGATTGCTCTAGCTAGGGTTTCCAGTACTGTATTGAATCAAAATGGTGAAAGTGGGCATCCTCATCTTGTTTCAGTTCTCAGGGGAATGCTTTTGATTTTTCCCCATTCAATATAATGTCAACTGTGGGTTTGCCATATATGGCTTTTATTAACTTAAGCTAAGTTCCTTTTATGCCTAGTTTGATGAGGGTTTTTAATAATAAAGTGATGCTTAATTTTATCAAATGCTTTTTCTGCATCTGAAGAAATAATAATGGTTTTTTTTGTTTTTATTTGTATATATGATGTATCACATGCATTGACTTGCATATGTTAAACCATCCCTGCATCCCTGGGTTGAAACCCACTTGATCATGGTATATTATCTTTTTGATGTGCTGTTGGATTTGGATAGTTAGCATTTTGCTGAGGATTTTTGCATCTATGTTCATCAGGGATATTGGTCTGTAGCTTTCTTTTTTGTTATGTCCTTTCCTGGTTTGGGTATCAGGGTGGTACTTGCTTCATAGAATTATTTAAGGAGGATTCCTTCTTTCTCAATCTTCTGGAATAGTTTCAGTAGGATTAATACCAATTCTTCTTTGAATGTCTGATAAAATTCAGCTGTGAATCCATCTGGCCCTAGGCACTTTTTGTTGGCACTTTTTTTTTATTACAGATTCAATCTAGCTGCATGTTATTGGTCTGTTCAAGGTATCTATTTCTTCTTGATTTATTCTAGGAGGGTTGTATGTTTCCCGGAATTTATCCCTTTTTTTTAGGTTTTTCAGTTTGTGTACACAGAGGTGTTCATAATAGTCTTGATCTTTGTATTTCTGTGGTTTTGGTTGTAATGTCTCCGGTTTCCTTTCTAATTAAACTTATTTGAAACTTCTCTCTTATTTTCTTGGTTAATCTAGCTAATGTTTTATCAATTTTGTTTATCTTTTCAAAGAAGCAGCTTTTTGTTTCATTATCCTTTGTTTTTTTTTTGTTTCAATTTCATTTAGTTCTGCTCTGATCATTGTTATTTATTTTGTTCTGCTAGCTTTGGGTTTAGTTTGTTCTTGTTTCTCTAGTTCCTTGAAGTATGACATTAGGTTGTCAATTTGTGATCTCTCAGACTTTTTGATGTAGGTAAGCATTGAGTACCATAAACCTTCCCCTTAGCATTGCTTTTGCTGTATCCCAGAGGTTTTAAAAACGTGTGTCACTGTTATCATTCATTTCAAATAATTTTTAAATTTCTATCTTGATTTCATTGTTAATCTAAAAATCATTCAGAAACATATTATTTAATTTTGATGTATTCGTATAGTTTTGAGAGTTCCTTTTGGAGTTGATTTCTAGTTTTATTCCACTGTGATCCAAGAAGATACTTGATGTGATTTTGATTTTTTTTAATTTATCAGAATTTGTTTTGTGGCCTATTACATGGTCTATCTCGGAGAATTTTCCATGTGCTGGTGAGAAGAATGTATATTCTACAGTTATTCGGTAGAATGGTCCGTAAATATCTGATAGGTCCATTTGTTCTACAATGTAGTTTAAGTCCATTGTTTCTTTGTTGACTTTATGTCTTGATGATCTGTCTAGTGCTGTTAGTGTAGTGGGAGCTGCAGTGTTAGGTGCATATAAATTTAGGATTGTCATATCTTCTTGTTTGATTAATCATCATTATATAATGACCTTCTTTGTCTTTTTTTTTTTTTTTTTTACTGTTGTTACTTTACAGTCTGTCTTATCTGATATAAGAATAGCTACTCCTGCTCACTTTTGGTTTCCATTTGGGTGGAATATCTTTTTCCACCTCTTTACCTTGAATTTACATAAATCCTTATATGTTAGGTACATCCCTTAAAGACAGTAGATATTTGGTGTGTGATTTTTTTATCCATTCTGCCAATCTGTATCTTCCAGTCTATCTACATTTACATTCAACATTAATATTAAGATGTGAGGTACTATTCATCATGTTAGTTGTTATCTAGATACTTTGATTTTTTTGTTATGTTACTGTTTTATAGGCCCTGTGAGTTTCATGCTATTTTGCTGCATATTGAGTCCCTGTTTCAAGATTTAGAACACTGTTTAGCGTACCTTGTAGGGTTGGTCTAGTAGTACCAAATTCTCTCAGCATTTGTTTATCTGAAAATGACTGTATTTCTCCTATGTTTACGAAACTTAGTTTTGCTGGATACAAAACTCTTGGCTGACAGCTATTACGTTTATGAAGGTTAAAGATGGGACTCTAATCCCTTCTGGCTTGTAAGGTTTCTGTTGAGTAGTCTGCTGTTACTCTGATAGATTTTGCTTTATAGCTTACCTGATGCTTTTGTCTCACTGCTCTTAGAATTCTTTTCTTCATGTTGGCTTTAGATAGCCTGATAACTATACTCCTTGTTGATGAGCTTTTTTGCAATGACTCTCACAGGAGTTCTTTGAACTTCTTGTATCTGAATATCTAAATCTCTAGCAAGGCCAGGGAAGTTTTCCTCAATTATTACCTGAAATAAGTTTTTCAAACTTTTTGCTTTCTCTTCTCCCTCAGGAACATAAATTATTCTAAGGTTTGGCTCTTTTACATAATCAGTTTATTTTGTTTATTTATTTATTTTTCTTATTTCTGCCTGATTCAGTCAATTAAAAAGCCTTGTCTTCAAGCTCTGAAATTCCTTCTTCTATTTGTTATAGTCTATTGTTGAAACTTTCCACTGCGTTTTGTAATTCTCTAAGTATGCCTTTGATTTCCAGAAGTTCTGATTGGATTTTCTTTAAGATATCTGTTTTATAATTTTTTTCATTCATAACCTGAGTTATTTTTTAAATTTTATTATATTGTTTTTTCACCTTTCTCTGCTATCTCCTTGAGCAGCTTAATAATCTTTTAAATTCTTTACCTGGTATTTCAAAGATTTCATCTTGGTTTGGATCCATTGCTGGGGGGCTAGTGTGATCTTTTGGGGGATATTGGAGAACCCTATTGTGTCATATTACTAGAATCATTGCTCTGATTCCTTCTCATTTGGGTAAACTCTTTCTTCTAATTATTCTTGAATTTATTTTGTATTTGACTGTGTGGTTTTCTTAATTTTGTTTTACCCCCTTAAGGATATAACTCTAATGTCTATAGTTTATCGTAGCCTAAATCAGCTCTTGGTGCTATAGGGGTGAAGAAATCAGAGTTACTGGTTATAGAGAGTCTTTTTATGATTGCTTTCTCAGATGCTGGTTGTAATAGCAATGTACTCTGTGTGTGAGCAAGTTCACTGTCTCTTACAGGATTGGAATGGCAGAGGTCTCTTGAAGCTTATCTCATTTCCCCATGGTGTGCACTTTTGCATTTATTTATTTTCCCCATTAGTTTATTTACTGGATTGAATAGTTCAGTCTTCAGGCCAATAGGGGAGGTGTCCCTGGGTAAAAACTGGCTTTGGCTAAAGCAGGTGATTAAATGCAATACCCAGTGGTGGGTAGAGGTCCCAGCCTTGTCAGAGGTGGCTGGGGAAGCTTTCAGTGAAACACACTTATCTTATCAGAGGGAAGGGCTGGAGTCACCTCAGCTCCCATGCCAGGCCAGCAGGAAAGTGATCTACCTCCCAGACACACTTCTGACCCAATCTTCTGGCCTTTCAGATCAGATGGGCACCTCTTTTAATCTGCAGGAATGTTGATGTTCCAAGTAGAGAGGAATTGTTACTCTACTTCTCATGAAAACCTGAACCTGGAATGTGCTCCTCCTCTGGAGATGCAGTCACCCTGAAGTGTTCCAGAAAGGCTGTATATAGATAGGTGCACTCATGCCAGGATCTCATGGGAAAAACTCCAGCTGTTTTCAGAGTTGGATGAGAAGGAAAAGAAATCCCCTTCTCCAAGATCCTTCATGAGCACCAGGGCTGCCTGACTGTTGCCTGTAGACTTTTCCTGGTGGGCCCAGGACTTCAACTGTGCCGCTGTTGAAAGAAACTTCCTATCAGTGGAAAGATCTGGGACTCAACGCCTGCTGTCTAGGCTGTTTTGTCCCATGGGGTGTTCCCTTGATGTAGTGCACTCCTCCTTCTCCTAGGAGTTGGAGTCCCTCAGACCCAGAATACTGTGAATATTGTTGCTCCTCTGGGTCTAGTCACTCAGTGGGGCTGACATACTCCAGAGTCATGCTGGGGAGTGACTACAAGGAATCCAGTGATGTTCCCTGTCCTCAACTCTCCCAGCAGCAGATACCAGTACCAGCTCTGATGGGGGTGGTAGAAGAGTGACGTTGACTGTGTGAGATTTCTTGGTTGTAGATAGTCTTAGTTTGTTGGCTTTCTCAAATACTGGTTGTAGTAGTAATGAACTGGTCACATGAATAGACTCAAGACCCCCTACTTAGCCAGAGTGGTGCAGACCGTGGTGATAGATGGGGTCATGCACAAGCTTTCTCCTTTCTGGGCACAGTGTTATTCTACCTGGAGATTCTGTAATGGACTATGTCAGTTGGCCTCTGGCCAGGAGGTGGTGCTTACAAAACAGCACCAGCTGCAGTAGTAGCAATGGGATTTGTGCTTGCCTTATGTTACCCAGGGTAGGTTCTCTAGTTCTCAGGTGCTGGGCAGAACCATAAAGCTCCTGAAAGTTTCTGTCCTTTATGATTTGCTACCAGGGCATGTGGAGGGGCGAAGCCAGATGGGGGCTCGGTCAGGCAGTTCAGCACTCTGGCTCTGGATGTAGGGGCAAGCAGTGGCCCCTGTGGGAGTCAGGGGGGCAGTTCTTTGGCCACAGGGGTAAAGTTCCAGAAAAAAGTGTAGCTGTTTCTGCTACACAGAAGAGTTTGCGTAGGGAATGGGGAATAGCCAGCACAGTAAGCCCCACCTTGCTTCCATGCACTTGGCAAGGTAAGTCTAACACCTGCAGTGTTCCGCTAGCAGCAGTGAGCTGAGTTCCATGCCATCTATGCTCAGAACCCAAAACTGTCCCAGGCCA
Organism: Nomascus leucogenys; assembly: GCF_006542625.1. NCBI lineage: Eukaryota > Metazoa > Chordata > Mammalia > Primates > Hylobatidae > Nomascus > Nomascus leucogenys. The sequence goes on from NC_044391.1 coordinate 13,865,266, forward strand.
TCATAAGACTTCCCCACAGAAATAGCAACTATGGCTTTCAAGCCACCCCCTCCGAGTCTGCCCTGCAAAGCCAGGGCACCCAGCTCTTGTGCTTGCGGCTACAGCACACTTCACAGTCACCCCTGGTTCTGTCCAAGCCCCACTGGAGCTTATGTTGTGAAATTCGGCTGGGAGCTTCTTTCAACCTGTGACCACTGCATGAATTAGGTAGCCAACTGCTGCGAGGTCACCTGTGAGGTGGACGAAGGAATGGTTTCCCTCGGTCCATACTGGAGACTGGAAATACAGCTACTGCTTCTGCTCCTACTTTTACATTCCTCACCACTCCCTAAGTCAGTTCCAGCACTGCGTAAGGTTAAGGTCTTCCATCGTGGCCTGGATTTCCAGGTTTCCCAGTAGGGGTGTACATCCTGGAGGCAGTCTTTCTTCCTCTTACCTCTGGGAACTTACATTTTTTGCTGTAGCAAGCTGCTTTGTTCAAAAGGTCTGTGGATTTCAGTTTGTTAAGTTCCTGCATTGCGTACTGGAAAAAAATTTTCACATGTGAATCTCTACACACTTCTTTGTCTTTCCAAGTGGGAGAGGCACTCCAATAGTGCCTCTAATCCACCATCCTGGGGGAAAAATAAAACTTAAAATATTACAATTTTAAGATGTATTTTTACTGAAGAGTGTGTTAATGGTTTAAAACTCTAAAGGAGATACCAGAGGAAACTTCAGGAATACTACGGGCTTTTAAAATGGAATTCAGATGTTATTGTCAAGAAAGATATGTAAATTTTTGCCTATCATCCTTCTGAAGATGTCAGGTATGATTCACTACTAGAATTTTATTCATTTAGTTAGAAAATATTCATGGATGGCTTGCTTGGTGCTACATGTTGTTCTAGGTGTTGAGTATACAACATGAAATATAACACAGTCTCCACATTCAAAGAGTATGCTTAGTCTCAGTAAGAAAAATACATAAATTAATGTAAATCTATCACAATCATTTCCCCAACTCCCCGGGACTCTGGTTATTTCTTATAGACTCAGAAAAAAAAAAAAGTGATACGTGTATTTAAAAGTTCCTTAATTTCTACTCTTATTCTATTTGTGAAATGGAATTTTCCTATACAAATAAATGTGGACTCTGCTGCATGAATTGAACAAAAGGGCTCATTTTCCTAAAGAACTGCTTACTTATGAAGTCTTGTGGTAATTCAGACATCTGGACAGCTGTGTTTAATCTGTACTTAGTTTAACTCTATTTGCATTCAAATTTTCTATAAAAATTCAAAATGTAAAGCATGCACACTCGGTTTCATCCTTAAAAATTTAATATTTTAATGAATCAGCCAATTTAGACATGCAAGCATATGACCTGAGCTTAACTTCCTGGGTTGCTGCATGCATTATCCTAGTTCCTGCAGGAGAAGAAACATTAAGATGGCATCTATGATTTTAACTGGGTTACTAAAATTTAGTGCTCTGGCTGAGAGTTACTTCAAGGGAGAATAGAAATATCAAGCTTACAGAGGTTTGAAACAGAAAGATCTTTTTGTACTAACAATTCTACATAATGTAATTTTTAAAGAACAGCAAAGCATGGACCCAATAAATCTTTGCTAAAAAGAAACTTTGTTAAGGATTCATTAATTGAGGCAAAGGAAAATCTCTTGAAAAAGAGAAGATGTAGTTAGAATTAGCACATTGAACTGAATGAATCATTCAACCACTCAATAAATTTCTTTAAAGTTGCTTTCTCCTGTTATAAGAGTGTCTGCTCATAGGAAGCACTTAAAAACATCCTATCTGGGGTGTTATGAAGCAGGGTCAAGCATCCCTGGGCTTCAGAGAAACAATAAAGAGGTTTGGGGCAACCAGAAAATGTATGGCATAGGGGTGACAAAATCAGAAACTGCATATTTCTATCCAGTACCTTTGAAGGCCATAGCCTCAGTTTGAATCCTTTAGTCTATTATAGACTGGGCAGAGTCTCCATAAGAAGTCCAACTGTCTTATGCAAACAAATGAACAAACAAAAAGCCAAAAGGAAAACAAAACAAAATAAAAAATCCTGACATTTTATCCTTTATTATAGTGAATGTTATAAATTTTCTGAATGAATTCAGAATATTGCAGGAGGTGAACACAAAGATAAACTTAGCATTTTCTCTAAATTTGTCATGCTTTCCTTTCACCTACAAGCCTTTCTCCAGATCTTTCCTCTGCGACACTTTCCAAAGCCCCACATCTCCTTCATCTGGTCAATGTCTACACTGTTTTAGACTTTAGCACAATTAATACATACTCCAATTAATACACAATTAATAGATACTCCAAGTAACTTTCTTAACCCACCTCCAAAGCCATCCCCCAAAGAGAAAAGAGTTTTGGCACCCCTTTTATGCACATCCTAAATATTGTATATTCACTCCATAAAAATATCTATCACAGGTTTTCCATTATACTATAAAAGGCAAAGACTACATTTTTTATGCTTCAGTAGTAGTTCCTAGCACAATATTGAATAAGTAAATCCTAAAATAGCCAATCTTACTTAATCTAGGGCCCTGTCTATAAAAAATAAATGTTTATTTATGTAATGATTGATTCAGTTATCTATCAACTCAATTGAGCTGTTATGCCACACTAAAACTGACGTAATCAGAATACTTGTATAATAGTATAATTTCATTTATAAACGTATTCTTCTCTTCACAAATATTTACTGAGTTCTTATGTGCCAGGCACTGTATTAACTGCTGGAAATACAATACAGGAAAAAACAGATATGGTCCCCTGTTCTTGAAAAGAGTGAATGGGACATTTTATTATTGTATATTCACTTGACCTGAGCTTGACTCTTGAAAAAATAGATCCTATCCAGAAGTAGAATAACCAAACATGCTAATTTTTGAATTTAATAGGCCTACATCTAATATTAATGGAATAAGAAAGAATGTCTTTGTAGATTTGATATGCCCGACCTATCAAATTTGGTTTATTTTAAAATGATTCTGAATTTACACAACTTACTAGTGAGGCAACTCACCAGTGATAATGTGTGTGTGTTTGTGTGTGTATATATATACTTTTAACTTGACATTAGGTTAAAAGTGGAAAAGGGGATAGAGCTAGGAAATTTCAGGAAGCAAACTGGCATGTTTTTAATACTATGTGGAAAACAAAAGGGAAATACTGTGAAGTTAGAAAAGCTATCTGAAGCCACACCTACTTCTAAAAGTTTAGGAAAACCAAGAATAACATATCAGATCTAATCTTATACATAGTTATAACAAGAAAAATAGAATTATTAATAAGAACAACATAACATTTCTACAGATAATGACAACACACCAGAAGACATGCCCATGAACAAAACAAAAGAAGCTAAAAGATATTGGGAAAATGATGCAAGTCATGAGAAAAGAGTTTAAATAAGAATTTTTTTAAAAACAGAAATGACTTGGAAACACAGAAACTTTTAAAACTTGGAAACCATTAGAAACTTTTAAAAATCATTAAAACCAAACCTGGAAAAACATAAAAATGAACAAATAATAAATAATGCCTTCAGAACAATATGAAGATTGAAATATTTTAAAGATGAAAGAGATTAAAAGATTAAAATGATGTAGTGTATGTGTGTGTCTTTGTGTGTTTGTCTATGTAGTTTTTGTGTGTGTCTTTGTGTGTGTGTGTATATGTGTGTATATATAAAGAGAAAGTTGAAAAATTCCTATCACCTAGTGACATCATAGTGGTCATACTCACATGTTTTTTTTTTTTTCTTTCTTTTTTTTTTTTTTTTATTATACTTTAGGTTTTAGGGTACATGTGCACAATGTGCAGGTTTGTTACATATGTATCCATGTGCCATGTTGATTTCCTGCACCCATTAACTCGTCATTTAGCATTAGGTATATCTCCTAATGCTGTTCCTCCCCCCTCCCCCCACCCCACAACAGTCCCCGGAATGTGATATTCCCCTTCCTGTGTCCATGAGTTCTCATTGTTCAATTCCCACCTATGAGTGAGAACATGCATACTCACATGTTTATGGTGATGCTGTTGTAAACAAACCTAGCGCATTGTTCTCATAGGAGATGACAGTTCCGTGCTTGTTATTGCCCCTGAAGACCTTCCAGTGGGACAGGATGTGGAAGTGGAAGATACCGATATTGATGATTCTGACCCTCTGTAGGCATAGGATAATGTGTGTGTTTGTGTCTTATTCTTCTTTAACAAAAGCAATTAAAGAGTAAAAGAAAGTAAATGTACTTAAAAATAGAAAAACCTTATAGAATAAGTACATAAACAAAAAATATTTTTCTAGAGCTATAAAATGTATTTTTATTTTAATGTACATGTTGTAAAAGAATAAGAAAGCTTAAAAATTTAGAAGTTTATAAAAGAAAAAAGCTACATAAGTGCAGGTTAATTTATTATTGAAGAAAAATGTTTTATAAATTTACTGTAGTGTAAGTGTACAATGTTTATCAAGTCTAGAGTAGTATACAGCAATGTTCTAGGCCTTTACGTTTACTCACCAGTCAGTCACTCACTCACCCATAGCAACTGCTAGTCCTGTAAACACTATTCATAAATACTTTATACAAGTGTCCCATTTTTTATTTTTTATGCCATATTTTTACTGTACCTGTTAGTCCAAACTGCACCATTTTGTAAGCTTCCTGCTATTTTGCAGACCTTGGTCAAAATGAAACATTTCACAGGGGTTCGGGCAGTGAGAAACATCCTGCCTAACCACCTGACCACAAGGCAGACAAAGACCCAACTAAGGAAACATCTCCATCATATTCTGCTTGGACAAAATGCAAGGAACACCACATTCCACTGGAACAAGGGCCAAAACTGCCTTATTACGGAACATCTTATCGATACCCTGCTGGGCAGCAGGCCATTTCTCCCCAAGCCCCTCCTGCCCAGGCCTGTGACTTGCTCCAGCCTGTAAGCAGCAGTGGATTCTGGCATTAAGCTGGTCCCCAACTTTCACAGTGTCTGCAATATACCTGTGTTGCTGTTTGTACCTCCTCCTCTCTGTGTGTCTTTCTTTAACCCTAGCTTTCCCTTCAAAACCTAACAGTACCTTTTCCATGTTTAGATACACAAATACCTACTATTGTGTTCCAATTGCCTGTAGTTTTCAGTATAGTAGCTTGCTCTACAGTTTTATAGCCTAGGAACAATAGGTTGTACCATTTGGCCTAGGTGTATTATGGGCTGTACCATCTAGGTTTGTATAAATACCCTCTACAATGTTGATACAATGACAAAATTGTCTAATGATACTTTTCTCAGAATGTATCTTCTTTGTTAAATGATACGTGACTGTTTATATACACACGTGTGTATATACATACACATAAATATTAGTGGGGAGAGTATATCCAACTTAAGAATAACGGAAATCCCTGAAGATAAAAACAAAAGCAAATAAACCAAACTAATATTGAAAGCTATAATTTAAGAGAACATTTCTGAATTTTAAAGAATGATTTGTAACTTTTTAATGAAAAAATACACTGCATACTTGGGAATATAACTTAAAGTGAATAAAACCAAGACATAGTCTATAAAATTACTGGATAATTTATAAAAATATAAATAAATAGAAAATTCTTTTAGATATCAAAGGAGCTCTTTGCTTTTGCAAAAAGCTCAAGTGACTCATAAGGGAAATAAAATTAGCTTGTCATCAGACTTTTCAACAGCAATTTTTCTATGCCAGACTAAATTAGAATATATTTAAGATACTAAATATGGACAAAAAATGCAGAAAAATAATTTTATGTCTAGCAAAACTGACTTTCAATTATAATGGACACAGACAAACTTTTATCATCATGCAAGAACTCAAGGAATATTTTTCTCAAGAATCCTGAGGCATTTCCTAAGAAAAAAGCTTCAGACAATCAAAACGAGTACAGTCACCTACGTAAAAACTTGTGGTGCAGTTACTTATAAAGAAAAAATGAGTGTAAAAAAGGAAGGAGTGTAATAATGGCTATATGATCCAAAAATATAGTATAGTTCAACCATTTTAATGGTTAGAGAATATAAAATATATTTTATTAAATTTTACAAGTTCAATTTTTTCAGTAAGCTTATCAGTGATTGTAGTATTAGTACTATCATTCTGAAATACTTGTGTGTGAAATGTATTATAATGCAAGTCATTCATTACAAGAAACTCAAGTTCCTTTCATCATATGTTCTTGAAAACCAGAATTCCTGGTTGGAAGAATGGAGATACAGATGTAATACAAAAGAAGTAGAAGAAGTTAAGCAAAAAATGTGATAGTCCTGAATTTGATTTGGAAATATCAGTTTAAACTCATGAGGTTATTCTTAATATTATATATTACATATGTTTGTGTATGTGTGTGCATGTGTGTGCACGTGTGTACCCCCATGATTTCCATCTTGACTATTCAATCAAACACTAATCTCAATACTGTTGTGAATGGATTTGTAGATGTAATTAACATCCCCCAAATATGGAATGTATCCTGGTTAGCTGGCTGAATCACAGGGGCACTTTAAGAGCAGAGAATTTTCCTCTGTGGGTTGTAAAAGAGGTTAGAGGTTCAAAGCACGAGGGAGATCTGGCATACAGTGCCTGCTTGAAGGTGGAGGGGATGCGTATACAAAGAACTAGAACAAGGTCTGTAGTATCTGAGAGTGACCACCAGTCAAAAGCCAGCAAGGAAATGAGGACGTCAGCCTGATAGCTTGAATCTGTCAACAACACGAATAACCTTGAAAGTAAATTCTTACCTAGAACCTCCAGATAAGAATGCAGTTCATCTAATACTTTCATTTCAGCCTTATAAGACCCTAAGAGAACCCAGGCATGCATGCTGAACGTCTGCACTACAGAACTGTGAGAGAATTAGTGCACATTCTTTTAAGTCTTGAATTTGTGATATTTGTTATGTCACAATACAAAAACAACACAGTCTTGAAATATTTTTGTTATACTAGATAGCAAGGAAGCCATCAGAATACTAGAGTCATATTGAAAAGACTCAAGCTTCTATTTGAATGCCAATTTTTCCTGGCCAAAGACAGGACCACCTGAGCTTTAATAAAAATGTTTGAAATGGATAAATCCAGAAAATATGTTTAATCTCATATGGTCATCACAATATTAAATAAATGCTCACATGGGGTGAAGAAAGGGAAACAACTGATCTTTAAAAGTAGTAAATAAAAGAGGACATTTACTATGTGTCTCTTCTCTATATTTGAACTCTAAATAAGGAGTAGATGAGGAAAAGTGTCCCTTTATAGATGTTTTCAGTCTAATACATTATAAGAAATAATGGCATTAGAATATCACCATTTTGCTGCTTCTCAATGGATCCATGCATTGAACATCAACACCTACTAATATCATGAAAAAAGTGACACCCAGAAATAATGTTCGTGATAAAAGAATATAATACCATCTACAGTCTAATCAAATAGATAGAATTTGAGTCCAGTCAAGTCTTTGGATCTAGCTGCCAATTGTCAGAAAACATAAAGGACACATCAACATGATGAACTATAGTATGAGGTTTAAATCTCTAAAATCTAGTCTGTGGGAAATTCTAAGATCAATTGGCCTAAGTTCTTCAGGATGCAAATTGTAAGCAAATGAAAGGGATAAAGAGAGAAGCTGAAGGTTAAAAAGCAAAAAAGAGACATATCAAATGTTCAGTTCAGTTGTTTTAGCAAGACTAAACTATATTATCTAAGGACACAAGCTAGACTAATAAGGCTAAAAGGCAGCAAAGAAGTGACTTCTCTGAAAAACAGTTTAGTGGTTTCTTTCTGAGGAGGGAAGCAGTTGTGATTGTGTTGGGCCACAAGGACAGGCTTGCTGTCAAAATTTTATTTTGATTTGTTTGCTAATTACAAGGATGTTTGCTTTATAATAATCCATTCAACTATGTATTTACTTATTTCATTGTGTTTTTATATATGTGTTATTTTATAAACAAATGAATTTAAAAGACAGAATCTACCCAGCATCTCTTTCATTTTCACCTGGCTATACGTGTTTTCATTATCACTACAGGTATTGCTGCATTTGCGTTGTGCCACATCCCTTTGGATTACATTAATAATTAAGAAAATACTCAATATTTTCTGTGTGCATCCAACTCTGCAATATTGTTAATAACCTCAATTTTAGATTTCTTGCTGATGTTGATATAATTATAACTCACCTATCCTTTTCCATATTAACTTACATATACTAAATGTAGAGATTTTTATGTCTATGGAGTTTTGTTAAACAGGATGGCATGTTATACTATCTGTTTTCCTCCAAATTTCTCTGAGTAAAACAACCAAGACAACCTGGGACTTCTCCAATCACACTGCTTTCCTCTATAATTGAGCCAGTTTTCTTAAGTCCTTTCCAAGCTAATAACCAAATCTCCAGGCCTGGCTCAAGAGCAGGCTACAAACTTCAACTTGAGGATTGGGGAGCATTCCTAGATTCTTCTGCAATCTGAGCAACTCATTTCATCTAGCCTAGTAGTGGCTTCTTTGAATAAGGTTCAGTGCAATGATTCTCAGTGCTGGCAGTTCATTAAAGCCAACTGGAGGCACTTTAAAAAAATATCCACTGATTCTCCCCCAGACCAATTAAATAATAATATCTGTGGGTGCTAATTTGTATTTTTTTTCCAAAGATCCTCAAGGGGTTTAATGTGCAGTATGATTGTCAACTACAAGACAAATGAGTTGTAAAAAACTTTTATTAACATGTCTAATTCTTCTGTGATGTGAATAATAAATGAGTGAATAAAAGGAACAAACTATTCTATAATTTATCTGTGTTAATGTTTTGCCTGTTAGTTATTCTTAAAGGATGGCATCTATTAATATCCCAATATATGTTAAGATGAAAGAGGAGAATAAGAAAATGAGAGAGAAGCATTGTTTTGTGGTTAGGATTAAGTTTGAATTACTGCCAGGACAGAAAAGCCTCTGGAAATCTTACATATTTTATAGCAACACAATTCAATTTACATATTCTCTACTATAATGAAGGTTTAAAAATATCTTATTTTCTATTGTGTCATTCATTTATGGTCATGGTAACATATTAATAATGCAAAATAAGCGTCATGTGGTAAGTTTATATGGTTTTTTGTTGTTTTTATTGTTCATTTCAAGCAGTTGCATTAGAGAAAAAAAAGATTTGATTCAGAATGCTGACCAGGAAATTTACATCTCTCCGTGGTAATTTGAAATAAATAAATTGAACAAAAGACAGATCACCTAAGATTATTTCATTTGAAAATAACACATTTCTGATTAAAAGTGGCTTAAACAATGAGAGTTTAATATGTGACATAACAAGAAATTCAGAATAGGTTGTTATAGACATGATTCAGTGATGTCAGTCTCATCGGCCTGGCTTCTCTTAATACTCACTTAATACCTATAAGCACCAAAGCACCAAGCACTATAACTTACACACACAAAAACAAAACAATGCAAAGGAAGAAGGAAAGAGATTTTCTCCTTATTTATGTCTTTGTATCACAGAAGAAATATTCCAGGAAAATTTTCAATTTCCCTTTTCCATATTGGGTTTGAAGGCAGAGAAAAATGAATCTCTGCATTTTCAGCCTTATTATTTCCTTCTAGCAGCAAAGAAATAATATGGTTGGAAATAGTGTTTATTAGGTGACTAGGGGAATCTAGGACAATAGTTCTTTGTCTATGATACAGATCTTTTGTTGCCAAATGGCATAAATCGAGTGAACATTTTTCTGAAAGACATAAAAATAAAAGACACAAAATTTCAAGTAAAGCATGCAGTGTGATGAGTCTCTCTGCCTATATTCACCAGTGTTTCTCAAACTTCAATGTGCACAAAATACACATGGGCATTTGTTAATTGACCCAGACTGAAAGATAGTAGGCAGAGCTCAGTATAGGGTTGAGCTCAGTTAAGGACAGGAATCAGATGGTTCACATTTTAAGAAACATTATATACTAAATATTAATGATCCCAAAATAATTATCTTGAAGTCTTACTTATTTATCAAGCTGGTGAAAATCTCCAGAACCAAGTTTATTCTAGCCCACTTGCATTTGTTAGTTAGCCCCTGAAGAGGTTTTTCCTTGCTGTTGGACCTTGCCCATAGTTAATGTGCCTCATCACAGAGACTCAGCCATCCTTACTCAGCAAAATCTCTGAAGATTGGCCACAGGCCCCTGGATGCTTCCCATCTAATGTCCATTATAAACAAAATGTCCACTGCCTCACTCTCTCACTAGTTTTAATTAATTAAAAACTCCCCAGTCATCAGGAAGTCATATGCTCAGCATGCCGCTGTGACAGGACAACTTATCAAATTACCCTCTTCCTTAGGAGAGTTAATTCACCATATTGCTAAATTATTTCCTGTCTTTGTTTCAAATGCCAAGATTTTTTTTCCCTATTCTGCCTGACTTAGGATAAGTAAAGTGTCTTAAATCTTTTTTATTTAATAGCATAATCCATGAAACACAGCCAATTATTTTTGATATTTTAAAGAAACACAATTTTCTAATAACCAAATAAAATTATGTCACTGGTTTGTGACATGATTTGGCAAAGATGCCATAAATAAATCCAATCAATTTCTTATCATTATGGCCCATAAACACTATTTCCATTATTTCTATTTCAATGTCAGCTGTTTTTACCTTTATGTCTGTCACCCCAAATCCTGATCATACGTTGCCTATGCTATTCATCCACTATTCAACTGGTAGTAAATGTAAATAAAAGTAAGTAATTTCATGCCTCACATTCACTTTTCAAAATAAGAGTGATCAGAAAGAAAACTTGATTTAATTTTACAAACCCAAAAAGAGTAATATTTTATGGATTCTAATGATTCATGGTGCCACACTGCCTTATGCTAATGGCCATCATAGTACTTACAACACTAAATTACCCTTTTTGATTTTCACTCTCCTCTGATCGAAACTAATAAAAATGAAAGCAGCAACTGGCATCATTCACTTCTGTATCTCAATGCATAGCACATTGTCTGCCACCCGAAGTCATTTTCTCAGCAAGTCATCTCCTTCCGTCTATTTTTTTCACAATGCAGATATATCATAGAACATAATATTACAAATATTACCGACTCACCTGTTTTAGTTCTATTCTGACTCATACAAAGAAATAATTATTTTACAGAAATAATCCAATATTAAGAAGACACAAAGTTCAATTTTATCTGATTGATTTTATTTATTGCTGAACTATGCAAGTTGATTTAATGTTCAAAAACCAGTTTCCTAAGATTAGCTCAGTAATAAATCTAAAACTATCCAATTCAGGTGAGCTGCTTCTAGTTTTGAAGAGTCTTGAACTTGTCAGCATAGGATTTTCTTAAATTATATATTCATAATTAAATTTAGTATTACCCTTTGGCTGATGACCAAGAAATTGAAGTAATATTCAGCTATGAGAATGCTATCAATCTCTGTCAGTAGTTTTCAAATTGTGTTTCATAGCCCATTCACAGAATGTTTAACAGTGGGAAATATAAGGTTAAATTATCAAATATGTGAAGTACGTTTTGGTTAAGTAAAAATTAAACACTTAAAAAATAACTGCAGGACTTCTTAGCTAAAAACTTGTTAATGTGGATTTTAAAATGCTAATGTAGGTATGAGTATGTGGGTGTGTAGGGGTAATATTCTAGCGTGAAACCCATCTAGGTGATTTTGATCAGGAACTGTATTTTGTTCCATTTTACTTCAAAAAATCATTTCCACTGTTCTACTAACAATAGAAAAATGTCCTTTGCTACTAAAATGTGGTCTGAGAAGAGACAATAGCCTTGAAGCTAGGGTACAGGCAAGTTCTTCTCAGCTGTGAATGCACAGTGCATGTGGATACACAGGATGGGTAGCTGGAAGCTTCCTGTTAATAATTCTGTGGTATCAGGGTTATGAGCAAGATCGGAGCTGGTTCACATCAGGAAAGATGGGATCTTTTGATCTAGACAGGGACAGTAAATGAGGGAGAAATTTGGAAAATGCCAGGATTCCAATAGCAGTGTTTAGGAGTGGGGAGGCTAATAAAGAGTATGATTATGCACTTAATATACGGAATTCCAATGAGATGAGGTTTTCGTGACTTAGAGGAAAACAACTGAAGCCATGTGAGACTTCCTTCTGGGTCTTAGAGGCAACCACTGAGGATGAAAGGCATTAGAGAGCAGTTGCCAAGTTTGTCAAGTTAACTGAAATATTCTGAATTATAGATCTTTAACTTACCTCTTCTGTGTGCACATAATTTGTAGTTGGGATTCCTTTATACCAGAATTGAATCAAAGGTATAAAATCCTTTATACCAGAATTTATCAAATTATTTGTCAGTGAAATAATTGTTTAGATGCTTATCTCTTACCTACAACTGTAAAATTAAAAGCTCTATGAAGAGGCTAGAAAATATGCTTTAAACAGCAAATACTCCATGTGGCTTTATGCCTACTAAAGTCTTGTAAGAGCTATTTTATATTAAAAACGTAAAAATTCCTTAAGGTGGATTAATGCATGTACCAATTTGTAATGAAGTGTGTATGTGGGGGTGAGAGGGTTTGCATGGGGCTGAGAGAAGTGCTAAAGGAAGAAAGAACCAGATTTTCTGGGAATTGGTTTGAAAATAATCACAGTGTATCTGTTTCCCAAGTTTGGAGCATGCGGTAATGAGATAGCACAATGAAGAAAAGTTATACGACCAAGTAGTGGTGACTTTGAGATGTCATATGTTTATAGGCACTTGATGGCTCTGGTTCTCCACATATGCCTTTCTGTTTTCCTCCCAGATTTGTCTTGTTATGGTGACAGTTTTCAAAAGCCATTATGAAAAATAGACTGAAACACATAAAACATGTATTTAAATTTGACCAATTCCTAATAGATTAAAATTGGTATTTTAAGAGTGTGGTTTCTTTTTAGAGGTGCAAATATCTCATGATTCTTTATTTTGGATTTTTGTCACCACCAATCACTCTCAGACCAATATATAAGTTTAACTTAAACTCTACCCAACAGGTTAAGCAATCTGAATAATCTCACAGTTTGTCTAGTTGTTTATCTTTAGTGCAAATATTCTTGGAACATCTTTCTTGGAACTTTAAATGCAGACAATATGTAGGAAAGTCTTTCTACTCCATTAAAATTTGCCACCGATTTTAAGTGTATCCATTAAAGAGAATGTGAGATAAACGTGATTTTTTTGGATAGGAGACCACTTTCGACATACCCCTGATTTCACTGAGCCTAATAATATCTTTCTGTTTTAACATTAAGGTTTTAATTAATGGCTAACCAGGCCATTAAAAATAATGGATATTACTTTCTAGGTTATATTGCTCATTATATTTACTTCTCAGGAGATTTTTACAACCAGAAGAAAAAAAACCCATAGATTTTAAACACAGCCACATAAACAGCAAGTGCTTATGTATTAATATGTGTTATTTCTGCAAAATTTTACATTCAAGTAAGTATCCTTATGGGTGCTTATCCTCTTAAATGATTCATCAATAATCAAGAGATAGAAAATGCAAGAATGAAAATATTGACCTCACTTCTCATTATTCTGTTCCTCTTCCTGAAGAAAATAACATCTGTTTTTAAATCTTTCCAGAGATACTTTTATATGTTTTTTAATTTTTTCCAGAAAATATATATATAAATTAAATACAAATGCATATATATTTTCCCCTTTATCAAACAAATGATTATATGTACTGTTCTGAATGTTGTCATTCTGAAATCCAGTCTCTCTTCAGCCAACTTTAAATAATGTTTAAACAAACTTAACCAATACAATTTAATTCCAGAGCAAGCATATAAGATTTATAAATAAAAAGTAATGCATAGAGAAATATCATGCCATAAAATTAATTTCATTGATATTTGTAAGTTACTTATATGGTAATAACAACTTCTCCTAACTTACTCTGACTCACTGACAATTTTTAAGAGAAGTGCTCAAACTTATGAAAACTCTTTCCTTATGTGAGTTTAAAAGTAAAATTCTGAATAATGTTATTATTCTATTACAGAATTATCTCTTGTCTGCTTCCTGTTGATCAGCCTTATCTTGGAGCAAATAATTTCAGAATGTATCAATTGGCCTGAACCATCTTACAGTTGAAAAGACAAGCCATTTTGTGTTAGTGAAACAGGCCCAACCTACTCTCAGATAGCATACAACAAATTTAAGATTTCTACCAGACTAGTAACCTAAAGCTTCTTTTCTTTGTCTTTAATACACAGTAAATTATTCAATAAGCACAAATGAATACATTTATATTCAACTTTTAAAAATAATCAGTTGAATTTTTACATTGTAGCAAGAAATATTAACCTAAAAAAGACGAGACTTTTATGAAATAAAAATCTTGCTGCTACTCAAATATCATTGTAACTCATTGTCATATATACTTGGATCTGTTTATTTTATCTTATCTCACAAAGGGAGTTTTGCTGCTTCATAGCAGTAATCTTCCTATTTCCTTCATTATATCTACAGACCTACTTGAGCCTATATGAGTATTCTATTACAACCAGAAAATTATTCTCACTCTATCAAATGTGAATCTCTCCAGATGCCTCTGGGTCTCTTCCAATTAAATTTCTCTACTCCTCTGCCATAGCCTCTATCCTGTGACATTAGACTCTCCCTGTTCACTGGCTTAGCCTACCAACATACTTCCATATTTTAAAGAGTGCCAAAAAAAAAAAAAAAAAACTTCCCCCGCCCCTCCAACCAAAATATTATACCTCAATCCAGCAATTTCCCAATTCTTCTTATGTACTTTATAGTAAAACTTGGTACTTGGCTTCCTTCTCTGATCTCATCTACTTTCACTCTTTCCCCTGGAAGAGCATACCTGTTTTCTTTCTGCTGTAAACTTCAGCATACCTGTTTTATTTCTGTTGAGTTCACTACCACTTTTTCCCCCATAGAATCTTGCCCTCCCCAGAATATTCTTTCTTCAGCTGTTTGCAAAGTCTCATCTTTAAGATCTTTCCACAGAGATTATCCTTCCTTAAGTACCCTATTTAAATGACTTGCATCCCCCTTCCTGTTAACATATATTCATACCCTGCCAATTGCCAACTCTCAAATTTATGTGTTTTCTTACTTGTTTATATCTTCCCTTCCCCAACATCCATGTTGTTACAAATCACAGGATTTCAATCTTTTTTATGACTGAATAGTATTCCATTGTGTGTGTGTATATATATATGTGATATAAGATTATGTCATCAGCAAACAAAGGCAATTTAATTTCCTCCTTTCCAATTTCGGTGCCTTTTATTCCCTTCTAGAATGTAAACTCTGTGAAAGTAAGTTCCCCCACTTGCACAGTACCTAGGACATACTAGTCATCCCCAATAAATATTTGATAAATGAATAGATTGCTGGTCTAGGTCCCAGGTGCTATGTACAGATATTGGGGAGAGGAAGACTTTGGCTTTTTCTGTACACAGAAAAATATATATTTACTGTTTATATATATTTACACATACATCATGTACATATGATACCTAAGAAACATGGAGATGCACTTACAATCAAATGGAGAAACTGATATAACTATAGTTTCTATTCCAAGTGCTGTTCTGTGAATTCAAGATGACTTCTGTGGCTTCAGGAGTCCAGAAATGAACAGAACTGAAGTTCATTTTTTGTTTGTTTTGTTTTGTTTTGTGTTTGTTTGCTTGCTCTTTATAAGTCGTGGAAAATATCTAGGCAAGAATAGTCAGAAGCTAGCAGAAGAAGTTTGTAAGAAGTATTTTAAGGCTCTGGAGACAAAAGCATAGTTGTAATTAGGGAAGAAAAACTTTGAAACCTTGAGGTCTGTAAAAATATCTGTAATCAGTCATGGGTAGGAAATAGCTGGCAATATCCAGTGGCTCTGCACCCAGAAGAAGTGAACATGTGAGAGCCAGAATAGACGAGGAAAAAAAATGAGGTGAATATTGCAGAGTGATCACAGTTGACAGAGTGGTTCTAAATATACATGGGAAACTCTGTAAGCAACTCATAGAAACAATGGGCTGACACTTTGAGTTGAACTAATTTCCAGCAATCAAACTGGCATGGGTTAAAGTTCCGATAATTTATTCATTAAAAATTAAATATGAATACATGTATATGTATATACAGTATGACCTAATACTCTCAAAATGAAAACTCTATGACATCTGGGGTACACTGGTTAGGATCATTGCATTTCTGCTATGTTTGACACAAATCTCAACAGAAGCATTTTCTCATATTAAATTTCCCAAATATTCAGAAGATAATAACAGATAGAAAATACTTAGAATCTATATAGAGCTTCCTTAATTCGATTTGGTAGTATTTCCAATTGCATCAACAGTGAATTGTCTTTATTAAATTTTAATATGCTCTAAATAAATTGTATCACAATGACTTTTTTTCTTTTCAAAAATCAACAAATACAGTATTTGGAGTAAATGTCACATTCTACATGATAAAAATGTAGAACATGACATTTTGAAGTACATGTACATTGTCAAATGGTTAATCTTGCTAATTAACAAATGTGTAACCTTACACAGTTATAGTTTTTGTGGTAAGAGCACATAATATTCACTGTCTTTACATTTTTCAAAAATACAATGTATCATCATTAACTAAAGTCTTCCTGCTGTAGAATAGATCTCTCGAAATGTATTCCTCTTCTCTAACTGCAATTATGTATCCTTTGACCAACATCTTTCCAACTCTCCATCCCTTAACCACTCCAGCCTCTGATAACCACCATTCTACTCTCTACTTCTATGTGTTTAACATTTATAGATTCCATATGAATGAGATAATGCAGTATACGTTTTTCTGTTCCTGGCTTATTTCATTGAATGTAATGTCCTCCGGGTTCATTCATATTGTTACAAATGACAGGATTTCAATCTTTTTTATAACTGAATAGTATTTCATTGTGTGTGTGTATGTGTGTGTGTGTGTGTGTGTGTACATATATAAAGATTGTGTCATCAGCAAACAAAGACAATTTAATTTCCTCCTTTCCAATTTGGATGCCTTTTATTTCATTCTCTTTGTTGTTGCTCTAAAAAGGATTCTCAGTAAGATGTTGAATAGAAGTGGTGCCACTGGGCATCCTTGTCTAGTTTGAGATCTTAGAGGAAAACTTTCAACTCTTCTCCATTCAGTATAATGTTAGTTGTAGGTTTGTCATATCCAGCCTTTATTGTGTTGAGGTATATTCTTTCTACACCTCATTTTTGAGAATTTTTATCATAAAGAAATGTGAATTTTGTTGATTTTTTTCTGCATCTATTCAAATGATCATATGGTGTTTGTTCTTCATTCTGTTAATTTTATGTAGCATGCTGTTTTGATTTGCATATAGTGAACCCATCCTTGCATTCCTGGTATGAATACCACTTAATCATGGTGAAAGATCTTTTTTAATGTGTTGTTGAATTTGGCTTGCTAGTATTTTGTTAACAGTTTTTTCATCTATGTTCATCACACCTGTAGTTTTCTTTTTTTGGTGTTACCAATAATAGTTTTTCTGGGAGTAAGGAAGAATCTGGCATGACAAAATAATTGAAAAAAACAGATATGTATAAATATAAATTTCATATTCCTTGAAAAATTGGAGAATTATAGTTTGAACTATATAAACCTTATAATATTTAGCAAAAGTATGATACATAGAACAAAGTAAACATCATACACTTCAGTATAATTTTGATCAAAAATAACTTTCTGATGGAGCACATAGGACGAAACTAATTTATACCCCAAAATTTTATATTCACAATTCAAGAACAGTGCATTCCTTTGAATAAAGTAGAAAAAAAAGATGAATCAGCTTCTTTAACTGCACAACAAACAAAAACTACAAAAAACACTCACAGGTAGGATTTTTAATTCCACTGGTTTGTAAAGGTCTACCACAGTCTAACACTAACTGTCCCTTTACTTGAAGGAGACTTAAATCATAGGCTTATCAAAGGAAGACAATTTTGATGGTTTCAGTAAGAATTTTTTTTAAAGTATTGAGAAGAAGAGTAAAATATGTATTTCCAGCCATGGTGAGTTACAAAACCAATGGGTCTCTTACATCTCCTCATTTAAATTTTTGTCTAGGAAAACATGACATCCGTTTTCAGTAGTATGATTGAGAAGATATCCCTTAAAAAAGTCTAAAATAAATGAATAAAACAAAGAGATGCAAAGAGAGTGTCAGTGGTAATGGTATGTCCTATTTCTTATGCTGCGTAGTGGAGTTGGGGGGCATATATTTTACCATTATGCTTCATTTCAAATAAATAATGTTTATTTGTATATGTGAGTGTCTTTCCTTCATTCTTTATTTATAATAATTATTTTATAATAGTAAAGAAAAAATCAGGAGCAATATTGCATTTATATATTACAACTAGAACTATTTATATACAGCATAAGAATCTTGTACATTAAAAGTAAAAAAAAGAGATACTGCAAGGAAAAATACCAATGGAGTAAGAGTGACTTTCAGTTGTAGGAATGTAGATGATTGTTTTTCCTTTAAAATTTTTCTATGGCTTCAAATATTTCATAGTGAGTCACTTTTCATAAAGCTTTTACTTATTTTATTAGAAATAATAAAAGGAAAGCTGAAAAATAATATACAAATAAAAATAGAAATGAAAACTGTGTCTACACAAAATTCTTTATGTACTTATTCATAGCAGCTCTATTTGTAATAGCAAAATAAAAGGAAACAGTCTGGATGAACTTCAGTGGGTGAATGGTTGAATAAACTGTGTTATACTCATACAGTGAAGTACTACTCAGAAATGAATATATGCAAGTAACAATCTGAACACATCTCAAGGTCATTATGATGACTGAAAATGCCAATCCCAAACTGTTACATACCATATGATTCCACTTACATAACATTCTCAAAAACAGTGATAGAAGTGGGAAGCTCATTAGTGGTTGTCAGAGTTCATGGATGACAACGGGGAGGAGGGCGAGTGTGACTGTCAGGGGTAGCATGAGGGAGACCATTGTGGTGTTTGGCTAGTTCTGTATCTTTTGTGGTGATGTTCAAATGAATTTACACATGTGATAGCATGATATATGGCTTTACACATATTGTGTCAACGTCATTTTCCTGAGTTTGATATTTTACTATGGTTATGTAAAATGTGAACACTGAAGAAAATTGGGGAAAGGGTACACAAGACCTCTTTATACTATATTTGCAATTGCTGTAAATCTATAATTATTTCAAAATTTTAAAAGCTTAAAGCTTTTTTCTGTAGATTAAAGTTTGTTATCATGAGCAATTCTTTCATAACAAATAAAGTTTTATTTCTTTTGTTCTTTAAAAAAAGAAATGGCATGTAGAAACAAGTGACAGACATTGCTTTTCTTCCTTACTTCCTCCTCTGGTTGTGACTCAACACAAATGAAACAAAAGTTAATTTTAAAAACCCATCATGTACCATCAAAATGATATATAATACAATGATCAAAACTAAAATGTTGATGAAACCCTAGATGAAGACAAAATAAATGTGCTTTTGGGCAGGCATAGTGCTAAATGCAAAAGTTACATTGCTGACTAATCGTGATTTAGTTCCTGGTCTCAGAAAGCTTAAAGTATAATGAGTACACAGAAAATAAAAAGCAAAATTGAAATCAAATGAATGCTTGAAGGAAAGAGAATTGAGAATAAATAACAGTGCAATTCTAATTTAGGAAGAGTGGTCAGAGAAACCATCTCTGGAGAGATGATATTTAAGCTGAGACTTGAAGTGGTCAGCTACACTTTGATTAAGAGGCTCTCTGGGATATTAAAAATATTTCTGCCTTCGTAGAATATGACTTTTCCACAATGCAGGAGCAAATGTACATTTGACACATGTTTCTACAGAGTATTGCTCTAACCCCCACAACTAGAAGAATTTCTGGCACACAGTACACACTTATGTGTTGAAGAAATTCCCAGGTATTAATTCAATCTGTAAGCACATCACAATCAGGTCCTTTGAGACTGGGAAAGATGATAAATTTGCAAGAAAAAAGAATTCAGATAGGACCTGCATTTCACCCTTAACATCTAAAATTTAATAATATTTGATGTGATCTCATAGAAATGCTTAAATTTATGTTTTTGAATTCTTTGCCCTGTCTAAGCTTTATTATGTTTTAAATATGATTTTATTTTTCCATCTTTTGGTCTTGTACTTCAAATATTCTCCCATAAGGGAAGATATAATGCTTACTAATGATGTGCCATTTTTTTGTGGATTTCAGTATGCTTAATCAGAAATGTTAAAGTTTTTTTTTATTTTTAATGCTACCAGGAGACATTGTCTAAAATCTAAAATATAGCCCAATAATATTAGTAAAATTAGTTTTATAATGTGTATGCTGTGAGAAAAATTAGATGCTAGGTCTGCTAGGTTCCACCATCACCCCCCTGATTCCAGCCACCCTTTGTGACCACTTCTGAGTCACCTGGTCCTGGTACTAGAATCTAGACTGATGATAAATCACTGGGATTCAAATATGTTACTCACTCAGCTTCTGATTTAAAGTGATGAGGTTCTTTCAGTTCAGCTTTAATGCTAACATTTAACAATAATGAGTCCTTGTTCTTCCTATTGCTAATGGATATTTTTCTCAGGTTTACAGTATTTCTCAGTGAAATGACAGGCCTATTGTGTAGCTCAGTTTAACATGCAGAAATACAGAACTAGATTAAAATTCAATAAGCTGTAAGTAAGTTGTGCCTCTACCTAAAGTTAATAACCTGATCACTATCTGTAATAGAATTACGACACTTATTATCTCTGAGGGCTCTTCTAACGGAGGTATTAGCATGTTTTGCAGTTTCATTTCATAGTGTAGTGTAGCCTGCCACCCAAATGCCACCACTATTCCTCATCTTCCCAGTCATCAAATAGAATAAGAAATTCCAATTTAAAAAAAACATTAATCTGAGGAAATGGAGAGTGTTTAGAAAGTGGTGGGTTAAGGTGATTTGTCTCCATTTTGAATTATTCACTTTGTTATAGCCAAAAAAATTTCTCTATTCTTGAACTTTTATAGAACAATAGTATTTTCACTAAGTAATAAAGATATTGGAGAGCTAACCCCATGAATTATTCTGAAAGCATAAGTACTTTGAGAAAATTTCTAATAAAGCTTATAAGCAAAAACAAACTAGAAACACAAGGCAAAAATATTTTTAAAATAGAGTAAAAGAACTTCTAAATGCTACTCTTACTAACATACATTTAGACCCTATAGCAATGAGTGTTTTAATGTTTTTAGTGTACTAAAGTTTTGCTTGCCAATAGTACATCACTGTTGTCAAGCAGAAACACAAAGGAAAGAGAAGGGGTGGATTTGACAGTATCCTCCCAAATGTGACAGACTATAAATTCTAAAATTAAGTTCACAAAATATGAATTTATATACTGCTAAATAATATATACTCCAATGATCTTTTTAAAAAATAATTCAGTATTTGGCAATTTTATAATCTCAGTTTAATATCAGCATGTATCCATGGATTACTGTTTGAGCACTGATTAAAAAAACAAATCTAGAAAAAAAAATTTTTTTTAATGAAATCATGTCCTTTGCAGAAACATGGATGGAGTTGGAGACTGTAATAAACACAGGAATGGAAAACCATATACTGCACGTTCTGGCTTACAAGTGACAGCTAAACATTAAGCATACGTGGACATACACATGGGTACAAAAGACACCACTATTAGTAGTAGAGGTGGGAGAGAGGAGGGTGTGGGTTGAACAGCTTATTGTGTATTATGCACATTACCTGAGTGCAATATACCAGTTTAACAAACCTGCAAATGTACTTTATCTGAAAAAAGTTGAATAATTATTGTTTTTTAATTTTTAAAATTGTTTTATTAAAATTTTTAATTTGGGGGTACATGGTAGGTGTATATATTTATGGGGTATATGGAATATTTTGATGCAGGCAAACCATGTGTAATAATCACATCAGGGTAAATGGGGTATCCATCGCATTAAGCATTTCTCTTTTGTGTTACAAACAATGCAATTATACTCTTTTAGTTATTTTTAAATGTATAATAAGTTATTGTTGACTATAACCACCCTGTTGAGTTATCAAATAATAAGTCCTATTCATTCTATTTTTTTTTTGTAACCATTAACCATACCCACTCCCTGCCTCCATGCACTACTCTTTCCAGCCTCTGGTAACCATCATTCCATTCTGTATCTCTAATGAGTTTAATTGTTTAGCTCTCACAAATAAGTGAGAACACGTGAAGTTTTTCTTTGGGTGCCTGGCTTATTTCACTTAACATAATGAGCTCCAGCTCCATCCCTGTTGTTGCATAATGACAAGATCTCATTCTTTTTCTTTTTCTTTTTTTTAATTTATTTATTTTTATTTTTTTAATTTATTTTTTGAGATAGAGTCTTGCTCTGTCACCCAGGCTGGAGTGTAGTGGTGCGATTTCAATTCACTGCAACTTCCGCCTCCTGGGTTCAAGTGATTCTCCTGCCTCAGCTTCCCGAGTAGCTGGGATTACAGGTGCCCACCACCACACCCAGCTAATTTTTATATTTTTAGTAGAGATGGGGCTTCACCATTTTGGCCAGGCTGGTCTCGAACTCCTGACCTCAGGTAATCTGCCCGCCTCAGCCTCCCAAACTGCTGGGATTACAGGCCAGATCTCATGTTCTTTTAATGGCTGACTAGTGCTCCATTACGTACATGTATTTTAATCTCATAGTTGACATAGGCTACTAAACAGCAATCAGAGTAAAGTATCAATCTATCTAAGACATTTAACAGAATATACTTTTTGTTTTTTTTTTTTTTTTTGAGATGGAGTTTCGCCCTGTGGCCCAGGCTGGAGTATAGTGGCTCGATCTTAGCTCACTGCAACCTCTGCCTCCCGGGTTCAAGAGGTTCTCCTGCCTCAGCCCCCCAAGTAGCTGGGATTACAGGCGCATGCCACCATGCCCGGCTAACTGTTTGTATCTTTAGTAGAGACGGGGTTTCACCATGTTGGCCGGCCTGGTCTCGAACCCCTGACCTCGTGATCCACCTGCCTCAGCCTCACAAAGTGCTGGGATTACAGGTGTGAGCTACCGCGCCTGGCCCAGAATACACTTTTTAAGACAAACTGTTGGTCTATTGAAATCATATTAGTTCAAATAAAATACCATCTTTCCTAAATTTCTTGCTCCTAAGTTAATTAACGACTAGTTCTGGTCAATTACAGACTACAATGTAGTAGAGCAAATACATGGAGAGATGAAATGAGCCTGTGTCCACAGTGTGCAAATCTGTTTTATCACTTTCTATATTATTTGAGCTAAAGGACAATTTAGAGCCCACTGACCATTTAGAGCCCACTGACCAAAGACTACAGGTAATGTATCTTTTAAAAACAGAGTTTTGATTGACTGCCGCATGAGACAACACATATAGGAATTGAATCTTAGGGTGTTTCTTATAAGGTTTTGGCTTGTGCTGGGTAATTTTAAGGAGAGAGAAGGAAAGTGAGGGCTGATTTAAAATTGTATTCTGTTAAGAATTGGGGACATTTGGTATCTTAGAAGTTTATGTTTATGAGGTGGGAGAATAAAAAGAAACAGGATATCATTGGGAAGAAGGCAGCAATTACTCAGAAGAAAAATATGGTTAGTCATTATGTACCTGGAATTAGGCCTTGGGTATGTGCTTTAAACACATTATGTTCCCTTGACCTTGTCCCTGTTCTTGTGGAGCCATTGATGATATTCTCTT
The DNA here is from genome assembly GCF_006542625.1 of Nomascus leucogenys. Lineage (NCBI taxonomy): Eukaryota > Metazoa > Chordata > Mammalia > Primates > Hylobatidae > Nomascus > Nomascus leucogenys. The sequence goes on from NC_044391.1 coordinate 13,889,130, forward strand.
AGGAATATTATAATTTCAACAACTCCCATGTTACATAACAACTCCTTTTAATCAGAGCTCTTGTCCACATCACTCATGAGTCACAAGACTGTGACATAAAAATACTGGCAATTACAGGTTACATAAATGGTTCTGGAAAAGAGGAACTAAGTAAAACGTTTCTTAATATTAAAGCCAACTCTCTCAATGCATCACTTGTAACAAACCATGTGAAAGAGTGAACATATTTTTTTCTAACTCCATTGTCCTGACCTGAAAAAAATCATTTGCTTTTCTAAGATTCAAAGTTCCATTTTAGAAAATTAGAATAATAACACAACCCTTAGTCATACATCACAAGGTTAAAATAAAGATTCAAAGACATATAAAAGATAAATATATTAATTATGTGTTGTTATTAAACTACTAGTAAACATTTATAGTGTGCTAAATACTTTACATATATTAATCCATTTAATACTCACACACGACTTTTTTTCTGATGAAAGGCCAAGTAACCTGCCATAGATAAGTGATAGACATGCTATTTTGACCAAAGATGTCTGTCTCCAGAGTCCCTGCTTGTAAAGGTTATAAATGAAGTTCACTTTATAAAAAGCCTCAAAAGTACTTATTTCTAATGTTTAACATCTCTTTTTTATTCATTTTTAGTGATGAGTATAGTGTTGGAATATAAAGCCTGCCTTAGTTTTTCAAGTGCAGAGAAGTCTCCAACTATTTGCTTAGACTCGTCTATAACAAAACATACTTAAGTCTATGAATTAAATCACAGTTTCTTCCATATATTAAGTCATAGAATTGGAACTTTATTGAGACTCTTCAGGAACTTGGAGGTATAGTATGCAAACACGGTGAAGTAGTGCATTTGTGTTTCTCTAATACTTTCTCTTTACAACCTTTTCTGAGCCAATTCTGTTTCATTCATTGAATAGAATTTCATAGATTTTTGTTATAATTACAATGTATTTTATTTACTTAAAGTAGAATCCCAATTAATATGACAACTTATAATAAGTATAGTAGGCATTTAATTATTCTTTCATCCTCATTAAATAATCCAAGACAGAAATAAAGAAAATTGAGATAATAGGGTTCTATTCCATAATAAATGTTTATTGAGCACCTAATATGTGTTCTAGTTTCAGGAGAGATACCAAAGTACACTGAAACCTCAGATTCTCATGGGTAAAAACGGATTCCACAAATAACAATAATAAATGAATACTACATAGAAACAAAAGATGTAAATAACTGTCGTAATTTGTTCAGGCTGCTAGAACAATGTACTTCAGACTGGATAACTTATAAACAAAATACATTTATTTCTCACAGTTCTAGAAGCTGGGAAGTCCAAGATCAAGGCACCAGCAGCCACTCATGAGGGCTGTGTATTTGTCATGCTTCTCCAGAGGGACAGAATTAATAGGCCATATGTATGTTTGAAAGGGAGTTTATTAAAAGAATTGGCTCACATGATCACAAGGCAAAGTCCCACGATAGGTCATCTGCAAGTTAAGGAGCAGGGAAGCCAGTAGTGGCTCTGTCTGAGTCCCAAAGCCTCAGGAGGGAAGCCGACAGTGAAGCCCTCAGTCTGTGGCCAAAGGCCCAAGATCCCCCGGCAAACTGCTGCTGTAAGTCCATGAGTCCAAAGGCCAAAGAACCTGGAGTCTGACGTCCAAGGGCAGGAGGAATGGATGGAAGCATGCAGCATGGGAGAAAGTTGAAAGCCAGAAGACTCAGCAAGCCAACTTATCCCACCTTCTTCCACCTGCTTTGTTCTAGCCACGCTGGCAGCCGACTGAATAGTGCCCACCCACACTGAGGATGGGTCTTTCTTTCCCAGTCCACTAACTCAAATGTTAATCCCCTCTGGCAACATGCTCACAGACACACACAGAAACACTACTTTACCAGCTATGTAGGCATACTTGAATCCAATAAAGCTAACACCTAATATTAATCAGCACAGGCCGATTCCTCATAGACAGTGCCTTCTTGCTGTGGTTCTGTCCTCCACGGTAAAGGGGCAAAGCAGCTTTCTATAGCCTCTTTTATAAAGGCACTATCCATATTCTGGAGACCTTATAATCTAATCGTCTCCGAAAAGTCCACCTTGGAATACCATCATCTTGGTAATTGGGATTCAACATACAAGTTTTGGGGGAACACAAACATTCAGAACATAGCAATAACTAAAATAAGACAATGAGATAGAGCGTTATATTCAAAGAAAGGAACAACAGGTAGGCAAGAAGATTCCCAAGTGGAGGTGGCGTTTGAGCTAAGACCTGATGAACAAGAAAAGAAGCTACACAAGATCAACAGAAATTGCCTTCCCGAAAACAGAAAGACCACATTTGCAGTACTGGATGATGGAATCGTCATGGTACATTGAACACATCAGAAGATGGCCAGCAAAGGACTGGAAGACCACTGGAGAAGTAGGCTGGGACTAGATCATATGGGATATTGCAACCAATGCCAGGAAAAGACCCTGCCTAGGGTGCAAGGGTTATCTGAACTGCAGGCGGAAGCAATGGAAGGATAATTCATAATTAACTGGAAAATAATTTTCTTTTGAAAGAATGAAGATAAAATATTCTTGAATAGCAAAGTAACATTTCCCAGTAATGCTGAGTGTGATAATAATGTTTTGCTTATCTTAAAGTTTGAATTCATTGTCCAATAGGTTTATATTCACAGCAATTGCAATTGGCAGCTGAGGAACATTCCACATTATTAAAAATTCATATGGCACTCAGAGTTTAAAAACATACTTCTCAATGTAATATACATGAAGAGTGATTCTTATTTTTACAGTACTATTTGAATTGTATCAATAAGTGCTAACTTGTAAGATACATGAAATATTTTGTAATTTTTTTACAATAACAAAATTTATTACACTAAGATGCTTAAATGTGAGTAGTAAAATCTAGGTATTATTTTCAAACTAAAATATTACATAAGAATTGTAATGGTTTTTATTTGCAATGATTTACAGGATGAAGCTAATAAAACTATTTAAGAAACATTTTGTGACTTGAAAAATGTTGATCTTTAAAGTATTGTCAGTGGAACATAAGTTATGTTAAAAGGTATTACATCAGTGATTTTTTTAAAGAGCACGAATTTTGTGGGGTAAATATAAAATAATCTATGAATTATATATTTTATATGTTATCACTTATCCAAATCTCACATTTGGGCCATAAACAGAACAACTAGACAGGTGCAACAATACTAATCCAGTTCAGTTGTTACTAATATTTTGCAATCACATTTTTTAAAATAAGAGATTTAAACATATTTTTAGATTTTTTTATTGTTAATGTGCATTTACCCAGGAAAAATAATATAGCTTAATAAGCGACTGATTTATAACTTCAAAATATTTTATATACGGCATATAGACCTCTATGTTCATTTTTCTTTTAGCCCCACAACTATTAAGGGTTGATTGACGTCATGAGGCAATTTATTATTTCATTGCCTAAATTAAAACACTTTTGAAAGTGAAAGTAAGCACTATTAATAATTATATCAAAATGACAGACATAAATTGGGACTATCTCAAGCAACCCTGAACACTTCTATGCAAATTGGAACATATAGTCACCTGAGTTATAAGCCTAGTAAGTGAATAGGGATGAGTATTGGCAAGACCCAATAAATTATTACAGTTTCTGTATTTTGCCAAGTTGCTTCAAGCATATACTATTTCTATAGAGATACTTTTATTAATTAATTGTAATTTTATTCTTACAAATTAGCATTATTTTCACCTTAGTACATCTGAAAATGATTCTATTTATTGTGAATAATCTAAAGTTGACATGTATATTTTATCTGAAGTTTAACCTTCTTTTTGGTGTCTAGTACACACTGGTTACAAAGAACATATTTGAGAAAAGAAGGAGGATGGAAGACATGGAGGAATAGAATGGTGTTACTAGTGTATATGACACTGATAGATGGAGCAGATCATTTTTAACCTGCTCATGACAAATTCTCTTCAGTATCAATCATGAAATAAAATTAATAAAACATCAGTGCTGTATGTACAAACTAAAAATAAATTAATAATGTCTAGAAACAAAGGAAGCCAATTAAAATTCTTTTATTGAAATATATATATACTATATATAATTAAGATTATTTCCTTTACCTTCCCTCCTTCCCCCATAAATAGATATTTATGCCATTTTAATTATAATAAATATAATTATATAATTATAATTAAAATGAATACACAAAAAAATCACGGTCAAAAAAGGAAAATAAATTATATGATTATTGTGTCTTGATTACACTAATGCATTTATATAAAGTGAGAAAAACAACTCTGTATATTGGTCTATTTCCATGATATATGATAACATTACAGCTTAATAATGAATAAGAAAAACAATTTTTAAATTAAATTTCAATGTAAAAGATACTATTCAAATTCCATAAAATATTTCATTGCTGAACTAAAATTTGCACTTATCAAAGAAAAATATTAAAATTTGCATTTTGTACTCTGTTTTACTTTTTAAATTACATACAAAAAATAACTCCAGGTGGTCATGTAGAATGATAGACTCGAAATAACTCAAGGTCTTTTCTTTATCTTTACAATAACTCTGCAGTCACTATTTATTTTGAGTCTAGTATTTAAACACAGAACTATTTAATGTCAACTAGAGGAGGAGACAGGTATTATAACAAAAGTAACCTTGAATAATAATCAACCATCATAAATTTACTCTCCAATGAGAACATATAGCTGAGTTCTCATATGTACAATAGGGAGTTCTCCAAGTTAGCTCCCATTGAAAATAAAATGTTTTTTAAAAGACGAGTAATAAAACTATGCTAATTTGAAGTATACATTTATAGTATTAAAACCGAGCAGTACACATCATTGTTTAGAACTTAGATCAATAGGCCAGGCGCAGTGGCTCATGTCTGTAATCCCAGCACTTTGGGAGGCTGAGGCGGGCAGACCACCTGAGGTGAGGAGTTTGAGACCAGCCTGACCAATATGATGAAACCCTGTCTCTACTAAAAATACAAAAAAAAAAAAAAAAAAGTCAGCTGGGCGTGGTGGCATGTGCCTGTAATCCCAGCTACTCGGGAGGCTGAGACAGGAGAATTGTTTGAATTCGGTGTTGTGGGGAGAGGGGGTCGGGGAAGGTTGCAGTGAGCCGGCATCGCGCCATTGCACATCAGCCTGGGCAGAAGAGCGAAACTCCTTCTCAAAAAAAAAAAAAAAAAAAAAAAAAAAAAAAAAAAAAAAAAAAAAAAGAACTTAGATCAATACAATAGAAGTTTTTATCAGAGTAGAAAGTAGAATAACTTTTTTTAGAATTTATCAATTTTTAGAATTGCTGGTGTATTTAAATATAAAAATCTGTCTTTTAGTTGGTTTTATTACTAATTTTATATAATCATACAAATCCTTCTTGCTTGCACCTAGGCAGGCTGCTCTTTTCTCTTGATCTTCGGTAAGTCCATTGGAGGGAAGGAGGGAAAGTAATAAAATATATAACAAAAGAAAATAATTTTAATTAGTCTACTCTGATGGGTTGAAATCACAGAACAAAGTAAATGCTGTAATATAAAATCTAAGAGGAGGGCAATATTTTTCTCTATATCAAGCAGAGCAAGTATGTAAATCTACCGAGTACTTTTTTTTTTTTTTTTTTTTTTTTGAGACAGAGTCTCGCTCTGTCGCCCAGGCTGGAGTGCAGTGGCGTGATCTCGGCTCACTGCAAGCTCCGCCTCCTGGGTTCACGCCATTCTCCTGCCTCAGCCTCCCGAGTAGCTGGGACTACAGGCTCCCGCCACCACGCCCGGCTAATTTTTTGTATTTTTAGTAGAGACGGGGTTTCACCGTGTTAGTCGGGAAGGTCTCGATCTCCTGACCTCGTGAGCCGCCCGCCTGGGCCTCCCAACCAAGTACCATTTTAAATGAATACATATGTACCATAAAGCTATTTTCCTAATCATATGCATCTCTACATTGATTTATTCCCCTGTGGAGAAGAATTAGCTTAACAGGAAGTTTCTATGAGTTTAACATACAGGCAAAAACATATAGAACTATTCACAGACATAACAGATTTTTGAACATTATGCCCATTTTAACATTCCTACCAACAGAAATAGTAATTATGTTAATACTAGGAAGGGGTAGTAGCTGTTCTGATCCAAAGTTTCTTGTGGGATGTGTTCTTGTCAAATAAAGTAATTGTTTGCATATCAAATATACATATAATATATAGAGTTTAACATTTTTAATATAACATTTCTTAAGCTCTTCCTTATGCCTAGATGAATTTTTCTTTTTATTCATGAAGAGAATTGATTAAATTAAATATCACTCACATACATTCCTGTAATCTAATTTTATGCATTTTTGAGGGAGTAGGAGTTACTTAAAAGTAAATAATATTGCTTTGGGATACAACAAAGCTAATAGGAATTAATGATTGCTGAAATTGTAGTAAATTAGCCAAAGCATCTGTGATAGATCAAAAGTCATAAGCATAATAATAATAATCTGAGATGCCACAAATTGCAATAATTACTATGTTCAAATTAGAAAATTATATGTTAATCCATTAATGAGCAGCAACTTTGAAATAAATAAGAGTCTGAAAGTATGAGGATGTTTTGTGGAAAACTATTACTAAGAATTTTAAATAATAGGCATTTCATGAACATTATTCTACAAATAGCCACTCAAATATCAGCTTTTCTAAGAAAAAAAAATCAATTAACAAAATATCTTGGACCTGCAGGATATAAGACACCAAATATACCAAGCTTGTAAAACCCTCCACATGACTGGATGATAAAAAATTGATAAGGACATGTGTGCATGACAACAATTACCTCTTGGTATCCAGGTGTTCCTTGCTTCTGTCTGCCAAAGAGTCTAATTTCTGTCTAAATCTGTCTTTAATCCCTACATGCTCACATCAATTAGACCCAAACCCCAAGGAAAGAGACAACATCTTTGAAAGGTTTTAATAACTTAATAATTTATATAATAATCTGAACATAATTTATATAGTTATATAATAATTTTTCAAGTGCTAATAATTAATTCAATTATCATGCATTAATTAATGACGTGATAATTAATTTATGAGGTGTCCCAGGCTGCTTTAAGACTTGTGAACTAGGAGAACGCAGCCATTTTAGGATGTTGTTACCAAACTGTCACAGGACTCGGAGGACCTCGTAGATCTGTCTTTGAGAAAGACCCTGACTTTTCTCTGGCCTACAGACCTCTTCCAGCTAAAGAAATCAACTACTAACTGCTTAAAACATCCTTCCTTCAGCTTCCAGATTTCAAGCAACCCCAACACTTTCCTTTTGAGGCAGTTTGTTGACTATCTTTTCTACCCGATCTGTGATTGTTGGGACATCCCAGTTTTCTCTCCTCAAATTCTTTTTTTTTCCTTTTGTATCATCTTCTTAAGTGATTCATCTGGTCCTATGGTTTTAAATGGAAGCAGGCCAATCCAAATTGGATCCAACAGATATCTGAGTTTTTTAAATTAATTTAAATTAGTTTATATTTGAGATAAATTAAAATTCTAAATTGAAATAAAAAACAGCTAAGTTGGGAATTTAAATTTAATTTAAAATCTTACAGTCAATTAGGTTTAAGTTATTTAAATTTAAATTTAATTAAAATTCAGAAGCATATGAAATGAATCATATTTAGGCAAAACATTCACCTCGTATATGAAGTACTGAAATTTTGATTTCTAACAAGTTGCAATCAGGATATCCTGACTTGGTAGCAGTTTGCAGAAGGGTTTGACATAAGTTAAAACAGCCCAAAACAGCATAGCAGAAGTAAAGCTGTCCAATAGGAATTATTATCCTGGGTCATATGATTAATGCTCCAAATCAGATTTGAAGTATGAAATCATGAAATTGTGAAAGAGGGCTCATAAAATAATGTAAGTTAAGATATATTTCTTTTGAAATGATAAACATCTGGTTACTCTTCCTAATACATGTTTTTTCACTATGTCTCCATCAGTTAGGCTGCCCGTTTGCTGGCTGCATCTTGCCTACTTCTAGAGTAAGGATCCACCAATTGCTAAATGCTCCCAGTGAAACTCCCTTAGGCCTGTGCTATCTGCCTCACCACTAGAAACTTCCTGAGAGAAGAATTCCACAAGGAAGCTTCAATTAGAACCTACCACTCACCACTTTCTACGAGCTCATCAACAAAACTCCATCTAGTCCCATATCCTTATTTAGGGCAATCAGTACCAGAAAGCCAAGCCTCCCAGTCCTCCTCTCCCCAGCTCTCATCCCCACGTATCTCTGTATTGCCTCTAGTAGGCCGCCAAAGCCAGAATTTCTCAAACCTTTTGTTAGTCCCTCTGACATTACCATCTGTCATAATATACAAAATCCCCAAAATGGTCAACAACTTCCAATTCAGGGATCCCTTTTGCTCTGAGAGACTCCCAACCCATGGGGTTAGAAATATTTGGAGGAATGTCTGCCACAGTGGTCAGGAGCTCTCCCAGCATGTAGCAGACAGGAGTCAGGAATGCTAAATGGCCTTGATGCTTCAATAGCCCTATAGATTTGTTCTGCCTAAAATGCCAAGGTTCCATATGGAAGAACACTGTGGGACTTCCTAGTCAGTAAATGAATGTTTTCTCAGCATTCTTCTCATCTGGTTGTTGTCTTGTTTATTATTATTTGTTTGTTTCATACCCAGTAACATTAAGTCTATTCTAGTAAGGGGATTTTATTCTTGCTCTTCATTGCTACTTCCTGATAATTATTCCTGATTCCTGCCGTAGAAAAACAAAACCAATCAAACAGGAGAACAACAACAAAAAAGTTATTTTGATCATACTAACATTAGATTATACATTTCATGTCTTTTTATCCACCACTGTATCTATAATAAAGCTGCCTGCTTTCAATACCCATGTAGAACATCCAGTCCCTTGATCTCAGAGACAACAAAGTTATTTTCAATTCACTTCTACCTACCATTTACATAACCACGCTCTAGACTTTGTTACAATTTTTGTGCCACCTCCATAATCTCGACTTCAAGCTTCCCACACTCTGACTACCAAGTTCTATCCTTCTAATTTACTCCTTCTGGTACTTTCACCCAGTTTCTTAAAATTAACTTTGAGAATGAGATCTGCTTTGAAGATTTCTTTTTTCTACAAGCCCTTTCACGATTGCCCTTATGAAAGAATGGCATGGCTTTATACCTTTTATGAAATAATGGTCTACTTTTTGCCCACTCTAAATCTTACTATTATCTATTGACCTGAAACCAAAAACCCTGGTATACCATACAAAGGGAAAATTAAACTAATGCTGTAATCTAGGCATCATAAATATTTCTTTCAACTTATCTCTTTAAGTGACATAGTTCCAAAAAATTTACTTTTCACATTTAAAAATTATTGTCGTTATCAATTTCGTTCTGTACTAAAAATAGATATAACAATAAATTAATTTAGATAATATATGTTAACAATTAGCATCTTAGAATTAAAGAAAATATAGCATTTTAATTATATATATGTTTTTGTTACAGAATACTATTTTAGAATTATCAACAAAATATTTTAGAGACATAAGTTCATATAATATTAGAGGACATTTCTGGGAAAGGGAAAGGAATATATATACAGGTTCGAGTTGGAAAAAAGAATTCTGTAAAATTTCTGATGTAAAGACCTTGTCCATATATCATTGTAGGTTTTAAATTCCACTGGATATAGCTAAAAGGATGATATACACTGTAAGTATTTTTGAAGTGTATATATTTATAGTATGCTAGAAGTTACAACCTTTGCAACTATTTAAACATATGGTAAACAATTTTATATTTCAACTTTAAAATGTATGAGGAACTAAATGATTATTTTTAAAGTATGGGTCCACAGACAAAGGATTTGAAGACCACTAATATACTCCAAATTCCCATCATAAGAATCTCATCTATGAATGTTCCTGACTAGTGGAAATCAGACCTGCTTGTAAGAGAGTAGAAGGATAAGGGAACTGATTAATATTTATTAAGTACTTATTGTGTGCTTAAAGTCCTGAACTAAATTTTATATAGAATTTCCAAACAAGTGATACAATAACTATGAGATTATTATTCTTCCTTTCAGGGGAAAAAAAAAAATAAGAAGCAAGGGCACATAAACAAACTTCTCCAATATGTTAATCTGAGAAGGAGAAACGAGAATCTGGGTTGGGGAACAAGTTTGTCTAAATTCAAAGCCCAAATCAGTTCTACTAATAAATAGTGGGATTGAGCATTCTAATAAAGGATACTCCTGTGTTCCATCCTGGAGATTAATGCAAGTAAGATAAGGCAGGAGAATCAAGCAAATAGCAATCATATTTCATGTTTGCTATTGATAAAAGCTAATAGAGAGGAAATCTTTTAAGTATGTGGCCGTAGTATGGATTTCAAGACTGGACCCCAAGAAGAGTGAGTCAGCCCATCTATCTGCTAGAAGATCTGAACAACCATGGCCATCCCTCTGAAAGTCTAGTACCTGTTTCTGCAACATTTGGAGAGAAAAGCAGAACAGAATAAAAATTTTCTGTAGGAAATCAGATCCTTAGGAGAATGGAAGGGAAGCTGTCGGTGCTAAGGTAAATGCAACCAGCTCTTGTTCCCAATTTTACCAATCAGTTAAATAACTTCTTAATCAGAGATTTATTGACCAGGCTTGACCTCCCCAGAGTAAAGCCACAATAAGACAGTAAACTCGCTGTATGCAGGTTGCTTGCTCCAAGTGTATCACTTTTACAAAAATATCTTCCTTCTCATCAGTCTACAGAGCCCCCAGGGTTTTTTTTTTAATGTGTTTTGTACAGAGTTGTTAATTGCAGATTGTTTTATTAGAATCCCATGCCTCTATTCCACTGCACTTAGACCTTATGATCATCTAGAAGTGATTTTCCCTATGTTATCAGGAAGTGATCTATCTGTTTCTAACATTTAAATTCCTATTTTTTCTGTATTTTCCACTAGCTGGAAAATTTGGCTTTTTATAAATTCATTTTATGTACATGTGATAGTGCATGTGTGTATACATATATTCATATATATACTTATATATAGTATATATACTGTATATACATAATTCTCCTTAACAAACTAGTCCATTACACTAATCCCTTTATTTCTGTATTTCCAACATATGCTTTATTATATATAATAGCAAGATTCTACTCATTTTCTCTTCACATTTCTAGATTTAGAATCAAATATCTTACTAGTTATAAAACTTAAAATAGTTTTTCACAGAACACAGATATTTCTCGATAACTAAACCTATCAAACTGACAAGTTTTTATTTTCAAAAACATATAGATTATTCTTCTTTCTTGAATAATGGAATTGATAATATTGTTAAATTGTAGAAAATACAGCAGCTTTCTGGTTTTGTTCTCAACTTTAAAGGATATTATTCTGATTGGTGTTGCTTTGATGGTGCTTTTTAAGATAGTTTTATGATTTCTTGGGCAGTTTTTGGATATGTTTTATATTTGTGAAAAGGCTTATATAAGAAATGAATGCTAAATGAGGCCAATTCAGCAGTGCTTTAATAGATTAGATTAGAATTACTAGATTTCCAACTGTTTATTATTAATTCATTGGAATATTATCCTTTCATTATTCTGAGATAAAGTCTAATTTGTCATTGAGTTTTATTCTTTTAATAACCTGCTGTATTTGTTTTACTGTTATTTTACTTAGGATGTATGCAGCTTAATTTATGTTTTTGATTGCTCTCCACTCAGGCTGCAGGGTAGATGAGAGATAAAGGAAATAAGTCAGGGATTTAACATGATGAATCTGATCACCCTTTTGACCATATTTAACTCTAATGCTACTATCTCTGTGGCAAGTAGAGCTGCCCAATCCATGCTACATGAGGTCTGCCATCTGCCTGTTATTTTCTGACTCAGAATGCTGCTTCCTAAATTGTCCTGAAGGATTTGAATAGGAAAGCTCAGGTATAATAAGCAAGACTTACAGAGGTGAGGAAAAAATTTATTCTAACTTCATGCTCACTTTTTTTATCCTCTTTTTTTTTTCCACTCTGTTGTACTTTTTCTATTCTCTAGTGCTGAGCACATGCAACTCCACAGAATCTAAGACCCTGTCTGAGGAAGAAAGCACCCCTTAGATTAAGCTTAGTGTTCACCCCCACGTTCTATGATTAAATAACATGTTTTCTCTCCCTGCTCTCTTGTCACTCGGGCAAACAATTTGTGTCCTGGAGACTATATAGTGATTTACAAACTTTTGCCAAGGGAAGAAAATAATGAGGTTGCTTGGAGGTAGAGAATGGGTGAGATTTATTTTTTAAAGTGGCTGCAGTTTGAAAGGTTACTTAAGAGGGCAGTAAGCAATCCTCTTAGAAAGAGACTATGTCTGTTGTTGTCCCTGTTTATTTGTTTATTTATTTATTTAATGCGAGGACAGTGCCCTTTGCAGAGAGTCAAGAGGAAAAAAAAAATTTAACTAAGAGTAGTAAAATTGTTCTGTAAAATAAAGTAACTGAAATTGTAAGCAGGTAGACTGAGACAAAGGATTTGATGAGAACTAGTATAGTGAGAGGAGTTTTCTTGAAAAGAGAATATTCTGAATAAGGAGTTGCAGAGACTACAAATCCCCAGGGAAGGTACAAGTGTCATGGAGAATAACGAGGTTATAGATAATAAATTTCTTGGTTGAGGAATGCCAGAATGACTTTTAGGGGGTTGAGTTTTAGGTTTTTAGAGGGCTGGGCTTTTACCAGTATCTCATTACCCAGTGTAAAGGCTAAGAATATGCCTAGAGCAACCTACCAAAAAATTGGACTCAATTTAATATTTGTTATTTTTCAAAATCTTCAAGGATAGATCATCTCTGGAAAAAATATTCAATAAAAAGATAATGAGGTTTGCCTCTAGGAAACAAGATTGTAGTTGTCTGGGAAATGAAACGGGAGGAGAATTACTGTTCAAGTTGTATACCTATGCTTGTATTATCTACTCCAGATTTAAAATAAAATAATTTAAAATAGAAAAAAAATTAGTTATATAGAAAAACCAGTAGTTTGTTAGACTTCTTTACTCATTTAATTTTTTCCCCTATTTTAAAATGCCTAGAGGAGAAGAGCAGTATAGGATTTTTAGTGTTTTGAACACCGAATTATCCTTAATCCCTCAGAAAAAGAGGATGTTACATACAACAGCTTTGTATTAATGGTGCTTTGGAGAATTAAAGAGAAGGAGCAGTGGCCTGGAATGAGGCAAAATATTATGGAAATAGGACAATAGCCTCACAAAACAGAACCAGAAATGGAAATTTATAATTCGGGGAGAAAAGCAGGAATTTGGAGTGAAAGTTAACCCGGCACACGAAAAGCCCCCCAGGAAAACTCTGAAATCTCACTCCTTGAAATTGAAGCTTGAATGAATCAGTTTATTATATCATAGATGATACCACAGGCTGAATGACTTTGAGATGCTCAAGTTCTGTTTGTTTTTCAGTTACTTTAAAATCCTGCTTTATTCTTTTCTGAATGCACATCATTTTGTCAATACCTCTGATTTGTGACTTGTGGAATTAACAATAAGCTACAACAAATAACGCTCTAACTAGTACAGAGCACAATGGAAAATTTACAGCCCTTGAGCTAAACACTGCATTTGAAATGTTCCTGCTAAATGCTCTAACTCTCCATAACACATATAACATAGTAAGCTTTTTCTTTGGTTTCAAAATGACCTTATGTTAAATATTTGGTCTACTATCATGACCAGGTCTTTTTCACTTGAATTTCTGTACTAAGACAACTACAATCATGTATTTATGTGGAATTACATTTCTACATAAGTGGAAATTTATTTAATGTCCTTACATATTGTCTTGTTCATCAGTTGTCTTTGAAAGTCATTTAAAAAATCTTTGTATTACCTGCCTCAAAAGGTTGCTAGGAAGATTGGATGAAATAATAAACATAAAGCAATCAAATCAATGCATAGCATATAATAAAGGTTCAATATAAGTTAACCGACATTCTTACTCCCTACTCCATTGTCTGAGAGAAACATTTTAAGGCAGACTACAGATTGGTCAGATAATTTGTTTTCAACAGCAGAACATTTCTAACTCATGTCTGTATGGTTGAAGTCTGCTAATTTGACTGGAGCTTGCTCCTTTGATAGTTACATAATCACAGGCATGTTATCAGGGCTCTTGTTATTCCACAGATCAGCACATTGTCAGAACCTTGGAGCTTGCTAAAAGGCAACATTTCAGACATCACTTCAGAAATACTGAGTCAGAATCTTCACTTGAAAAACAACAAGAACAAAACTCTAGATAATTCAAATGCACGTTAAAATTTGAGAAGCTTAAGAAGCACTGCTCTAGACATTTTACTTACCACATTTTGCAAATTTGAGTTCTTTTAGCTTCTACTATTTTACATTGATATTGAAATTGTTTGACTTCTCCTTTTAAGTACAGGTGTCTTTTCTTTGGGACTTCATCTACTGAATCACACATATTTCTTATGACTTGTTTACTTCCTTCAGAGACTGTGTTATGTATACAGTATATGAGAGTGCATCATCATTTTGCTTCTTACCTTCAGGCACAGACCTAGAGCTATATTATTGTACCGTGTTTATTCTTTAAAGCGTCACAAGGCTTGAAATTTTTGTAAATGGAAGATGTTTTAAAAATATTTGATATATTATTTATTATCTGGAAATATATTTAACCAGCATAATCTTTATAAAGATTTAGTATGAAGCTGGGTGTGGTGGTTCACACCTATAATCCCAACACTTTGGGAGGCCAAGGCAGGTGGACCACCTGAGGTTAGATCACCTGGCCAGCATGGTGAGACCCCGTCTCTACTAAAAACACCAAAATTAGCTGGGCATGGTGGTGCACACGTCTGTAATCACAGCTACTCTGGAGGCTGAGGCAGGAGAATCACTTGAATCTGGGAGATGGAGGTTGCGGTGAGTCAAGATTGTGTCACCTCACTCCAGCCTGGGCAACAAAGTAAGACTGTGTCTCAAGAGAAAAAGATTTAGTATGGGGCCCTTTTACTACTCAAGAAAATAGTAAAAATGCTTTGTGTGAACGTAAAAATCTCATTGCCTTTTGACTTTTCATATTTTTATGTGTTTTCTGTTGAATACTTATCTGGATTGCCTGATGAAAATACTGTGTCCAAGGGGCTACAAAATTTACCATTTGAAATTTTGAAATTTTCTGTAAGACTGACATATAACAAGATAGTTCAACACTCCTGCTAATTCTTATTTAGTATAGACTGACTAGGCCATTCCTTAGTGGTTTTACCTATTCCTACCATCGATCCTGAAGCCCATACCTCGGTTCATGAGGTCTTTCTCTTTACTGCCCTGCTCTTGTCTCTGAGATCTTCTCATTTCCCCGGCACTAGGTAAGAGTGGAGTGGAGGTGTCTACACTTCCTCATCTCTCTCCCAGGTCATACAAATTTTTATTTCTTCCTAGTTATTGGGGAATACCCACAGGCTACTCTTAATTTTCCCCCTAATTTCCTTAAGCACAAAGTTTCATTTTCCCTTTCTAAAATAATAGACCTTGCTGGTTCTCTAAAAGATGAAAATGTTAATGTCTCACACAGACAGACACAGGTCCTAGAAGCACCAAAGCCATTTCCTGAAGTAAGTAATACTTGGACTTTAAGAACAGAAAGACCTGGCAACCTTCGGGCTGGAGAGAGTTGGGGAAAATACTTTTTATTACTGCCTGAGGAGTTTACAGTACTAAAACAATTAGAGTTCAAGGCAATTTCTTATTATCTCTTTTCATTAAATTCTTGGAAAACCACCCAGCAATAATAATTTAGCATTTGGTTTTTATGAGCAACATGATTCTGTAGTTTTATGTATATTTTTCTTACTTAGAAAAAAATCCTCACATATTACACAATAATACTGTATTTCATATTTTGGTGCCTGGATTATAGAGGTGGATAAATTTAAATATTTTCACAGAATATTATGAAAAAGGATTAAGAAATCCATCAAAAATATTTCCTCATTATTCTGTACAAATGGATAAACCGGCAGTTAAAATTGTTCTCAGCACTTTTGGCAGTAAAAATATATGACAAAAAATGATGGTGTTGGACAAGATAGTTTCCAAAGTGCCTTGCCAATTTGTAAAGGGTGAAATGAAGGTGCACAGTCGTCCCATGGTATACATGATTCTAGGACTTCAGAGGATACTAAAATCCATGGATACTCAATCTCTTATATGAATTCTGATATAATTCTGCATGTAACCAATGCAGTCTTCCATATACTTTAAATTTTCTCTAGATAATTTTTGATACCTAATACAACATCTACATATCTCATTTGCCTAGATTCAGTGCAGTACATGGCACAGAGAATATTCAAGTTTTGCTCTTTGGAATGTTGTGGAATTTTTAATTCCTGAATACTTTTGATCAACATTTAGTTGAATCCACAGATGTGGAACCCTTGCATATAAACAGGCAACAGTATATATATTTTTCTTGATAGGGTTTCACAAAATGAACTTCTAAGGGTGAAGGGTGACAAATATAAAAGTATCAGTTTCTTTTACTGAAATTAAAATTAAAATATAAGGAAATATAATACCATTCTCTTCATTACCTCGGTTAGCATTATTCTTAACATATATTAAAGTTCACATTATTTAAATTCACATGCGTTTCACACTAGTGTTTAACCTCTCAAGCTGGTCCAAACCATGTGCCTAGCTAATGCTTCTCCAAGCCTTCAGTCACATCTAGAGCATTCCTCACCCCTACACCTGCATCACCACAGTATAAATGCACAGTATAAATTGGAATAATATTTCTATGTCCTATTCAAATATTTGCTGTGTAGATTTCTGTGATTCTAAAACAGTAAATAATTTCTGCCTTATCTACATACTCATAATTATCTGCTAAATAATTATTTTTAAGTATTTTATGATCACTTCATGTATGACATTGTCTTATTTCTGTTATATTTAATTTCATTGAAGATGTGTTATACGTGTGATTCCAAATTATACATACAAAGTACCTGAAATAGTCCCTTATTCTATTAATTAGGGTAATAGGGGAAAAGAAACAGAAGGAACACTCAAAGAATTTAACAAAATCGAATTAATCTTATAGGTTATCTTAGAAATATGGAAAGAGTTGTGAGAACTAACAAGGGGTAAAATTCCAAGGACTATTGACAGGGGAAAGCTGGAGGAGCTGTAATCATTTTTAGCCTTGAAATAGCAAAGGGAAGGTATAGTGTTTTAAGAGCTCAGTGAGAACTGAAATCAGGCACTAGGGCCCGCCTGATTTAATCTGTCCCCACAGAACAACACAACAACTACCAAACTATCAATGAGGCAACAAAAGAAAGAGGAGAATTAAGGTGCCAAACTCATACACTCCTCCTGTCCTTAGTTGTCTGGCTGATGTCTTGTCTCCAAAAGAATAACGTTGCAAGTTATCAAAGGTAATAGCAATTGGTTCCAGACCCAAGTATTCTTAATATGCAGCACCATATATTTGCTGCTATTAATAGTTTAACTATCAATATATCCTATACATCAACAATCCAGTCTCACAAGCTATTATCCCATGGCTGGGGCCATGAATGAGTCCAGGACACAGTTCCACTGTTCTGTTGAGTCAGATGTTTCCAGGTAATGAAGCACTCAGTAAAATTAGAGATTCCATAAGCCTGACCTCATGGGTGCACTTGTTTTAACATAAACTAAGATTCTTGTTTGGAGGATATGTTATAGAGGATTCCATGGTGATGATTAAATCATTCTGGAAGTCCTCAAATGATGGTGCTGGAAGAAGAATTTCAGTCAGGAATAGCAAATTGGCATAAAGAATGCACATATATTCCCAATGACCTTAAACTCCTGCTTTCTTTTTGATGGAAGTAGTCCAGTGTAATCAACCAGATACTAGATAGCTGTGGGTCACCTGGGGAATGGTGCCACATCAGAGGCCCACCGCTAGCCTTTACTAAAATCAAATTGAACATCCAGCAGTAGTAGGCAGATGAGTCTTGATGAAGGGGTATATCATTAATTGTTTAGACCAAGTATAGCCTTTGACCTTGACCACTGGCTATTATTCTCGTTTTTACCAGGGAAACCAATTTCATGGTGATCTCCTTTCATGTCCAGTGTACAGAGGACAGACAACCCAGGGCTTTCCTGGATGCTAGGGCTCCACTCACTATATGAAGTTCTAATGCCTCAAAGAGGGCTCTTTGAGTCCCCCCAGTGGACATGGTTAGTGTGCAGCTGAACAAGCTGAATGCAATGGATCCACTTCATCAGTCCTATTGCCCTAAATGTTAGTCTCCTTTTTCTAGTGTACTGGGGTTGTTCTATAGTCTTAATTTTATTGATTGTAGCCACTGCTGTGAACAAGCTTCACATAACTAACTCAACATTTAAGCCCACTCCTAAGCATCCTAGCTAACACTCTAATTCTTCAATTCTGGATGAACATATCCATATTAAGACGTTTAGCCTGATCCCACTTATATTTTATTCTTCTTGGTTTTATATCCTCAGATTATATTCCTGTACATGCTTTTTAGTCCTCTTTAATGATGCTGTTTAGCAAGATGCTGAATCTTTCATGTAATCACTTTCTCTTCCTGAAGGAAAATTCACTTTAATTTTTCTCAACTATGCCAGAATCTAACCTTTGGAATATGCTTCAAGAAAATATGAGTGTACATGTCTGAGAAAAAAAGTTGTTGTTGAGAATAGTTATTCTCTTGAGATAAGTTCTTTAAGTATAGCCAATAGAAGGTTTTTTTTTTTTCATTGGAATGCCAGTTTCCTCAGGTACTGGGGGAGGAATGGATTCTACTAGCAACTAAGCTTTAAGGAAGTTTGAATATTTCAATTCTCAGAGGCATCTAAATCTGTCCAAATGGCCTCATCACATGTCTTACATCACTCCTTACCAACTAGTGCCCTCATGTTAGCATAATAATTCTCAAACTCCTTGTCTCATGGTCTTTACCTTTTTAAAAGCTATTGATAACCTCAAAGATCTTTTGCTAATGTAGAATACACATTGTATATTTAATATTTCAAATTTAAATCAGAAAATATTAATATATAAGAATGCACCAACACACATCTCATTTGCTATTAGAACAATGACTTCATTTCATCTATGTAGCTTACTGTTTTTATTTTTAAAGTAATTTTGACCTCAGGGACCCTGTGAAATATCTTAGGAACGTCCAGTGGTCCCAAGAGCATACCCTGAGATGTGCTGCTTTAGCACAAGAGATGTGGTGGGGTTGCATATTTAGCTGGCATTACAACAATGTAGCCCACACAGTCAGGTTTGGGAACAGGATCTTCAAACTTATCTGTTCTGAGTCACGCAAATTACAAAACTCTTGGACACCAGAGAGTTTTTCTGGCTTTCTACCTGTGCTTTGAATTGAGAGGCCAAAGTCCTAACCTTGCAGTTTTCTTTTTGTAACATTCCCAGTGTAATGAGAAGTTGTTATCCAACCCTTCTTTGCAACCACCAGCTTTGCCATGGCAACTAAGTGCTACAACATCTTCATTTTGCACACCTTGCTGTTGGAAAGAAGCACTCCACTTCTTCATAAATTAAATAGTTGTGATGCCCACTGACTACTATAAATTATCAGTGTTCCATCTTTCCAAGGAAGATGGTTATTCATATGTCCATTAAGTATATGATCAACCCAGTACTAGAATTGTTATCACAGGGCTTGTAAGTTTCCTGGGCCACTTCTGATTCTGTTTTCAGCAGTATCCTGGTTAGAAGAGAGAAGGAACACTTAAAGCTATTCTATTAGAGAGCATTCAGTTAATGAACTATTTTCAGAGGCATGTGAAGGGTTAAGGAAATCATAAGCAGGCGGTGAGACTGGAAGCCATCACTACTGCTAAGCCTGAAATGTCAAGAGAAGAGTCATAAGGAGTGATGTGATGTAAGACATGTAAGAGCTGGAGCTGTGAAAGAGGCACCGCATGGCTAGACCTGTGGCTGATGAGGAACTTTCAGAATCACAACAAGATGGGCGCAAGGAAAGAGAATACCTGCCCTGAATCTCACAGTTCCCTTTCTCTGACCTCCTTTTATTGCCCACCATCATCTGAACCCAACTGGAAGATAGATAGGGCAGAGAAGCCACAGTGTTCATCTGTAGAGAACAAGTAGCACAGAGTGAAGGAAGGAAGAAAAAGTTGACACAGTTTAAATCTTCTATTGATCGATCTATGAAGAATATATCATATGATAGATTCAAATATTTACGTAGTAACTTTTTTTAAATTAAAGATCCATGGAAAATGTAAAAAAATCTTCACCACAATAAATATAAAATGAGCAAGATACTTTAAGCATAATTTTCATTTTCAATAGTATTTCTCTAGATGGCATAAATATAGAAATAACTCAATATTAACAGGAAAAATACCTTAAGAAGAATTCAAACTACTTTAATAAAATTTAGTGCCTTATAGCAAACATAGCAGAAAAAATGCCTCCTGTGATTGCCTGGTTTGTGGTAGAAAACAAATGATTCACTATGATCTTTTTGTTGATGGGAATGATAAAAGCTTTTGGAATAAAAATGTCAAATACACATTAAAGTCTGTGTTTCAATACATTTAAATCTACCAACAGATTTCTTTATCACATATCTTATAAATAAATACTCTTATTCAGAAAGAAAAATGTTCTACATTCCATTCAATAACTATGACTGATTACCTATGTATGGAGTGTGATTTCTCTAATTTCTTTCTCTTTGCTATAGCCTATAATCTACAACATTTTGGGAGTGAAAAGATATGAAAGGTATAAATCCACAAAAGGAATCTATGTATCATAAAATTCTTGGAAGGGGCTGGTAATCTCAGCAAAAAAGCTGTTGTACCTATTATGATACCAGATTTTCAATATCAAAGCTGCTGCCTGTGCTAGAAATAGCTCTCTCATCAGGCATCCACCGAGCCATTTTGCTTTCCTCTTATGATGAGTGCAGATTAAATCAATCAGTCAGTGGTAGGAAATAGGCGTGTTTTATTTTCTCAGGTTGAACAACTTTGTCAGCATGACTCCGAGATTTTACTGACGTAAAAATGTATTTTTAAATACTTGTCAGAAATAGGTATCTGCTAAAAATGAAATATGGGATCACAGTTTGTCAAGACCAAATGTGTTGAGTTCTTGGAGAAGAGTGTGGGCATGTTTGCTTTATATGTGCACAATGGCACTAACAACAACAACAACAATCAAAGGCAGGTTGCAAAATGAGTAAATCAAGTAAATGTTATTGAGCAGGTGGGCAGGGGAGACGTTGAGAAAATGCTGGAAGTCATTGCCGAAAGGCAAGGGAATCTTAAACAGAATTCCAAAAAGTGATTTCTGACTAACGTGTACATCATAAAGGGTCTAAATTTACTACAGAGGAGAGATCATTGAACCATCTGTATCTTCCTTAAATAAAATGCAAAACAGAATTTTGAAGACTCAGAATTAGCTATGAATATTTCTCTCTCTCTGGGTCATAGAATGGAGCTTTATATAGGATACTTCCTTCCCCATGGTCATATTTGACTGTCCGCACTGGAAAAGCCAAACTAAATCTCGCATCCCCAGACACCTGCTGGGGAAATTTCACCTATAAATGGCATCGGAACTGGCTTGGATGGATTTTCTCTACTAGATCCCCAGTTGCTTGTTGCATTATTTTGTTTCTTTTACAATAGTTTCCTCAGGAGATGTCCTTAGAATTGTCAGAATCTTAGTTTTCAGTATTCTGCTGTATACTGAGGTCTTCCTTGCCATTGTTTTGGAATCTCTAGTGGCACCTATTGTCTGTAGAATGTGCCATTTTGCCACCTGGCCCCAGCTGACTTTTTCAATCTCAACTCCTGCTTTTTCATTGTTGTTGTTTTGCTTTGTTTTTGCAATTACATGCTGCATGCTAGCCACAGCAAATGGTATACAAACTTCAATATAATGTAAACTTCTTTTATTTTGTCATAGCTTTCTTCTCATATGTTCCCAATACACTTGTACTGATCACCACATTATTATTCGGATGTCATAACCATAGATTTCGCAGAAAGAAATTATATAAATGACATGGCATATAGGCGATAGGCATGTATACATGCATGTACATTCTATTCATGTTGCAACTGTAATGACTTGTCTATATCCAGGATAGACTGTAGCATCTAGGAGCAATAACTCTCTTATTTCACAAAATATTTTCCAAAGTTCCTGGCACATATTAGATGTTCCCTAAAAATATGTTTATATATAGTTTTTTTTCTCAAATTCTGCAAGCTTGTTTAGTTAAACATACACATTGTATTTTTGAATTAATAAAATGGTTACTAATAATGCATGTGGCATTATCCAAATTACTACAATGTACTAAAGCTTGTTAGGCTAGAAAGTTGTAAAAGAGACATCTAACCCTTACTGGGAGAAGCAAGTATCTAAATCCCAGAAACATTACATATTTAGCTTCAGAAAACTCTAGGAGCTTACATCATGCATTCTTACAAATTTCCACCCAATTTCCCACTGATAAGATGGAGAAAAAGGGGTAATAAGAGATGTATTTTACAGCAAACAGGTAAAGGAAGAAATACAGTACATTTTTATGACAATCATATGAAGCTCAAACCACAGCAGAGATTCTGCTGTAAAATTACACAGCATGGAGGAAAAGGGAAACTTCAATAGGGTGCTCCAAACCTGAGGTGAGACCTACAGAATTTGGTTCCTTCTGCCACAAAGTGGCCACAGTGGCTAAGCAAGAAATTAAATATTTGGTCCACCTGAGATGAAAGGTTATCCTGACTCATTTCACTGCCCTCACTGGCCTTTGGAGAACACGAGCCTGCCAGTGTCAAGGCAGCAGGTAGAAGAGGGTTATTCAGGTGAGAATGGCAATAGCAGCAACAGCATTCACAGCTACACAATATCGTATGGGCATGGAAAGTAACCTAACAAATTAGATCTCTCCATTTTTTTTTTCTGGTTTGGAAAAGGATATAAAGATGACAAAAGGAAATAAAATGGCATGTTATAATAGTCTAGTGCCCAGTTTTGCATAAAATATATTCAAAAAAACCCTAAGGGGGGCACCATTAAAAACTAATTCAGCAATAGAGCCAGTTGTGTATTTAAAAAGAGGCCTATTTTAGTTTATAAATAGATTATAAATTAATAGACATTTTATCATCTTAGGAGTCATCCTGTTTCCTTGGGAGAAAACACGTTTTATATACAAAATAAAAACCCCTAAAGACCGTTTCAGGTTGGGCAAAGAGGTTGGGAGTGGATGGACAGAAATCAATATTTAGATATAATTTACATCACTGGGAGCCCAAAAGTGAAAGTAAATTTTAACTTCACACATATTGAGTTTGGCAGCCGTGATAATGCTCCACTCAGGTCTCCCCCTGCGGAAGGCTGGTATTACTATATTGAACTGGTAGCCTGAGCTCTTGAGCTCTGATCTTTCCACAACCCTGTTTTCTCTATCCTCTCACTTTCCCATGGGATGATCTCAGCCAATGACTAAAGAAGGCCATGAAGTGTATAATTTCTCTGATGCACAATTTTGGCTCAAAGACTCCCCATGAAACTGGACCAAACCTTTTTAGAGCTACTTGCAATCTGAGATGACCTATCCAACTCTCCCTCCTTCTCTATTTCTTCACAGGAATCAGAACTGTATTATACATAGTCTGAGGACTGTCCCATCTTTTCTGACTGCCTCTTCTTGTCCTTCTTGTCTAATTCCATCTTGGCTTCCTCTTTTTTAGATGATCTAAACTAGTATGTTAAGTGATTTACCCCTGCCCTATATTAATTATATTTCTTCCAGTACAGAAAATATGTACATTATCTAGTTTGGGGGCTTAAAACTGAACATATATAAAGAGCTCTTTTTTGAAACACACAAAAATATTTAAACCCTGTGTAGTGGGTTCAATGGTGGTCCCCTGCTATTGTCTGAATGTTTATTTCCCCCTACCCTGCACTCTGATTAATATGTTGAAGCCTAATACCCAATGTAACTGTATTAAATGGTGTGATATTTAGAAGGTAATTAGGTCATAAGGGCTCTACCCTCATGAATGTGGTTAGTACCATTCTAAAACAGGCCTGAAAGAGCTTGCTCTCCCCTTCAATCAAGTGAGGGCACAGCTAGAAGCTGCCCTCTATGAGGAAGAGATCCTTTATCAGACACCAAATCTGCTGGCATCTTGAATGTGGACTTCTCAGCTTTCAGAATTGTGAGCAATAAATTTCTGTTGCTTATGAATTACCCTGGCTATTTTGTTATAGCTGCATAAATGGACTAAGACACTTCCTCCAAAACATATGTTCATTTCCTAACCTCCACAACTTTTGAATGTAATTTTATTCAGAAGAAAAATTTATTTCAGATATAATTACATTAAGGATTTTGAGATGAAATCATTGTAGATCATCTGGGTGTGACCTCAATCCAATAACAGGTATCCTTATGAGATACAGAAGAGAACATACAGACACAGAAAAGGCCACATGAAGGTGGAGGCAGAGATTTGAAATTATGCAGTTGCAAGTTAAGGAATGCCTAGAGCCACCAAAACTTGGAAAGGTCAGGAAGGGACTCTCCTCTAGAGGCTTCAGAGGGAATGCAGCCCTGAGGATACCTTGATATCAGACTTCTAGCCTCCAAACTGTGAGAGAATACGTTTCTGTTATTTTAAGCCACCAAGTTTAAGTTTGTGGTAATTTTTTTCACAACAGCCCTAGGAGACATATATACTCTGCTAAAACACAACAGTGACATGATCAGCTTTCCATATCTTTTGGGGACTGAAGAGGTAGCTGTAAAGTAAAATAAAAAACAAAACCTTGGAGCAAAGCTTAATAAGAGCATCAAAAAGTTTTTAAAAAATTACAAATCATTTCTCACTCCTGAACATACTAAAAAAATCTGCAGCAAAATGCTTGCAAAGTAAATCCAGAATATTCCAAAGGACAGTACATCGTCAGAAAGTAGTGATTACTGATGATTATATCATCAGTAATGTAAGTTGCGTTCAACATTTGAAAATAAATCATACTTTGCTGATGAGAATGTAAAATGCTATGGCCACTTTGGAAAACATTTGACTCAAATAAATGGAGAAACATGCCCCATGTATAGATTTAAAGACAATATTATTAAGATGCCAGTTCTCTTCAATTTGATCTATAGATTTACAAAATCCCAGCAAACTTTATGGAGAATTTGAGTGACTGATTCTAAAATGTATGTCAATGATATGGAATTGTCATAATGATAAATATATAAATTGAAAAGAAAATAGATTGTCCATGACTGAACCCTAATACATATGTACATATACTATATATATGTTATAGTACATATTTTATATATGTTTTATATATATATATATGAACTGTTGTTTAGCAAAGGTACTGAGGTTACTTAATGAGGAAGAGATCATCTTTCAACAAGTGGTGTTGGAATAATTGTATATTTGTAGAGAAAATTTTGAAATTGAGTCCTGTCTCACACTCACACAAACATTAGCTCATGATAGAACATGTACATAAATGTTCAAATTAAAACCATAAAGCTTCTGGAACAAAATGTAGAGGAATATCTCTGCAAACAGCGTAGGAAAAGATTTCTTTGACAGGACAACAAAAGCACTAAGAATAAAAGAAAAACTTGATAAAACTGACTTCAGCAAAATTAATAACTTTTGCTCTTCAAATGATGTCATTGAAAAATGAAAACTCAAGCCACAAACTGGAAGAAAATGTTTGTAAGACACATATCTGAAGAAATACTTGTATTCAAAACATAGAAAAGGAAAAATTCCTATAACTAAATAATATAAAATCAAACAAGTCAATAAAGATAGAAATTTAAATTTGAAAAGAAACTTTACTGGGGAGTATATACAAATGGCCAAATGCATGAAGATGTTCTCAGCATCCTTAAATATCAGGGAAATGCAAACTTAAGCCACAGTGAGTTACTGCTATTTACCATGAGAATGGCCAAAACGTTAGAAAGACTGAAAAGTTTCAAATCTTGGCAATGTTATTGATCAAGTGTAATTTTCATACTTTGCTGATGACAGTGTAAAATGATGCACCCACTTCGGAAAAGCAGTTTCTACAATGTTAAAGATAAAGCTGCTCTGTAACCCAACAATTATACACCTAGGATTTTCCCAAGAGAAATCAAACATATGTCCATAAAAGTCTTACACAAAAATGTTCAGAAAGATTTACTCATAGGAGCCCAAACCTAAAACAACACAAGTGTCTGTCATCAGGTAAAGGATAGATACATTTTGATAAATGCTTCAAAATGGATTACTATTATATTTGGCTATAACAAGTTATGAACTAATAATATAGATCCAGCAACATGAGTAAATTTTAAAAACTTTTTTTCAGTCAAAGAAACCACTTACAAAAGAGTATATATTATTCCATTATTCAAAGTTCTAGAACAGGCTAAATTAATTATAGCGACTTGTATCATTTGTTGCTATAATCAGAGGATAGATGAGGGAGAAACAACTAGAAAGCAACATTAGGCAACTTTCTAGGTTTATTAATTTTTTCTGGATTTGGATGGTCATTACACTGTATGTAATTTATCAATATTTATCAAAGTGATACTTAAAATCTGTATATACTATGATATATAATTTTACCTCACTTAAATATTAAAGTTGGTAAGCAAAACTTTGTCAAACATGAGTATATAAAGTAGAAATTCATACTAAAATCAAGGAAAATAAATCAAGATAAATTATACTGTTAAATCGTTTTATGGTCAATTTAAAAAACACATGTATAATACAAAATTATATAGACTCATTAAAGGTAAACCACAATTTGGGCTCTTAAGCTTTCTAACTGGAAGTGGAAATTGGGGAATTTGATTAGTTAATTCATTGATTTCTAATGTCTGATCATAGACAATTACCTGGGAAGCTTCATGAAAAACACATTTTTAGGACCTATATCCTCCATATTCTGATTCAGTAGGTCTGAGGAAAGGTCTGAAATTCTGCATTTTGGAAGTTTCTCTTGGTGATTCTGATATCTAGGTTGAAACTTTCTGAGTTGCCCCATTTGTAGAATCCATAAGATAAATTGATTATTTACAAAAACCTCAGCAATTCATGATACTAAAAATTAAAATTAATTTCTTCTGACAATTCTCACAAGGAGGAAAGTGTATAACAAAATATATCCTCAATAGTCTTACAGTCAATTCAGGAACAAATTTTATAAAAGGCACCTCATAATACAGATTCTTAATACAGGACTTCAATACAAGTCAAGTGTAGGATAGCAACTGTAATTCAGTAAGGGTAGTTATAAAGAGTGGGGTTACTGGATAAACGTCTACTATGTAACTTATGCTGCTTTAGATTTAGGAGCAGATTTTAGGCCATCCAGAAAAACATAGAAACTGAAGGTTTTTCAGGAAATGCTCCATAAAGTTTTTTTTATTTCTCATAAACTTTTTTGTAGACTACTACTGGGTAAAAATGATTTTAAGACTATATTTTTTTGCAAGAACTTGAATCATAACTAATCTAAATTGCCACTTAAATACCATACCAATCAATATAATGTAAGTCTGTTAATAATAGTTGACATGGTCTAGTGACAATTAAGGAATGTAAACTAAATTTAAGTTTGGCTGTTGTGAATTTTAATCAGGAATCAGACATAAATAGCCAACCGATATTTAGTACTTACAGCATGCCCCACAGAAAAGTGGTTGTTTTGTTCCCTTCAGGAACAGGCATCTGCCTTTCTACACTCATTTTTCAAAAGGTTTTCTACGTGAGAGACTTTAATGTTTAAAAGCAGTAGTTGTGATGACGACAATTTCACTAAAACCTTTATAAAATACTTTAAAAGAGTAGTGAGCAACCAAACCCATTTGAAGTAGGAACAGTTTGGGGAAGCAGAGATTTTGATATATCAATGAGCAGATTCTATGGTCATATTCATAAATTCTATGTTATTTTGGTGTGTAAAATAAAAAAAATAAATAAAGGGATTTATTAACCAAGCATTTGAAAGTTCCAAAGAGGCAAAGAGAAGCTTCTAACTTATAAAAATGATTCTCTTCATCCTCATTCTCCTTTGTGACTGCCATTAACTTTCTTAATTCACCCCAATTTGTCATCTATAAAAAGAGAAATTTAACTAAATGAAAAGAAAACTAATTTATTTTAAGAAACTGCCTTTAGAGCAAAATCATGACCGTTAAGACAAATAGATAGCGTAATCATGTGTTCGTCTATCTCTAGAGGGGATACCAGAAAACCACAGAAAAGGGGGAGGTGAATGAGGGGCAAGTGGTGGCCGTGGTCATAGACAGTCTTTCAGGTTTTGATATTTACTGATAGGTCATGATCTACTTCTTGTAGTCCCTTAGATTAGGTATTTAAATTTAATGCTGTTTTAAAAATCTGTAAATTGATTTTCTGTTCATTAAACACTACCATAAAGAAATCTAACAATTCAATGTATGTAACTTTTCCTCAATAGCTCTCTTAATTACACCTTTTAAGAAACAAAAGCCTCTAATAGGTCTGTTCAATAGTAATAAAATAGCAAAGAAATCAAAAGCTTTGAGTGACAAAAACAACAAAAACTGAAATTCTGTGATAGGTATATTAAGGCCTATATTCTCAAATCTTAAACAAAAATATATTTTTTCTCTCAAATTTAAAGTATCTAACTCTGGATCTAGAGATACATACACTTTTAAAAATCTCTTGTTGGCTAAGCAATGAAATGAAGTAAGATGCTTCCAAATGTAAATATCCTAATGGGGCTAGTCAGCTATCACACTGTGAAGCATCAGCCAACTATAGGTAGGTTTCAGTGCCCCTTGTTCATTCTACCAAATCTATTCCCAATTGTCTAATAGTTATGTCCTCAGAACACCTACATTTCTTGCATTTTTCCTGATTGATCCTGCATTTAGATAAATTGTGCTCTATCCTAGGGCTACTCTCCTTGAAGTAAAATGTTATAAAGAGGATTTTGCAAATGATGCTTCACACAAGAAAATTATCTTCTCAAAGATGTATCAAAATGAGACCTGTCCACTAACTTAATGTTAAGTATGGTAAAGCCAAACTATCCCTAGCAGATTATGAGCAGGTCTATAATTAGTTCCAAAAGATTAAAACAGCATCCAAATAAAGAAATATTTTTTATATTAAAGCACTTTAAATAAACTACACTAAATTCTTACACCACTAAAGCTAAGTTCCTAGAAAAATAGCAACAAAAACAGTGCTGAAATAATTGGATTACTTTTAACATACAGTACTATGAGAAAAAATAGTAATTTTTACATCATTATATATGCCTCCACGCTTTCTTCATATTAAAACAATTACTCAGATATTTTGTATAATATATTTATATTAGACTGTTTTCCCTACCATGGCCAAATCTGCTTTTCCTATTTATTTCTGTTCTTGGGATTAAGAGTGTTACCATCTACCCATTTTCCCCAATGGGAAACTTCAGAGGCATATTTGATTCTAGCTTTCCGTCAGGCTGAACTTCAATCAGCCACTTAATCCTGTTGATTTGGCTTGGATCCCACAGCTACAAACTCGTTTCAGGCCCTAATCGTCTATGTCCTTCATTACTACATGAGACTCCTCTTGCCCATCTTTCTTCAGTTCATTCAGATCACCAGAGTTCTTTTTTAAAACATTAATCTTGCTGTCTCTTCATTTTTGATAAAATAAAGTACAATATCCTTGGCATAATGTTTAAAACCCTTCTTACTTCTTGTGTCTTATCAACCACCTTTCTTATCTCCCTCCTAGCACTTCTGCACAGGTCCTCATGCCCCAGACATAATGAGTTTCACTACTGCTAGAACTAGCTTAGATTTCAAAAATATTCAGTGCTGCTATTTCTGCACTTAGATTATTTGTTTGGTTTTGTACCTCTCTTTCCCACTAGAACATGAGTCTTTCAAGTTCAGAGCCATATTTTGCTCATATTCTTATGATACAGTTAGTGCAATTCCTTGTCCATAATGGGTTCAAAGTATTCATGTTTGAATAGCACCAAAAACTTTGATTTGGGGCAGTCAGTACTGTGTTCTCCTTATCCTGTTATACAACAAGCTTCTCAATGACTGTTCCTTTTTATAATGGTTTGTTTTACTTTGGCAAAAAAAGTAAGTTAGCAACGAGGGGAGAAGTAAAAGCCTGTAGCTGTGGGTGATGCTCTGGGGACAGGGTAGTGTTGGACAGAAAATGTACAGTTTGATTGTGGGCTCTGCAGTCCAGCTGCCTGACTTTGAATTTCAACTCTATAATTTACCATTATTTGACTTGAGAAAGTTATATGGACAATCAATGCCTCGTTTAAAAAAAATGGGAACCATTCAACACTTTAGAAACATCTTTTAGATACTGAGCTCTAAGTGTTGTGGATAGAGTGGTAAAGAAAACAGATACATTCTATGCCCTTAAACACTTTGTGTCCTAGTAATCATCTCAAAGATTTGTTGTGAGAATTAAGTGATATAATAGATATAAAGCACTTTGCCCAGTGCCAGGGACAATGACAAATGCAGAGTAAATGTTATCCATCATTAACACTATCATCAATTAGTGATAGCAGCATCATTATTATTTTTAGATGGATAGGTATGGAGATTGTATTAGTCCCTTCTCACGCTGCTAATAAAGACGTACCCGAGACTGGGTGATTTATAAAGGAAAGAGGTTTAATTGACTCACAGTTTAGCATGGCTGGGGAGGCCTCAGGAAACTTACAATCATGGCGGAAGGGGTAAGAAATACGTCCTTCTTCACACGGTAGCGTCAAGGAGAAGATTGAGTGCCCAGCGAACGGGGAAGCCCCTTATAAAACCATCAGATCTCGTGAGAACTCACTATCACGAGAACAGGATGGGGGAAATCGTCCCCATAATTCAATGATCTCCACCTGGACCCTCCCACGACACATGGGATTATGGGAACTACAACTGAAGATAAAATTTGGGTGGGGATACAGCCAAACCGTATCAGAGATTATAAAGCCAATGTGTCCATTGCTGCTTCTAGGCTAACCTTCACAAGTCCTATTTTATATCACCTTTTCTGCAGGTGGTTCAGCCCACTAGATCTTCCCTGAAATCTAGGATTCATTAGCCTTAATAGTAAACTTATGGGAAGCTTTTGGCAGAGACGAGGAGTATTACCCAGACCAAGTTTCCTTGATGCCGAATCCATGCACCTGTTTTATCTGCTTTGCTTTCCTCAGTGCTTCTGTGAAACTCTTGGCTTCTATATGCAATGCCTTCTGAATTCAGGTTTCGCCTTGCCCTTCACTTTATGTCTTACATGTCCCTCTTCTCATGTCCCTGCTGGCTCACCTGGCCACTCTTACAGCTGGCCCTGGCCTCCAGTATCTCTGGTGCCTGAGTTTTGTCACTGCCTTGATTTTAAAACACTACCTTCTCCTGCAGTTTGTTATTTCATGTTCGGCCCATTGAATAACAACCGAGTCAATGATCATCAAACCAGCCTAATTAAACATTATCTTGGATCTCATGATACCAGGTGTCTACTTTAACCAAACACTTTCACCTCAATAGTAACACTAATTGAGGGTTTACTAACTGCTGTGCATATAACAACACAATAATTATAACAGTATGCCTTTGAAGTAAGTACTATGACTAGTTTCCTTTCACAGATAAAGAAACTGAAGTATAGAAAAGTTAGACAATTTGCCAAAGTTTTATAGTTACTAAGCTACAGAGCTGGGATTTGATTCCATTCAGTCTGGCTCTAGAGTCTGTGTTCTAAGTCATCACGAACTACTGTTTCTCACCTGACAGGATGACAGAACGGAACTTCACAGCCTAGATTTTACATATAGTTTAAGTGAGTTTCGTTCCTGTCAAATGAGTGTTTAAAAATACTGTATGGTAGATATTTGTCATTTGGGACCATCCAGTATCTCTTTCTACTTCCCACTAGAACCCTGAGATTTTCTTAAAGTTTATCTTACCCATGGTGAATAGTCTTGGAAGGAAAATGACTTAGGATGCTTTGATCTCCCCTTCAGAAGCTCAAGGGGTAGCATGCGTCTCTTCCTTTCACGGTCTTTTATTTCACTTCATTGATATAAACAAGATGTGTCCAATTGACCTAAGCTCCTCCAGTGAGATTAATTCTGAGGACTTTGAAATTTGAGTAAAATGTCAAAAAGTGAAGAGAAAAGGAAAAGCAGAAAAACATCCACCTCTGGCCATTTATTTATTCAGTCCAGCAATGTGCCTGAGTGAGCAAGAGTTCGCTGTGGAGACCTTCTCTACAGAAAGTTCCTTTCCTTTCAAGCCTGTTTTTGCAGCTCTCCCTTCAGTCCTGTGAGGGTTTTCATATCCTTCTAATCAACTATTTTTCTACTTTAATTACACAAAGCTGGTTTCTGTTGCTCTTCAACTATTATATTTTATAGATATAGAATAATTAGCAATCCTAGGACTGCCATTTTTCATTAGGTAGTATTTTTCACATGCTTATATTTCTGTCCTCCGTGTTTGGGTTGCTGATATTGGCTGCCTCAAAGCCCCATGTGATCATTTTGAAAAATTGATAAAGGTCAAAAAATAATGCCAGACAAGAGGAAATATCAACTATGAAAAATATACAGAATATACACCAATATTTGGAAAACAACAATCGTTTTCAGGGAGCACCAAATAGAAAATTTGGCAGAATTTAACTAAGATAGCAGGTCACAGACTCAGATCTATATATATGTTGAAGAGTGGGTGTTAAAATGGCTTTCATTTCTGAAATGTGAACTCCAAATTCCACACTTGGAAGCGAATTAGAAATCTTCTGCCTGTAATTAGAAAATCTCTTTTCACAGAATTCATCATGATGAAGCCTCAGTGATCAAACAGACAAGCCTCCCTCAAAACTGCTAACTCTGTTGGGCATTCATTATTCTAGTTAAACGCTGAGTGGCCGTAATCACCTGCTTAGTAGACAGTGCACTTGCTGCCCACTCAAACACGTTAGGCTTGTCATAGGCTTTGGGAGCAGCAGAGGATACTTCACCCCATTATTTATAAATGGTGATGTTTCCAAATTTAGTAGATAGCTGTTTTAAACAGCTTTGAAGAAAAGGCAGTAATGGTGAGCTGGCATTAATTAGTATTAATATTTCTCCATGAATTGCTTTGCCCTTATATTTTTGATCTCTTAAAGTCTCCCTTGAGTAAAAGCAGTATTGGTTTCTAAAGTAATTCTCTCACTAAGATATAGGCTTAGAAAAGAGAAAAAAATTGAACATCGGGATATAATTTAAGACTTAAAATATTGTACACATGTTTACACAATTACATAAGTACACAGGTATATGTTAGCTTAGAAGGTGAGATACAATAATAGATAAAGTAACTTTCTTTTACCAAATAATTGGAGGTTTAATCATTAAAGCATGATTCATTATATAACATAAAAGTATAAGTGACAGAAATCGAGAAAATGTAGATGTTGATCTGTTTTTCATAAATTCCTTTGGAGGATATAGAGCATCTCACTTGTGTTTGTATCTGCACAGTGACTCTTCTATTTTGGGCAGTTAAGAAATGCTTGTTAAATGGATGGGTAAATATTTTATATTTTATAATGCTATAAAATTTATTTTAATATTAAGGCAGCCTCCTAAGCAAAAATAAAATAACCCCTATGATCACAACTTGAATTCAAGCTAGATATATTTTTATAAGTTTGTTAGAATAATATACAAATAAATCTAGGTGGCAACTAGTACCTTCTCATACTCTGGAACATAAACCAAGATAAACAATTTCTTTGGAAAGGAGAATCTATTTGTTTAGACTGTATAATATTGAAAGGTGTATCCAGGAACTATTCTCCAAAGTTCATACCACAGAAATTTAAATACGAGAATTTAAATATCATAATATGTCATATTATGTTATGTTCATTAATGGAATATAATGTTATGTTATGAGTATCCTGATTTGTTGAAACTTTAAATTGAACCATAGCTATTACCCTCTTATAGATCATAAATGGTCAAATGTAAACAATTTTATTAAAAGTAAGCCATCTTTATCCAATAAGTAAAAGAATAACACAAGACAACTAAAGGGAAGCTTCTTCAGAATACTTTAAAAAAAAAAACAGATGTGGCTGGCAAGATGGTCAAATAGGAACAGCTCTAGTCTGCAGCTCCCAGAGAGATCAATGCAGAAGGCGGGTGATTGCTGCATTTCCAACTGAGGTACCCAGCTCATCTCATTAGGACTGGTTAGACAGTGGGTGCAGCCCATGGAGGGTGAGCTGAAGCAGGATGGGGCGTCGCCTCACCTGGGAAGCGAAGGAGTTGGGGAACTCCCTCACCTAGCCAAGGGAAGCCGTGAGGGACAATGCCTTGAGGGACAGTGCATTCCGGCCCAGATACAATGCTTTTCCCATGGTCTTCGCAACCTGCAAGCCAGGAGATTCCCTTGGGTTCCTGCGTCACTAGGGCCCTGGGTTACAAGCACAAAACTGGGCGACCATTTGGGCAGACACCAAGCTAGCTGAGCTAGCTGCAGGAGTTTATTTTCATACCCTAGTGGCACTTAGAATGCCAGTGAGACAGAACCGTTCACTGCCCTGGAAAGGGGGCTGAAGCCAGGGAGCCCAGTGGTCTAGCTCAGCAGATACCGCCCCCACAGAACCCAGTAAGCTAAGATCCACTGGCTTGAAATTCTCGCTGCCAGCACAGCACTCTGAAGTTGACCTGGGATGCTCGAGCTTGGTGCGGGGAGGGACATCCGCCATTACTGAGGTTTGAGTAGGGGGTTTTCCCCTCACAGTGTAAACAAAGCTTCCAGGAAGTTCGAACTGGGCCAAGCCCACTGCAGCTCGGCAAAGCCACTGTAGCCACACTACCTCTCTAGATTCCTCCTTTCGGGCAGGGCATCTCTGAAAGAAAGGCAGCAGCCCCAGTCAGGGGCTTATAGATAAAACTCCCATCTCCCTGCGACAGAGCACCTAAGGGAGATGGTGGCTATGGGCATAGATTCAGCAGACTTAAATATTCCTGCCTGCTGGCTCTGAAGGGAGCAGTGGATCTCCTAGCACAGTGCTCAAGCTCTGCTAAGGGACAGACTGCCTCCTCAAGTGGGTCCCTGACTCCCATGCCTGCTAACTGGGAGACACCTCCCAGTAAGGGCCAACAGACACCTCATACAGGAGAGCTCTGGCCGACGTCTGGCAGGTGACCCTCTGGGATGAAGCTTCCAGAGGAAGGAACAGGCAGCAATCTTTGCTGTTCTCCAGTCTCCACTGGTGATACCCAGGCAAACAGGGTCTGGAGTGGACCTTCAACAAACTCCAGCAGACCTGCAGCTGAGGGGCCCAACTGTTAGAAGGAAAACTAACAAACAGAAAGGAATAGCATCAATGTCAACAAAAAGGATGTCCAAACAGAAACCCCATCTGAAGGTCACCAACATCAAAGACCAAAGGTAGATAAATCTACGAAGATGAGGAAAAATCAGCACAAAAAGGCTGAAAATTCCAAAAACCAGAACGCCTCTTTTCCTCCAAAAGATCACAACTCCTTGCCAGCAAGGGAACAAAACTTGGAGAATGAGTAAAGAATTGAAAGAAGTAGGCTTCAGATGGTGGGTAATAACAAACTCCTCTAGCTAAAGGAGCATGTTCTAACTTAATCCAAGGAAGCCAAGAACGTTGAAAAAAGGTTAGATGAATTGCTAACTAGAATAACTAGTCTAGAGAAGAGCATAAATGACCCGATGTAGTGAGAAACACAGCACGAGAGCTTCTTAAAGCATACACAAGTATCAATAGCTGATTTGATCAAGCAGAAGAAAGGATGTCAGAGATTGAAAATCAACTTAATGAAATAAAGCATGAAGACAAGATTAGAAAAATAATGAATGAGAAGGAACAAACAAAGCCTCCAAGAAATATGGGATTATGTGAAAAGACCAAACCTTCATTTGATTGGTGTACCTGAAAGTGATGGGCAGAATGGAACCTAGCTGGAAAACACTCTTTAGGATATTATCCAGGAGAACTTCTTCAACCTAGAAAGACAGGCCAACATTCAAATTCAGGAAATACAGAGAACACCACAAAGATACTCCTCGAGAAGGGTAACCCCAAGACACATAATTGTCATATTCACCAAGGCTTAAATGAAGGAAAAAATGTTAAGGGCAGCCAGAGAGAAAGGTCAGGTTACCCACAAAGGGAAGCCCATTAGACTAACAGTGGATCTCTTTGCAGAAACCCTGCAAGCCAGAAGAGAGTTCGGGCCAATATTCAACATTCTTAAAGAAAATATTTTCAACCCAGAATTTCATATCCAGCCAAATTAAGCTTCAGAAGCAACGGAGAAATAAAATCCTTTACAGACAAACAAATGCTGAGAGATTTTGTCACCACCAGACCTGCCTTACAAGAGCTCCTGAGGGAAGCACTAAATATGGAAAGGACAAACCAGTACCAGCCACTGCAAAAACATACTAAATTGTAAAAAACACTATGAAGAAACTGCATTAACGAAAGGGCAAAATAATTAGCTAGCATCATAATGACAGGACCAAATTCACACATAACAATATTAACCTTAAATGTAAATGGGCTAAATGCCCCAGTTAAAAGACACAGACTGGCAAATTGAATAGAGTCAAGACCTATTGGTGTGCTGTATTCAGGAAACCCATCTCACATGCAAAGACACACATACACTCAAAATAAAGGGATGGAGGAAGATTTACCAAGCAAATGGAAAGGAAAAAAAGTAGAGTTGCAATTCTAGTCTCTGATAAAACAGACTTTAAACCAACAAACATCAAAAAAGACAAAGAAGGTCATTACATAATGGTAAAGGGATCAATGCAACAAGAAGAGCTAGCTATCCTAAATATATATGAACCCAATACAGGAGTACCCAGATTCATAAAGCAGGTTCTTAGAGACCTACAAAGAGACTTAGACTCCCACACAATAATAATGGGAGACTTTAACACCCCACTGTCAATGTTAGACAGATCAATGAGACAGAAAATTAACAACAATATCCAGGACTTGAACTCAGCTCTGGACCAAGAAGACCTGATAGACATCTACGGAACTCTCCACCCCAAATCAACAGAATATACATTCTTCTCAGCACCACATCACACTTATCCTAAACTTGACCATATAA
This sequence comes from Nomascus leucogenys, assembly GCF_006542625.1. Taxonomy (NCBI): domain Eukaryota; kingdom Metazoa; phylum Chordata; class Mammalia; order Primates; family Hylobatidae; genus Nomascus; species Nomascus leucogenys. The sequence goes on from NC_044391.1 coordinate 13,926,553, forward strand.
GGAAGTAAAACACTCCTCAGCAAATGCAAAAGAATGGAAATTATAACAGTCTCTCAGACAACAGTGCAATCAAATTAGAGCTCAGGATTAAGAAACTCACTCAAAACCGCAAAACTACCTGGAAACTGAACAAATGCTCCTGAATGACTACTGGGTAAATAACAAAATTAAAGCAGAAAGAAATAAGTTCTTTGAAACCAATGAGAACAAAGACACAACATACCAGAATCTCTAGGACACATTTAAAGCAGTGTGTAGAGGGAAATTTATAGCACTAAATGCCCACAGAAGAAAGCAGGAAAGATCTAAAATCAACACCCTAACATCACAATTAAAAGAACTAGAGAAGCAAGAGAAAACAAATTCAAAAGCTAGCAGAAGAGAAGAAATAGCTAAGATCAGAGCAGAACTGAAGGAGATAGAAACAAAAAACACCCTTCAAAAAACCAATGAATCCAGGAGTTTGTTTTCTGAAAATATTAACAAAATAGATAGATCATTAGCCAGACTAATATAGAAGAAAAGGAAGAAGAATCAAACAGACACAATAAAAAATGATAAAGGGGATATCACCGCTGATCCCACAGAAATACAAACTACCATCAGATAATACTATAAACACCTCTAAGCAAATAAAATAGAAACCTGGAAGAAATGGATAAATTCCTGGACACATACACCCTCCCAAGACTAATCCAGGAGGAAGTCAAATCCCTGAATAGACCAATAATAAGTTCTGAAATTGAGGCAGTAATTAATAGCCCACCAACCAGAAAAAGCTGAGGACTAGATGATTTACAGCCAAATTCTACCTGAGGTACAAAGAGGAGCTGGTGCCATTCCTTCTGAAACTATTCCAAGCAATAGAAAATGAGGGACTCCTCCCTAACTCATTTTATGAGGCCAGGATCATCCTCATATCAAAACCTGGAAGAGACACAACAAAAAAAGAAAATTTCGGACCAATATCCCTGATGAACATCGATGCAAAAATCCACAATAAAATACTGGCAAACAAAATCCAGCAGCACATCAAAAAGCTTATCCACCATGATCAAGTCAGCTTCAGCCCCTGAGAGAACTTGGGTTGAGATAGCCCTTGGCCATCTGAGACTGAGCATTAGTGAGCAAAAGGGATTGAGGCCAAACTGAAAGGACTGTCAAAGTCATGTCATCATACTAAATTGTAATCGAAAGTGCTAAAAAGGGCTTTTCCTAATATCTAGGTTCTGGAAGCTTGTTAAAAAGACCCAGGCATTGACATAGACAGTAAATAATCACGTTTTCTCTGCTTGTCTGCACTGCAATGTGAGTGGATTTGTGTCTCTATCTTATAACATGCCAGGAGATGAGGATCATAAAGTAAAAAAGTAAAATCGCTTAATTTAATCAGCGAGATTTCTCAGTTGGTGCATAGCATAGAACACATGAGAGGTAACGCAGGAGCCTTGAATGTCAGCAAAGAAGTTTTTGTTTCATTCTGTACAAAAAGTAGAGCTTTTGGAGGGTTTTTTCTTAGGATAATTAGTAATAGAATTTGAAGAAGTTTCTTCAATTAAAAATGTATCTATACTTACATATGCCAAAAGGATTAGAAGAATAATTACATGAGGCAGGAGATTGCTATTAAAAGCCTGAATTGAGGCAGTCCTTTGGTGCAGAAATAATTTTTTACATAATACAAAGAAAGCCTTGTACTCTATGGAATATAATATCTACCACATGCCTCAAAGTTAGATAATGAAGAAATATATGTAGCTTAACAAATAGTGATCTCCTCAATAAAGTGTGTTCATTTCTCATTTACGGATTCTCTGAAAACATTCTGCAGTATTCTTCTGCTATATTGGGTTATATCATAAAATGTGGCAAGATGAATGAAATTTTAAAGTTTCCTGTTTAGAAATGCTTTGACTGCTTGTCTATGTACAGAATGTGACAAACTGGAATAAATTTACAGTGCTCCAATGTGTGTATTCTATAAATGGAATTAATTAATTGAAGAAATGAGACATTCTCACATTTTAAAATAAACTAATAAAATTTTAAAATAAACTAATTTTCAGTTTGCCACCAAGAATATACCTGCAGTAACACTCCTGATAGAATAAAAATGATAGAATAAACTTCCATCGATGCACAACTTTTAGAAATGAGTTTATATTTGACATATTATTCTAGTCATTATAATACACAGGTTAATAAAGCACATACCAACCAAATAAGAATTTCAAATTGTCGAAGATGACATTGCAGTAAAATATATTAGCATTATGATTATTTTGCATATAATTAAATCTTTGGGAATTTAGATGACATTTTATGATGATACAACATAGGAAAGCCTTCAAACCCACGCCCAAAGGAGCAAGTTGCATTCCTTTGCAAAATAGTTTAACTCAAAAAGTACTATCCCTAAGGAAATAATGTTGTAAACAGCTATTGGATTACTTTGAGAGCCCATAAGAACCTTTTTAGCTGATATGTCTCTGAAATACTTCACCTATAGTAACTAGCTTTCTGAGAGTGGAGGCCTCAAATGCAGAAAGATGAAGACATTGACATCAGAGAACTCAGGAAGTGGACAATAAGAGACATAAAGGGGTTGTATGAAGCACATTTAAATTGTATCCCTTTTCCTGAATAAAGGGCAAATGAAACATAAGGAACATTGTATAATATCCTTGTATTAACTCCTAGCTTCTTTTTCCTTACCCCTAGGAGCACCTTTCTCCTTTATTACTCTCAATGTCTCAACCTAGGCCTTAATTTTCCCTAAAAGTGTTCTATTCTAAAAGACCAAACACCTATTTATAATTTTCCTCTACTTGTCCCCTCTGCCGCAATCCCCAATCAAAAATGTCCTTTTAGTTCAGGTGACCCCAGCTGTTAGCTTGATCTAACTGATACTGCTTGTATGAATTCCAGCCCACCCAATTCTTAAGTCATTCGCATTTTAAAGAAGTGTGCATAATAAATCAAAGGCATCATTATTTGACAGAATTTTAAAAACTAGAGCAAAAGGCTTTCATATTTTCAAAATGTTTCACATTTTGGGACAGGGATATACCATCAAACATGGGAGTTTAGCCTGGTTCAGCCAACCTAACTTTTTTTTTTTTAATAGCTGATTGCCTTCATCAAAAAGTGCCAAGGTAATTTCAATGGGAGAATTATTTTTCAACAAATTATTAGATAGCCATATGAAAAGAAATAAATCTTGACACTTCCAGCATATACAAAATTAATTATAGATATAACTGTAATAACTAATACTAGAAAACTTTTAGAATAAAATATTGTGGAAATCTTAGTAATATTCTGGATAGCAAAAAATTCTTAAATTCAAAAAAAGTTTGAAATGTCGGTAAATTAGATTTATAAAAAATATTGCTGTTCATAAGACATTGTTACCAAAGTGAAATTAAACGCCCATAGACTGAAAAGTTTACACAACCTGTATCTGACAAAAGCCTTGCATCTGAATTATATTAAGAGCTCTTACAATTTAATAAAAAGAAGTTAAACAATTCAGTAAAAATAGGCAAAACATTTGAACAGTCATGGCCCCAAAGAAGACATGAAAAGATGCTCGGCATCATTGGTCATTCGGAAAATGCAAATTAAAAGTCACCATGAGGGCTTGGCACACTGGCTCATGCCTGTAATCTTACTATTTTGGGAGGCCTAGGCGGGTGGATCACTTGAGGACAGGAGTTCGAGACGAGCGTGGTCAACATGGCGAAACCCCATCTGTACTAAAAATACAAAAAATTAGCCGGGCATGGTGACACATGCCTGTAATCTCAGCTACTTGGGAGGCTGAGGCAGGAGAATCGCTTGAATCCGGGAGGTGGAGGTTGCAGTGAGCCAAGATAGTGTCACTGCACTCCAGACTGGGTGACAGAGACTCCGTTTCAAAAAAAAAGTCACCATGAGATGTCACTTCATACTTAATAGAATGGCTAAAATTAAAAAGACAATGTATCAAGTGTTAGTGAGGATACACAAGAAATAGAACTTTCATACACTGCTGGTGAAAATGTGAAATTGTATAATCATTTTGGAAAACTGTTTGGTAGCTTATTTGAAAGTTAAATAATCATCAACTACACAATTTGGAAATTCCCTTCCTAAGTATTTACCCAAGAGAAATAAATGTATATGTCCATGTAATGACTTGCACATGTTCAAAGTAGCTTTATTTGTAATAGACAAAAGCTGGAAACAACTAAAATGTCCATCAAAATTTTCTATATCCATTATAGTAGAATACTGCTCAGTAATGAAAATGAGTAAACTATTGGGAAACTAAAAATATGGAAGAATTTGGAAAGAATGATGTTGAGTTAAAGAAGCTAGGCAAATAGAGGACAAACTGCATGTTTCTATGTATATGATTATATAAAATGCAAACTAATCAATAGTGTCAGAAAACAGAAGAGTGGTTTCCTGGGTAGTGGATGAGGAAGTGGAGAGAGAAACTAATTTAAAAGGGCACAAGAAGCTTTGGGGATAATAGATATATTCATTATTTTGACAGTGGTGGGCTCACAGATGTATAGGTAAGTCAAAATTTACCAAATTTGTGCAGTTTATTTCACATCATTTGTACATCAATAAACTTGTAAAAAAATTTAAAGAAAAGGTAATTTGCTCTCCATACTAAAGTGTTGGATTTTTCTGCAGAAGATATTTGAACATGGTCTTTTCATTGAAATCCCATTTTAAAGGATGAAACGTTGTTATAAATGGTATGTGTTTCAAAATCATCTGGTCCAACCACCTCATTTTACATATTTGGAAACTGAAACATATTTTACATGTTTGGAAGCAAGGAAACAAGAGGTTTTTCTAGTTCTATCAAAATGAGAACTAGAGCTCTGATCTTCTGGCTCAGGCCGGCGCTCCTTTCAGACATTCTGGAGATTTTGCTTTGTAGTTCATGAGACTAAATTTCCTAACAGTGACAGGAACAGATGTTCTAAGAGTGCTCCCGAAGTGTCCCCACTTTTGCCATCTGTTCTTCAAAGATTGCACAACAAGAAAAAAATGTACTGTCTTTTTATGTCTTGTAAAATGTAACTGAATATTCTTTGTGGTCTCCATATTTTTCCCATTTTGTTGTAATTATTTATAATGAATCTATCCATGATTAACCTATCCTCAGAAAGCACACTCAAATATTACTTTCTCATAAACTATTGTAGCAGAATTTCAAACATGTAGAATTTACCAAAAAAAAAAAAAACCTTATATTTTTAACATTGTCTGAGTATAGTATTTGGTCAAAACTTGGATTCTTAAGTTGGGAGTTAATTCTCTAAATTTTCAGTTCAGGAAGTAGGAAAAGCCTATCCCACACCAGTGTTACTTATTTTAATTTAAATGTTGGTTTTCCACCTACTTTTTGTTACCTCAACAGATGATGTCTGTAGCTGATCTTGCCGTTTTTCTAACAAACAGCTGTCTCTCCCGCTCTCTTTCTTACAGATATACTTTGTCTTCTATTATAAGATTAGAAATGAGCTTTTCCAGATTTCCTGATATGGGTATTTACCCAATCCTGGTATGGAAGTCTTGTGGGGCTTTGGTGTGGCTGGGGTAGAGGATGTGCAGATAATCTTAAGTACTACCATTTGTACCTGTGTGGGCGTAAAAAGTAGGTATCTAGAGCACCTGCCTGAGAACAAAGCCAATTCACAGGACAGCGGAGAGGAAACATGGAAATCACCTGAGCTTTGGAAAATGTTCCTCTGGTCACCGAATCAACCAGCCCTGAGACTGCCTTCCTTTGGATTTCTAGTTACATTAGGGAATACATATCCTCTTCATTTAAATAAATTCTTATTGGTATTTTGTTACTTGAATCTAAATGATGTTATCCTCTGACTGATTTGTTCATTCATCATCCACTCATTCATCTATTCTTTTATTCAGCTAAAGCACTAAAGCAATGAACTCTATGTTTTCATCTTGGGCTTGAGGAGCAATGAACCAAGATATCTATAGACTGCTATAATGAATGCAAATTTTCATTCTGATTATAGTCACACTCTGAGGCTCTGCTGGGACATACACAATATTTTATGTTAAATTTCATCTTATAAGACGTACAGTGTGTTCTTTACAAGAATGCACAACATTTGATGAAAAGAATTGTTCTCCCTTCTCATTCTGCATCTCCTTCTTACCTTTAAAAAGTCATTGGTCATATGTCTTAATTTATAATGTGATAAATTGTACTAGTACAGTTGTTCTTGACCTTCAGGTCAATTATCCTTTTAATAATAAATAAAAGCTATGGACCTTCAGAACGTCATACCTGAGGCTACTTTTCATCACGTTTCCTGGATATTATTATTTACTTAACTTTAGATATCTTGAGATGTTTTGAAATATTTTGTTTGTGGGTTCGAGTATTTCTGTTTATCCTTAATCTCCCCACCTTTCTCTGTACTTTCTTGTGTGTATTAATCTGCTTAGGCTGCTATAACAAAATGCCATAGACTGGGTGCCTTAAACTACAGACACATTTCTCACAGTTGTGGAGGCTGGGAAGTCCAAGATCAACGTACCAACAGATTTGGTTCCTGGTGAGGGCCAGCTTCCTGATTTGCAGACCGTGCCCTTCCAGTCTTCTCTCTCTCTCTCTCTCTCTCTCTCTCTCTGTCTCTCCCTCTCTCTCTCTCCCTTCCTCCTTCCTCTTCTTATAAAGCTACTAATCCCATCATGAGGTCCCCATTCTCATGACCTCATCTAACCATAATTACCCTCCCCAAACTCCATCTCCAAACACCACCACACTGGGGGTTAGGACTTCAACATGTGAATTAGGGGAGACCAGGGAGATGTGACAGAATTCAGTCTTTAGTACCTCACCTGTAGCTTTTACTTTTGCTTCCACCTCGTTATGCCTACCTCAGGGCTACTAAACCAGAAAAGGTTCTTTGGCTATTCCAGTCTCTAGTACTGAGATGACTTGGGTGTCTCATATTCCATGGATCCCAGGTCATGAAGAGAAGTGAAGAGGAAAAAAGGGGCTAAGTCAGTCCTGGGACCAGCAATGAGTCTGTGTCCTGGCCTTAGATAGCTTTACATGCAGCTCCTATATGACAAAACCCCAGGCAATTGTAGGTACCCAGATTTCAGGCTTCTGTATCTGCCCAAAGCAGTGAGAAGTCCTAACATTTCACCTGGCATCTATCGTGTGTATTCCTCTCACTGTGCAGGATCTGGGCTTCCCGCTACTACTATCTTCGGCTGAACACATGTCCAGATTTATGGCTTCAAGCCCAATCACTGCCTTGCATTTATGTTCCATTACTGGTTCATGAACCCTATCAACCATGCAAAAGCCATGAATGGCTTCAAATAGAGTTATAAAGGGATCAAATTTGTGGTAGAAAGATGACTTTGGCTGCTGGGTAAAGATGGATGAGAAGAAGGCAAATGAAGGGGCAGATTCATAAAGATGTTATGCTTCTATGTTGATCTCTTTCTTTTTTGTTAAATTATTTCTCTTTTTATATACCATTATTTATTGCTACATTATTGCAGCTCCTCTGAATCAAAGCCTGGCTTCTAAATGTCATCCTGACCAGGAGTCTCAGCATTCATAATTAGAAGTCCAGTTGATTCTTGAACAATGCAGGTTTGAACTGCAAAGGCACATCTATATGTGAATTGTTTTCAACCAAATGGAGATGGAAAATAAAGTATTTATAAGATATGAAACCCACATACACAGAGCGGGGAGACTTTTCTTGTATTTGAATTCACAGGGCTGACCGCAAGAGTTGAGTATTCATGAATTTTGGTATACATGGGAGCCCTGGACCTAATCCCGTGTGTATACCAACTGTACTTCTGAAAGAATAAATACTTGTATTAAACTACACTGTTGTTGCATTTCATGTACTATAAAGTAAAATGAAGATTTGGGATTTTTTTTCCAATAAACACTGCAAACATAGTCCCTAAAAATATAATTTAATTTTTATTTATCTGTGTAATAATGGGGTTATTAACATTTCTACACTTTATACAGTGCCTGGTTCAGTGCCTGGCATACCGTTTTTGAATAAAAAGATGGGTGGATACCTTTGTTTCCTTTGAATAGTAAGCAACAGATTTCTAGTTACCATAACCGTCTCTCTTCTTCCTCTGACTAAAGACTGAAAATGTATCTGAAGAACAGCTTCAATTAGTTCATCAAATACTATACTAAAAGTAGGCCTATATTATAAATGAATGCAAGGTTGAAATATGATAAACAACTACCATTAATGTCATTATCACATCATAAAGCTGCCAGAGACACGCTCCATGAGCTGCTGCCAATTTTTTCTTTTAAAACATTGTAACTAATTACTTACCAATACAATAAAATTTGCCTCAAAAACAAAATGCATCCCCAAAAGTTTATTTAACACCACACTTCATTTAAATGGCCTTCCCAAGGTCTTATAAAAATAACAGAGAAAATAGCAATTCGGATACATTAAGCTAGAACTTGAGGCTTGCAAAAATCGTAAACATTCAATGAGTTACCATTCTAAAAGCTTTCGTTTTTCATATCTCTTATCTGGATGATGAAGCTTTGAAAGGAATTTCTGGCTGCTGGTCCTAGCAACACGGGGTTGCATAAATAAACCCAACTGCTGCAAGGTAATGAGGTTAACAGACTTTTTCCTCTGTAGGAAAGTTGGCTTATAAATACCCCAGGAAAGAAAACTGAATTCTTTTCTAACTTCTAAAAAAAAAAGAAGACAAAAAAACAGTGGTAATCTGGCATTGTATGTTTACATTTAGGCTTAATATAAAAAACTTGAGTTCAGTTGGCAAAAACTTAGAAAATGCTCCCCAGACAACTTGAGAGTTTAGCAAATATTTATTTCTTTTTCATCAAAGTTGAGCCAAATAGAGATTGTACATAATGGTACAGACAAATTACGTAGTGCGTAGTGGCAGATCCACGTTATAGTCAAAGAGACACACTGTTAATGGTCCCTGCAGCTTGCCACCAGATGATAATAAGTCTCATGGCTTAGAATCAGTGAAAAGAAAGAATATGGCACACACTGTTATGAACCTAGACAAGCAGATAAAAGGATACCATACAGAGAAGAGCACTCCCATATAGTGCTCTAGCTTATAAGTAAGCCATTTAAACACAAGCAGAACACAATCAATTTATAATGAAAGCCAAAATATAAAGCTATCCTTCCAAGAAAAAAAAATACCAGCTTAAATAACACTGCTACAATCAGCTGAGTGTTTGTGGAAAATCTATTATTTATATCTGATTCAAATGCAACAGTTGTTGGCCTGAAAAATGAGTCCTTTTCAAAATGGAACTCAGTGTGATGTTCTGCTGTAAGAAAAAGAGTATGGACTTCTTATTATAAATGTCGCATTTTCTCCTGGAATTCAAATATCTATACAATACTAAGTATTTTTCTTAATATATTTATTAGGCTTCAGGTGTCACAGGTCAATTCATTTTTAAGGACAACAGCTGCTGTGTTTGTTTCATGCTTAACACCAACACTCAAAATGATTTATTGTATTTTACAAATTTTACAAATGTTCATAATTACTACGAAGATTTACAAAACCCTAAAACCTATAGCAAATATTGAACACTCATTACAAACATTCTAAGTATTTAACTAGTTTTAGATAGAAAAAATCTCTAAAATATATATGGAATTGCCACTTACTAAACAGGCCAAGACTTCCTGTTCCCTTTTTTCTAGAGCTCTTATTAGTGTTTATCCTTATTTTTAATCCCTGTTTCTCCAAGTTGATAACTTTGCACTGAAATATTCAGTAATTCACACAAAAGAAAAAAATAGCAATATAGAATTATAGACGTGGAATCACGAAGCAAAATCTTTCTTGTTAACAAATCTGGATCTCTTGCCCAATGGGTGACGTTGTGCTGAAGGAGGAAGTGAATGGGCATTGTTTTATGTCAAAACTCAGTCTATCCACAGGTCCTCTCCTGTAACAAAGATAGAAGAGGTTTAAAGAAGCAGGAGACTGGCCCTAGATGGAGGTGCCCCTTAGAAATTAGGATGAGTGGTTATGATTTTTGCTCAATGTTGCTAGAGAGCATGGTTTCTCTCCTTCTGCAAGAAAGAGAAAAATGGGGAAAATTTGGTGAGATGAAGGGCGAACTCTTAATTCCTCCAAGTCTTGTAGGTGTCTAAGTATGTGCCCTCCCTGAGTTCAGAGAAGATCCATCCATTTTTAATTTTTAAAGCCTGGGCATTTCTCAAAGGAGGTTCTGAATTTGAATTAATTCTAACCTCAGACAGAACAAAAAACTGGGGATATATTTTTGTGGTATGTTTTAGATTCTCAAGAAGGACAGGACAGCATAGATTGATTTATCTGTATTTTGATAGGGCAGTGAATATTTATTTTATAGTATGTGAGGGGTGTGTGTGTGTGTGTGTGTGTGTGTGTGTGTGTTTGTGTTGGGAGAGAGAGGGAGAAACTGAGAAAATGATGGGACATGAAACATATCCTTGGAAACTGCTTTCTCTCTCTCTTCGTCTTTCTCTCTCCCTCCCTCTTCTTTCCCAGTTCTCTTCAGTACTGCCATAAACAGGCAGGAAGCAAAATTATATACATACATATATGTACATACGTGTGTGTATAATTATATGTAAAATTTAGTGGTCTCTCCAAATTGTGGACCTGGGCCCTCAAAGTTTTCTTATCAGTTTTCTTTCAAATTAGCATTGAATAAACTTTCTTTGGGTTTGATTTATTTTCCTATAATAAATTCTAGCATTTTATGTAAAATGTTTCTTTTCTGGTTAACAGTCACTTTATTTAACCAAACCCTCTTCAGTATATGGACTTCTTATGACTTGTGTCATAGAAAAGCTATTTTCCTCTGCCTATTGCTTCCGTTACCAAATATTTAGTTTACAAGTTACACCATTGTTATCATCATTATTAACTACTTGTCTGTGTTATTGCGATTAAAATGATAACTATTTAGGTCTTATCTGCCTTTTTAAATTTAAAATTCAGATACAGAAGAAAATTCTGCTTTCTTTCTTGTGTGTTAATGGAAGGCAATTTTCAATAAAGTGTACTTAATTGACTTATTTGTTCAGACATAAACTTTGTAAGGCCCCTGTGATCTGTGTTTGTGGTTCTGTTTCTCCAAATTGAGCAGGCTTTTACTGAATATAGTTTTTAAAAATACATTTCACTACATAGTCTTTTCAGTTATTATTTAACGGCAGTAACGACCTCCAGTGGATTCTTGGGTAAATAGCAAGTGGAATTTTCAGAGGATGTCAATTTTCAGTATATTTGCATTTCTTAGATCTTTTGAAGCATGGTGACTTATCTGAATAAACTTAAATTTTTCTTAAAATGTTTATGTATTTGTTAATTTTACAATGAAATTGCAAGTGATTATGAGTTATCAGCACTTTAACTTAAATGTATAACCTATAAGCTAACTTTGAAAACTGAAATAAAAACTGATTAATATGTAAATAAATGTTCATAATGGTTCTTCTGTGTAATCCACTTGCTTTCAATTTTTATTTAGGTGAAAACATCTTACAAAATTTCATATTTTAGAAAGGTAATTGCTAAATATTTAATAGAAGGAAAGACTTTGATAAATAAACATTCTTAAAAATACAATTGTTTTTTATAATATTTAAGAGAGAGGTAAAAATGCTCTGAATATCTCAGTAGTTAAGTGAACTCATGAAACAATTTCCTGTCTCTTAATATAAAAGAGAGAAGAAACTTTGATATTTGAGAGCAAATCACTTTAATACTTTTTTCACAAATAAAACATGGTTTTTTTTGTTTTTTTTTTTGAGACAGAGTCTTGGCCTGTTGCCCAGGCTGGAGTGCAGTGGCGCGATCTCGGCTCACTGCAAGCTCCGCCCGCTGGGTTCACGCCATTCTCCTGCCTCAGCCTCCTGAGTAGCTGGGACTACAGGCGCCCGCCACCACGCCCGGCTAATTTTTTGTATATTTAGTAGAGACAGGGTTTCACCGTGTTAGCCAGGATGGTCTCGATCTCCTGACCTCGTGATCCACCCACCTCGGCCTTCCAAAGTGCTGGGATTACAGGCGTGAGCCACCGCGCCCGGCCAAAAACATGGTTGTTATAGTATATTTTAGATTTCAGCGAAGATTATTTAGAAACTTAAAATTTGGAGCTTTAATAGATCTTCAGTGCTGCAGAATCTTCACTTTTGACTTGTGAGATAATAAATTATCTATAAGCAATACTTTCATATTAAAGTATGATATAAGGATTAACATGTTTTTTATTTCAGTTATTTGTTTCTGAAAATGAACTTGATGTATCCATGTATCTACTGAAAATCTGCTTTCAAATCTTTCCTAAACAGATATCCATCTGTAGAGAAAAAAGAAATGTGTGAGAATATAATTTTTTTTACCACAAGAGGGCAGCAAAAATCTTTTACAGTAGTTAGAATTCTAACTATAACGTCATCTGATTTGACATTCTTTCTGAGATTTGATATCTTTCTGAGAAGTTACCTTAGTTCTTCTTTCCACAGTGAGTGAAAATTAAAGACTGTGTTATAAAGCAAAAATAGTGTGAATGTACTTTAATGAATATTTTATGAAGCGCACAAGCCTCAGAAAGACCACATTTTTCCTTTCATGGGTTACAGCACTCACAACACACCTGCTAGTTAATACTCATGGCTTAAACAACACTAATAAAATAATCCTTAAAGAGTACAGAAAGTTCACATGAGAATGCCAAAGTATCTTGTATTCTGCATATCTTACATTGTGATGGAAAAGAAAAATTCAGAAATATTAAAACATATTTAGTTTTATATTTATCATGATTATAAAAGTCTCTAATTTTTCTTCAATATTCTAATAATCTTGTCTTCCAAAAGTAAAATAATAATTTTCACAGAAAAGCAGCCAAGTACTGAAAATGACAGCTATAGTTGTTTTTTGATAAACATAATGAGAAACCATTAAGCAATTCATTTATTTAAAAAATTAGTTAATTTTATGTGAAGTTTATCCAGTCAAATGAGTATGTAGAATAATTTATTATAACACCTTCATAGTCATTCCTGTATTACAGAAATCTCTTTTAAGTAATGCAAAGAAGTTGGATGATTTATTTATTTTTTTACTTTTTTACGTTCCAAATATAAATTCTTCAAAAGACAGTAGATAGTCTCACCCCATCAGGAGTCCAGCGTGTGCCTGGGCAGGCGGTAATGCTCAGGTTTGGAACGGAGCTTCTTTTCCTGAGGGTTGGCATACTTCCACTTGGAGGGTGACATTTTAAGCTTTTTCCTCTTCCTATCTGTGCACCATACTTTCTCGCAGTATTCTTCCACTCTCTGGAAGTTGCTATAACCGATCAGCTGCAAAAATTCCTTGTACCATGGTTTTGCTCCCTGCGAGATGCTACTCTGAGCAGGACAAGGCATCCTGTGATGCCTGTCCTCCTCATCGTCCTTGTTAAACATATCTTCGACTTTCTCCTCTTCCACTACCTCCAAGGTGATTTTACGGACAGTATGGACAAAGCTATGCTCTACTGTCTGGCAAAAATAGGTCCCAGCATCTGATTTGCGTAACCTTAGGAAGAGTAAACCAAGGTCCATCTTAACCACTCTGTCATCTGTCTTCACCTGCAAGAACAAAAAAGTAAATGGCACTGAAGTACACAGGAGAGAAAGTAACAATCCGTCACCCTTTCCACTACCTATCTTGAATATTTTCATGTTCACTATCACATAATGAAACCCTGAAAATCATACATACACAAAGATGCTAAATAATTACATCTATGTGTGTATGTGTGTGTGTGTGTGTGTGTATTCTGAAGATATTTACATGGGTGGTCACTTCATATCAATGACCTTGAGATCATTTTATGTCAATATTGTAAAGTAAGAGGGCTTTCTCCCTAATGATTCAATTAATCATTAGCAAAAATACATTTCAGTATAGCAGTCACAGTAAGAGTGAAAGGAAAATTTCTAAAATTTATTTTTTAACATTTGTTTTTCAATGGACAGAACAAATACCACTTCCCACATTCTTTCAGGAATGATTATGCCCTCCAGATTGTAGTGACCAATGTTTCTACAAGGACCTCTCTTTAGAGAACTAGGGTCCTTTCACTTTGTCTTCTTACAAAAAAATTCATCAGTTAATCAATTCAGTGAACATCCCTTACCTTTTCATAGGCTGTCCTTTACCAGAGATTAAAAAATAAACAAGTAAAATCCAGTTCCTGCTCTAAAGGATCAGACGGTCTAGCAAATATTAAGTTTTAATATACCTTCAGTGCTCAAATATCTTTTGTCATGTTTTTGGTATAATAAATTACTCACATTATTTCTATAAATAAATAATTATAATTCAGAGTAAGAAGAACGAGATAAGGCTTTCAACGAATAACTCATGTTTTATCACAAATAGCTGGACTAGTAAGTAAATGATTTCACATTAGGCAGAGTTAGAGTCAAATATTGGCACCACTATTTATTGTGTGATTTAGGGCATTCATGTATATTTCTTGCCTTAGTTTTCTTTGTAAAGTGGAGATAACTTAATAACCTGAAAAACTGTTGTGAAGATTAAAGAAAATAGGTGAGGATTTTTTGCACAGTGCTATCAATAGCTACCTCTACCTTTCTGCCATACATTCATCTAACCAAAAACAATCATGTTTTCCTGTGGCCCAGGATCTTACGATAATGGTATAAAGGTGGTTCATAGTATGCTGACAGCTTTCACCTTTGAGAATACAAAAATGAAAGCAATATTCATCTTTGTCAATATAAAAGAAATGTAGAGGCAATAATTACAATAGCCTTTGGCAATAAAGGCTATTAATGATAAGCATGTTTTTGTCCCCGTGATAGGTCCTGGCCAGGAATGCCAGACTCGGCTCTTTCCTGCCTTGGTGAGACCTGGCATAGACAAAGTTTCAATGTGATTACTCAGGTGTGGAAAGTGGTATTCACAAGCCACGATTTGTGGAACAGAAGACAAAATGTAGTAATATAGTACAGTAAGAAATAGGGATGTTATTTTTAAGTTACGTGGCGCCCCAAAGGCATTTTTTTCAGCTATTATAAGTAAGTTAATAACTCAGAAGCTTCAGAGTGTCCTAGTTGGGCTAACAAAAGAGTCTCCATAAGTCTTTTGTAGGTGCTTCCCTTGACTTGGTGGGACCGTGTCCTGGTAGGCAGAACACTGTAGTCATTAACTGGAGAGTGAAATCCTCCAGTGAGGAACCAAGAAGACCCTCAAAGCAAAACCATCTTCACCACATAGAAACAATCTGTTTTATTGATAGGTTTTTCTCAGAATATCCTTAGCAACTGTTACAGGCAACTAACTTTTAAAGCGCTTTGTGTACCTCTGCTTAGTTACTCATGCCTCCAGGCCAGGCTTCTGAACAAACGTATTTTCCAGCACTAGCTTTCTCCGTAACTTTACCATCTATTGCAACCTGTGACCACCCCGTGCCTCACATGATACTGACTCTGAAGTAAGCCTCCATTGTTTTAAAACTTATCGCTGCATTTGATATGGATGAAATCTGCCTCCTTAAACATCTTTTATTTTCTGTGTGGTATGTGCCATTATACTGTCCTTATTTTCTTTACTCTTTCTTGGTTTCTTCTGCAGATTTCTCATTGCCTTAAGGTGCAATCCTCCAACTGTCACTGATCTTACATTTTATTTCCATCCGTTTGATAGTACTTTTATTTCTTTGTTTCAGCCAGCTTCCCTAAAATGGTACACCTTACACATAGATAATCCACTGTTTTGTGTTTTCTGTTAGTTAAAAACAAAAAAACAATGGATTTGGTGTTTTTAACTAAAAGAAACATAAATAATCCTTTAATACGTACAATTCAGTATCTTCCCACTCAAACTGCCCTCCATTTACTAATTTCCCTATTTCTGGCCATGACATCATTATTCTTCTAGTCTCCCTATCCTCAATTGTTGATCGTTTATACTTCTCTCTCATTATATACTATCACAAATTCCTATTTACATTTCTTCAGTGGTGACCCTTAAAACACCCCTCCCTCATCACCATTTTTGCTGCAATGTTAAATTCTCATACCTTATAACTGTTTCTTTGACCTTTTCTCATGGCAAACTCTCCAAATCTTCCCGTTTTTTCTGTCTCTTCTTTCATACCCAGCTTGATTCTGTTTCAGGATCTCTGTGTGTATCTCTGCCTTGAGACACTTCTTCAAGGCTGGTTAATTCTCATCCTGCATAACTGAATTAAATATCATCTTCCCAAACTGGCCTTTCTCACACCCCTGTAAAAGTGTCCTCCCTCCTTTATTACCTTCATTTCGCCTGTTAACCTTCATACACTTGAGCATGCAAAATTATACGCAAGTGTCTAACAATAATCCTTCAATTAAATTTCTGTGTCATCTTTCCCCACTTATTTCAACAAATGGATACTAATTTACTCTTCTTTAAACCTCACTTTCTTTTGTCCACATCCTGATTTAGAACTTATTCAGATCTCTGTTTCTTGCCTGAGCAGTAAGAATTGCTCCATTAACCAGATCCTGCCTTTGTAAATCTAGATCTCCAAATTGCTTAATTTATATTGATTAATGTAATCAATATAATATTAATGTAGTGTTTCTCAAACTAGGGTTGGTGGAAGAGGTGCATTTCTGGAGATCTGGAGATCAACTCTTTTTTTAATAAGGATTTTTTTAAATTATTGTGTTGATTGACACAAAAATCAATATAAATTAATAAACTATATTTGGAATCATGTGAAAGATCAATCTCAGTGTTAGTGTTTATGTTTATCATAGATTCTGAACCACTTTCAAAGCCGTGTTTCCAAATGAAAAAAAGAACAAAGATGGGTATAATATGTTAATGGTAAGTTACAGCCAAATGAAAATGAAACAACATCCCCATGTAGTAATACACATAAAAAGTTTCAAGGTCACTTGAATAAAGTGTTGGGAGGATGAAGTCACCACATGGTATAGCTAGAGGCAGAAAGTGTTATACATACACATATGTGGCAATCTGTGTCTCATCTTACAGTCATAGAGATACATATTTCAGTAAAAACAAAACACACAGTAAATAAACATTTTAATGATGCATCAATTTGTTTATAATTTATCTTTAAATTAATTTTGGTTCAATATTTTAATAAAAGCTACAAGCATAAGGAATGTATGTGTTGTTTTATTCTTGTGAATATTTAATGAACATTTTAATATAAGCGGTGCTAGCAGCCCAGGATGATGTTTCACTTTTAAGGGCAGGTGGTGGGGGGCAACCTGTACATTACTAGAATCAACCCCTCCTTTTCATAATTCTTTATGCTGCCATTTCCCTGTATCGCCACCCTGCTTTCCACTCACAGCTCTTATTCTGAACATACTCTTTTTCCCTTAAATAAACTCCTTTCTACTGTCTACCAATCCATTTGTTTTTTCATTTCCTTCCAGGCTTAACTAAACTTTCCCTTCCTTTATAAATACTTCCTTTATAGCCCCTAAAGGTATTTTGCTTCTTTTTGTAACACAATACCATTTACATTTGTAGCACAAAAGCTGTTATTTATATTTCTTTTCAAATTATTTTTCCATGCAAGTTTCATCTCTTCAAACATATAAGTTTTTAAAGGGCAAAGACCTATTTCTTTATTCTTCTGAATTATCCTATAATGAGTAAAGAATTCAGAAGAGAGTGTCAAATAAGAACATACTAATTCATTTAGAGAGTGCAAACATGTATAGCAATGGGGTATACCTGTACAGATATATCCAAAATATATTTAACAACTTCCAGGTAAATCCAATAATAATTTGAATAAGAAGGAGCAAACATGGGTTCAGGAGCACTTAGTAACTGATGAAAGAGGGCTACATCACAGATATGTCTTAGGACATTGCCTTTACCTGAAAAAAAATTGCACACAAACGTCCTTATTGAATATGATCCTTTGTTGTCTCTATTATGTCTCCTGTGAGAGTGAGTAATACATGAGAAAATATGAAATTGATCTAGCCTAGTTTCCGGCATATAGCAAGCAGTTTATGAAAGTAATTTAAAAGAAAGCAAAAAGCAAAACTAAAAATAAATACAAATTCTTGATCACTAGAATTAGGGTTGTTTGTTCGTTGCTTGTTTTTTCAAGTTTGGTATTTTAAAAAAGCAGGGTTTTAAAAAAAAATCAGAAACCCAAGTTTGAGAAACACTGTATTATGTACATATAAAGTCCAGATTGGTCAAGATTCAGGATATGGAATCATGACAATTACCATGGAAATTGTCCTACATCGTTTATTTCCATGTTAGAGATAGTGCCTCTCAGAATTTTGATCTACACTCTTGGTTATGACAAATACACTTTACAAAGACAGGAATATAAGCTGTTTTCATGCTCGGTCTGGAGGGCCATACATTATGTAGGTTAAATCACCTAGAAAGTTAAAGTTATCTTACATGGACTATAAATACCCAAAAATGTAAAATGACTTAGAAATTTGTATCTGAAGTTCTTCCACAATTTAGTCTTTCCATGTCAGTTTACTTGGGTACCTCCAACATCAAATCTTGATTACAGAATTGTTTTCATCCATCTGTGTTTTTTTTCTAGGTCTGCAGACCAGATTTCCTCCATCAGGAAGATAGTGCATAATACATCATTTCTATCAAATATTCTTATAGGCAATCTATATAAATACAAAATTTTTGCCGAAAACGGTTTTATTATTCTTAGCTATAAAGATTGATTCAATATGTTTTATAATTTCTAGTAAAAAAAAAAAGTAATTGAACAAAGAACTCTGCACATCTGGTAGCTGGTCAGGAAGAAGCAGTTATTTCCATGTCTACCAACCATATGGTTCCATACTTTCACAGGAAAAGGACAGACGTAGGCCTTGAATTGGTTTAGTTGAGAATACATTTAATAATAAAATCGGTTTTAGTTAAGCAATAGAGGAAACAATTTATAGATTTGTTTATTTATCTGGCCTGCCTGTGACCAATTTTATACATACACACATATATATGTATATATATTTATTTATTTTACTTACAGAAAATATACCTAATATGACAGAGCATAAAAATAAAGATTTATTTTATTAAAAACACTTTCCAATATAAACCTGATATATGATACTGATGTTACCTAGTAGACAGGATGAATTGTTTAAAAGCTCATTCGGGGAAACCTATCACACTACGTGGAGAAGAACAAATGTGGAAAAACAACCCTTATTTTAATACAAGATTATGCTGGAAAGAAAGTCATTATAAATAACTCAAAACCATAACATGTAAAACATGTTATATTCAAAAACATACACTATATCAAAGGAGAAATTTAGGGCATTTATATTCAAGAACGAATTAATGTCTAGAAGAGGTAAAAGAGTTTTTCAAGTCAACAAAAAGAGAAATAAAAGAGAAAAAATGGAACAAGCATATAAATGGGCACTTCAGAGAAGGAGAAATCCAAATGCTTAGTAAGAATGCATGTTAACATTCAACCTTACTAGTAAAGTTAGAAATTCAAACTTAGGCCGGGTGTGGTGTTTCATGCCTGTAATCCCAGCCCTTTGGGAGGCTGAGGCGGGCAGATGACCTGAGGCTGGGAGTTCGAGACCAGAATGACCAACATGGAGAAACCCCGTCTCTACTAAAAATACAAAATTAGCCAGGCATGGTGGCACTTGGGTGTAAACCCAGCTACTTGGGAGGCTGAGGCAAGAGATTCGCTTGAACCCAGGAGGCAGAGGTTGTGATGAGCCGAGATTGCGCCATTGCACTCCAGCCTGGGTTACAAGAGCAAAACTGCGTCTCAAAAAGAAAGAAAGAAAGAAAAAGAAAGAAAGAAGAAGAAAGAAAGAAAGAAGAAGAAAGAAAGAAAGAAAGAAAGAAGAAAGAAAGAAAGAAAGAAGAAAGAAAGAAAGAAGAAAGAAAGAAAGAAAGAAAGAAAGAAAGAAAGAAAGAAAGAAATTCAAATTTAAACACATTACCCTATAGCCAGAAGAAAGACAAAACTTAGAAAACAAGATAATACCAAATATTGGTGAGCATGTGGGGAAACAGGAACGCACATGAACTGCTTTGGGAGTCCAGATGGTGCAGATACCCTGAAAGCAAGCTGACAGTAATTACAGAAATGAAGGATGTTGACAAATAATAATGCAGAAACTTCCACTCAGATCTATAAGGGGTTATTTGCAGAGATGATTGTCAAAGCTGTGATAGCAGGAGTTAATTACACTCTGGATGTCCACACTTAGGGGAATTAAGAATGAATTAAGAGCAATGTATGCATGCTATGGTATGTTAAGTAACAGTCAGGCAATGAAATAGAGACACAAACAGCAACAGGGATAAACTGTAAAAACATAGTGCTGAGTTCACAAAGTAAGAAGGAGAATATAATCTATAACATAATACATTTACAGTTCATGCACACTCAATACATTATACACCTGTTCAATTTGCAAACATAGTATTGGACTTACTCCAATCATTCAGTAGATGCATGTGGGGAAACAAGGATGAAAGTAGAAAAAGGAGGTCCAGGAAAAACAAAGTCAAACAAGAGAAATTTGTATAAACCAATCATCACAATGTACCATAAACTAAGTCGTATGATTAACTAAATTACGCATCTGAAGTGAAAAAAAACAAGAGCCAAAAACAAGCAAGCAAAAAATAAAAACAGAAACCAAAAACAAAAACTTCTGCTGTTTGTAATGATTAATGTGGTTTGGCAACCAATAAACTAAGTTTGTAAAGAGAGGTTTGTGATTAATGGTTTATTCAAATTTTCCATAGATAAGAATCTCAGACTGAAGACAAATTAAGTTTAAAAAGAATGAAGGTAAAGACAATGTTTGAAAACAAGATTGCACAATATAAGGAACTGTACAACAACTATAACTGAAGTAGAAATTCAATACTAAATTTCCTAGTAACCAAAGGAAAGAAGAAAGTATGATAAATCCTAAGATTTAAAATGTCTCTAAAATATATTTTTAAAATTACTCCTTATGATAAGTACATCTTTCCTGGCACTGAGACTTGAGAAAAATCTCTCTGCATGTCCTTATAAAAAGAGAGGGAGGTTTCCAACAACAGCACCATAATAAATACATTTCCTTTAGGCAACATCTCAGTGGAGGGTGAAGAGATGATGCCTGAGAATAGTTGAATATTATAGCTATTCGGTGGAGTTAAAACAATGTAGTCCAGATATACAGTTCTATGCTGGGATATCTTCATGCACATGCATATTTTTATGATCTGGAAGACCATATAAATTATAATTTATGCTAGAACAAAAGGAACTTGCAAGTGAAGGGAATTGGTATTTTGGAGTATCTACTGTACATGTGTGCATTGGGCTTTCTGCATTACCATGTTATCCGGTTTAATCAGATGCACAAAGCTAGAATGGTGTCAGTGGCATGAGACTTAGATCCATAACAGATACCATAGCTCTAAGAGAAAATGTTTTAATTTTGAAATATATTCAATATTCTCCTGGAAAATTAACAGAACAGAGTTCAGTTAAAAACTCTAGATTCATTCCTCTTCTTATGATCACAAGTTGTTTTATATTCTCCATATATACAATAGGAACTCTGTCTCTGCCATTGTAAAAGGAAGAAACATGAAATTAATGGGCTAGCCTCCTAATTATTGTGCAACTAAAAAATGAGATAAGTGATATTATACAAATAGGTTTGTCAAGGCTAGAAAAGTAAATTCTGAATATTTATCTGTTGTAAAGAGTTGTTAGTTTAGAAAGATGAGCACATTTTTTAAATAGACTGAAAAAGAATGCCAAAACTACTAAACACATGGTTCAAATGAGGCAAGAGTTCATGCACTTTACATTATAAAAACAAGAAAAACAAAGAAATAATATTAATATGGAACAAAAACTGATGCTTTCAGTGTTGTGCGTAAAGATAAAAATGTAAACTTATGGCTGGCTTTGACCCCTTGGAATTACTACCATAGGATAGCATTGGTAAAAGTAAGGAAAATACGAGTCATCTAACAAACAAAATGGTAAAATAAAAAGGAGATTTTACTTCATAATTCTCCTAGCTTCGATGACATAACCCAATATTAAAAGTTGTAATTTGTGCACTCCATTTTTTATTGTTTCATTTTTGTAGAAGAAGCTGTCTCCATTACGCATTGAATTATCAATAAAATTATGTTTTATTTTAGACTATAGAAACTTAGCACAGAGGCAATGCACTCTAAGTTATGTGGAATGAGCTGCTCATTGATAAGCTAACCATGGTTATTAGATTACTCAACAGCGTTTAATTGACTTTGGTGAATTTATTCTACCTTGTAGGTGGTCTGAATGCAGAGTTTAAAAATGCCAATTTTGGTATTGAGTAAAACAAAAAATTTATAGCAAAGTGCAATTAAAGTTTAAGAGTTTTTCTGTCAATACACATTCTTTTTTGCATTTACTAAAACGAACATGCATATTTGTACATTATGTAAGCAGTCTAATAGTTAATTGCATACAATTAACTATTTTAAAGTGATACACTTTATTTTTAAGACACAGAAACACATATTTCCTCTTAAATAGAGAATCCACAATAAAAAGATCAATACTGATCATGGAAAAAATAATTCTTTCATGCTTACCAAAGAGATCTACAAATTATAATGCTGGTCTTACAGGCCAGCAGTTTTCTTGTCTTTTGCCTTACACCACCCCGAAATAGGCATAGATGATATTTTATGTGTCTTGAGATTGCCCCCAAATTCCCCTACAGGAGATTTGTGTAAATTGATTTAACTCACTCCTAGAACTCAATCTCATTTATTGTGTCTTTGGGATATATTTCGATTTTGTCAGCAAATGACTAAACTCAAAAGAATATATTCCAAGAAATTATTCATGTTGCTTGATTTTATTGAAAATCCGTTGCAATGAAATTTTAGTTTTAGTTTTAGAACAAAATGAGAGGCAACTTTTCCACAAAAAGACTTTTTCCCAAAAAAATACAGAGGCATTTTTCACAATAATATTCATTTTATAGGGCTTTACTTGTGTATGCATTTTCATTTCAGCCTTTAAATCAGGGATCAAAAACTTTTTCTGTAAAGAGCTATATCGTGAATAATTTTGGCTTTGCAAGTCCTGTAGTCTCTGTTGTCTACTCTGCTCTGCAGTTGTAGCCTAAAAACAGCCACAGACATTAGGTAAACAAATGGGTGTGGCAGTTTTCAAATACAATTTTATTTACAATAGGCAGAGGGCCAGATTTGGCCCCCAAGTCTTTGGTTTTTCAATTTCTCCTTTAAATAATTGTCAGGTTCAGGGGAACCTACTTTTTAAAAAAATATGGATTAAAA